>NC_092877.1:272080475-272716821 GCF_028372415.1 Notamacropus eugenii
TAAATGGATAAATTAATAGAAGCATGTTTTCTTCAAAGTCTACAATTTTTCACTGAGATATTTTCTATTGCTTTTGTAGTTATTAAGGTAGAATTATTTTAACATTTTTTGTTTTCGTAGGAGTTTTTTTGTTATTATTATTAACCATCCTGAAGTTGCAAAAGGGAATTTATGTTACATATGATTATATGCTACATATACTCAATAATGAAATATTGTGTTATCCAACTATTTAACTTTAGTCTTGTCTTACAAAAGACCTGGAGAGTTCCAATTAAGGGAATTTCAAAGACGACTGACAATGAATCAAGAAAGCTGTTTATCTACATATATCCCAATTCTTTTTCCTTTATCATTTAAATATAAAGATTACAAGTATGCTAAGAGCATACTTATTTTAGCGAATCCTCTTTTGAATAAAATAGTAATTATTGGTAGAGTACACTAGAACTTCCTAAAGAAAATGTATCAAGCATTCTTTGAAATTTACTATACTTCTTTCTCCTGACCACTTCTGCAAGGAGGAATATCAGTTGATTACAGGAAAACAGACACATTTCCCATAATTCTATGAGCTGAAGGTTGATGTAGGGATACACAAACAGCTGGCACCAATTACAGGGTAGTGGATGGTAGTGAGGGCTGCTGGGAGGAGTAAAGAAATACACACACATAGTCTTAAAGGAATGTTGAGTAGAAGAAGTGGCAGCCTTGGAGATGGAGGTATTGACTATTACCCCAACATTTAAGGCTTTCTGAGCTTCCAGAATCCAGAAAAGTCTCAGTAAACTAGCTGGATACCAGTGGATTTGAGAGTCACAAAGTCTGGATTTTGAAGAAGAAATTTTGACCCTGCAACAACTTGGTGGGGACTTTTCTTTTTGCAATGTGAGTTTCAGTAAGTTAATCAAGTATTTATTAAGTCTCTTTTATATTCAGGCACTAGGGTACACATATGGAAAATAAAATAAGACCTACTCACAAGGTGCTTACATTCTAATGGGGAAGACAAGTACATATAAAAATATGTATACAACATCAATATAATGAACAAAAATGAACTAATTAAATACAAGTTCCTTTGGGAAGAAGGACACTAGCAGTGAAGGTGGGGCAGGGGTGGGGGGTTAAGGAGAGACTTCCACTGAAGATAGCACCTGTATCATTAAGCACCCCAACATACACAGGGGGGACTGCTATCACAGGTTCTTGGATCTGCATTCATAAAAGGAAAGGTATTTTTGAGGGGTTAACAATCACATTAATCAAACACGTATCATTTCTTTAACCAAGCACATATATCACTTACCTAGTTCAGTGGAGTCAGCACCCTGAACTTCAGAGAAAATACAGAATAACCAAAGATCAAAGACATGGCTTCCTTTGCCTGACCATAATCAATACATAAGTCACAAATTAACAGACAAGTTCAACTGTATGATCATAGTTATCAGAGAGGGAAGCACCAACATCTGGGTTTTCAAAGCCAGGGGTTGCTTAACAGTTTCCCAAAGTCTCATCTGGTACATTAACCTTCTTTCAAAAACTAAGCCCCAAGGTAAAACCACACCTGCAAGTCTTTATACACTTTTTTAGAGCCAGAGGGCATCACATCCCTTGAGAAATAGTGCCTCATTAACAAAAGGTATGAATCTTCCTACAAATCTTCCCAAGCCTAGCCATGGATGGGAAAGATCCTCCTTAATCACATTATTCAGAGGCACTTTTAGTAAAACAAAAACAAAAAGATATGACTTTGCTTGGCCTTACAATCCACCATTCCAGGGTCCTTGGCCTCACCATCTAAATGGCCATGGATCCTGCTACAAATAGAGGCATTATATTTCTTGATTATACTAAAACAAAAACAACAAAACATCCTGTTTTACTTTTTACTTGCCATTACACACCAGAGTTGTATGTCAAATAAAGGAAGAGAAGGACTCTATGAGGCAGAGATAAGGAAGAAGGGCATTCTAGTCATAAGAAATGACTAGTGGAAAGACAGAGAGACAGGACAGTCTGGGAAGATAGTTTCAGACAATTTATATCTGGTTTTATAAGCTAAACAGAGGAATTTATGTTTTGTCTGACAATTAATAAGAAATCACTGGAGTTGGTTGAGTAGAGGAGTCCCTATGGTATTTGAGTCAAAGTTCCATTTATGTCTTTATATAACAATTTTTAAAAACATAATTTTGTTCTGGATGATCATTGGTTACCCTTCTTGCTATTAGATGAAATGATTCCAATACCATAGAATGAACAAGAATGTTGTCAAGTTACTCAGATGAAATTGGGATGGGAGATATAAGAAGGATGGAAATCAAGCCAAAGAGAGTATAAAATTATTGATAAGCCTTCAAGATCAAACCATGTCTATCTTTATTCAATTAACACATGGATTACATTTTGGGGATTCAAACAGGATGATTAATATTGCAGTGGGTGGGGTTCTAAGCTAATTAATGAAAAAGGTTCTAGTAGATGCTCACTAACATTAATAGTATGTTGTTTGAAACAAACTCCACTAGCAACCAAAAAATCCCGAGTCAAGGAATTTTCACAGAATTATATATGGGGCTTAAGTAATTCAATTCAATTAAAATTCAATTCAATAAAAAGATTTTTAAATATCTACTATGTGCCAGAGACTGTGCTAAGTACTAGGGATACAAATAAAAAAGAAAGAGATTTCCTGCTCTCAAAAAGCTTGTAACCTAATGTAAGAATACATCCTCTAAAATTAAACTGGAAAAGACTGAGGTAACCACATGAGAGGTGGGCAGGTATTGAATATCCAGTGCTCGGTTAGCAACTTGGTGATGAGATTTAGAAGTAATTAGTTTATCCTAGGAGAAGTATTTTGTCCAGGAGTAGGGAACCTGAAGCCTCAGCTGGGTCCTATTTTTACAGAACAAATCTTTTTATAAAGGGGATTTGTTCTATGAAGTTTGGATTCAGTTGGAGAGCCACACTTGAGAACCTAGAGTGCCACATGTGACCTAGAAACCACAGGTTCCCCTCCCCCAATTCTGACCTTACAGGAGAAAATGGAAGTGAACTGTAAGTTCATTTTCTACCCTCTATAAAGGAGAGCTTTGGAAGTAGCCACCACAGCTACTCAGCTATCAAGTAACTGTTGCACAGCATGGAAATATAGATATCTTATCCAGGACAGTTATTTGAAGGTCCTTCACACCATGTTGTAGTCTCTGGGGAAAGGGAGTATAGTCACATACTGGGAATGCTTTTAAGAGAGTTGTATAATGCCACTGCTGTCTTGTATAACCTCCCGCAATACTTCAATGTATGCCCAAGCAGATACCTTGAAAGGGATAACACTTGACAATTAGTCATTAAATCCTCTATTTCTTAAAGGTATATGTGAACAACTTAAAAAGTCAAAAACTTCCTTGCATTAAAAAGCAGAATGCATTCTAAACTATGTAAGGATACTGTTGTGAAGTGAGATATCACCTTCCAATAGGAATCCATTATCAACAGAAACAGCACCTTAGCCCCAGGCATAGGCTATCATTCAAATAGTACAATCCAAGGACATCATCTCTTTGGACAATTACAATTATTTTTAGGATGACATGAGCAAGGAACGTTTTGATACCTGGCTAGACTATGACACCTATGAGACGAAAGATGAACAAAGGACTTGGTAAAGAAAATAAGCAATTATTAGAGAACCTCAGTAGGCCTGTGTGGGTCTTTATATGCGCCTTGAGGAATCAATATCAAAATGACAGCACTTGAATATTTATTGACCATGTATAGTTCTGAATTTGGTGGCACTGAGACTTTCAAAGGACAGAGAAAAATTCTTAGCTTTATGTTAAGTTTGGGAAAAAAAACTGTTACAAAGGGGAAATAACTATGGAGAAAAGAAATTCAACAAGCTGAGTCAAATACTGGGAGGTGTATGAATGTAGGAACAATATATAACATAGTACATATTGACTGGTTTGAAGAACTTTGTCTAATCCTGTGCAGATTTTTTCTATCTTTCCATTTCTGGCAATAGATTTTGATTAATAAGCTGTAATCATATTCATCCTTTTGCTTAAACTCCTCATTGGCATTATAATGGGATATGACCACAAAAATAATGAAATGATATTTCCTATTTATACAGCCTATGTAAGCTATTCGATCTACCTGCTCATTTTGATGGTCACCAGAGAATGTGTGAATTGTCCTATTTAATTGTAACTTCTTTTGCCTTCAAGTTTTACCTATCATCAAAGTATTAATATTGATATTATTTGGTTTTTATGGATATCTAATAGTCTGATTCCAATTATAGGCATTCTTTTACCTGTCTTATCACCCTTATGCTATATTCTATCTTCTCTAATAATTGACATGATTTTTTTCTTCCTTTAATTCATTTAAACCTGAGGCATTTCAGATACCAGAAATTTAATAATTAGTTGGTTTATTATTTAAGGTTTGTATATCCTCATAAATGTGTAGCTAAATATGAATTTTAAATAGTTATCTCTCTTTGTATTAATATCCCTGACTCTTGTTTCTTGTTATTGTACTTCAATCTGCTATCATACAAATCTTCTTCAATGAGTGCTTTCGTTATATTACTTCTTTGTGAAAAAAGTTCTAATGTAATTCTCCTTCCTTTACAGAAGTAAGTCCTACTTTTTTAAAATTTTCCATAATCAGAGCTCTTATTTCTGACTACTTTTTAGCCTTAGTCAGACTGGTCTCATTTCCCCTTGAGTATGTAATGCTTATTTCTGCCTATTTGCCTTTATTCCTCAGTACTCTCAACCCATCCTAAAGCTTCCAACCTTTTAAGGATAAGCTAAAATTCTACATTCCCCTAGAAGCTTTCCTTGATCACTCTAGCCTTCAGTAAGTCCCTTCATAAAACAGACATAGTATCACACTACAGAGTGTGCCATACATTTTAGCTTTTATTTCCAGACTGTAGGACTTATTATTTTTCAGATATAGCTATTCTATGCAATTCGAAAACATTGATTAAGTATCTGTTACATGAACAGCATACAAACAAAACATAAAATAAAAACAACTCTCAAGGATAAAATAAAATCTTAAAAATAAAAAAAAAATCTCAAGAATAAAAATAAAATAAGACCAACAATTCTCAAGTGGGGGATAAGACACCTAAACATAACTATGGTAGAACATGTAAGCTCTGATAAACAAAAGAGATAAAACAAGGGAGAATTCCTGGAGGATGCTGAATGGCATAGAGGGTAAATCAGATAGGTGAGGGCAATGAAGGCACTGAAGTGGAGAAGAAAAAGACATTGATGAGAGGAGTGCTGTGGCAGGTAATCCAGTTTGATTATAAAATCTTGCCAACTGGGTTTTAAGCCTCTTCAAGGCCAGAGCCTCTCTCATAATTCTTTTGTCTTCTGTCTCATAATTCTTTTGCCTCTTCTATATTTCCTTTTAAATGCTTGGAATATATAAGTACTCAATTGATACATGTTGATTTATTAAGCTTGAGCACTCCAAGTTGTTCTCTACATATTCCATAATGTGCTTCCATCCTAGACTGGCCAAATCAATGATTGTAACTGTCATGTCCAAAGCTTTACCAAGCTCCCCCTTGATTCATTCATTTAACAAGCATTCTTTAGGCACCTTCTACTTGTAAGTTGTTGCCCTAGGTGTTGGAAATACAAACACAAAAATGAAACATCACCTACCCTCAAGAAGCCTACATGCTATTGGAGAAAACAACATAAAGACAGATAATAAAATATTCACCAAGTATACGTAGCATAATTTCTGATGAAGGTGGCAGATTTACAGCTAGAAGGACCAAAATAGGTTCTATCCAGGATGTGTAACTTGGACTGAATCCTGAAGAACATTCAGTTTTCAATGAAGAGGGAATGAGGAAAGAGTGTATTCTAGGAATGGATTAGAGTTTGTGCACAGACATAAAATGCAATTTTGGGAATGAGCAAATAGGACATTTGGACTAGCATGTGAAGTACATGAAGGAGAGGAATGTGAAGTAACATTGGAAATCATAATAAAGACTTTCTAAAGAGGTTTTTGAATTAATTTTTACTAGATGTAAGAATTCTTGTATAGAAGAGTGATACTTTAGATCAATAGATCAATAAGTACCCATTAAATACTTGCTCTGTTCTAGGTACTAGAAATACAATGAAAAAAATGAAACAGTCTCTGCCCTCAAGTAGTCTGCATACTGTCTCACCAGAAGAAATGTTGAGAGAAGAGAGAAGGGACCCCAAGGAAGAGATGGAGACCCAGGAAAGAGTAGTAGAATGAAAACCTAAAACAGAGAGTGAGTCTTGGAGGTGATCAGCATTGCCAAAAACTGCAGAAATCTTAAGAGGGATATACATTTAAGAAAAGTTCATCAGCTTTTACAATTTGATAACCTTAGCAGGAGAAATTTCAGTTGAATGATGAGGTTTTGAGAAACGATGGGAAATGAGAAAGAGAGATTTCAAGTATAGACAAATTTTGATAGTGAAACTATATAAGGAGGAGAATGGTGTGATTAAATGAAGTATGTTGTGTTTTTTGGAGGGAGGGATTGGGGGAGAGCTGGGCATATATGAGAATAAGTACAGAGTCAATAGATAAGGAGTAGAAAAGGATGATTGAAAAAGGTGAGCTCCTTGAGGATATGGGCTATCACTGAATCTGAAACAAAAACTTTATGTACCCTATTTTTGATGCCTCTGTGAGCTCTGGAAAATAAATCCACAAAGAGAAACTCTGCATTGGAAGAATGGGCACATAGCATCAGTGAAGTAACTGATTATCTTTTAGCCTCAGGATTTTTGTCTATTAAATGAGTTAGATTCAATAGCCTCTATTATACTTTCACAGTTCTAAATCTGTAATCTTATGATCCTATTACAAGGGGTATAAACAAAAGGGTTACTTCAGTGACCAAATAAGCTTCATAAGTATACTATACTTCTGCATAATTGACCAACATTTTTCCTTGTCCTGACCTTCCCTACTGACAAATATTTGTTCATTTACAAATGCTAGTACTACAGGTTAATTTTAAGACACCAGCAAAAAAGATGCTTTCTAAGGTGAGAACCCTGACTTATAAATCACTGAAAAAATTACTGAGGCCATTATCTAAGCTCTCTCCCCCTCTTAGGCTTACATTATTCAGACTCTTTCCCTGATATCTCTCCCTTATTCACTTTCTGTTTCATATGTAAAGGTGACTCCTCTCCTTGCCAAGCTATGTATACATATGATTCCATCTCATCTCATATTCTCCAACAGATTTTCTCCACTTTTATCCCATTCTCTTACTAATCTTCAGTCTCTTCCTTTCCACTGACTTCTTCTTTTCTAACTATATTTTCATGACTCCCTCATCCATAAAACTCTATTTGTGGCAGTTATGCAGCATAAAATAGGCACTTAATCGTTCCTTTCTCCATTTCTACTTTACATGTCCTTCCGTGCTAGTTATAGTCTTACATTTCTTCTCCATTGGATAGCTAAACTCTTTGAGAAGGCCATCTACAATTTTGTCTCCACTTCCTTTTCCCTCACTCTCTGGTTCACTCTGTATTCTGGTTTTATTATTCAAGTGAAACTACTGCCTCTGAAGTTGTCAATACTCTTTTAATTAGCTAATCTAATGTCCTTTTCTCAGTGCTCACCATTCTTGACTTCTCTGTAGTCTTTAACATTATAATCTTCCACTTCTCCTTTAAACTCTCTTTTCTCTAGGCTTTCTGCTTTTTCCTGGCTTCTTCTACATGACTGATGTTTTATAATGTACTTTGCTGGATGCTAGGTTATGCCCAATACTGGTGGGTGTCCTGCAAGTCTCTAAGCTGGGCCCTCATCTCTTCATATACTAATTCATTCAGTGATTTTTTCAGCAACTGTAGATTCAATTATGATCTCCATATAGATGATTCTCAGATCTATTTATAACTCTCTCCTTACTTCTAGGCTCATATCTCCAAATATCTCTTAGACATCTCAAGTTAGCTCTCCTATAGACATATTAAATGTAACATTTCCAAAATGGAACTCATAAACTTTTTTTTTTTTCTCAGACCTTCCCCTCTTACTGACTCCCATGTTTCTATTAAGGGCACCATCATCCTCACAGTGACCTATGCTTCCAACCTTTACTGCTTATTTGCTCTCACCTCTCCTATCCAATCTTTCCCAAGATCTATCAAGTCTTTCTTCACAACATCTCTTTAAGTTCTCCATTTAAATTGCCACTACCCTGATTATGCTATACCTGAACTATTGCAGTAGATTGCTGGTTGGTTTCCTTGACCCAAATGTCTCCCTCCCTCAATTCATTCTCCCCTCATACTCAGATTGATCTTTCCAAATGGGACATTTTCAGTAAACTCTAATGACTCCCTCTAAGGACCAAATATAAAATCCTTTCTCAGACTTTTAAAGCCCTTTATGTTCAATAGTTTTCCAGTCTTCCTATATTTTATTCCCCTCAGCAATCAGTGATGCCAGTCTCATGGCTGCTCCTTGCACATGACACTTCATTATCTTCCAGATTCATGCATTTTTACTAGTGGGTTCTCATTACTTACATGCTCTTTCCCCTACCTCCAACTCCTGGCTTCTCTTTCTTCAAATCTCAGCTAAAATTTTACCTTTTACAAGAAGCCTATCCTATTACCCCTAAATGCCAGTGCCTTCCCTCTTACATTATCTCCAATTTTTTCCAAAGATATTTTATACATAGTATCTTATACAATGTGTTTTCCATTATAATATGTAACTGGTACATAGTGGTGCATAGTAATGCTTATAGACTGACTGACTGAAAGCATTGCTTTTCTTTTTGAGTAGCTTGTCTGAACGTAGTCTCATGGTGGGTAAAAATGCTGATATCTTCACCTGCAGAATGTCCCAAACTATTCCTTTCCTACCTCGAGGATGCAGGTGGAAGCTTTGCTAATAAACTAACAGCAGTGTTTCCAGCATATACAGAAGTATGTCTGTCCAATTTTTTCCCAAAGAATAATAGTAGTTAAAGTGATATTGGATATCATCCAAGGAAGTATCAGAGGCAAAATAACTTCCTCAAGGTTATAAAATTACTAACTTGAAATGAGAACACAAGGTTCTTGTTACAATATAGAGTATCAGAGAAGCAGGAAACAAACAAATAAACAAAATAAAGCCAGAGGTTTTATGCACACATAATTCTATCACCATCTTTATAGAAAAGATTTCCAAGTTTGACATCCTAATTCTATCTTTTTTTTTTCTGAGTTACAGTTATGTATCATCAGTGACCTGCTGGACATTACAGCTAGATGTCTTGTAGATCTCTCAGACTCAACAAGTTTAACATTCTGTTCACAATAAGACTATGTTATACTCCCAACTTCCTTATTTTGGAGGGTATTACCATCGTGTTACTCACTCAAGAGGGTAGATGACCAATCTCATGGCCATTTTTTATTTCTAACTCTCAACTCACGTATCAAATCATTTTCCACATTTAGTTAACTGTAATTTGACTGCATACATTCTTTGTTATTATTACTCACATTGCCACCATCCTACTTCCCAAGCTGTATGAACTTTTGCATAGAATACTGAAGTACATTTATAAATTGGCTCCATGCTTCAAGTTGCACGCCTCAATAAACTGTAGCTACCAAAATCATCTTTCTTTAAAAAGTTCAAGTTTCACCCAGTCAATCAATAATCCTTAATGGCTTTTTTTGTTACTCTAAAATAAAATACAAACCCACTGGATTCCCATTTAAAGACACTGACGGCCAACCTTCAGTTTACTTTTCTTAGTTCATATTAATCTCCTCTGTACATTCTTAAGTTCCAGATAAACTGGTCTACCAGCTGTATCCCACAGTGACATTCTATCTTCTCCAACTCTGCCTTAGCTCAGGCTGACCCAATTTCATTCAAACATCAGCATAAGTGTCAACTCCTATGCAAAGTTTATTTTTCTTATCTTTTCCACTCTCCACCCAGTCACTCCAAATGCTTTCTTCTTCTTGATCTTGCTTAAAATATAATTCTCAATGTATGTTTCGTATGCTCCCCAATAAAATGTTAGTTCTCTCAAGGCAAGAACTCTTTTAATTTTGCCATTGTATCCCAAGAACCCAGAACCACGCTTTGCACCTAGCAGGTATTGAGATTTCTAAGTGCTTCTTTTGAATTACATTGAATCTAGTTATATAAGAAAACATAATTGGTTTCCTTCAATTATTAGTTTAGATGTCATTTCCCATGGTAAGCTTGTTCTGATCCCCCAGAAGCTATATCTCTACCTGCTAAAAATTACTTTATATCTACTTTAAATGGAAGATAGCATGGCACAGTGTTCAGACCTCATCATTAAGACCAGTGTTCAATCTATGTGTCAGAAGACACAAATTAGCTATAACCCTGGGTAAGTCATGTAACATTTCAGTGTCTTTTGGAACTGTGAGCTTAGGAGAAGGTGATGACCTACATTGTCAGAGGAAGCTTCTTCACCTCCAATTTACACTCTATATAGCTTGAATCTGCATAGTTTTACATATTATATGTTTCTTTATAATGTGTTCTTATTTTTGCCTTTCTTTGTATTCCTAAGGCTTAGCAATATAGTACTTAATAAATGATTTTGGAGTGATTCATTGATTGACATCAAAGGTACCTAGTCTTTTCTATTTTGTATTTAATTTTCTGTATAAATATTGTTTCCTCCATGGCAGAATGTAATTTCACTGAGAACAGGGACTGATTTGTTTTTGTCTCCAGGAGCATCACATCTGGCACATGGTAAGCACATCACATGCAATCTTTTTGTGGCTAATTCATTTTTGTAGCTTCTTCACTTTCATCTTCTCCAGATGTCCAGTGAGTAGTCAGAAGTCAAAAATCTATGTACTGTTTTTGTTCATTTGTCATTGTCAGTTCATGTATCTGGACCCAGCAGCCCATCTCTCCCGTTTATCTCAGTCACACTTCAGTTTAAGTTAAGGTTCATAATTCTCAGATAGTATTATTCTCTCTTCTGACCTTTTGTCTGGGGAGAAACCTATTTCTCTCTGTCTTCTTCTAGTTTTTCAAACTTTACAAAAGGAAACCAAGGTAAAACAGGCCTGCATTTTAAGCACCTGTATTTTAGGATGAATAAATTCATTCATTTGTAATATTATCCTTAATTTCCTCCAAGTGCTAACAGGGAACTTTTTTGGCATTGTTGTCAGGTCCATTTGTCTTCTTATCAGTCTTTGAAACAACCTCTGTCCTACCTTAATGTCAAATCCTCACCAAAGAAATAATTCCTTTATAAATCTTGTTCAGTGGAAAGATTTATTACATCCTATGTTCCTAAGCTTTTGGTGAATGTATTTTTAATGGTTGTAGATCAAATGTTTACATGACTACTGGTACTGGAATAAGACAATTGGCCACATCACCATGGAGAGTTTTCCTCTCAAAATGAACTGTATTGTATCAATTCTTTCTCTTTCCAGAATCACAAACATTAACCTTTTGAGTGACCATTAACCTTTGATCATCACACTTGCATTATCTAATGTATCATTAGCCTTTGTAAATTGTCATTAAAAATGGCGACGGTAATGCTCAGCAAATTGAAATTTTCTAACAAGTTGGGATCTTCTCTTTAGCTCCAGAGAGAGTTATTAATTAATCAAGTACTTGTACTATAAAACAAGATAATGAAGCTTTTTTCATAAGTGAATAACATTGAGCAACTTAAGCTATAGCAAATGGAGAGCCATTTGAAAAAGCTGTCATGGAGCTATGGATCCTAACAAAATTATTGATGAACTTTATAGAAATAATATGGCAGGGGAAGATATGGCAGACATAATTATGAAAAGATTTGACATTCTTATGTTGTAAAAATGTAGAAAATCAATTTCCCATGAATCCCAAGAACGAGAGAAAATCACTCCCTGAGAAAAATTTTCTGGATTTATTTTCCGAGAAAGTACATGATCTAAACAGGGTGATGTCACTCAGCAAGGACAATGGTTAGATGACTGACTTCTGCAATGAGAGTTTTCTGCTGTGGTCTAGGCTCTTGGCTCCAGGCAACAACATATATATAGAGAGAGTGGTATATAATTAAAAAGCAACAGGGTAAATATTTAACCAACCAGTAAAGGAAGGTGAGATGGGGAACCTACTCAGGATGTATTTTTAAGTTAAATCTGCATTATTAATATTTCTCCATCACTTTCTAAAGTCAAGAAGAAAATAGCATGATTTGCAGCATTTGCAAATTTTTGAGGTATAAATGTTCAGACTTAAAGTTTAACAACCAACTTTCCTGCAGGCTATATAACAGCCCTAAAAATACAGTTTATAGTTACTGTTTCATTTTCTCCTCTCAGCAGTCATGTAAGGCAGGTAGTATAAATATCATCCCTATTGTTCAGTAACTTCTGTGGCTTTTTAGTTTGAATTTTAGATGATTTAAATGATTTACTAGACAAAAATGATTTTGCTTAAGAGAGTTTTCTATTACTCCATACTTCTTTTAAAAGAGAAAAAACTTCCAGAAATATACATTTATTTGGAATTAGACATGAGAAATTATTAAATAGAATTTGTGATTTGAATTTATGGTAATGCAGATTTTATAATTTACAAATGCCTTTTAAAAGCATCCATGAAAAGCAGACACAAAAAGAATTTAATCTTCAATATACCACTCAGTCAATTGCGTAACTATAAAGTCATGCGCTGCTATCAAAAATCATGCAAATCTGGCTGTTCCCTCCACCTGCATTTAAAATGCCTAAACAGAAGCATATTGGCCACTAGACGATGATATCTTCTCAGTTACTGTTTTGCAGATGGGGGTTTAAAAGGATTATGTATAATTTGTTTGATTCTTTTAGTATCTTCACTTTTTAAAGATAACTTGGAAATTGATTACCAAGATGTTTAAAATTACATTGTTTTTGGCATGGATTTTTTTCCCAAACATAGTTGGGAAAATCTATCCATTCTTCCTGACTTTATCTTCTCAAATGATATTATTGGTACATATTACTGCTATCATGGCCAAAGAGAGTAGATGAGTATAAAAGTGCTTGCAGATCTGTTCCCTTGTGCATGTGTTTGACATCTGCTTTATGATTTCTATGACAAAATATTGTCAAGGTTATCTGACCTATTGGATCCTAAATCAACTCTCTAATTTTCTCCTCCAATGCTATAGTCTTTGAACTCTTTTATAAAATTAGGTAGGCAAATGAATAAAATTGTAAACTTAAAGAATTTTCTCAGATACTATGCATATATAGTGCAATAATATTAAACACATTTATTACAAATTTGATGTCATGCCCTTGTAGCATTGGGGTAAATATAAAGCTTAGAGAAGATCCTCTCCAATATAATGGAGTTTACAATTTAGGAGACTGTATGTTAGATATGACTACAGAGAAAGAGTTATTTAAAAGTTTTGTTGAAGACTGACATCATATTTAGAATATTTAGAATAGAGATCTATCCTATTTAGTGTAAGAAAAGAGGTCCTATTCAAAATCCAAACAAATGGATTTATCAAAGAATCCTCTTATTGTTGACAAAATAATTGAAATATTGATGATATTATCCCAATATAACCCTAGCTTTAGAGCACTTCGAAACTTTTAAGCTCAATAAAAATCACTGTCAATGAGTTAGGTCTAAACAAACATCTTGAAAGCATAAACAATAAAATTTTAGGCTGTTTAGATTATGACATGTGCAAGTTTAGATGATCTTTTATGTATGTTCATCAATATGTTCTATATGCTTTAGAAATACTCAGAAGACAGATGATGAGTTGGTCACCAAATTGCCAGGAGAGCTGGCTAGATCATAGTTGGTTAATTTTGAACTGCTTTGAAAAGTCCCAAATTACTTTGCTACCCCAAAAGCTTATTGCCTTAGTACCTATATTTTTATTCATGCAACATCACTGTGCATCATGGGACACCACAATCTTGGAAGAATCAAAATTAACTCAGATAAAATTCAATTAACAAAGATAACTCAGAAAGCAACTGAAAGATATGTGACCTATATGAACAGATAGGAAGAGATTACCAAGTATGATTTCCTTGCAAGAAGTAGCAAAAAGACAATATCAAGGATAACTATGACCAGAAACAAAGGTGATCCAGTGATAAGAATGAGAGACAACAGACAGATAATATTAAAAGATGAGAGGGAGGCCTTCAACATTTTGGAATCTTCTATAGGATAGTTATGAGCACACAGAATGAGAACATAAGGGGGAATTGAGACTGATAAGGAGATAGATAGTACTTACATCAAAATCGTGTATTCATCACAATATCAAAGTGTCTTAAAATGGCAACATTCCAGGGGGAAACAGATTTGTCATTAACAGCCTCTGAATTCATGATGCCCACAGATGATGGGCGTAAAGCAACAGTGTAATAATTTGGCACAGAAATATAGACAAAGAGCAATAAAAGATATTGGAGTTATATAGCGAAAATCCTTAATTTTTTATACACAATCGACTTGTCCAAGGTCACAGAGAAAACAAATAGTAAGGCTAGGAATAAAATCCAAGTTTCCTAATTTTCATGGGCCAGTACTCATTCCATTATGAAAAACTGTGATAAAAACTCTAAATACTTATTGCAAACATTTTATATTATTGAAAAGACATGAAAAAGACAATGATACCTTAATGTTTGAATAAATTAAATCTGATCACAAAAACATTCTAAATGACTATACAAACTTTTGTTTCATTTGGTATTTATTGTATTGTTTATTGCGCTTGACATAAGGGTGTCATCGCCTGGGTCTTGAAAAGGTTATTCTTATGTAGAAATTTATATCATAATAAGATTTCAACTTTATCATGGTTTGCTTTCTGACCTATGACATATATCCAGAACAAACAAAGAATGAGTTTGCTTTGGCTTTCAGACTATTGACATTGAGAGATATCTAGTAAACCAAATCAATTTTGAAAGGTCTTTCATCCTCTAGACATCCTTGCAGAAATCATACATTTTTCTACAAAGGGGAAACCTTGAGAGATCATCACTGATCTCAATCTGTGATTAACTGTTCAGTCTTGTCCAATATTCAGATAAAGGACAGATTCTTTTCTGCTTTAAAACTCTTTCCTAAACACAACAAATTAATTCTGTGTGGCTTTTACCGAGTGATTATGTCCCCCAAAACAAGTAATATGATAACAATAATAAATATTAAATTATACATATTATCTATAACACTGATCTTCAGTGGCAGAATGATTTCACAGAATTAATAGACATTACACAACCCCAAATAAATGTCAAACTGAAAACATTTTTTTTTTCTGAGAAGCCCTATAAAAATAATTTATAATACAACTTCAGTAGTACTCCTTTTTGCTCAGGTTCTTTAATTTAATAAGGTATATGTGCTTCCCAGAGAATACACAAGATGATCCATTGCCAGTATTCTTATTTTTTTGTCCTAAAATAAGAATAATGATATAAAAAACAGAAATTAATAAGCTTTACTTATAATTAACATACAGATTGACAATGGCATTCTCAGTTGGTGTGTAAGTCAGTTGTACATCATGTATGTTACAGGAGGTATCCCAAGGGGAAAATGAATGACTGAATTTAAATGATTAAATGATTAAATCTAAATGATTCCTCTGTGCCAAGCACTGTGCTAAGTTCTGGAATTGTAATAACAAACAAAACAAATTCTCTTTACTTACGGAGTTTACTTTTTACTAGAAGGAGATTGTAAATATAGAGGAATGGTAACCCGGAAAAGGCATTTTGGTCCTAAATAATGTAGCAATGAAGAAAGGGGCCATGGGGTAGAAGACTGACATTCCTTTCTGGAGCAAAGGCAGAGATAATTTCATTGTGGTTCTAGAGTAGCAGGAAGGTGGGATGGGGATGATGAATGCACAGCAGAAAATAGTTGGGGAAAAGATCACAGGGGATGGGGAATTAGTTAAAGGATGCACAGCTGGCACTTGCAAGAAATAGTGGGTGAGGTATAATAGTTACCAATCAGGGCTGTAGGAATCAGAGCAGAAATTCCAAAGATGAAGAAAAAATCTCAAACTGTCAGGGTCCAGACAGTAGTAGATAGCCCAGGGACAGGGAGTAAAGAAAGGGAGTTTCACAACATGAAGGGTTTTAAGAATAGCAATTCAATAAAATGAAAGAACAAGATAACAGGAAATCTCAGCTGACACTTCTCTTATATTGATTGTGCGAGTTTTTCAACAGGGATATCACAAAGGAAAAACAATGCTGATTTTAAAAGATTTGACAAGAAGTTGGTCAAAAGAGTTCTGCAAATGACTAGTGTTAATTCTTTTACTGTTAATAATAAGCCTCACCATATGTATTAATTAATGATAAGATGACATCATCACAATGGAAAAGATATTTAAATAATAACAGTTAGTATGTACACAGTGCCTTAAAAGTTTGTAAACTCCTTTAAATGTGCTATTGTATTTGACCCTCCCAATACCCCCTTTGAAGCAAGAGCTATTATCTCTATTTTATAGATAAGGACACTAAAGGTGAGAGTGGTAAAATACTCTCTCAGGGTCATACAACTAGGAAATTTCTGAGGCAGGATCTAAACTTGAGGTTTCTAGCCTCCAGGTCTAATACACTATCCTCTGTACCATCTCCCTATCTAAATCTCAATTTTTGTTACTGATATAAGCATTATCTCCTTTTTAAAAATTTCCATCTGCACATTTAAATACCCTAGAAACAGAATTTTATAACCTGTTTAAAAATCATTCAAATGAGTTTCCATGGATTTTGAACCCATTTGTTAAAAATATAAAAATTCAGCACCTGCCTTTTAGTTTGCAAAAACAACTGTGACATCGGTGAAAATGGAAATTTAGCAGGCACATTTTAATCAAATATTGTCATAATTGGTAGATGGGACCAAAAACTGAGGATTATGATTTAGTAAGTGCAGCCAATGAAGTACTTCTTCCATTTGTATCTACGTGGTTTTTTATGGTGTTTGTAGCTTTTTCAGCTGCAACAGTCATTTAATTTAATATTGAAATAAATTAGACTTAGAAACAGACATTTGAATTAATGTTTCACAAAAGTGTTAAACCAAGATTTGAGAAATAATTAATCTTATTTTGTCGCGCTATTATATTTCAGTGAGAACAAAATGTTTTTGTACCATTAATAAATTAAAGTTATTTTAAAATAATTTAAATATTTATTGCATTTATATCATATTCATTTTACTGATATTTTGCTTTTTTGACTGATATATTTTATGTTGTCCACACTGTTAGTACATTAGTAAATGATATAATTTATAGTTATATATTAGCAGCACATGCTCAATTTTTTTTCTGATATATAAGCTCAAAAAAGTTTGAAGACTACTTCCTTAAAGGGATGGGACATACTCCCACTGGTACTTAGAAGCAATTAATTTGACCCTAAAGAGAAAAATCCTGGGGACAGAGATCAGAGAGAGCAAAGAGACTGATAAGTCAGGTCAGGCAAGAATCTGGAGGGGAATCATAGGCATTCATATTTTTATTTCAAAGCTGGGAAGATAAGCATGACTTCAGGTACACTAAATTAAGGAGTGAGCATAAGGAAAAGGATAGATTGTCTCATACAACTCTACATGAGATAGCTGTCATACCTTGAAACCATACTAGTCACCCCCATGCAGGGTTGTGCCGACGCACATCTAATAAGTGACTTTCTAAAACAGAAACAGATTACACATTCTGTTTAATATGTATTATTAACATTTTGTCCATTACTTTCTCAGGTCTAGGCAATCACTAAAACAGTTCATCAAGTCCTGATTTGTAAGACTTGCTGATCTCTAGGGTATAACCTCACACTGAAAACGGAAAAATCTACTTCATTCATAAGCCTGGATGAGCAGGCTACAACAAAACCCTGCTTCTTCACTGTGTTGTACCAGTATGGTTGTTGACCGAAATAGCCAATAGCAATACAATTATTAGTTCTTGGGATAGTGAAATAAATAATCTCAACTGATAAATTTAATTTATATAATTTCTTTCTAATAGAATGATATCTATCAGGATTATTTGTGCATATACTTAGATTTCAAGTTTCATGAGGGCAGAAACTTCTGCATTTACTATTCTAGAATTATTGAATGGAAGACAAAGATGAACCTTCAGCCCATCTGTCCAAAGAAGCTGACCTTTTCATCCGTAATCTTTAAATCCTTTTAGAATACTAGAACTGAATTTGTAATTATGTTCTCTTTTACAGAGGGTTTCCTCTCTAAAATATCTGATCTCCTGCTATGTCAGTATCTCCATCTCCCTCTTTCCCTTTCCTTCTCATTATCCCTCTCTGCCTGCATCTACCCTCCCCCACATAAATGGTATGCTAACAATACCATAACAATAAATAATGAATAAATAAAGGTGCTTTATCTTAATCGAAAAAATAAAACCATTGATCATATAATTCACAGAAATGGAAGTACCACTGGTTTTGGAATCCAAAAACCTTTGTTTGAATGCTTTAGCAAAACACTTGGTGTCTTGAGGCTTCTGTTTCCTGACCAGTATTGTGAGGGAATTTAATATGATTTCTAAGGTCCTTCTTAATTCTAAATCCTTGATCATTTGATTTTTCTTAATCTTTACTCACGTGCTTCAATATGATCATGCAGTCAAATACAGTAGGCCATTATATTCATTAAATGAAAATATGGTAGCATAGAAATAATTTCACTCTATCACTTGACTTATTTTCCTGTTCTTCAGTCTTTTAGTCACTGCCCCTCCCCCAGTTCAGGTGCTCATCAGCTAATACCAGAGATTAGTACAGTAGCTTTTTTCTGTAATTAGTTTACCTGCTTCTAATCTGTACCCTCTCTAATCCATCTTCCCTCCATATCATCACCAAAATAATCTTCCTAAATTGTCCTATGATTCCCATGCTCAAAAATTTTCAGCACCTCCTCATAGCTGTAAAATAAAAAAAATCAAACTTCTTAACCTGTTACAACTGACTCCTGCTAACTTTCTGGATTGGACATTGTTCTATTTCTCAAACTTTATTGTCCAGATAAATGGAGCTCCTAGCTATTTCATGAAATTGACACTCTATCTTCTTGTCTCTGTGAATTCTCCAAAGCCATCCTACATAGCTACAACGTACTTCCTCCCCATCTCTGTCTCTCAGAATCCTCATCTTTCTTTTAGGCTCAAGTCAGATGCCAGTAAATCTTACCTATTCCCACAAGTTCAAAGGATCAAAGATCATAGGCTCATAAATTTAGAACTGGAAGGAAATTAAAGATTATTCTGTCCAATTTTAAAGATGATGAATATGAGATTCAATCAAATTAAGCTAGGAGACATCAGAGATAGAGTACTGAATCTAGAATCAGAGAGACCTAAATTTGAATCTGACCCTAGACATAATAGTGTGTGTGTGTGTGTGTGTGTGTTCATCCTTCATTGCTGAAGAAAACCAAGCCATGCCACAGAAATGATGACATGACTTGCACTTGACTTTATTTTGAATGAGGGAGGGCTATGCAGGTCAGCAGCCTCACTTCTCCTCCAGAGCCATCTGAATCCAGTGACTAGATATTCATCAGGATAACTGGAGATGACCCAGGATGAGGCAATTGGGGTTAAGTGACTTGCCCAAGGTCACATAGCTAGTGAGTATCTTGTCAGAGGTGAGATTTGAACTCAGGTCCTCCTGACTCCTCCACTGGTAGTCTATCCACTGTACCACCTAGCTGCCCACATAAAAGTGTATGACCCTGTACAACCGCCTAAACTATCACAAATTCAGTTTCCACCTCTGTGAAATAAGGACATTGAACTCAATGGCAATGAAGATCTCTTCCAGCTCTAAATCCGTGATTCTATGAAATTACTTATTCCAAGTCACACAGGTACTAAAGCAGTAAAATGAGAATTCTAATCAAGGTCCTCTGACTCCAAATCTTTGCTCTTCGCACTGCACCAAGTGTTCTCTTTTACTTCTACTTTTATCGTACTTATTGTATTTATTGTATTGTATTTATTTTTAAATGTGGATCATATACCCCAGGAAGACATAAGTTCATTGAGAGCAAAGGTTATTTTGTTGGTGTCTTAGCATTTCCATCCCCCTAGCAAGTTACCTCGCATTTATTTTGTGGTTAATATATTTGTTGAATTGAATATAAAATAATTTGACTTCATTGCATTGTTCCACAGGTCAGCCAGTTGCAGCATGTTCTCAGCTAAATGAAGAAAGTAGGATGGAATATTCCATTGAGTCATTTTCATCCTCCTATATTATGATGATGTCACTTCTAATCAGCAAAACAATCTATCGAAGACTGTGGTTCTGAAGGATGAACTAAAATTATAATCTATCATATAATTTCTATTGTCATCTCATTTATCTTTTTTTTTTCTCTAACTAATACTAATGATAGATCAATCTTGCTCTTACCAAACCTACCCCTCCTTTCACACAGGTCAGGACACTCATTTCTACCAATGACAAAAGAGTCCATCCCAATGGGTTTTGGAACTGGAGTTACATATAATTTCTATTATGATCTCATTTCCCTTTTTTTCAACTAATATGAATGATATATTAATACCAGTTACCTCTAGAATAAAATCTAAAATCCAATGTTTGGATTTTAAAGCCCTCCATAACCTGGCATCTCTCTACACTTGCAGTTATTTTGCACCCTACTCCTTTCCATTTACTTTACAATCTAGTGACACCAGCCTTCTGACTTTTCCAAGAACACTGTACTTTATCCCTTAACATTTTCACCGAACATTCCCCATCCCTGGCACTCTCCCCGTCCTCATTGCTTCCTTCAAGTCTCTGCTAAAGTACTACCTTCTAAAAAACAAACAAATACGTGGGCATGCACACACATAGCCACACACACCCACTTCCCCAGTCCTACTTAATGTTAATGGCTTCCTTGTGAGGCTACACCGGGTTTCCTTTCCCTCACATTAGACTGAGTTCCTAAAGAAAAGAGACTATTTCTGCTTGCTTGGTTATTTGTTCTTACCTCATAGCATAGTGATGACACATAGTAGGCACTAAAAATGCTAGTTGACTGATTTATTTAGGTGAGAATAAACTAACTTGAGGAATTTGTATTTAAAAGCTAAGATCGCTGCTGAGCTAACAGAAAAAAATTTACAAAGGGTAAACCAGAAGGTAGACCAAGCACAAAAACCTTTTCTTTAAAACCATGTTGTATAGCTGAATTTCAAACTTCTAGATATCCATTGCCCTTTTTGGCCCCCCAGGGTAGATTAGAGAGCTGTCAGGGAAAGTTTAGAAGATTCATTAGCTAGTCAGATTTGTAACAGAGCAGAGTGCAAATTACTTTTATATATTACCATAATAGCAATTTAAATGGGAAGATCTTTCCAATTCATTAATAGGTCCATGTGATCTGCTTAAGGAACATGGAAGCCTAAGTCACATGAGTTTGCATCATATAAAGCCTGTGGAAGGAGGAGTTTGATGAAGGGGTGGAGCAGGAAGGGTGGAACAGGAAGAGGAGGAGCTAGAGCAGAGCTGTCTTGAGAGCAGTCAGAGCTAGGAAGGATGCAGCTGGCTGGTGTGAGTGAGAGAGCTTGTTTGTGATTTTGTTTAAGGGAGCTGGTTTGTGGGAAGCCTAGCAGGGAGAAGACTTGGGTCTGCTGTTGTTCTCTGCATTGTTATTACGTACATTTTTGTTACTATGATGGATTTGGCTTTCTGATGTCTGATAAATGTTTTGATTCTGTCTTCCATGTGGAGTCTGTGATATTTCATGATTCAGAATTGTGCCAGGATATTCATGGCCACTGTAGGTGCTGTGAATATCATGTTGGTGCTATTATTACCCAGGAGAGAGTTCCGTAATTCTTTGGATTATTAAAAAAAAAAATCTACTCATTATACATGTATATACTTTTAACAATAAAGTACTTAATTATTTAAGGAAATGTGGTTTGTTGAATTGCAGTCCTGGTATAGTTGAAAAAGCATTAGCTCAGGAATCAGGAGACTCTGGTTCCAAATTCCAATTGGGAATTTTTTAATATCTAAATGACCTTGGGCAAGTAACAAACCTTTCAGTGCCTTTATTTTTTTCTTCTGTAAAATGGGACTGGATTAGATGGCTTCTCTGAATCCTTCTAGCCCTAGATATATGATCCCTCATGGCAAGAGAACATGGTCTGGTTAGGAAAAAGATAGCTTGTTCTTTATCTCTTCTTCACCATTCAGTCATTCCTCAGTCATTGCAAATCCTTCTGACTCCACTACTCTACAGAAACTGCTTCCTTTGTTTATTATGGAAAACTTAATTGCTGATCCAATAGTCTCCTTTTAAATCCTCATCTTAATTTTCTGCAACAGGTTATATGATTTTCTACTCTCTCATTCTTCTTGATTATATCTCCTTACTTTTCATCGTGTTGCCTTCTTCAGTTTCTCCTGCAACTACAACTAATACTTCTGTCTCTTTTATTGAGTAATCATTTTTTTTTGCCCCTGATGTATAGGTATTCCTGAAGCCCTCTTCTCTGATCTCTCTGTATTCATTTTTGGGACTGAGAACCCTACTTCCACAACTTCAGCTTATATGAACATGACTACCAAAGCTATATTTCTTTACTCAACCTCTCTCTTCAGACCTCCTGATCACATTTCCAAATGGCCTCCAACTAGATGACATTCTAGAATCTCAAACACAATATATCACAAATCAATCACTGCTTTTTTCCAAAAAAACAATTCTTCTTGACTTCCATTAACACTTCTCTTTTTTCTTTTCCCAATTTATTTATTTTTAGTTTGTAACACTCATCACCAAAAGATTTTGAGCTTCAAGTTTTCTCCCCATTGCTCTCCTCTCCCCACACCAAAATGCTGTGCATTCCAATTACCCCTTCCCCTAATCTGCCCTCCCTTCTATCACATCCTTTCCTTCACTTATTCCCATCTTCTCTCTTTTCTTGTAGGGCAAGATAGATTTCTATACCCCATTACCTGTATCTCATTTCCCAGTTACATGCAAATACAATTCTCACCATTTAATCCTAAAACTTTGAGTTGTAACTTCTCCCCCTTCCTCTCTCCTCACTCATCTCCACTGAGAAGGCAAGTATCAATATAGGATATATGTGTTGTAATAGTCATGTTGTGAAAGACTAACTATATTTCCCTCCATCCTATCCTGCCCCTCCCATTTATTCTGTTCTCTCTTTTGACCTTATCCCTCCCCCAAACTGTTTACTTCTAATTGGGACAGCTAGGTAGTGCAGTGGGTAGAGCACCAGTGCAGGAATCAGGAGGGTCTGGGTTCAAATCTCACCTCAGACACTTGACACTCACTAGCTGTGTGAGGTTGGGCAAGTCATTTAACCCCACTTGCCTCATCCTGGGTCATTTCCAGTCATCCTGATGAATATCTGGTCATTGGATTCAGATGGCTCTGGAGGAGAAGTGAGGCTTCTGACCTGCACAGCCCTTCTTCACTTAAAAATACAAAATCAAGTGTAAGTAATGCCATTATTTCTCTGATGGCATGGTCTTCATCAACAATGAAGGACGAACATACACACACACACACACACACACACACACACACACACACTTCTAATTACCACCCTCCTCTCATTTGCACTCCCTTATATCATCCCTCCCACACTCCACTTTTCCCCTTCTCCTCTATTTTCCTGTAGCATAAGATAGATTTTCATACCAAACTGAGTGTGCATGTTATTCCCTCCTTAAGCCAAATATGTCAAGAGTTACAAATGTTATGTTTCCATGTAGTAATGTAAACAGTTCAACTTTAGTGAGTCTCTTATCATTTCTCTTTTGTGTTTACCTTTTCATACTTCTCTTGATTCTTGTGCTTGAAAGTCAAATTTTCTATTCAGTTCTGGTCTTCTCATCAAGAATGCTTGAAAGTCCTCTATTTCATTGAATGAAATTTTTTCCCTTGAAGTATTATACTCACTTTTGCTGGGTACCTGATTCTTGGTTTTAATCTTAGTTCCTTTGACATCTGGAATGTCATATTCTAAGCCCTTTGATCCCTTAAAGTAGAAGCTGCTAGATCCTCTGTTATCCTGATTGTATTTCCACAATACTTAAATTGTTCCTCTCTGGCTGCTTGAAATTTGGCTACAATATTCTTAGGAGGTTGTCTTTTCAGATCTTTTTCAGGAAGTGATTGGTGAATTCTTCCAGTATTTATTTTACCCTCTGGTTCCAGAATATTAGGGCAGTTTTCCTTGATAATTTCATGAAAGATGATATCTAGGCTCTGTTTTTTGATCATGACTTTTAGGTAGCCCCATAATTTTTAAATTGTCTCTCCTGGATCTATTTTCCAGGTCAGTCATTTTTCCAATGAGATATTTCACATTGTCTTCTATTCTTTCATTCTTTTGCTTTTGTTTTGTAATTTCTTGGTTTCTCATTAAGTCATTAACTTTCGTCTGCTCCATTCTAATTTTTAAAGAACTCTATTCTTCATTGAGCTTTTGAACCTCCTTTTCCATTCAGCTAATTCTGATTTTTAAAGCATTCTTCTCCTTATTGGCTTTTTTAGTCTCTTTTGCCATTTGGGTTAGTCTATTTTAAAGGTGTTAATTTCTTCAGTATTTTTGGGGTTCTCCGTTCACAGGCTCTTGATTTGCTTTTCATGATTTTCTTGCATCACTCTTATTTCTCTTCTCAATTTGTCCTCCACCTCTCTTACTTGATTTTCAAAATTTTTTTCAGCTTTTCCATGACCTGAGACCATTTTATATTTAGTTAAGAGGTATTGTATGCAGAAACCTTGATTTTTACATCTTCCTCTGATGATATATATTGTTCTTTCTCAGAAAGGATGGCAGAAAATACCTGCTCATCAAGAAAGTAATGTTCTGTTTTCTTATTCTTTTTTACCTTTTAGGGGTATTTTCCCAGCCATTTACTTGACTTTTGAGTTCTTTCTCAAGAGGAGGGTATACTCTGGGGACCTTTAAATTCTCAGTTCCTCCAAGATGGCACAATCCAGAGAGATCTGCACTCTGGTCTGGGAACAACTACAAGCACTGTTTTCTGCCCAGGATCTGCCAGTGGAATTCCTTCTCCTGAGCCTCCACCAGCTCCACCATGCCAGCCAGCACTCCTTCTTACCCCAGAGCCGTCACTCAGTTCTGAGATCCAGATCAACAGCTCAAAGACCCCAGGGTCTTTAGGACAGGGCTCTAATAATGGAAGCTGCTGCTGCCTGTGGCTAGGGTTAGGGCAGGAGGTCCCTGCTCCCTTCTCACTGAAGTAAAAGAGCTTTCTCCCTGACCTTTGAAGCTGCCTTTGGCATTTGTGGGTTGAGTAATCTGGGAATTGCTGCTGATGCTGGTGTTTTCTTGAAGCCTGCTATACTCCTTTCCCTGCCACAGCATGACCAAAGGTGGGTTGCACTCCGCTCCATGCCTGGTTCAATAGATCATTCCTGTTGGCCTTCCAGGCTTTCTTGGTTTGGAAATCTCTTTCCCTCTTTGGCTTTGTGGCTTCTGCTGCTCTACAATTTGTTTAGAGGCATTTTTTACATGGATTTTATGAACTGTGGTGGAAAATCTTCTAGAAGTGTGTCCTTCTACTCTGCAATCGTGGCTCCATCCTCCTACTTAACCTTTCTCAACCCCTATGTCATATTTGACTACTTATTTTATTCTAATAAACAAAATATATTGATTCTCCCTGTGGAAAGTCTCTTAGCTCCTTTTTCTCCTCTCTATACTTTTTGTTTACATTTTCACTACCCAGTCTAGGTGATCATTACCTCTTACATGGACCATAGGTATATTGTCTAAACAATGTCCTTGTCTCTGGTATCTTTTCCCTAAAATCCATGCTATACATGACTAGTAGATTACATTTTGAAAAGCAAAGCTTGACATTGTAACTCTCCTCTTCACATCATGTCCTGTTGCCCATAAAGGAGAAGTTCTAATAATGGAACCTCTTCAAGACCATGTATATTTTCTGACTTCTGTGTCTTTGCTCACATTTTCAACTATATCTGAAACATCCTCATCTTTCCACATAATGTCTACTTACTGAAACCCTACCTATCCTTCAAAACCCAAATAAAATAGCACTCACTTCATGAATCCTTTCCTGAACCTTCCCTCAACACTACCTATCTTTCAAATTATATACAAAATATCAGCTGCTTCAGGAATCCTTCCTTAATCCTCTTCTCCTTTGTGTTATGGAGTTTTCATATGTGTACCTGCCTTGCCTTCACTACTAATTTATCCTTGAGTACTGTGAGGGCAGAGAGTAGCATTTGTAGAAGAAAAATCTAATACTTTGTATTTTAGTCACAAAGCCATCAGAGACAAATTTATCAATTAAATTATAACAATTCCTAAGCATTTCTGTTTAGATAGGAAAAAATCTAAAGCAATGGAAATTGATTCTGCCTCAAAAATCTCTCTGCTCAAGTCTTTTTTCTATACACAACTTTATATCATTCAAGAGCAAAGTCAAAATTACTAAACAAATTTGAAGAGCAGGACAATACCTAGGCAAACATTTTGCTTCACCAAATAGAAGAGTCACTTCACTGCTGAGGCATACTGAAGAAGAATTAACTTGATCTGGTCAAGATATGCGGGATGGGGAGTACTGTTAATTCAATGGATTAATCAAGGTCTTTGTGTCTTTGCCCAGATAATTCTATCTTTAGAAAGCACAGGCTTCTTCTTGGAAATTTAGCTTAGTTGCCCTTTAAAATAGGTTTGCCCTTGCAGAAAGGATGATACCAGAGCCAGGTTAAATGCTGGCAAAGTTCTTCATTGAGGCCATACAAAGTATTTTAGACAAAGATAGAGAAAAAATTATTTCTTAGTGTTACTATAAGGTAGAATGGGGGCTTAGTGAACTTCTACACTTTTTATCATTCTGCTTATAGCAAGTGTTTAACAAATAGTTTGCTGAATTGAATTGATTTAATATGTTTTCTTTTCTCCGAAAAAATATTACTTCAGTGCTTCCTCATCAAGATTTTGAATATGTTACATGAAAACATATATTATATGCCAGATACTGGGGACACAGATATAAAAGTGAGGCAGTCCCTACCCTCACTGAGTTTACATTCTAATTAAGAAATACTGCAAACACACCCTTTTCAGGAGCAAAGATAAGGGGGGAGAATGGGCAGAACAGGTTATATATTCAGTAGCAGGGCTGATGCCAAGTTTGCAATATTGCTAGACAGGCCCCAGTGTGCTAGTAAAGTAAATGAGGTCTGGGGCTACCTACATATAGTTGCTTGAGGTGGATTTTTACTCAATCAGTCCTCATTGAGACAGCTCAGTCCCAGTACTGAATCCCAAAACTGAACCCAAAAAAAAAAATTCCACTGTTCAGAGGAGTAAATTGCATAGTGTCATTCTCTTAAAGATTTTTTAAGTACAAATCCAACATTTCTTTCTGGTTTTATATTCCCCACCTTGGGGGATGAACCCTTCTTAATTTGTTTTGTAGGAAACATTTTGACCCTAAATAAAATTTCATTTAACTATGCTATGTATGTGCATTACATATCCCCAGTAGCCTTTAGATAATGATTACTTTTTATAAAAATTCTTCTAAATTAGCATGAATGAATGGAAAGTATAAATAATGCTCTCAGTACCATTACAATTCAAGCATTAGCTCATAACTCTCACCTACTCCTTCCAAACAATATAATGTATATTATATCGTTTGGGGCTAATCTGACCACATAAATGAAGATACCTAGATAGTTTTACCCTGAATGTACCTTCATGTTGATTGCTTTTTCCCATCTAGCCAATAAGCAGTAGACATACCTCATATATTAAATCCTTTCATATAACCCAGTAACATGGAGCATGCTATCAAAAGAAAAATGTGGTTCATTTTTCATACTTTTCCCCCCTCCTTTCCCTCTTATTTTTCCCCCTCTCTTAGCTTGAAAACTATGGTACTTGTTTCTTGATAATGAATTCACATGCTTCCCTTGAATTTCTTTTTCCTCTGAAACAGTCCAGTGAGTTTTTATCTATCTTTGCAGACAGCCATCTTCCCAAATCACCTAGAGATGTGAATGATAACCCCATCACCTAGTAGACAGAAACATCAAAATTCTGGCCACCATTCACTAAGATAGCTTTTTTCTTATCTGAAGCTATCCATCTATAAATGTGTAAGGACAGAGCCTTCTTTCAGTAATGCAGCTGGTTATAGAAACTAAGAATAGCCCCAGTTTCCTTCCAGATGATGTAGAGTAACTCACCTTCATCAAAATAAAGTAGAACAGGATTCCTGACTTTTGAAGGACAAATGGAAAGTGTGTGTTGACTATAAATAGCGCATAAAGTTTAAGTTAGATCATTAATTGGCGTGCTTGACGTATCCTTAGCATTAAAAAAAAAATATGGAACTGTACATATTTTTCATTATCTACAACTGTTACTTAAATTTACTGTTTTAATTGCATATGATAATCATGCATATATTGTATCTCATATTATCATGAGAAGTGGCATTAATCATATACTAATGTGTAAATAAGTATTCGTGATATGTTAAAGCAGGGCTTGAGGTTTTAAACTTTAAAGGAATAAAACTCATGCAGTATGCTATTGTGACATCAAATTTAAGCCTCTCAGTTTCATTTTGTCTTTTTGACTTTACCTAGTGTTATGTCGTCAGATAATAAGATCTTCTGAGACATCAATTAGTCTTGAGGAAACCACCTTTGTACAAGAGCTCCTTGAAGGTTAAGAAAAAAGAGGATGTTCTTTCCCTCTCTTCAGACTCATTTACACTTTGGATTGTAATCATTATCACAAGATCTCAATTCAAATGGGGGAAAAAACTGTTCATCTATAAAATGATTTACTGAAGTAGATGAAATAATGCATTTATTTTTCCAACTAATTTTTTTTATTTTTTCAAAATAAATTTTGAAATAGCATGTACAATCTTGGCATCCTACCAGAAGTTATTACAACTCTATTATATACATTTTACTTTTTTGGTCTAAGGAGGTTTTAAAAAACAGAGAGAATTAGAAGGATAATTACAACAAAGCAGAAGCACGATTTGAATCAGAAACATCCTTAATGAATGGCATTAGAAAATCACTCACCAATGACAAAAAATGGAAAATAGGACTAATCTAAATTTTTAATAAAGTATTTGATGATATTTCATACTTTCAAACACTATCCTTCTTCCTTATTATATCATGGATCATTCACTGGCTTAGGGGAGATTTCCTTCTATCTGACATAAAGCAGGTCTCATTACTGTCTGTGAAAGCCTGAGGTTACCAAAATCATTTCACTTCAAGTAAATTTAAAACTTGAAACCCTAGGAGCCAAAAGCACATGCATCACTCCATGCTGCCACCTTGTTGCATTGGTCTTTAAATTTTAATGATTTGTGCTCTAAAAATGGACTTACACTACAGTCTCTTACTTCCCTTTCTGAGCTCTCATTAAGTGATTTGAGCTTTGGCAGCCCAGGACACCAAATGACAGTAAATGCATTATTACTCTTTTACACTTTGGGCACAAAATGTGGGCCTTTGTGTAACCTATTCAGAAGCAAGTCAAACACAGACAATAAAAGTGCTTTATTAAATGGGCGTGTGGGTAACATTAATGTACTAGGATGTCATCTCCTAATTGTCTCTGGTGCATGTTAATAAACTGTTGAGGCTCAGCAGACGATCCAGGATAAAGGCCAGGAGCACTAAGAAGTATGAATTAATTATTAATATTAGTAGACTATCATCGCTCTCTGGTTTCTTGCTGTGGCAGAGCATGTCAGTGGAAGAGCTAGATAGGAGGCAATTTGTTTGTATGAGGATGGCTCTAGAGTACAATAAATCTTAACAAGCTTTATCCCTCACCAGACCTTCTGAAGTCTTCTATTGTTGCTTCCAGCCACAGTAGGGAAATCATGATATCTTTATGTCCTTGGATAATTTGTGGAGGGTTTGAATCCTGTACAGTCAGAGGATGCCTAAGATTATACAAGTAATATCAAATGCAGCTTCCTTCCCTTACCCTGTAGCAATTTACTGAAGTGTTCCACTTTGAGGATTGTGTGTTTATTATTTTATGCCTAGTGTTAGCAGAAAGTGGTCACATTTTTTTCTTACCTTTCTCTGAGATACACAGTTCTGCTATAATAATTCTGAATTCATATCAGTTTTTGTCTATTTACATCCCTTATTTGTTCACACATGTGAGATCAATGGACAAATCATATTCGGATATTTATGATAATAAGAAAGAGAAGAGATTATGAAGTCTGTCTGTGTTCTTGACTTCTTAGTTACCATTCCAATCCTAGGTATGAGATGACTACATTTAAGGAAACTGACTGATTGATGGACTCAACTAAGCATGAGGTGGTTGTAGGAAAAAATCTCAAAATATTTCCAGAATGTTTTCATTAATTTTAGGAAACTCCAATCCCAGTATAGACAAGTTGTTCGTCTCTATAGCATCATCTATGATGAAGGATGTCATGAAGAGATGAATCTAACCACATTTTATCTTTATGTTGGGAAATTATGTGTTTTTCATGGAGACAAAGTAGAAATGTGAAAATATGCAAGAGAGATTTACTGTAGTGTCACTGGGGATCAGTTAGGGGAAAAATGTGATACTTGCTGTATTAGAACATCTTTTTATTTGCAATGCCATTTCTGCTATGCTATTTAGCCTCAGTGGAGAGGACTTGGGAAAGATTCCTCCTTTATTCATGATAATAACATCTCCTTTATTAAAAATGGTGTTTTATGTATTCTTATTTGAGAGCACAATTTCCATCACCTACCCTGGGGATAAAACCTTAAAATGTCTAGCATTTAACAGTAGCACATTTTGAGAGGGGTACTTTCAAGCCTAAAGAAAGTTGAGAAAAATTTCCAAAGTTCCATTTGAATCCAATAAAATTTTAGTTCTAGACCTGGACCTTCTCATATCCTTGAAACAAGACAGAAGGACACTATCTCCTTGGCAGAGATCTGGAAACTAACATTTATTTTCAGCTCTAATGGTCTCATCTGGATTCTCATCCCAGGAGCGTTAGCTGACAGAGGACCCCATGCTGTGATTCATGCTGTTTAATGCCAAGTTGATGGCTAATAAAGTTATCATAATCCATAATTTAATTATAGATGATAGCCCCGGCTCTGATTCTAACACTGAGTATCTTGGCTTCATTACATTTCTGGGCTGCTGCACAACTGATTCTGGGCAGATCTATAGTGCAGGGTCAAGGGAAGGGGAAGTTTCTGTATAATTGCATCTCGTCTCATTTGTTAGAAATATTCCGCATCCAAATTCGATTTATTTTTATATGTTTATTTGTGTATTAGTTCTGCGGTGGTAAATGTGAATTTATAATGTGATTTTGTGTAGTTTTCTTCTTTTCTACCTCTGTCTTCCATATCAAAATCCTCTTCCTGTGACTACCGCAACTCTCTATACTACCATATAAAAGCCATTTCCTAGAAAAAGATCATGAAAAAAATGACTGAGCAATTCTATCTGATTGGTCACTGAGTCATCGTTTTGAAGCATTGAGGTTGTTTTAAGCACTCTCCACCCAATATGTACCATCTTTCATTATTTTTCACATATCCAATGCCAGCTGGTTTCCTCTTGCTAATGCTGCTTCCTCAGCCCCCAATATCCTCCCACTCTTCTTTGCCTTTTCAAAGTCTATGGATCCTTCAAGGCCTGAACACAACTACAACTTCAGTGAAAACTTTCCCTCAATTCTTACCTTCAGTTCCCCTACTAGTATAGTTTTGTATTAAATTTTGTATCGTTAGCATTTCATATGGTACCTAGCAAAACGTAAGTGTATAATAAATCCTTATGAAATTGAATCAAAATAGCTCATATCTCTTGTGATTTCTCCAAAAAATGGTCAGCTACATTTTATAGATTTAGCCCAAAATTATGGTTGTTCCATCATTTTGACTTGATGTGATTACATATTTTGTGAGGTGCATCCCAGTCAATATCCCCCATCCTCTTGATGAGGTTCCCAGTGTCTTCCATAGGGGAATACAATCAAATCCCAGTCTCACCTCCTTTTCCCTTGATCAAATCAGAGAACTCTCTTTGGTTCATTGTCCATATCCAAACAGAAGAATGTGCTGCTTATGGATGGGATACTTCAGTTCTTCTAGATCAAGAACTTAATTAATATTGGTCTACCCTTCACCAAAACAGATTAACTAGACTGGAGTCATTGTTAAACACTTTATTAGAAGTCTCTCTGCACTTATACAGATTGATATTTTTCCTGCTTTTTTGTCTTATTTTGTTGAGGGGAGAGATAAAGGAGTGACAGTTTGTCAGCTTGGAGTCAGAAAAATCTAAGTTCAAATCCAGTCTCAGACATGTACTAGTTGTATTCTGGCTTTAATTTTATTTGCCTCAGTTTCCTCATTTTTAAAATGAAGATAATAACACCCAACTCTCAGGGTTTGTATGAGAATCAAATGAGATAATGATTTTAAAGTCCTTAGTATGGTACCTTGCACATATTATGCCCAACGTAATTGTTAGTTGTTGTTGTTATAGCTTAATAGAACTTTTAGAGATTATATTTTACTAGAATAAATTTTGAGAAACTTCAGTCATCTCTGTGCCATAATGAAGCATTTAATGGTCACTTTCCCTTCTGCCATGAAATATTTAGAACATTACTTTTAATTTTGTTTAAAGAGAAAACTGTTGCCTGACAAATTTTATGCTCTTATAATTGTTCACTCAATTACTTTTTTTCCAGACTAAGAGCTCTTAAATTTTTTTGTTTCATCTATGCCTTTGACAGTCTGCTGAAACAATTGACACATTCTCAGAATAATGATATCATGCCTGTATAGACAATTGAAGATGATACTAACTTTCTGTTAAAGGTTACTGAAATATGTTTTGGTTTTTTTTGTTTCACAGATCCTTGAAATCTATCCATAGACCAAATGGGTATCCATGGACTCTGGTTAAATCCTGTAGACATATTCTGCCCTCTGCATCAGGAAATCCACTCAGCACAAAAAGACAACATGATGAGTATTTGCTAATAGAGACTGAACATATTTGGAAATAAACATGTGTTTCATTAAATTTTTTAAGAGACAAAATGTTATAGCAAATAGGTGTCTAGCCTCAGAACTAAAAAGACATTGGTTTATATTCTTTTAAGGATGTTTATCTGGTTATATAACCCTGGTTAAGTGACTTAACTTGACTGTTTGTGTTAACTCTCTGAAATTATACATTGCAGAGAAAATATCGACCAGCATTGATAAAGAGAGTTCATCACCAAAGAGTTTCCCATGACAGTGAAATCACAGGTCTAGTCCCAAGATGAATGGTGTTATTGTTTTGGTTTGCTTTTAGGTTTCCTATGGAATACACCAAGAATGGTGCTCCTGGCAGTTTTCTCATTCCAGATGCTACATTAGCAAAAGCTTTGGGAGTATAAATAGAAAATCCATGAGCCATATCCAGTGTTGCCCTTAAGCCTATAGGCATTTTTCGTGTTGTAAACCTGCCAGACATTGGCATCTTAGAAAGGCTGCAATAACATCCTTCTTGTTTTATCATTTTTTAAGGAATCTGTTACTCCTATCTTTTGTGAAAGGCCCAGGCTCATTTTTATGCTATTATAACAATGTTGCAAACACCATCATATTATTTAAGAAATATTGGAAATATATTCTCTTTGATTGGGCTTACTAGAGTATGCAATATAAATCTACTGTCAGAACCATCATATCCAGGAGCATTTACAGAAACAATTTTGTGTTCTCCCCACACTGAATTTGCTGTGAACAAATGTGGTCTGCTGCATACTAATAAAAGTAAGGATGAAAAAATCCAATTCTGTGGTGAGATCAAGGTCAAAAGCCTAGCTAAGTGTTTTCTCCCTTATTAAGCTGCAATGATTGCTCCTGTTATTTCAAGTACTTCATCAAAAATCATAGGAATAGCAGACTTGCATCCTATAGTTTTGACATTATAGTCATACCAATAGTCTTATTTGTGTCTTCTCACATTTTAAATATACCATCACAATTTTACATGTAAATAAATGCAAATTCAGTTTTTATTCAAAGCTGTATTTCCTCTAGAAATCTCGAATGTATTCATCTCTTTCTAGTGAGAAATTGAAGAAAGATTGATGGAGAAAAAAAAAAGAGAAAATGAAAAATGTAATGAATTGAAAAGGAAATAAATACAAAAAAATAAAAATAGTGCAGTTTTAGACTTTAAAAATGTATAAGAAATTTACTCTCTTTTGTGGATATTGGGTAATTTGGAAGGTGAAAATAGAGAGCAATATAGATTCTCCTTGAGAAAGGAAAATCTTCTGGGGCTTTCAAATCACTATAATTTTTTATTAATTATTGATGTCATTAGCATCACAGTTCCCTTATTATGATCAAGTTTTTACTTCTACTTCATTTCTAGACATGTTATACATATACAACATTAGAGATTTGTATAATTAATAAATTCAGAGCCATCTTAATGACAAGGCTACATGATTCAAGGAGTGATATTTTATTTATTTTGTCTAAATCATTCAAGATAACTTTCTAGAGCAATCTCAGATTAACTAGGAAAACAGATTATTCTCACTTTACCTAAATTTGAAGAAGCATGCATTTTAATTAAAGTAACAAATATTTTTACAATATATAACATCAATAATACCTAGCATATAAATAGAACTTTAAAGTTTTCAAAGTGCTTTATATTTCTTGTCTCTTTTGATCTTTGAAAAAACTCTGTGAAGTAGGTGCTTTAATTTTCCTCAACAGATGTGGGAAATGATTCTGAGAGGTTAAGTGATTTCCTTAGTCAAACAGCTAGTATAGTGAATGTCAACATTAGGATTTGAACTCTCTTCCTTAAAACCAAATCCAGTGCTATTATATCCACTAAGCCATTGAACTGACATATGAGTGTTTTTATTCAATCATGCGCCAAATATTACACAAAAAATTAATTTTAAAAAAAGAAAATAAATTATGAATAAACCTGAATGATAAGGATTAAATCAGGAACATTTGGATTTATATCATAGATGCAGTTGAGTTCTGCTTAAATTTTAAAGCACAGAGAAATATTAATGTTAAAATAGCCATAGGAAAGATTTAAATCCCATTTGCATTGATTTTGCACATTTTGTATTGCATAAAAGAATGGATTGAACAGTCTTTTCTTACACAAAGTTCCTTAAGAAACAGTGAAGTTTTGCTTGAATACATTTAACAAAATTGGAAACATAATGGATAGCAAAAGCAGAAGAAAAAAATCACAATTCAAGGGAAAAATAAAGAACCACTATTTTAAAACAACCATGACTTTTGAGTCTAGTGTGCTTTTATGGCTTAATGAACAACTGCATTTCAGCATACTATTTTTTAAAGGTAAGTTGTTGGCAGAAGTAAAAGCAAAGAGTATTTTAATGTTTTCTTGCAGTATCTTCTTAAAGGTTTCTCTTCATTTTACTTCCTTTAGGGAATACATAGATTACTGTACTCAATAACTGAAGGGTAGCATTGAAAGGGCAGCTAGGTGGCACAGTAGGTAGAGTATGTGACCTCAGGCACTTAATAGAAGTATGGCCCTGGGTAAGTCACTTAACTCTATTTGCCTTAGTTTGCTTATCTACTGGAGAAGGAAAGGACTACTAAACACCTTTAGCTAACAAAGAAACTAAGTTATCTTTAGTAAGGTAAGGAATAAGAATGACATTTTACTATGCAACAAATTGTGAGAACCAAAGATACCTCCTATAAAAAGTTAAAATGTTTATGAATATTGATTTTCCCCATGTGAGGTATTTTCATATCTTTCCTTTTCTCTCATCCTTAAATTTTTTTATAGGCAGTAACACTCTTGTCTGAGGCAATGTCTAAAGACTACTAGTGGAATGTGGATGATGAATAGCAAATTTTCTTGCTGAGTAGAAAGGTGTTGTTATTTTCTGTTGTATATAACCCAACTATATATCAAGGTTGATGGTAAATTTGAGAACTAACTCATTGAACATTTATTATTTCCACAATCTTAAGGATTCAGATGCCATTGAATCATTGAATTAAGCATATGAACAAAGGGAAAATTAGGTATGAACTTCAAAAGATATCACTTTTTTTCCTCTCAAAATAATTCTGAAACATTTGCTTAGCTTCCATTGGTCCCATCCCATTTCCTTTTGCCCTTCTTTTACCTAATCTTTATTTAACTAGTGCTTAGCATGTTGTTTAGCACTTAGTAAGTGTTTAATAAATGCTGCTTGACTTTACTCATTCACCCACTCCTTTATTCAGGAAATATTTGTTCACTCTCTTTTGTTGAGAAGCAGAATGGCCTAATGCTAGATTTGAGGTCTGAATCCTGCCTCTGCTATTTATTATAACCTTGGAACATTTGCTTTATTTCTCGAGGCCTCATATACTGCATCTTTAAGATCAGTAGTATGGACTGCATGGCCTCTAAGGTCTTTTCCATATCTAAATATGTGAATCTACTACCTTCAAGAGTTAACTTGCCTGGGGGGGGGGTGAAGCAAAGATGGTGGAGTACAAGGGTGCACCTCTAGAAGATCTTCCACCACAGCCCGTTAAATACCTGTAAAAAATTACTCTAAACAAATTCTAGAGCACGGTCACAAAACAACAGTGAAAGAGATTTCCAGCTCAAGGCAACAGGGAAGGCTGAAAGGAAAGGTCTGTTGTACCACAGTGGAGTGGAGCACAGCCCAGCTTTGGCAAAGCATTGGCAGGGACCTGACTGGAGCAAGTTTCAAGGCACCAGCAGCAGCAGCTACGATTCCCAGATTCTTCAACCCACAAACAAGAAAGGCAGCTTCAAAGGTCAGTGAGAAAGCTCTTTCATATGGGTGATAAAGGAATAGGGTCCTCCTGCCTTAGCCCTGGTCACAGGTGGCCTCAGGCAGCAGCAGTTTCCATTGTTGGACCCCTGTCATAAAGATCCTGGGGGAATTGAACTGCTGATCTGATCTCAACCCTGAGTGGTGTCCCTGGTGTGAGAAGGAGTGCTGGTGTGGTGGAGGTGGCAGAGACCCTGGAGAGGGAATTCTACTGGCAGATCCTGGGCAGAAAAGAAGGCTTGCAGTTGCTCCCAAATCAGAGTGCAGGTCAGGAGAGAAGTAATTCCTCTCCCTTGACTGTGCCATCTTGAAGGAACTGAGAGTTTAAAGGTCTCCAGAGTATACCTTTCTCTTGAGAAAGAGCTCAAAATCCAAGTAACTGGCTGGGAAAATGCCCAAAAAAGGTAAAAAGAATAAGACAATAGAATGTTACTTTCTTGGTGAGCAGGCATTTTTTTTTCCATCTTTTCTGAGGAAGAACAATGCATACCATTAGAGGAAGACCTAAAAGTCAAGGCTTCTTCATACAAAACATCCAAAATAAATATTCCATGGGCTCACACCACAGAAGAGCTTAAAAAGGATTTTGAAAATCAAGGAAGAGAGGTGGAAGAAAAATTAGGAAGAGAAATGAGAGCAATGCAAGAAAATCATGAAAAGGGATTGAATAGCTTGCTAAAGGAGACCCAAAAAATGCTGAAGAAATTAATACCTTTAAAAATAGACTAATACAAATGGCAAAAGAGGCCCAAAAAGCCAATGAGGAGAAGAATGCTTTATAAATCAAAATTAGCCAAATGGAAAAGGAAGTTCAAAAGCTCAATGAAGAATAGAGTTCTTTAAAAATTAGAATGGAGCAGATGGAAGTTAATGACTTAATGAGAAACCAAGAAATTACAAAATAAAATCAAAAGATTGAAAAAAATAGAAGATAGTGTGAAATATCTCAGTGGAAAATCAACTGACCTGGAAAATAGATCCAGCAGAGACAATTTAAAATTATGGAAATAGCTGAAAGTCATGATCAAAACAATAAACTAGACATCATCTGTCATGAAATTGTCAAGGAAAACTACCCTGATATTTTGGAACCAGAGGGTAAAGTAAATATTGAAAGAATTCATCAATCATCTCCTGAAAGAGATCTGAAAAGAGAAACTCCTAGGAATATTGCAGCCAAGTTCCAGAGTTCCCAGGTCAAGAAGAAAATATTTCAAACAGCAGAGAAACAATTCTAGTATTGTGGAAATACAATTAGGATAACATAGGATCTGACAGCTTCTACATTAATGGATCAAATGGCTTGGAATATGATATTCCAGAAGTCAAAGGAATTAGGATTAAAACCAAGAATCACCTACCCAGCAAAGCTGAGTATTCAAGGGAAAAAATGATCCTTTAATAAAATAAAGGACTTTCAAGCATTCTTGATGAAAAGACTAGAGCTGAATAGAAAAATTGACTTTCAAACGCAAGAATCAAGAGAAGCATAAAAAAGCAAACAGAAAAGAGAAATCATAAGGGAATTACTAAAGTTGAACTGTTTACTTTCCTACATGGAAAGATAATATTTGTAACTCTTGAAACTTTTCTCACTTTTTGGTTAGTTGGAGGGATTATGCACACACACACACACGTATATAGACAGAGGGTACAGAGTGAGTGGAATAGGATGGGATGATAACTAAAAAATAAAATTAAGAGGTGAGAGAGGAATATAATGGGAGGAGAAAAGGAGAAATGGAATGGGACAAATTATCTCTCATAAAAAAGGCTAGAAAAACTTTTACAATGGAGAAGGAAAAAAGGGGAGGTTAGACAGAAAAAGTGAAGCTTACTCATCAGATTTGGCTTAAGGAGGAAATAGCACACACACTCAGTTTGGTATGAAAATCTATCTTCCATTACAGGAAAGAAGGGGAGGAGGAGATAAGTGGAGTAAGGGATGGATGATAGAAGGGAAAGCAAATGAGATGAGGGGGGTAATTAGAAGTAAACACTTTTTGGCAGGGATAAGGTCACAAGAGACAATAGAATCAGTGGGGGGGGAAGAATAGGATGGAAGGAAATATAGTCAATTTTTCACAACATGACAATTATGGAAGTCTTTAGCAAAATTACACACACATATATATATATCTTTATCTATATACTTATATCTATATATATCTATATCTATATGTATATATAGCCTATATTGAAAAATATATATACATGATATACATAGCTTATATTGAATATATATATATATATACATAACCTGTATTGAATTGCTTGCCTTCTTAGTGGGGATGGGTAGGGAGGGAGGAAGAGAGAGAAGTTGGAACTCAAAGTTTTGGGATCAAATGTTGAGAACTGTTTTTGCATGCAACTGAGGAATAAGAAATACAGGTAATGGGGTATAGTAATCTATCTTGCACTATAAGAACAGAGAGAAGATGGGGATAAAGGAAGGGAGGAGTGTGACAGAAGGAAGGACATATTGAGGGAAGGGGTAATCAGAATGAAGAGTGTTTTGGGGTGAGGGAAGGGAAAGATGAGGAGAAAATTTGAAACTCAAAATCTTTTGGAAATTAATGTTGAAAACTAAAAATAAATAAATAAATTGGAAAAAAAGAGTTAACTGCACTTTCCATAGGAGATGGAGGTATTTAGGCAATTAATTTCTGTTCCTCCTAATAATAACTCTTAGAACTTAGAGTTTGGAAGACCTGAATTCAAACCCTGAGTTAGACAATGTGTAAACCTGGGCAAGTTCCTTAATATTTCTTGACCTCAGTTTCCTCAGCTATAACTTGAGGAGAATAATGGCACCTATCTCATAGGGTTGTTGTGAGGATGAAATAAGAAAGCAAACTGGTTTGTAAAACTTAAATAATTTATATGAATAATAGCAGTCATAATAATGAAAATAATGATTATTAATAACAATAATGGCAATAATTTTTCTTGTTTTTTTATTAACTGTCCCGTAGAATTTTGAAAATTCTTCGTCTTTAGTTTATTCTATTCTTTCTTTTTTTTTAAGTTTTCAACATTCATTTCCACAAAATCTGAGTTCCAAATTTTCTCCCCATCTCTCTCCTCCCCCCACCCCAAAACTCTGAGCATTCTAATTACCCCTATCACCAATCAGCCCTCCTTTCTAACATCCCTCCCTTCCCTTATCCCCATCTTCTCTTTTGTCCTGTAGGGCAAGATAAATTTCTATACCCCATTACCTGTATTTCTTGTTTCCTAGTTGTATGCAAGAACAATACTCAACAGTTATTCCTAAAGCTCTGAGTTGCAACTTCTCTTCCTTCCTCCCTCCCTACCCATTCCCACTGGGAAGGCAAGCAATTCAATATAGATCATATATGTGTAGTTTTGCAAACGACTTCCATAATAGTCATGTTGTGCAAGACTAGCTATATTTCCCTCTGTCCTATCCTGCCCCCCATTTCTTCTATTCTCTCTTTTGACCTTGTCCCTCCCCAAGAGTGTTGACTTCTAATTGCTTCCTCCTCCCATTGCCCTCCCCATTGTCATCCCCCTCACCCTGCTTATTCCCATCTACCCCACTTTCCTGTGTTGTAAGATAGGTTTTCATACCAAAATGAGTGTTCATTTTATTCTTTCCTTGAGTTGAATGTGATGAGAGTAAGCTTCTTATTTTCTCTCTCACCTCCCCCCTTTTTCCCTCCATGGAAAAGTCTTTTACTTGCTTCTTTTATGAGAGATAATTTGCTTTATTCCATTTCTCCCTTTCTCCTCCCAATATATTCCTCTCTCACACCTTAATTTTATTTTTTTAGATATGATCTCATCCTATTCAACTCACCCTGTGCTCTCTGTCTTTCTCTCTATGTGTGTGCGCACACATGTATGTGTGTGTATGTATGTATGTATGTAATCGCACCAACTACCCAGATATCGAAAAAAGTTTCAAGAGTTATAAATATTGTGTTTCCATGAGGGAATGTAAACAGTTCAACTTTAGTAAGTCCCTTATGATTTCTCTTTCCTGTTTACCTTTTCATGATTCTCTTCATTCTTGTGTTTGAAAGTCAAATTTTCTTTTTAGCTCTGGTCTTTTCATCAAGAATGCTTGAAAGTCCTCTATTTCATTGAAAAACCATTTTCCCCCCTGAAGTATTATACTCAGTTTTCCTGGGTAGGTGATTCTTGGTTTTAGTCCTAGTTCCTTTGATTTCCAGAATATCATATTCCATGCCCTTTGATCCCTTAATGTTGAAGCTGCTAGATCTTGTGTTATCCTGATTGTATTTCCACAGTACTCAAATTGTTTATTTCTAACTGCTTGCAATATTTTCTCCTTGATCTGGGAGCTCTGGAATTTGGCTCCTATGTTCCTAGGAGTTTCTCTTTCAGGAGGTGATCAGTGGATTCTTTCAATATTTATTTTGCCCCCTGGATCTAGAATATCAGGACAATTTTCCTTGATAATTTCTTGAAAATCTAGGCTCTTTTTTTGGTCATGGCTTTCAGATAGTCACACAATTTTTCAGTTGTCTCTCCTGGATCTATTCTCAGGGTCAGTTGTTTTTCCAATGAGATATTTCACATTTTCTTCCATTTTTTCATTCTTTTGGTATTGTTTTGTGATTTCTTGCTTTCATCATAAATTCATTAGCCTCCATCTGTTCCGTTCTAATTTTTAAAGAACTATTTTCTTCAGTGAGCTTTTGAACCTCCTCCTTGGTTTCTCCTCATTGACTTTTTGAACCTCTTTTGCCCATTGACTTAGCCTATTTTTAAAGGTGTTATTTTCTTCAGCATTTTTTGGGTCTCCTTTCACAAGTTCTTGACTTGCTTTTCATGATTTTTTTTTCATCTCTCTCATTTTTCTTCCCAATTTTTCCTCCAATTCTCTTACTTGATTTTCAAAATCCTTTTTGAGCTCTTACATGGCCTGAGAACACTGAATTTTTATTTTTGATGTTTGGGATACAGAAGCCTTGACTTTTATATATTTCCCTGATGTTAAGCATTTTTCTTCCTCATCTGAAAGGATGGGAGAAGATATCTGTTCACCAAGAAAGTAACCTTTTATAGTCTTATTTTTTTCCCTTTTTTGGGCATTTTCCCAACCAGTTACTTGGGTCCTTTGTCAAGAGTAGGGTATGCTCTGGGGATCTGTAAGATCTCAGTTCCTCCAAAGTGGCACAATCAAATGTGTACACTGGTCTAGGAACAACAGAGATTTTTGTGCCCAGAATCTTAGTAGAGTTTCCTCTTCATAACCACCTGGCCTCCAGTTCTGCCAAGCCAGTAGTGACAGTGGAGATTCAGATAAGCTTCAGGGGCAGGGCTGCCATTCAGTGTGAGATAAAGATCAGCTGCTGAAGGGCCTCTATATAGGGCTGAGGTAAGAATCAGCTACTCAGTGCCCCCAGGGGTTTTACAATCCAACAATGCATGCTAGCTGATGTAGGGGCTGCTGTGGGAATTGCTGCCACCTTCCCCATATGGCCTCTGTGGCCACTGCCTGAGGCTGGAGTTATAGGAAGGCCCTTCTCCCTTCATGCCCAGGTGAAAAAACCGTGTCACTAACCTTTGGCACCTGTGGGTTCAGGGATCTGTGAACCGCTGCTACTGCAACTGGGAATTCCGCCCCCAACACCTGCTTGCACCCTCCTCCCAGAGACGTACCACCCAGCCAAGGCTGGACTGCGTTCTGCTCTGTATCTGGTGCAACAGAAATTTCCTGTTGGTCTTTCAGGTCACCCTGAGCTGTAAATTTTCTCCACTATGTTGTTCTCCACTTCTCCTGCTCTAGAGTTTGTTGAGAGTCTTTCTTTATAGGTATTTTATGGGCTGTGTGGGAAGAGCTAGTATATGTATGTCTTTCTACTCCACCATCTTGGTTCCACCCCTGCATTCTTTCTTTTACATTCAAACACTGAATTCCAGGATTTTATCCCTAAACAATTCAGTTTTTACTTTTTTCTTCCTGTCACTGAACCTTTCATGTCAGGGCACAGTTTTCTGTCATATTGGGACAGTATTTATCAACAAGGCAGTGAAAAACCCTTTGTTGCTTTCTAAGTCATTCAATTAGGTGTCTTGGACAAATTAGTACCTTGATAGCATTAACGCCTTGATTGTGCTGAATCTTTAGAAATATCCTGTTTGACTAAACTGGCCCTAGGGTCATGACTTATAGTTGTTGAGACACTAGATGAAAGAAAAAAAAAATAGAATCAATTAATCAGTTATTCCTTGAGACTTGATCAATGCTTATAAAAATTATATTGATCCTTTTTGAAAACCAATACTCATTAATAAGTTAATGTAATTAAGTCAATACATTGTTTTCAACTATCTATGGAGTAGCACTATTCTAAAGGCCAAGTTTTATGGGGTAGAAATTCGAAATAAGAAATAATCTCCCTTGTCCTCAAAGAGTTTATAATCTAGTTTGGAATACATCTGATGAGCTACTGACTGTAATATGCTGTTGTAAAGGTAATAATGATCTCTTCTTAATTTATATTTTATAATGAATCACATTTGTACCTTTCTGATTTTATGTCAAGTACGCCAAAATTGCATTACTTGGGAGCAATTTTATATTCATAATTTATATTCATAATTCATAATTTTACAGTGCTCAAATCTTGATATTATCTTTGACTATTTCCTCTCCTGCCCAAGCTGCATTCAGTCACCAAGTGTTATTATCATTGCTTTTAAGAACAAAAATGTATTATCATTGTCTTTAGGGACAAAAACTGTCATTAAAGCATTTTGCAATATGACTGTAGACTAACTTTTCAGGATGATTAGACATTATTCTCCTCCACACACATAATATACCCTGATCATATTGGCCTAATTGCCATTTTTTGCACACTACATGCCATCTCCCATTCCTGTGCCTTTGTAGAGGCTATTCCCATTCAAGTGTCACCTTCTTCAAGAGGCTTTTATTAATTCCTTAAATTGTTGATCTTCACATCTCTCCCCACCATTACAAATCCAGTATTGTAATGTTTGTGTGTGTTTATGTGTGTGTATGTGTGTATATGTGTGTGTGTGTGTATGTAACTATATTGTTTCCCTGTCTCTAGTAGAAAATAGTCACTTTGAGGAAAGGGATTCTCTCAAATGTATATTTGTATTCTCAGGTCGGTTAAAGTATCTGGCATATGATAAGCACTTAATAAATTCTCATTGATTGAATGAATAATCAGTTCTGTCTTTCACCTTATTCTCTTCCCACCTTATTGCCTTAGTAGGGTCTCTCATTACAGCCCACTTGAATGTTTTAAATACTTTCATTTTTTCATTAATTCTAATGATTCTTTCACATTGCTGTCAAATTAACATTAACACATGATAAATGATGTCAATACATAAGTTAACATGGATGTTTATATACATATAGGTGTGTATCTACACATGTATGCATGTATATAGCCAGAAGAGCGAATTATGTATTTGATGCATTTTTTCTTTGAAATAAACATATTCATCCTAGTTCTACTTTCTTTCCCTTTTGGATTTAAAAAAATGCACTACAGTAATTAACAGTTTGATCATCTGAGGCGTACTTAAATTCTGGCCAGTCCTTCTGGTGCTTATATACATACATCAATATGAATATGTGTGAGTAAGTGCATATATACCCCTTTTTGGTGGGCATATGCATAAATGCATACATAGATATTCATGCATGTGTATTTACTTAGGTATAGTTATGTGCGTATATATGTAGTTCTATTATTTTTTAACAATGTTTCTCTTTCATATCCTGTATTAGACTATAAGTTTCTTAAGGTCAGAAACTCTGTCATATTTTTTCTCACAGTATATAATACAGGCTTAATAATGCTTGTGAACATTTTGTTTTCAATACAATACACACTTACATGCCTAGGACATCTCTATATTTTGAAATTTTTCTAAATAGCTTAAGCATCCCTCCTTTTGTCTGTTTTTAGATATTTTTCATCTAGTATGTCAAGCCAGAGTTCAGAAGCAAAGATAACATTCTTAAAAGCAACAAAAAAAGTATGTCACTTTCAAAGCCATGGAATGAATAAAGAAACACCATTTGCTCATTTTATGCATTGGAAAACACAGTTCTAAGGCAATTGCTCTCTTTTTACTTTCCTTCCACCCACCCCAACTCTAAAACCTGCAATCTATAATTTTGAGGAATGATATAATTTGTTTTGGAATTTTTTTAATTGAAGGGATCTAAATGATTAACTCAAAATAAATAAGTGTGCAGGAGAATTATATTTTTTAACCTGAAGGAACTTTTCTTAAAGAAACTGTTGCTAATGAACCTTGAATGAAAATGAAAACCAATAAAAACAATAAAATATCCTTTTATTCTTAAAAAAAACCTAAAAGGAAGCTTCCCTGAAAAAGACTTCTTCTTCACAATCTAACCCTTTCTTCTATTTTAACAAGGGTGTTAATTCTCTAGCACTTCATTTCTCTATTGCTTAAATTTTTATGATACTATATTCAATTATTTCACATGGAAATTTCAGGAGTTAATGTGATAATAACAGTAAAATTCTTTTTGTTATTACTGCTATTACAATGATAAAAAAAACTCAAAGTATTATTAGTATAAAATGGATATTTTGTAAATGTACCATGCATAAAAGATCATTACAGTGACTTAAATTTAAGAACAAAAAATGCAAAGCTGTTTTTTGTTAAGTACAAAATGGGGAATATGTGCAACATTTTTAAATGTATTGTTTCATAATGCAATTAAATAAATTCAAAGTAGTCTGTTACACATTTTTGAGGAACACTAACGGTGTAATTTCAAGCCTATTTTAGGCCTCTATTTCTACCTATAATATATTAAGTTGTTTTTAAGACACTGCAAGGCTCTATAGGAAATGTGGGGCAGTTTATCAACTTTATTGGTTTGTCTCATTTCACAACAACCTTAGCATAAAAATATTTTGATGTTTTCATATTTAGAATTTTCCAAAGAATTCATGAAATTATTCTTTGTAAAATAAATTTGAACCCTGTGCAACAATATATGACCCCAAAATGTCTTAATATTTTGAACACTTTCACAATAAAGTTATAAGCACATAATTCTTATCTGTTTCAGTTATTTGTGATATTAAATGGGTTGAAAGAATTGGTTTAATTATTATATGGAAATAACCACAATTAACAAGGACTTCAATCATTTCTAAAAGTCAGTTGTTTTTAAACATATATATATATATTTGTCCCTCCAATATTTTCCTACCTCTCTATTATTCTTGGCCTATAAGGATTTAAATAGGGTGGTAAAGAGCAAAGCCAAGTAATATCTAGTTTCTTGATGGGAAATGTCAAGATTAGACAGCATTCTTTAATATATTTCAAAAAATAAGAATCTTCTTTTATTAAAACATTTCCACTGACAGCATGTATTTACTTGTTCTCTACCAAAACATTTATTCCCTGTCAAAGAGACACAAACAAAACAGGAAGACTACCGAAATTATCTATGATTTTTTTTTGAGGCAAAGTAATACCCAAAAATACAAGTAGCATTAGGAGAAAGAAAGAAAAGGTGGACCAATGGACATTGTACTAAGATACACTTCCCAAATTCACAACTATTTTATCCACAACTTGTAGGTTGTTTAATTACAGACTTTTCTTTGTCTTCTAAAAGTAAAGTAGATTAATCAAACACTTTGGTCTTAGTGGGAAACTTTAAAATATATTCTGAAACATATTTCCCTAAATGTAGAGTGTTACAGTAGGTAAAATATTTACATTTCTCTAACATAAGACTTTCCTTATATTTTAAACTACTAGAAAACAAGTGTACCTCAATTAAACTTAATTTGTACAACTCAGCATTTTCTGACAAATATTGATATTTTAAAAATTTTAAATGTTTTTAATGTAATGTTTCTCATACATGATTTGGTTATGGCAGTTTATATATATATTAAACTATAAATTCCATGAAAGCAAGGACAATATTTTTATTTCCAACAGAACCTAGCATAAAACTTTAAATACTTCTTGAAGGGAAGTTGCAATTCATTTAATCTGACCTATTTTACAGTTAAAGACTTCGAGGGTCAGAGAGGTAAGAAATAAAAAACCATTTGTCCACATTTAAACAATTAGTTGGGAATGTATCCTTGATTTGACTGCAGGTTTTCTGATTCCCAGTGCCCAACAAAGTCTTAATTCTAAAATGCATACAAATTTGTTGGTTAATATGTCAATTGTGTTGTTTTTCAAAAGCAGCTTTTTAAAAATAGCAAATTATTAACCTAGGAATAAGACTATAAACTGGAGTATTAACTTTGTAAGAAGGCTCACAAGTTAAGATGATCTGTGCTGACTTTAGCTAAGCATAAAAAAATGGAATTGAGAGGCAAGGGGAGTAACATTTCTCCAAATTTCATATATGTATTAAGTTATGGAATAATAATTTTTGAAAACTGTATATCATTTTAAGGTTTCTTTTCTTTTTAATTTTGGAGTCAAGGACAAAAACACAAATACTGAATAGAGAAAAACAAAACCATATCATAAACTTAAATATTGGAGCTTAAATATAAAGTAAGAAAGAGAAAAAAGCATATCATATGCATAGCTGAACATGAGAGGATTCAAAATAAGTAAGCATAAATTTTTATTTCAAAAAAGCCAGCATGATGAATGATACAAGCTATGTTGAGAATTAGCTGTGTGTTCTTTACTTCCTTGTGAGTTTTCTTTTCTTCTACACTGTGCACTTTTCTTTTACTTTATTCTATTTTCTTTGCCCCCCCCCCAAAGGCTACAATAAAGTTTGGATATGTTTCTCTATAGCTATATATGTGTGTGTGTGTGTGTGTGTGTGTATGTGTGTGTGTGTGTGTGTACAAAATACACATATGCATACATATATAAACATATACTTTCCCAAAAATATTCTGCTCTTCATCTTCATTTTTATGTTTGTGCTTATCTTTTGTTTCCTATCCCTCCTGCCTCCTCTACTTTACTTCCATCCTATTACTTGCCTACATCCCTCCAAGAATCCCTTCCCTATCCATCCATTCCTATAAATCTAAACACCCTTCTATTCCCCCCTTTTACCTATGCCCTCACCCTCCTCTCTAAATATGCTTCCCTTGTACTCTCCCCCCTCCCTACGTCCCTACCATTTTACTTCCTCTGAATTTAGAAGATTTTTATATTCTTCTAAATATATCTTCCTAAGTATATATGGAGTGTTCCCTCTTAAATCCACTCCTGGTGAAAGTAGGTTATCAGACCTACCAGTCCTAGAATTGGAGAAAGTGAAGCCAGTGAAATTATAAGAGATTTCGAAATAATTAAACAAAATAGGAATAATGAAAAAATAGAAGAGAAAGTGAAATATTAAAAAAACAGATTTGGAAAATAGATCAAGAAGAGAAAATATAAATATAATTGAACTAACTGAAAGTTCTAATCAAAAAATAATTTTGATACAATAATACAATAAATAATTAAAGAAAATTGTCCTGAAACATGAGAACAAGGCAGGGGAGAGGAGCAGAAATGGAAAAAAAAATCCCTCAATCACCACTTGAAGGAGATCCTGTGAGGAAAACTCATAGGAATATCATAGTCAAATTCCAAAATCCTGAGCTCAAGTATAAAATATTAAAAACATCAAGATTGAAACAATTTAAACATGATGGAGCCGTAACTAGAATCACACAAGACCTAGCAGCAGAGACAGTAAAGGATGACACATCTGGGAACACAATACATCAAAGAGCAAAAGAACTGGGGCTCTGGCCAAAAATATCATACCCTACAAAGTTAAGTATTATCCTGAATGGGAAAAAATGGACATTTGATAAACTCTCAGATTTTCAAGACTTCATTTTAAAAAATCCTGGACTTATAGAAGAGTCGACATTTAAGAACCAAGAGAAATATAAGGTACCATACCAATGACAGATTAAAAGGGAGTTATAAGAACAGATTGTTCACCTTCTATATATGTAAAATATATGTCTAAGTTTCTTATTAATAATTGGGTTGCTCATAACAAAAATTGGGGTGAACTTGACCTTGATATTAATTCAAAAAAGCAAAACCATTTAGGAATAGATGAAAAGATCAATTATTTTTATAGAAATGAGATGCAGTAGGAAGAATTGATACTGAGGAATTAGTTGGGGGAAGAGGGCTGGTAGTTCTGGTACCGCTCTGTTCCCCTCCCCCACCCATTTTAAGGTTTCTAAAAGGACTCTATTGATTATCTTCAGCTTAGTTTCTATATATCTTGCTTGTACTATGGTGTTTTATTTCTTGTTGTCTCCCTTATTAGACTGTGTGCTCCCAGAGAACAGAGGCTGTTTTTCCCCTTCCTAATATCCTCAGTACTCACCCCAGTACTTGGTACATAGTAGGTGCTTAATACATGTTTATTGAGTAACTGAAATTCTGCTCTTCTGTATACCTTTTCACCTGTCATTTGAACTTTACAACGATCACTGAAAGAGGGAGCACAAATTTTTTTTTCCCTTTTTCTGATGTAAAACTTGAGTCAAAGAGATTTAAGTAACGTACAAATTAGTGACTTGCCCACAGAAAATAGTGGAGCAGGCATAAATATTTTTTGATTGACTGTGGAAAATGAGGCAAATAGTATTTTTCAGTTCAATAATTCAATTTAATAACATTTATTGGAGGGGTGCACCAGTGGGTCCACCGAGTCAGACAGAGCCATTGATGGAAAAAAAGAAGTTACCGGGAAGGTTGTAAGTCCTTGATAAAGGAAGGTTTGGGAGTTTTGTGTTCTACCCTCCAGCCTTTCAATCAGGGGGAGAGGCAACTGAAGATGAGTTAAGAAAAGAGTATTAAAAGCTGAATCATTCTTGGTGAAGAGATTTTAGGTAATAAATTTATGAAGGAAGGGGAAGGAGAACATGTTGTTTCCTGGAGTAGAAGACAAGTAGAATGGCTTGAATTAGTTATGAAATTTTGAAATCATCATAAGATGATAAGCTAGGTTCCCAGATTAGTGCCCATAGACACCTTATTACTTGAATTCAAACTGCATGTTTCCATTGAACTGAAACCACATCATATTTTGCATAAGATTATATTTCAATATACAGATTCAAATTATGCAACCACTCCACAGCATCCCTTATTCTCAGTAATTGAGACCTGTCTCATGTAAACCTTTCCAGGTTTTTTTTTTTTTTTCTGAGAGCATCCTGCTCATCATTTCTTATAGCACAATAGTATTCCATCATGGTCATACACCATAATTTGTTCATCCATTCCTGAATAGATGGGCATCCCTTCAATTTGTGATTCTTTGCCACTAGAAAAGAGCTGCTATCATCTATTTTTACAAGTAACTTCTTTTCCTTCTTGTGTTTTTTTTAAATCTCTATGGGAATACAGACCTAGTAGTGGTATTGCTAGATCAAAGCGTATGCATGATTTTATAGGCCTTCGGACCATCGTTCCAAGTTACTCTACAAAATGGTTGGATCAGTTCACAACTCTATCAAAAATGTATTAATGCCTCAATTTTATTTTTCCCACATCCTCTCCAATTTTGGTCATTTATCTTTTTTCTGTCTTATTAGCCAATCAAGTAGGTATGAAGTGGTACCTCAGAATTTTTTAAATTTGCATTTCCCTAATCAATAGTGAGAGCATATTTCACATGGCTATAGATAGCTTTGATTACTTCATCTAAAAATTGTTCATATCTTTTGATCATTTATCAGTTGGTGAATAGATATTTTTATGAATTTGAATTTCCTATATGTTTGAGAAATGTGACCATTCTCAGAGAAACATGCTTCCAATTTTTTCCACAGTTAACTATTGCTAACTCTGTTTTTCTCCATTCTATTACACACTCCCCTATTGATTCTATTCTATCTTTTCACCCTGGCCTTCCTCAAAGCGTTATGATTCTGACTACCTCCTCCTCCAATCTACCCTCCTTCCTATCACACACACACAGACACACACACATACACACACACACACACACATGCATGCATGCACACACTCCTCTCATTTCCATCCCCTCTTATGTGTCTGTAGGGTAATATAGATTTCTATACCCAGTCAAGTATGTTATTCCCTCTTTGAGTCAGTTCTGATGAGAGTACAGTTTACTCCCTCAATCTTACCTTCTTTTACCCTTTTATCTTGCCTCTGATATGTGAGATAATTTACCTGATTCTACCTTCTCTCTTTCCCTTTCTCCCAGTACATTCCTCTTTTTCACCCCTTAATTTTATTTTTAGATATTATCCGTTCATATTCAACTCACACCCTTTGTCTACATACATATATGTATATATATATATGTATATGCACATATACAATATATATATATATATATATATATATATATATATATATTCCTAACTGCCCCAATAATGGGAAAGTTTTTGAGTTACAAGGATCATCTTCCCTTGTAGGAATGTGAACAGTTTATCCTTATTATTTCTCTTATGATTTCCCTTTCCTGTTTAATGTTTTATGCTTCTTTTGAGTCTTATATTTAAAAGTCAAATTTTCTATTCAGCTCTAGTGTTTTCATCAAGAATGTCTGAAATTCCCTATTTCAGCGAATATCCATTTTTTCTGTAAAAGATTATGCTCACTTTTTTCTGGGTAGGGGATTGTTGGTTCTAATCCTAGCTTCTTTGCTTACGGGAACATCATATTTCAAACCCTCTGATACATTAATGTAGAAGCTGTTAAACTTTGTGTTATCCTGACTGTGGCTCTGTGATGCTTGAATTGTTCCTTTGTGGTTGCTTGAAATATTTTCTCCTTAACCTGGGAGCTCTGAAATTTGGTTATAATAACCCTAGACATTTCTTTTGGGGATCTCTTTCAGGAGGTGATCAGTGGATTCTCTTAATTTCTATTTTCCCCTATAGTTCTAGAATATCAGGGCAGTTTCCCCTGATAATTTCTTGAAAGATGATGTCTAGGCCCTTTTGTATTGTGGCATGACAGTCCCACACTTGTAACCATGGTGGGAGTTATGTGATTTGAAGAGAAGCAAGGTAGTTCTAGCCTTTTCTCCCTAACTCTTCTTCAAGGGAGACTAATTATTTCCAGGTTAGAAAGTGGTAGGTTGGGACTCCGAAGCTTTACCATTTTGTCTTCCTCATAGAGAAAGTATAGAAGGCTAGAATTAAATCTATCTGTTCCCTTAAATATTATTCATCTAGGGAATGTGGTTTTCAAATTCAAGCTAACTTCTGATTGTTGTTTCATTAATGGAATAAACAGGACCACAGGATCACAAGCTTTATATCCAAAACTTGTCTCCCTTCCCAACAAATGTCAGTCCTACAATGAACAGACACATAGAAAGTAGCAAAGAAACTCATTTATCAAGTTGAATAGCAAAAAATAGAGCCAAAAAGAAAGAAAGAAATCAATGAAGGTATGCATAGAACAATATATATGCCAGACAATAGAGAATGAAGGAGCACTTCCACTGCTAGCAAAAGAACAGCTTTCCCGAGAGAGATAGAGAGAGAGAGTGTGTTCTGTATCTCAGGAAGTTCCCTGAAATATCTAGTGTAGCAGATGACAACAATATATAATGGATAGTGCCAGTTCCTCTCTTGTCAGCTTCTTCAAAGGAAGCTTTTTCTTTCACAAACTGAAGTGGGATTGGCATTTTTGACCCTCTCTATCAAAACTGGAAGCCTGATTTGGCCAAAGTACCTGACAAGTCAGAAGAGCCTAAGAAGAGACTTGAAGAGACCAAGACTCTCTCCTCTGTATCACTCTCACCAACTGCACCTTGACATCATTCAGGTACATGACATTCATCTCTATCAATGAGTAGAGTCCCACACCAATGGTTTAGGGATTTAGGTTATATTCTTTTAGAATTTACTTTAAAAAAAACATTCATAAGAGGTATATACAATGAACATTTGTACAAATCACCTCACTAAAAGAGATGCTTGGCACACCTTAAGATATTATGTAAATGTGAAGAATTATTTTTAACCAGTCAAATGGTTTTGATTATACTTCTTCAAAATATAGCTTAAAATCTACTTACATTAGTTTATAATTATTCACTCATTTTTATTATTTATTTTTTTTAACAATTTTATTTAAGGTTGCACATTCCAAATTTTACCCCTCCCCACATATAAAGACACTAAGCAATCAGATACAGGTTATAATTGTACAATTATGTAAAACCTTTTCACAGTAGTCATTTTATAGAAGAAAACCCAAAAGAAAAAAAGTGAAAGTGAAAATAGAACACTTCAGACTATATTCAAATAGTATCACTTCTTTCTCTGGAGATAGGTAGTATGCTTCATCTATAATCTTTTGGAACTATCTTGGATCATTGTATTGCTGAGAATAACTTCATTATTCACAGTTCTTCACTGAAAAATATTGCTGTTACTGTGTACAAATTTTTCCTTGTTCTGTGCAATCACTATGCATCAGCTCAGGTAAGTCTTTCTAGGTTTTTTCTGAAATCATCCTGCTTGTCATTTGTCATAAAACAATAATATTCCACTGTAATCACATACCACAATTAGTTCAACAATTCCCCAATTGGGGGGCATCCTTTTAATTTCCAATTCTTAGCCCCCACAAAAATAGCTCCTACAAAACTTTTTGTACAAATAGGTCCTTTTCCCTTTGGATCTTTTTGGAGATTTTGTATCTTGGGATATAGACCTAACATTGGTATTGCTGGATCAAACGATATGCAGTTTTATAGCTCTTTGGGCATAGTTCTAAATTGCTCTTCAGAATGGTTGGATCAGTTACAACTCCACCAAGAGTGCATTAGTGTCCCAATTTTATTTTTCTCTGTATTGCCTCCAACATCCAATATTTTCCTCTTTTGTCATATTATCCAATATGATAGGTGTGGGGTCATACATCAGGGATGTTTTAATTTGCACTCCTCTAAACAATAATGATTTAGAACATATTTTCATGAGTTTAGATAACTTTGATCTCTTTGCCTGAAAACTGCCTCTTCTTATCCTATGACCATTTATCAATTGGGAAATGACTAGTTTTTTTTTTTTATATACAAAAAGTAAAATTGACTCAATTCTCTATATTTAAGGAATGAGGTTTTATCACAGACACTTGCTGTAAAGATTGTTTTCCAGTTTTCTGCTTTGCTTCTTATCTTGGTTGCATTGATTTTGTTTTTCACTTCATATTATTTCAAGAATTCTTGTGGTTTAGAAATGTGAAGTGATTTTTCCAAAGTCATAAAACTAAAAAGAATTGTTATTATCAATTTAGTAGAATGCTTATACCTTGGTCTTTAGATGAGGCATGCTCTATATTCCAAATTTCAGGTAATTTAAATCCTATACATGTTAGTAATAGTGAATCAAGGAAACCATTGTTCTGTTGAAGGCTTTCTGATATTAAAAATGTCATCTAATCGATATAGTTAAACTAATGTTTATTTTAAATGTTCTTGTCCCTGAAAATCAAGTCTACTTTGAGATTCTTAGCTAAGTACGTCTACTATCAAAAGCAATACATGGTGTGCATGTCTATAGAAATTTCCCTGTTCTGTAAGATCATATGCTTCTGTGTCTCAGATGTTAGTATTCATTTTTAACAGGTCCTAGATCTCTGAGTACAGGTGAAAATAGAATCCTGCATAGACATGTCTCTTCCACTATAATTTCTACAGGCTTCAAAAGTCTCAGATTTTTGCTGAACTGAAGGCCTCAAATACTAACTATCAGAAGCAATATATATATATATATATATATATATGGAATTTCAGATCTGTCTTTGAATTATTTTTTTTTTACTTCAGTAGGTCCAATTTAAGCTCAATGTCATTTATGTGTTTTTTGTTACATAATATTGCAGTCAAGGTCGAATTTATCAAACCCTCCAAGTGATAAATTGACCACACAGTCTATATAAGCTATCTATTACTCAATATATTTGATCTATGCAATAATTGTAAATCAGTTCATGAATATTCAATCAATGCACTAGAGCAGTGTAATATCAATCACATGCCTTTTAGCTTGGCACCACACGTTTTTTTTTTTCTTATCAAGAATTAATATATGACATACTTTCTAATTCCTGGAACTTCTTAGCATGGTGGAAAAAACACTCCAAAAATTAAGGAATTTACAGGTGAAAGCAGAAGAAAATGGCCAAATATGAGTCAAACGGTGGGATAATTCATACATGGCAGAAAGTTATTTAATTTAATTTGTATGTGAATAAAAAAAGACAATTGTATCATTACATTTTGCCTGTATTAAATAGGGATTTGCCATTGGCTAATGAGTGTTGAATGTTTTATAATAATGTTTACTGTCAATTTTTCTGTCTTTTACATAGACCCTGACAGCTCATCTTGACTAACATTTGCTATGACATGCAGTGATTTTCTGTGGTAATTCCTTTGATCTTGACTTAAATAGTTGGATTTCAATTAAAACATTAATAGATATTGCTGACAATCTATTGATGTCAGATGCATCATAGCATCCTACTTTTCTAATATAGAAGTTTCAAATTTGATGGTCAAGTCAGGAATTAGATATTTATTGAATAAAAATTCTCAGAATTGAAGGGGACCTTGAATCTCATCTATTCTTGTTATATGTGATTTTCCTGCTTCCTATTTCAGTGTTCAGTAAAATGAAAATAAAGTAGCATAATGTGAATGAAACATGTCCCCTGTTGTTCCCATAACCTTGATTTTCACTACTTGTAACTGACAGTAATGGTCGCACTTTAATACAAATAAAAGCTGTGGCCACTTCCATATTAATGGTCAGATTTTAATCTCATGAGTAGAGAACACACAGGAAACTTTATAATATTCCACAAAAATATGCATATATATATATTCTGTACTAAACACAAAACATACATATATAAAAAGATATTTGATAAATAAATTAATGCTGCATTCTTTGGAGTAGGAGTGCTTCAAATAAGCATATTGTAAACATAATGTTCCTCTGGCTTTTTATTGAAAATACTCAGAATAAACATTTACTGCATCTGCCTCCTTGTTAATGTATCTTGAGACCTATGGAGTCGCAAAAGGGGTGGGAGCCTCGGTTCACCCAGATCCAGATTCGTTCTGGTTGAGGGTTAGTTAGACTTTCTCATTGGCTCTGTCCTCACCTGGAACAATGCAAGGAAATGCTGTAAGACTAAGCCTATGAATCATATCTAGGGTTATCACCAAAATGAAGGTCATAACATCGCTTCTAAAATAAAGCATTCAACGTACCATATAGGTGTCAGATATAGGACAGCAGTTTATTTCCTATATTATAGAAGATGCTTAAAATGCAAAAGACTCAGACACAGAATTACACAAACAGAAAACATGAAAAATATCCTATTACTCTCATATTCTCTGTCAAAATAAAGGACAGCTTCATCACACTGTGGAAGGGGTAGTATACATTCACCTCAGGCCACTACAACTTATAATGTCCTGATTTCTTGGCCAGAAAGGCATGGCATTCTTTTGTCCTTTAACTATAGCATGTTCCTGGTCATTTTCTCCTTTAAGAACTTCTCCCTTTGCTCAGTTCATGCTCAAATTCAGAATTCCAGGGAGTTCCCACCTATACACCTATCACCAGTTCTTGATTTGACCAACTCTCAGGAATCCTAGACTTATAGAAGGAAATTGGCAGCAAACAGTTACACACTTGAGATCCTGCCTCAGAAATATATTGGCTGGCACATGTGTTGGCTCCCATGTGCTTGCACTGAAAAATGCAAATGCTGGGATTTGAGTTCCATTTGATGGAAATTCAAAATAAAGCAAGAATCTCAAAAAGAAAGGCTCCACACAAGGCAGCCTACAATGTGCCAAGCACTATGCTAGATACTTTACAAAGATTATCTTCTATTAGACTACCAAGAGGAGAAGGGAGCAGGTAGTCCTCTGACTTGAGCCTGTCTTGCAGTCTTGGAGGGTTTATATTTTCCTAATTTTATATTTTTCCTATTTTTATGGGAAATATAAAATAGGAATAAAGTTCCTATTTTTGTTTATTATATAATAAAATATATATATTTCCTCTTTTTAGCCGTTCTTCTTTGATACAAAACTCATATTTATTGTTATCCTAGCAAATAGCATACAACTGGTATAGAAGCTATACTTCATGACCCTAAGCAAAAGGCCAGGGTACATATCTAAGCTTATGAGGGGATCTCCATTAAATAACAGAGGTGCTTATTATATTTACAAAATATAATAGAAATAAATAAACAATGAATATTGCGAGAGTTCATATTGAAATATAAATTATTGGATTGCAAGCTTCTTGAAAACAGGGATTGTAAGGCTTTAGTTTTTTTTTTCATTTTTTAAAATACATAGCACCTAACACCATAACTTACACATCGCAGGTGTTTCATGCATGTTTGTTTAATTTAAATGCAATAGCCCATTGTGGAAAAAGTGAAATATCTGATTTCTTATAAAAAATTGAAGATAATTAATTTTTTAAATCATGATTAATAATTTTGGACCTGAAAGCAAAGCCAAATACACTAATATATGCAGGTAGCATTTTATCTTGACAATAAAAAGACAATGAAACACATTACGCAACTTACATGCATTTTGGACACAAAATGTTCATACATCATTTATATTTTGATTACACCCTAAGTACCAACAAGGTGCTGTGTTCATGAATAATGTAAAGCATCTAAAAGAATGGGCTTTTACATTCTGTTCCTGACTTCAGTTTTTCAGCCAGAATGATTTAACAATGTAAAACACATGTCACTGATGGAATATGATTAGAAATATACCGTGCTCTGACAGCTAACAATTATTCCCATGTGCATTTGTGTTGCAGTCATGAAGGCTATGGAAGTTACATGAAGTAGCTCAAAAGCCTCAGTTTTTTTCTTTTAAATAGCAGGTAATGTTCGAAGTCCTATCTACCCATTAAAAATTAGAATTGGGGAAATTAAAATATAACAACAGAATATCCATTGATCAAGTAAGTAAACATTGAAAAAAATGCAATGGCATTTCTAACTCACTTAGAAGACTTTGCTGTGCAATGTTTAATTAATGAAATACAAATATCCAGTTTACAGCTGATGCCTACTACCATCTCAAGAAGAGAAGCAAAATACATAAAAAACAATTTTTTTCCATTAGAATTCATCAAGTGGTTAATTTTGATTTATGAAGAATGGTCTATCTCTTTGTTCTCCTATTCCCTTCTAAAAAAATCTGGTTTATTTCTTCACTGTGTTAAAATCAATTCTAAAATAAATTACATTGTCACAGCCTTTGTTGAATCTCATGGAATATAGTCCTAGCACAGACCAAAATCTCAAACTGACAAATGTCTTGTGTTTGTTTCATCATTAGTAATTAGTTACTTGCAGGACAAATATTTATGTATTTTAAAAAAAGAGATTACATTCCAACTATGTATACACTTAGGGTAGTATGGTAATATATTGTTGGTATCATCTCATTGATTACTTTAAAGAAATACCTATTTCATTAGGTTACCAAAGCTGTGTCTAGTTGGAATGAATCTACACTTTTGAATGAATTGACTGACCAAACAAAACGCCTTGAACTGCTTGCAAAATATCAGACAACTGTAGCAGGATCTCAATTCTCTTTCTTTAATTTAGACATCTTAATACTCTCCATCCATACAGAATCATCCCCCACCCACACATGTGTATGTATCTATGTATATACATATATGTGTTTGTGTGTGTGTGTGTATATATAAATATAATAAATCTATAGTAAAATATTCTTAGTTTAAGTAACATAAATTATACTTAATACCATAGATTGAACATGTTTTGCTCTCACTCCTTCCTTCTCCCCCATTAGAATGTTAGGTTTGAAAGATTATTAAGTCATCTGCTTATGAGATTCAGGAGTTTTTCCATTAGTTAACCTGGTGTGGTAGATAGAGTATCTTATTTGCAGTTATGAATATGAGTTTGATTCTTTCCTCTGTAACTGATCCCCTTGGTATCCTGGAACAAGTATCTTATTCTTTCTACATCTTAATTTTTCTCATCTTTAAAATGAAGGGATTGGGCTAGAACTCTTAGGTTCCTTAGGGTTCTAAATCCTGTGATCCACTTAATAGTCTAACCTCTACCTTTTATTTGTTTGGTAAAACATGGTGATGGATTTGAGCACAATATTCTTGATAAAATTTGGACAGAGACTTGCACTGGTACTTATGGAAGAGTCCAGTGGGGCTATTACCAAAGTCATTCTGAACATCATGACTCTAGAAATGTATTGCTTTTTTGTTGCCACATTACACTTAGTCTTGCCTAGGAGGCTTTTTTTCACGTGAATTGATATCTAGTCACTTCTTCCCTATCCTGTACTTCAGCTGTTCAAATATAATGTAAGACCTGACATTTATCCCCTTTAATTTTCATCTTATTATAGTCAATCATTTTAAGCTGTTGAGATATTTTTGGATACTGATTCTGCCATTTAATATGTTAGCCACCCAACCAGATTTGTGTCAACAGCATATTTAATAAGTATAACACATATGCCTTTATCTGAATTACTGACAATCCTTTTGAACAGAATCTGGCTAGAAAAGAATCTTATGGTATTATGCTAAAGACATTCCTTTGTAGTAAAAAAGATATTTTAATTTTCCCCTTTTTGGAACCAATATTTCTACCCATTCCCAATTCTTCTAACTTTCCTATCATCTGTATTACTCTACCTTATTCGTGAAGATATCATGGAAGATATTATCAAATACCTTCCTGAAAATTAAAAGCACTGCTCTCAAGGTGAGTAATCTGCATTACACGTGGTTGCCTTACCATTTACTAGGTCTGTGAACTTGAAAAATTTCACTGACAGGGACCCTTCCTACCTTCGGGGAAAATAAAGTGGTTGTTGCGTTTGTACATTTTCAGAGGACCATGACATCAGGGAAATGATGACATAACTTGCAATTGACTTTGATTTGACTGAGGGAGGGCTGTGCAAGGTCACCAGTCTCACTTTCTCCTCCTGAGCCATCTGGATCCAGTGACCAGATATTTATCAAGATAACTGGGGATGGCCCAGGATGTAATGGGAGACCCTTGCCTTTTTAGGCTAAGGCCTTTTCAGGTACTCACTTAAAGTGACATAATGCCCATTCAGGGAATGTAACAGTTACTGTTGACATTCACTCTAAATTCACTCAAAGCCAGGAGGATACAAAATACAGCCATTAAGTGGAGCTTGGCCAGGGACCTATTGTGGTCGAATATATGAGCTTCAGAGTGAACTGGGCAGAAGGAAGGAAGGAAGGAAGGAAGGAAGGAAGGAAGGAAGGAAGGAAGGAAGGAAGGAAGGAAGGAAGGAAGGAAGGAAGGAAACTAGGCAGTAAAACCCAAGTTAACTAAATTTACCTCCCTTTGGAGAGGAGGAGAGGGAGAGGAAGAAGAAGAGCTGAGTTACTCAACTAGTTGGGTCACCATTCAGACAGATCAGTCTACTCACAGATTGTATTTGTCCTTCATTTTCAAAGAGGACCATGACATCAAGGAAATGATGACATGATTTGCAGTTGACTTTGATTCGAGTGAGGGAGGGCTGTGCAACATCACCTACTTCACTTTTTCCTCTGGAGTCATGTGAATCCAGTGACCAGATATTCATCAGGATGACTGGAGATGGCCCAGGATGCAATGGGAGAGCCTTGCACTTTTTAGGCTAAGGCCTAAATAAAAGTATACTGTTGTCAGAGGTTGGCCTCTTCCTGCTTGCAAGGGACTCTGTCTGCCTATAGGAGACATCTTGTGTCATTCAACTTGACTTGTCTATTCTTGATTGTAAGGAATGGAGAAAGATGCCACTCCGTCCTTCTCCCTCCACCTATCTCATGGAATAGCTTGTTCCTACTTGCCTAAACTGAGAAAAATGATTTTCCATCAGGTTTCTCTACTGCTTTCCCGGATTTCCAGGAGGAAGGAACAGAAAGTCATTCCATAATTCCCCCCCCCCCCATCAATTCCCTCACCTGACCTGCCCGATACCCTGAGAAAACTTCACCTTGAGGCCATTGAAAACTCACTTGAAATCATTCATTCATAATTAATAACTTGTGACTCTACCTCCTTCCTCATCATATTCTTCCCATCACAGTGGTTGTGAAGCCTTAGCTCTCATTATTCAAACACTTTTCCCACTCTCCCATAGCTTACTTTTTTTTCCCATACCTTCAACTTAACTATCAAAAAGATCTACTCTAAAAGTACTCTCTGCTTCTACTATGCTTTCTGGAATGTTTGTCCCATTGGCAATAAAGTTGCTTTATTCAACATTTTTGTCCTTAAACCTTTTTTTCTTTTCTTACTTGATCATATAACTCTCACTGAGACTTGATTCTCCTAATTCCACAGCTTCATTGGCTATCTTTTCTAGTACTAGTTGTATTTTCATTCATTTCCCTAACTCACTGGTCAAGATTGTGGACTTACAAAATATGCCATTCTTCTTATTGCTACTTCCAAACTTGGGGCAGCTAGGTGGCGCAGTGGATAGAGCACCAGTTCAGGAATCAGGAGGATCTGAGGTCAAATCTCACCTCAGACACTTGACACTCACTAGCTGTGTGACCTTGGGCATGTCACTTAACCTCAACTGCCTCATCCTGGGTCATCTCCAGTCATCCTGATGAATATCTGATCACTGGATGCAGATGGCTTTGGAGGAGAAGTGAGGCTGATGACCTGTACAGCCCTCCCTCACTCAAAAAAATAGTCAAGTGAAAGTCATGTCATTATTTCTCTGATGGCATGGTCTTCTTCAGCAACAAAGGATGAATACACACACTTCTAAGCTCACTCTCTACCACCATCACTCAGTAACCTATACTTCTTTGAAGTTCACTCAATCTATATCTTCCACCTAATCAAAATTTTAGTAGCTATTGTCCACTGAGCTCTGGATATACTTCTTTTCTCAAAGAGTTCAGTGGCTCACAGTTTTCCCCTCTTCCTCAACCTGCCTTCATACTAGGGGATTTCAACATACATATTGATTCTTCCTCCACCCACCCTTAAGTCCCAGTTCTTCAGCTTACTCCTTTCCCTATTTTTCCACACCTCAGCTATACACACAGATTCATACTCTTGATCTTGCCATCACCCAAACATGCTCTGTTTCTCTTTTTATGAACTCTGAAATTCTCTTCATTGTTCATAATCTGTTATCTCTTTTCCTGTGCTGTATAACCCTCAATCCTCTTCATCCTCACAGTGACCTCTAATCCCTTGACCCCTTTGTTCTTTTTCAAGGTATCACTCCTGCACTAGCTATAGTCTGTTCCCTTCCTCATCTTGTGAACCAGTTGAAATCCTCACTGTCCATTTCTTTTGACCCCGTTATTCTGTCACTGACTTTACCTTGCCCAGGTTACTTCCACCATAAGCTACTTTTACTCCAATTCACGTGCTGCCAAACAAAATGGGATAAAATCATGAAACCATGCTGACTATGTCCACTACAAATTTACGTTATAAAATTTAACTCGACCCTCAGTGGACACATCAAGGCAATTCTTTTAGATATCTAAAATTGATTCACTGTCCCATTCATCACAGCACTTTTCCAAGACTTTTCATACCTTCTTAAATTTCTTATAGCTCCCTACTCCCTTAAGTCTCTGAACTGATAGTCTTCACTAATATTTCAATGAAAAACTGAAGCTTCCTCTTCTCCCCTCCACAACTTGAATCTCCAAATACCTTTTGCCTCTAGGTCTGTCTATGCTACCATCTCTCAAAAAGAGGTAGCTCTTGTCCTTGCCAAGGCAAACCCCCTTCTACTCATTTGTGCATGTGGATTTCATTCTATCTCATCTTCTCCATTAAATGCCCCCCCATCCTCCCTACTCTCTCACCTATCTTCAGTCTCTTCCTGTCTATTGGCTGCTTACCTATGGCCTAAAAATATGTCCATGTCTCGCTTACCCTAAAAACCCATCATTTAACCTATCAATTCTCACTAAACATCAGTGTTCATCTCTTATTTTATGACTAAATGCCTTGAGAAGACTGTCTGTAATTGATAGCACCATTTCCTTTTCTCTCAGTCTCTTCTTTCAATCTCTTCTGTCTGGCTTCCTGGCCAGAATTCCATTCAACTGAAATTGCTCTCACCAAAATTATCATTGATCTCTTTCTAAATGTAATGGTCTTTTTCCAGTTTTCATCTTTGCTGACTTTTCTGCAGCTTTTGACACTAAAGATCACCTTCTTGTTTATACTTTCATCACTGTAATTTTCTGTGACCCTCTCTATCCTTGTTCGTCTCCTACCAAGCTGCCCATTCCTCAGTCTTCTTTGCTGCAGGTCACTCATGCTACCTGTAGATGTTCCCCAGGGCTCTGCTCTGGGCCCTCTTTTCCCTCTATGTCATTTCAATTGCTGATTTCATCAGCTGATTTCATCAGCTTCCATGAAATCAATTTCCATCTTTGCTGATGATTCTCAGAACAAACTGTCCTTTCCTAACTTGGACATCTCAAACTAGATATGCCATAGACATCTTAAAATTAATATGTTAAAAACTGGACTCAACATCTTCCTCAACTTCAATCTCCTTCCAAACTTCCCTCTTACTCTTGAGGGATGATCATCCTCCCGGTTACCTAGAGTCACAATCTAGGTAGTGTCCTTGACTCATCCATCTCCCTTATTCCCCATTCTGTTTGTCGCCATATCCTGTTGATTTTACCTTCACATCTATCAAATAACCCCCTTCTCTTCTGTGATACTTCCACTACTACCCTTATGTAGTTTCTTATCACCTCATGTCTAGCCAGTTTTAATAGCCTGCTGGTTTATCTCCTTGCCACAAGTCTCTACCCATTCCTGTAATACTTCATTCAACTGTCACATTGATGTTTCTGAAACACAGAATTAATCATATCACCCTACCCCCATCCCCCATTCCATCAACTCCAGTTGCTCTCTCTCACCTTCAGTAACATGTGGAAAATCCTTTGTGTGCTGTTTAATCCCCTTCATAACTTAACATCCTCCTCTTACTTTTCCTATCTACTTATATCTTACACACACACACACACACACACACACACACACACACACACACACACACCCCATACACCACAATCTAATGACATTGACCCCTTCTTGATCCTCATGAAGGACACTCCATTTCTCAACTATGGGTATTTTCATTGTCCTTCATTGCTTGAACTCTCTCCCTCTTCATAGATGCTTATTGTCCTTCCTGACTTCTTTCTAGTGAAAGCTAAAACTGTTCCTTCTCAAAAAGTCTTTCTGGAATTTACTTAATGCTAATGCCTACCCTTGTTTATTATCAGTAACTTATCATATATATGCATGTAAGTGCATAATGTATGTATGTATATGTATATATGTGTGTATGTTTATATAATATATATATATACATATATATATATATTATATGTTTATATAATATATATATACATATATATACATATATATATATATATATAATCTTATGGAATAGTTGTTTGCATGTTGTCTTCCTGGGAGATGGTGAACTCCTTTAGAGAAGATTATGTCTTTTACCTTTTTTTGTTTTATTTCCAGTACTTAGCTCTATGCTTGCCTCATATCATGCATTTAATAAATGTTTTTGATTTTTTTATGTTTAAGGTTTTCCCGTTACAAAGAATGTACTATCCTTGTTTTTTTTAAAGAACTACAGTAGGTTTGGCAATATTTGCCTTTGATGAAGTCATGCTAACTCATTATGACCATTACTTTCCTAATATCTAGTTTTCTCTTTGAATCTAGATTTCTTCAAACCACTTTCCTTGGCGAATTTGGCAATTTATTATATTTAATGAATCCATATGATGTCTTAATGCTTATAAATACCTTCTTCATAACAACCCTATTAACTTGGAAATTTAAGTGTATTTATCCCTATCCTACCAATAATAAAACTGAAGTTCAAAGAGTTAAGTGATGATAAAGATCACAAAAATTATGAGTTGGGTATCAAAAACACCTTTTGATTTCAGAAGCAGTACTTTTAGTTCAAATAATAACATATACAACAACTAAGATGTTATTGAGGTTTTCTTTTCTTTTTTTGTTTATGTTTTATTGCCTTTTTTTTAAAGTTTTTGGTTTGTTTTTTGGTTAGAGCAAATCACAAAATAGCTCACTAAAGTGGCAATGTTTTCAATTAGTTTCATTTTAGGTAGCACCCATGAAAATGAAATCTTTCATTGTTGAAGTTTTGAAGTTACATCAATCTCTGTACTTGTTAAATTAGGGCTTAACATTAGACACATAGTAATATACGTATCAGGGAAGAAAGAAAAAGAAATGCAAAATTATGACAATAAATGTGCTTCTTTTCTTAATGTTTGCTATGCATCTATTATTGGCTTTTCTTAAATTCAACTCCTTGGAAAATAAAGATGAGTTTGCATTTTTCCTGTCCTAATGGAATATTTAATTTTAATGAACTTTTATTTCATACCAGACAATTTATTCTATATTTTCATTCACTAAGATTGTCTACTTAAGTCTGAAGGCTTTGGTTAAATAACATTGATTTGCCTAAGGTAGGACAATTCAGGAATTAATTCCTCCCTGGCATACACATTAGGCCCTATTTCATCTTTGTATGTTCACATATTGTGAATATATGCAGCATTGCATTTGTATATAAAATATTGTGCATATTTTATATTAATTTAGACTATCCATGTTAGAACAGGAAAGCTAACTGATTTGTGTAGTAGAAATGCTGAAGCTATGTAGAAATGTCCTAGTAACCCAATAGTTTCACTGTCTTTGTAGGATTTCTCTTCATCATTAGGCAAAAGAAAGAAGAACCTTAAGTTCTGGAATGATGCTTTGTATGGTTCAGGAACAGTGGGAGTTTTTGGTAGAAAGCAATATGATTCTGGGAAACCTAATTATCTGGATGTGTTTCCCTGTATACTTATATTTGTGCTTTCCTGACTTGTGTTGGTCCATGCAAATATCTTGTGTTCTGAAGTGGACTGCAAAGTACATGAGATCTTGGATATAGAAAAGACATAGCTAAGCAATAATCATTCTATGTCGCAAAATGAGGGAAAAACTATATTTATTAGTCACCTTCTATACTTTTTTAAAGTGTTTTAAAAGCCCATGTAACTACATTTTAAAATATGAAGATAATTATTCATATATTTTATGCATCTCATTGATATTATGCCATACTTTCCTTTTTGATGCAAGTTATTTTCAACAGCTATAACAACATGAAAATAACTGAAATCTAAAAAAATACCCACAATAGCAAACTTGAACAGTCTATTAAATGGATAGATATGACTACCAAGAACAATTCTCAACTACAATAAAAAATTAATTAATAAGATTCCATAGAAAATGATGAAAGAGTACAAGCAACATTTGCTCATACAACAATAAGTAGTGCAGGGAGAAAATGAAGTAATGAAAAGCTTTTGATAGTGAAGCCAAATCACCTTTATCATTTCAGATTATTCAGTGAATAAATATCCAAAAAACATAAATGCATAAAAGAAATAAGGTAGTTATTTATATTCATTCTTTCTCAAGCTTTTCCATTTTTGTTTATGGCATGACTATCCTACTAGTTATTCAGGCTTTTAATGTTAGAATCATCTCCATTTATTTTCCTCAATCTCAGCATACAATAATTTGAAATGTACCATTTTTCTATCAGCAATATTTCTTTTTGTTAATTATTGTCTTTCTATCCTTACTGTAGCTAATCTAATAAAAATAAGAAATGGATAAAGGAACAGGCATGAAAAGGGAAAATCATCATTTCCTTCGGAAAATTAAAAAAAAAATTAAAAATCTGTTTTAATTAGAAGGGGTTTTTTTTTGTTAGTATGCTAAGATTATACAATATTCCTCAATACCCACACGTCACAAAACTTCAAAAAAGGAAGATATCTGTTCCACAAAAGTGTTTGTCGTGAACTTGAGGATACAGATTTCAGATGCAGGAGTGAGATCCTTTACATGGTTTTGTTTGTAGATTATTTGTACTGCTCATATCAACCAAGTGCCACAACATGGAGTCCCCCTAATTTTTAAGAAAGTGTTCTAGCTAGCAAAGCTCAAATATTTCTAAATGAACAGATATGATAAGCAATATCAATTCTAAATTACAATACAAATGAATTAGTAAGATCCTACAAAAAGAGGGTAATGGATAAGTATAAGCAATCTATGTTCATAATAAAATGAGAAGAAGTGAAGGGGAAAATGAATTATCATGAACTTTTTCTTACTTAATTCATATATTCCATAAGAAGTCTTAAAGGTTAAATGGAAACAAAAGAAATGCAAAACTTTTGTTAAAATTCTGTAAAGTTTTCTGACAATTTCTATATGGATGATAATGTCACCCACAAATTTGGAAGCAAATAAATCTGGAATAGAAAGAATTCAGATAAACAGAGGGGTTTCTGTTCTGGAGTTGACATAATTATGAGGGATTGGGCATCATCTCCCAATCATCTAAAAGAGAAGACACTTCAAAGGATTGTGTAACATACGCCTGCTAATTGAAAGGGAACCTCAAAAACTATGGACTTTTCTCATCTTTACCACATTTTAAGAGAATAGTTAACAAACATGTCCAAGATATATTTGATAAAAATGTGAAAAAAAAACAGAAAAAAAAAATCAAGAACTATATTTACTGAAGGCTATATGTTTACAGTTTCATAGTGTGCTTGATTGTACAAAGAATATAAGATGACACTTGTGCTTATTTTTCGATAAATATGAAGAAAATTATTTCACTTTGAGATAACTGAAAACCTGATAACTTAAAAATCTGTTTTAATTAGAAGGGGTGGGTTTTTTTTTGAGTATGCTAAGATTATACAAGGTTCCTAAATACCCACATGTCACAAAACTGCAAAACAGGAAGATATCTGTTCCACAAGAGTGTTTGTCACAAAGTTGGAGAATACAGATTTCAGATGCAGGAGTGAGATCCTTTACATGGTTTTGTTTGTAGATTATTTGTACTGATTATATCAAACATGACAACACTGCTGAACCTCCCAAGTCATATCTAAAATTATTCCACACACACACACACACACACACACACACACACACACAAAGTAGATACTCTTTTGGAAAAGCAAGAATTCAAGAATAACAAAGGAAATAATGGGGGAGAGTGTAAAGGATAGAGGTCTAGCAATACCAGATCTTAAACTGTATTATAAGGCAATAATTATCAAAAATATCTAGCACCAGCTGAGAAATAGAAAGGTAGATCAATGGAATAGTGTAGACATATAATATGTAGCAGGAAATATTTGTGTTTGACCTTGTATTTGACAAGTGTAAAGACAATATTTTGGGAAAAGAATTCGTTATCTGGTAAAAAAAAAAAAACATTGTTGGGAAAACTGGAAAGCAATATGACAGAAACTGGGTATGGAACAATATCTCACAACATTTACTGAGGTAAGGTCAAAATAGATACATGATCTAGATATAAAGAGAGATTTTACTAGAAAATTGGAAGAACATGGAACATATTATTTATGAATAGGTGAATAGTTTATGAATAAACAAGAGACAGAGAACAAAATTTGGTATAGAATGCATAGTGTACACATAAAATAATATCTCCAAGATCAGAAGGAAAGCAGAAAATGGGGTGAAATGTAGATAAAGGTTTCATATCTAAAATATATAAATTCTTTTGTGAAATCTATAAGAATATCAGTCATTCCCCAATTGATAAATGGTAAGGATATGAACAGGCAGTTTTCTAATGAAGAAATCGAAACAGTTAATAGTCATATGAAATGCTCTAAATAAATATTGTTCAGAGAAATGAAAATTAAAACCACCTTGAGATATCATTCTATATCTATCAGACTGGCCAAAATGATAGAAGGGTAAAGTGACAAATGTTGCAGAGGATGTGGAAAAATTAGGACACTAATTCATTGTTGGTGGAATTGTGAAATGATCCAACCATTTTGGAGAGTAATCTGGAATTGTGCTGACGGAGTTATTAAACTACCTATACCCTTTGCTCCAGCAATACCATTACTTGATCTGTTTCCAAAGATGGTTAGGGAGAAAGTAAAAGAATTTATATGTTCTAAAATATTTATAACAATACCCTTTATGATGGCAAAGAAATGGAAAGTGTAGAGATGCCCATCAATTGGGGAATGACTGAACAAGTTTTGGTATAATTGTGATAGAATACTCTGGTGTTATAAGAAATGATGAACTCAATGACTTCGGAAAAATATGGAAAGATTTACATGGAATAATGAAGACAAAATGAGAAGAACCAAGAGAACATTATATAAACTAATTACAATATTATTTTAAGAATAACTTTGAACAAATAAGTTATTTTGTCTATCAAAAATACCTGAATTAATTATAAAGGACATATGAAGACAGACGTTATCTGTATCCAGAGGAAGAACTGATAAATAGAAGTATGTATAGAATAAATTTATATGTACACATATATACACACAACTATTTGAATATAATGGTAATCACCTCTAGAGGTATTAGGAAGGAAGAAAAAAATTACAGGATAATTTTGTTTTATATTGAAAAGAGCAAGCTGTGAATAGCAGATTTGCAGTTTCGTGTAAAATCATCTTTTTATTGTACTGTCTTATGGAAATACTTGCTTTATTCCATAAATTTAAAATAAAATTAAAAAATAAATTACTAAAAATAACACATACATATAATTATATTCACATGAAAGTATATCTCTATATATGTATTAATATCCAATGATATATGTATACATATGTATATGCATGTATGTGTATATACATATATATGTGCATATGTGTATATATACATATTCAGCTGAAATTACACAAATTTCAGATAAAAATATACATGTTTGTATATCACTAGATTATAATTTTACATTATGATCCAGTTTGAATCCTGGCACTACTACTTAATAGCTAAGTGACATGGGGTATTTAATTTCCCTGTTCTGGCCATCAGTTGCCTGATCTGTAAAACATGGAAGTGAGACTTGCTATCTTAGGCCTCTATAACCTCTAAATTCCATCATCTTATAAACCAGAATAAACTCTGCAGCTCATCACTCTCCGAAAAAGAATGAAGTATATTTTCTCCAATCATCCTTTCTTCCATGTCCTTCTGTCCCCTAGTCCCATCCCAGACACAGGGAGTATTGTACTTTTACCTAACAGTTCAAATATTATTGACTCAAATCATAGCAAGAAACAGGTCCACATGTGCATCAAATGATTCTGGAAGTAATTTTAATGATTTTCAGATCAAGAAATGTGTGTGTATATATGAGTGTGTGTCTGTGTCTGTGTGTTGGAGGAAGGAGGGCAGGGAGGGGAGATCCTCCTTTAAATGACTATCTCTGGCCAAAATTATGGAAAGGAAACATGCTTTAGAAGCCTCCCATACCATGGCTGTACTATTATCACTTTTATGGAAACCCTTGGACCATGCCATTCTGCTATCCTAAATTTTTCTTGCATAGAAAATCTATTTCTTATAAATACACAAGAAAAGGATTATGATTTTAGCATTCAAAGAAATATTTGCATTTTAAAGATGACCTAAAGCAAAAGTATGTATAAAGAAATGAGACTCTAATGGTAAATAATTTGCAGCAAAAATCAACAAATCATGGGATATGACCCATTTTCCAGTCTAGCTATTTATTAAGGCTGATTCACTTTCTTCACCTTGTTGATAGTTCAAGCCCTGCAAAAAAATTCTTTTGAATCACAATGATTTTTCCTTCAAGATGATGCTTTCAGTAAAGGAAAAGTAAGGAGTTTGCGTTACCATGTTTGAATGCTATTAAGATGAATGGGCCAAGAAAGAGGACATAAGTAAAAAAAAAAAAAAAAAAAAAAAAACAAGGCAAAAAGCTGTACTTGTCTAACAGTGATACTTTCTCTAAGCACTCAAAGGTATTATTAGTGCAAAATGATCTCTTATAGAATGGTACAGGTAACCACCAAAAGGAAAGTGTGCTGCAACTTGCATGTTCAAAGATGCTAGACACATGGGACTAACAAAAATGACCATCAGTCATAGTATTTATAAATGAAAAACTGATTTTGTTTAATGATATACGCATTCAATTCAATTATCTAGAGGAGTTTAGGGAATAAAATGAAAAATGACTATTTTTTTTAAAAATTTAACAGTTCTCTTATTTATATATTCACATAGACCTGTGTTTTCATTTGTCTGGGGAAATCTCAGAAATTCCACATAACTCTCTGCAACTTAAGTTAACTGACTTGCACAAGGCCACACAACAAGTATGGCACAAAGAGTGTACTTAAATCACATCTTCCCAATTTCAAAGCTGCTTTTCTGTATTCATTATACCACATTGTCTCTCTTAGAAAAAGATTTACTTATGTTTATATAGCATTTTACAGGCAAAAGGGCACTTTCATACATGCTATTTTCTTTGATTGTCACAACCCTATGAAGCCTGTGGAACGATACCTTTTTGTAAACCAAGGTAACTAAGTGAATTATGATATTCTTAAACACTTTATTTTAAAATGCTAATAATAAGATTATTTTACTTGGGGTTTGCTAGTAAACATCTGCTTATAGCCATAATAACTTTGTAGACATTGCTTCAAAGTTACCTAAACTGATTACGGGAAATGGGTTTTGCTAATTTACTTAAATGTTTTGGGATCCACTAATTGTATTTCGATCTATACTTGGTTTAACAGTCTAAAATGAATACATTGTTATAAATAAAAAATGTATATAAATTATATATTATAAATATAATTACATTTATATATGAATATAAAAATATAAATTAAGAACTATTTAACACTGTCAAAATAACTATGTCGAAGATAACCCCACACAGCTTTGAGTAGACGCAATAGTATTTGTTGCATCGAATGTTTCAGAGTCAGTGAGATTCAGTATGCCAGGAAATGAGAAGCTGTAGATGTTTTCTTTTTTTAAATTTTATTTTAGACTCAAACAGCGGAACACAAATATAGAATAGAGAAAAGAAACATAAACTTATCATAAACTTCTGTAACAAATACAAAGTAAGAAAGGACTATCTAGACACAAGGACTCTAAGTACAAGTTTAATTTCAAATTTCATTTCTCCCAAAATTGCACCTTCCTCTAAGTAATGCATCATCATCACAGGTCATTGCACAGACAAAATTAATCTGATATACCACCTGTATGACACAGCAAATGATAGATTAGTGTGATTCATCATTAATGAACATCTTCAGCTGGTGATCAATTAGTATATCACTCAAAGGATCAGTACCATCAAGAATGAGTGAGTTCCTACCATTGAATTATGGCACCATAGGCAGAGGTTACTGCCTAATGCAACCCAGGTGGAGGTAGGGTGGATGTGCCAATGCTAAATCAAATTCTCTGGATCTTCTCTTTTTTGGCTTACGACTGTTAGATTTGAAACTTCATTAATTAGGTTTTGTGCCTTGCAGCAAAACTGTATTTGCCCTGGTAACCCACCATCTATTGTCTCTAAATCACCCCACCCACTTCTTAGACAAAATTAGAAAACAGGCAAGTACCAGAGAAAAGAGTAAATAGCTGTATATGAAGATCAGGTTTATAACGACTTAAGGAATCTTTTGCAAAATACTCTTTCTGTGTTGGTTCTACTGGTGCTTGTTGCATGCAAGCTGTGACCAAATCAGCTAACTCCTAAATTGAAGACTTAGTTTAAGGTGATAATACTAGCATGATGAAGCAAACACTGATGAGCAAACTGCTTTGAAAGCAACATGCCCAATTTATTATACATCTTTCTTTTAAAAAAATAAAGCTATATGAAATAGGGTTTCACATACAGTCGTTTTCTGATTTGCTTTACATTTGCAAAAGTTCATTTTTGGATATTTTTAAGTTCAAAATAAAAAAAAAAACCTTAAAAACCCTGAGATGACAGGAGTGTTATTGTTACGCACAAAATATAAACAAGCACTTGTTTGAATAGAGCAGGCACATTGTACTATTCCCCACATTATTACAAGTGATATGACCTAGAATGTACGTATTGAAGTCTACAAATTTGCAGTTTGTTTTGCACTATTGTCAATAACTGAATATCAAATTGATGGAGATAATCTGCAGGCCAATTATATAAGGCCATGTGGATGAGTTATTATAAAAGTAATTGCTTTGTTTAAGAGAAAGGATGCTACAATGAATGATTTTGTGGAAAAAAAACTCATGTATTCAAGGTTGAGCTTCAAATGTGTGGTCATTGTAACCAATTTCCTAAAGACATTATTCCCTTATGTAGCAGTAGCCAAAAAAAGTGTTCTTTTTTATATTTCTGATATCTAGCCCAGTGCTTTCTGCATAGTAAATGTGTATTAGGCATTGAATTGAATTGAAGGTATAGTATGTAAAATAAAAAGTACTTGTCTGTCTTTGGAAAAATCTTTTGTGTGATTGCATCTAAAGTACTGTAAATGTTTTTGGTCATCCAAATTCAATAAAAACATGAGAGATGGGTGGTGTATTATTATGAAAAGATGTTGTATCCAGATTCAGAGGACCAAGTTGAAATTTTGTCTTAGCTACTTACTGTTTGTGTAATTTTTTGGTGATTCACCATTGGCTCAACCTCTCAGGCCTCAATTTCCTTAGCTCCAAAATGAGAGGGTTAGCCTAGATATATCAGTCAACCAATAAACAGTTATGAAATTTGTCCAGGCACTGTGATTGGTGCTGAGGACAGAAATACAAAATACAAAAAAATGAGTTGGCCATTTTGCTAAAGTAGTTTACTTTCTCTTGGGGGCATAATACATGTTCACAGATAAATAAATAAAGGAAATGTACTGATCTTATAATGTATAGATGAGAAAATATTTCTAAAATGGTTAATTGTCATTATTGCTCATCCTTTGTTTTCTAAGAGGACCAATGACATCACTGAGTGATGACTTGACTTGCACTTGAATTAGCTTTAAGTAAGGCAGAGTCCCACAAAGTCATAGCCTCATTCTTTCCTCCAGAATCATCGAAGTCCTGTGGCAAAGACATGAGTCAAGATGACCGGCAATGGTCCAGGGTGCAGTGGATAATTTTGGTGTCTTTGATGTCTGACCAGGTTCTAAACACTCCCTAACACCTGCTTCTGCCACTTGTGTGGCCATTGGAACAAATTGTTCTTATCTGCCCATTCCATGGGAGGGGAAGTCTTCACATACTTGGGGTACATATCCCCCAACTCACTGTTGTCTATGCTCAACCTGGTTTACCTGTTTGCCAAGATGGTTTTCCTGGGGCGTGGTGCTGTGTATGTTATGGCTTTTTGAAGACACAGGTGAAATTTGGGCGATAGCTGGACACTAAAAGTGAATGAACAGTCTTGAAAAGAGTTCAGCACACCCTCAAACTAGAGGTGTTAGTCCTCCTTGAACAACCCATAGACCACAAAGCACTTAGTACAATGCTCACCACACAATAGGCACTTAATTATTGTTTATTTCCTTTCCATTCCCTTCCTGGCCTCTAGTATTCCATCTCTAATTATCTTTTGGTCATCTTAAACAGGATGTATATAAGATGGCATAAATTCAGAAAGTTCAAAATTGAACTCATCCTGCCCCCCCCCCCCCCGAAAAATACACAACCATTCCTTCTTCCTTACTTCTGTATTATGGCTGACAGTGCCACTCTTTTCCAAGTCACTCAGGCCTAAAATCTAACTATCATCCTCAACTCCTCACTCTCTCTCATCCCCAAAATATCTAATCAGTTGCTAAGTCCTTAAAAACCCTTTTACAGGATACCAACAATCTGATTCAACTATCTTTTAGGATTAAATACATACAACTATTCCCTTAGACACAAAAGTCAGAGAGTGCCTTCCTGTCATCTTTGCAATTCAAAATTTCTTACCTAGGTTAGAAGCACATTTGATTTCTAAATCCTAAATGACTTTCCTTCACATACTAAATAAAGTATGTAGAGCATGTGGAGCTTACATAGCACCAAATCATTCTTCATTCTGAATGTTGCTGCAAAAGGTGAAATTTATATTATCTCGTTATTAGGATTGTACATTGTATATATAACTCTTAATATTTTAGTGTGCACAAGGTAGCAAAATCTGAGATGTAAGTTATGGAAAGGTTTAACAGCAATGCCGTTGTGCTCCCTGAAAGTGACTTAGAATATATTAGACTTGTCATTTCTTACACTACTTTTATTTTCAATGTCCTGATATTCATATGGGTTAATCTTTCCTAATTTCTCAGTACCTAAGTTCATTTTGAAAAGTTCTATCTGTGAAGTAGCTTGTTGAAGAATAAACATGCCAGTGCACAAAATAATTATAGCCCAACATATATTTTATTTAATGTTACATGAGATATGAAGGTTTCAAGGAAATGTAACTCTTAAAAGTTTTCTTTATATAGCAATTTTTGGCTTCTGGCACTTTCATACTAATAGGCACAGTTTAGTGACAGGAATGTTTCCAATCCAAGCAAGATAAAAGTAGACATAAATCAATGTGTATGCTTGCCTAAATTTGGCCTATTAAATCAATTTAGGAAGCTATGAAGATGGATCCTGAGTTCACTATCATTAAAAATCTGTCCTCAAACCTATAAATGCATAATAGACTGAAAATACAGGATGAGATATGGGTAAATTCATAATTGGCCCCATTTTTTTGATCTAATGAATGACAAGGCTCCTTCACACAGATAGAGTTGTGAATGATGCTTAGAACCTTGCTAGTCAAAAGAATGAATTGTATTACGTTTCAGAGCCGGGATCAATGGTGGGAACAAAGGAGAAAGGTTGAACACCTTCCTTGCTTACTGATATCTTGCTGATATAATGCCCTGCTTTGCAAAAGAAGACAAACAAGAGTGAAAATTCTTGTTCTTCTATATGACACCATTCAATTACTGTAAAGTGCTGCATGTTTCCCATTTATTCCTTGCTCTCCCACAAAATGCAAACAAGCCTCAGAAGGGGAATTCAACTCTGGCCAGTCCTTTGGTTGTGAGATCAGATTGAAAAAGAAATCAGGGTACCCTAACTATGTTTAGAGTATGTCACAGGAGGATAATGCTGAGCTGAGTCTCATTTAGGAACTGACATTTATTTTAGGGTTCTCAAAATTGTTACAGCTGTTCCAAATGAAACTAGCACACTAGGACGGTTCATGAATATCTAAGATGTCCCCATTTGTAACAATTGTTCCTATTGCCTCTTCCATGCCCACTCCCATATCTGGGCACCTCTCTCTGAGGCTGATGGCCTATTGTCACTCAATCAATAAAAATAAATTGTTCTATGAAGCATTCAAACAGTCAATCTATTATCATTCACCTTTGTGGCAAATATTGGGTCACCTCCATTTACAACCAGAAAAAAAAGATTGATGTAACTATATTATATTGCTTTTATCTACCTATGTTAATCTCATATTAAGCCCCTGTTTCATGTCAAGCACTGTGCAAAGTGCTAAGGACACAAAAGAGGAAAAAGCTGTGCCCTCAAGGAGCTCATGTATTACATATTCAGCTCAACATAGAAGAAAGAAAAAAAAAAAAGCTGCCAAGACTTCTTTCAACCCTCTACTTCCTTGGAGTTTGGAGGAAGTGGTTATGGTCATTAAGAGTTATTTGCTGTGGAGACCGTAGGCTGGATAACTATAGATTGGAAGCGGCTTTCTCCAGCATATCTACAATCAACAATATATGGCTCACAGTAAAATTACCTATGGTACAAAGATGGCAGAAGTTGACATGCCCCAAAGATGGGATCCTGACTCTTACCTAAATCCAGGTGAGTCTCTCCCTAACCAATCCCCCTCCCGCTAGTACCTCATACCTGAGTTTCTGTTTTCTTGCCAGGTTCTTCCCTTACCTTGGCCACCAGAATTCCTAGTCAAGGTTCCTCTAACAGTAGCTACTACTTTTTTTGACAGCTCCTATAAGCTTACCTTTACCTTTAGCTAAAATTTTATGAATTTTCCTGGATTATATGGTGCTCAATTCACTCTGGGCCTGGGACCATTGAATTGCTTCAGCAGGGTCCTTGGAGTCTTAAGACTTGGGGTGACTTGTGTCTGCCCTTCAGAAGATTTTCCAGTAGATAATATTATTGTTATCTTAGGTAGCTGAAACCTACACTACACTTTTCTTCATGGGAATGAATGGGAAAAAGAAACTCTAGAGATGTGTGTGTTTTCATTGGATCCCTGTAAAAGTTACAGTAAATAATCAGCCATTCACTTTTGAGGCATTAAAAATAATAACAGAAACTCCTAAGTACCTTTGAGGTGCCCTGTGGGCATTCACACTGGTTCCGTCTCACTCTTTGATTATCTTTAAGTCAGCAGTTGAATTCCCAGAGAAGCTTCTTCATTTCATCAGTTGCTATCCACTTTAACTAATCTGGTTTTGCAAGCTAGTGTTGACTTTCCTTCCTTTTCTATGTTCAACCTTCTATGTTGTTCTCAATTTCCCAACAAAGAGGGTAGTTATTACCTGCACCTGGGTTGCTCTTGCCACTCTGAAGCTCAGAACATCAGAGCTAAAAACGAAACTGGTTAGGTGTCAGAACCTACCAATTAACCCAACTACTGTACTCAAGCTATCTCTCTAAGTGAAACTGTTCACCCCTGGACAGGTGTTAATATAGATTTTTCTCCTCACGTGCTCAGCATGGTTAGTTCCCAGCTAAGCCACCTATGTGAGTAGTCATTGAGTACTGCTTCTGTTTATAGAGCACAGCAAACCCTGTTTAAAATTCTCTTGGGAGCCAGCTCACAAAGTCACAGGAGAGAGGTCAGGGCTAGATAAATTGATCTGGAAGTTATCCTCAGAATTTGATAACTGACGACATGAGAGTAGATGAGATTGCCAATGGAGAGAGTTCAGGAAGAAAATCAAATCAGAGACAAGTTAAAAAATCCTTGCCTTACTTCATTCACCAGTCAGGAAAGAGTAAAAGAAGGAAAGGGGATGGGACTTGAAAAGAATTAAGTGATACCTGGCTTCATTTAGGAGGGTAAAGGCCAGGGCTGAACCAAAGAAAAATTACAAGGTAAGATGGTTTCTTTCTGGTAACTACTTTGGTCCTGTCTGTGCCTCTTTATCTCATGATTGTCCCCAACCCCACTATCACCATCAAGTGCCCTCATCATGACCTCTGACCTAATACCTTAAGATTAATGTGCACCAAGATGAAGTATTCCTTTTGACAATCTTACTTGGCACTACCCTGACTTCAATGATCACATGTATATGAATGATTCCTACATTTATATATCCAATCCTGACTGCTTTCCTACACTTCAGGTCCATATAGCCAACTACACATATTAGGCAGCTGTGCAAGGATGCCCCAGACACATCACAAATTTGGCATCTCCAAAACTAAACTCCCTCCTCTACAATCAACTTTTTCTTATGATTTCTGTTTGTTGCCACATGGAAGTCAGAAAAAGTACTACAATGACACCCTGAAGGTCTCTACAAAGAACTCTGGAATCAGTTCTGAGATAATAGCACAGAACTGCCTAGTACGGCATGCTAGCAACAAAGAAGGCAACTGTGCTCTATGAGCATAGCAGAATTTTAGTAGCTAAAAACAAAAAGTGAGTTGCACAAATTTACATACATCTTCATTCCAAATGTTTATATGGATTATTTGTGCCCGAACTGTGATAAAATTCTGAACTCATATTGGTCTGATCTGCCACAGTCAGACACATATATCTCTCTCCCAGGACAGTAATGTCATTTTGGTCCTTTGCAAGCACAACCAACCATGACTTCTATATGCTGCCACCATGTATATACTCATTCTTGCTTAAAATCTCAGTTCCCACTTCTCATCTCCCATATCCAATCAGTTTCCAAGTTACTTTTACCTCTACATTTTCCCTTATTTAGTCTTCTTTTCTATTCCCATTGACATTACCCCAGCGTAAGGCCTTATTGCCACTTGGTTCAAGAACTGCCCCAATTCCCTAACAAGTCTCTCTGCTTTTAGTCAGTCTTTTGCTTTTCATTAGCATTCTTGTTTGTCATGTTCCTCTGAGACCTATCAATGAGAAAGTCTTACTGGGTGTAGTACTTTGGAGCCAGCATGAGGCATAATGGGAAGGTATAAAGGAATATGATTGAATTCAAGCAACCAGAGTCAAATAGAAGGTCATACAAATACTGGAAAGCAATTTTTGGCTATTTGTTAAGGGTCTTTGCATGTTACTTATCTTCCTACCAAATTTAAGTTCTATGAAGAAAAAATCAAGGGAACTCATATCATATTGAAATTTTGTATCTCTCCTAGTCTCTCTCATAGTTATCAGCATAGAATAGCTGTTCAATAAGTATTTCTTGAATTGAATTATCCTATTTTGTGCAAGATTCCAAAACTTGTTCTAAGTTTACATTGTGATGTTTTGGCTTGTGGAGAACTATTGTTACGTTTTTATGTAAAAAAAGTGTGTGGTCCTAGTAAAAATCCAAAATCAAAGAGAATTGAGGTAGCCAGTCTTCTTTGATTCACTCTACTTTATATTCACTGCCCTATCCAATATCACCTCCATGGAACAAGACATCCCTCCCAGGATAAGCTCCTCACTTCTAAACTCACTGCCATCCTGCTGCTCAGCCTTGATTGACACTTGATTGACACTGCAGCTTCTTCTCTCCTCTGTTTGGAGGACTTGAGGGCAGAGTACCAAGCTTCTCAATATTTTCCTTTATAAAGGGCAGAAATTGGACTCAAACATCACTTCACTTAGCCTCTGCTGCCCTGATTAGTTTCAAATCCATAGAACAAGAGGTCCACACACCAGGTAACCTCAGATTCCTTCCCTTCCTGCTTTCCTGCCTCCTTTCGTGTATTGCATCCTCCTTTACACTGTAAGGTGCTTAAGGTCAGGGACTGTGTTGTTCTTTTTGTTAATTGTATCCCTAACACTTAATACAGTTCCTGGCACATTGCAGGCACTTAATATAAGTTTATCAGATTGCATTGGGTTCCTAAGTTTGGGGCCTCTCATAGCTCAGGTGTCCTAGAAAATAAAAGAGTGGGTCCTGTATCTAGGAGGAGTTTACTTAGTGATAGATTCCAAATTGAGTTCTAACCAAAGGCAATAACACAGCAATGATGTTCCATATACTAGGTGTTTAATAAATATGTTTGAAATGACAAAATTGATTTTTCTGCTTCTTTGTCCCCTTCATTCTGTTTTACTTAGTTAATTAGGACTGAACAAATATTCATCCCTTAATTAAGACTGGATTGGGGGAGGGGGCAGAGGCAGAGCCAAGACAATGGAGTAAAATCAGGGACTTGTTCAGCTCTCCCCCAAATCCCTCCAAATACCTGTAAAGATGACTCTAAACAAATGCTAGAGCAGCAGAACCAATAAAATGACAGAGAAAAAGAAATGTCCAGCCAAAGACAACCTGGACAATTGATAGGAGAGGTCTTTTGCAACAGTCTGAGAGAAGAACACAGTCTAGTGTGGGCTGCATCAGTACAGACTGGTGAGAGTCAGAATAAACCTGGGGGAGCCTCAGGGGACTTCTTTGATCATACCACCATGGAATAATTGAAAATTTACAGGTCCCTAGAAGTATCTCTGAAAATAGATGCACAAAACCCTTGGAACAGTACACCCTATACACAGAATCAGAGTCCTACCTTAACAAAGAGTTAAAAGGTCAAGTAACTGGCTGCAAAAATTGGCAAATGATGGGGGAAAATTCAGACTATAGTATCTTACTTTGGTAAGGAAGATCAAAATATACAACCAGAAGAAAACAATAAAGTCAAACCTCTTATATCCAAAACCTTCAAAAAAAATGTAAATTGGTCTTAAACCATGAAAGAACTCAAAATAAATTTTGAAAATCAAGTAACAAAAGTAGAGGAAAAATTGGGAAAAGGAATGAGAGTGATGCAAGGAAACCAAGAAAAATGAGTCAACAACTAGCTAAAAGAAGCCAAAGGTTATTCAAGAAAATAGTACCTTGAAAAGTAGACTAGCACAAATGGCAAAAGAGTTCCAAAAAAACTGATGAGGAGAAACATGTCTGAAAAAGCAGAATTGGCCTAATGGAAAAGGAGGGTCAAAAGCTAATGGAAGAAAATAATTCCTTAAAAAATTAGAATGGATCAAATGGAAGCTAATGACTCTGTAAGAAATCAAGAAATCATAAAATAAAATTAAGAATGAAAAAAAAAAAACAAAAGAAAATGTGAAATATCTCATTGCAAAAGCAACTGACCTAAAAAATAGATCCAAGAGAGACAATTTAAAAATTATTGGACTACCTAAAAGCCATGATCAAAACAAAAACAAAAACAAAAATAAAAACAAAAACCTAGACATCATCTTTCAAGAAATAGCCAAGGAAATCTGCTCTGATATTCTACAACCAGAGGGCAAAATAGAAACTGAAAGAATCCACTAATCACCTCCTATAAAGATATCCAAAAAGAAAACTCCTAGGAATACTGTAGACAAATTCCAGAGTTTCCAGATCAAGGAGAAAATATTGTAAACAGCTAGAAAGAAACAATTCAAGTATTGTGGAAACACAATCAAGATAGCACAAGATTTAGTAGCTTCTATATTAACGGATCAACAGGCTTGAAATATGATATTCCAAAAGTCAAAGGACCTTGGATTAAAACCAAAAATCACCTATCTAGCAAAATTGAGTATAATACTTCAGGGGAAAAATATTGATATTCAATGAAATAGAGAGCTTTCAAGCATTCTTGAAGACCAGAGCTGAAAAGAAAATTTGACTTTCAAATGCAATACTCAAGAGAAACATGAAAAGGTAAGCAGGAAAGACAAAGCATAAAGGAGTTATGAAAGTTGAACTATTTATACTACTACATGTAAAGATGATATTTGTAACTCATGAGACCTTTTCATATTCATGTCGTCACATTTGGCCTATGGAGGGAATAACATACACACTCAATTGGGTATGAAAATTCATCTTACCTTAACAGAAAAGCAGGGGGGAAGGGGATAAGACAAGGGGGATGATAGAAAGGAGGGGAAATGGGGGAATGGGGTAATCAGAAGCAAACACTTTTGAGAATGGACAGGATCAAAGGAGAGAAGAGAATAAATGAGGGTGGGATGGAATGGAGTGAAAGTTATTCTTTCATAACACGACTGTTATGGAAGTATTTTGCATGACTGCACATGTATAACCTATGTCGAATTGCTTGCCTTCTCAATGAAGATAGGTGGGGAGGGACAAAGAGAGAGAATGTGGATGTCAGAGTTTTAAAAATGAATGTTAAAAATTCTTTTTACATGCAACTAGGAAAGAGAATATACATGCAATGGGGTATAGAAATCTATCTTGCCCTACAGAAAAATAGAAGGGAAAGGTATAAAAGAAGGAGAGGTGATAGAAGAGAGGGCAGATTGGGGGAAGGGGTAATCATAATGCATGCCATCTTGGGATGGAGGGAGGTGAGAGATGGGGAGATAATTTGGAACTCAAAATCTTGTGGAATTGAATGTTGAAAACTAAAACTAAATTAATTACTAAAAAGGAAAAAGAAAGACAGGATTATCCTCATTTTATTGACTAATAAATAAAAATAAATAAATAAAAAAGAAAAGAAAATGTGAAATATCTCATTGGAAAAACAACTGACCTAGAAAATAGATCCAGGAGAGATAATTTAAAAATTATTGGATTACTTAAAAGCCATGATCAAAAACAAAGAAAAAACAAAAACCTAGACATCATCTTTCAAGAAATTATCAAGGAAAACTGCTCAGATATTCTAGAATCAGAGGGCAAAATAGAAATTGAAAGAATCCACTGGATCTCTTTTCATACCTGGGACACAAATTACTAGACTTGAAGTCAGAAAGATCTGGGTTTGAATCCTGTCTCAAATATTTAATAATTATATGATCCTAGGCAAAACACTTACCCTTTCTGGGCCTCATTTTCTCACTTGTAAAATGAGAGGGTTAGATTAATACCTTCTAACATACTTTTCAAGTCCGTATCTAGGACGTTATAATCCTATAAAACCGCTTACTTCTTCAGTCATAAACTGCATGTCAGAGCTCAAAACCCACCTCTAAAGAATCCAACTGTCTTGCTTACTAACCTTTTACCTTATCTGTTTTCTATTCATCATAGAAATTATTTCAATCTTTTTTCCCATTTAAACAGAACAACATTTCAAAAACATACGAGCCATTTTTGTATAGAATCACCCCTCTCCCCCAGTTTGGATTTTCTCCTCTAACATAATAGATGCTATCTCTGGACCAGTATACTCTCTAATCTTAGATATGAGAACAAAGGATACAAAGAGTATTAATCTCTCCACTTTCTTGTGGCAGGGAGTTCAATCTTAAGGATAGTTAATTAGTAGACTACTAATCCCCAAACTAATTGAACCAGAGATGATTAAATTTCTACTTTAATCTGCTTCATAACAAACTCATTCTTCCTTGTTTTCATAGTCACCATTGATGTGACCCTCATTTGCATACTCTCTACAGTTTGGGACATTCAAGTATAAATGTAAGATTAAAAACCAAAAAGGATTTGAAAATAATTTTTTAAATGGAATGATTAGTGTCATCAAGCACATGAAAGGTTATTCAAGAGAGGAAAACAAATATATATATGTGTATATGTATATATATATATGTATATATATACATACATATATATATCTGTGTGTGTGTGTGTTTCCCCATTGAGGGTGAAAGAATTAGGGTTAAACTCAGCAAAGCATGTTTAGTTAGAGATAGAGGAGGGGGAGCATTCTAACTACAGTGAGTTAGCTGGTTACAGAAATCTTGGAAGCATAGGGGAGACTCTAAAAATCTAATAGAAATGAAGAAATCAAAATAATTTATGGTCTCATGAAAAATACTCTAAATCATTATTGATAAGAGAAATGCAAATTAAAACAACCTTGAGATTTCATTTTGCATCTAACAGATTGGCTAAAATGATTGAAGGGAACAGTCACAAATGTTGCAGGGGATGTGAAAAAAATGGGACACTAATTCATTGTTAGTGGAACTGTGAACTGATACATTCATTTTGGAGAGCAATATGGAATTATGCTCAAAGAGTTATTAAACTGTCTATCCCCTTTGACCCAGCAAGACCACTCCTCAGTTGATTTTTAAAGATGATTAGGAAAAAAGAAAACAACTTCTGTGTTCTAAAGTATTATAGCAACTCTCTTTGTAATGGCAAAAAAATGGAAATTTCAGGGATACCTGTCAATTAGGGAATGACTGAACAAGTTGTGGTATATGATTGTAATGGAGTACAACTGTGCTCTAAGAAATTTTGAGCTTGATGATCTTAGAAAAACAAGGATAGAATTGCACAAAATAATGAGCAAAATGAGTAAAACCAAGAGAGTGTTTTATATGATAAAAATATTATTTTAAGAACAACATGGGTAACTAAGTAACTTTGACTATTGTAAATACTCAAATTAACTCCAATGGACATATGAAGGAAGATGCTATCTGCAACCAGATAAAGAACTGGTAAACAGATACGCACACACACACACACACACACACACACACACACACACACAGATCATATGTATATGTGCATCTCTAGGGCAGGAGGAGGAAAAGAAAAAAAGTAAAAAAAACAAAACAAAACAAAACCAGGAAGTTGCAGGATGGCTTTATTTTTATTTTAAATATATAACAAGTTGCACATAATAGATTTGCATTTCATGTACAGCTATCTTTTTTTTTCCATTCTACTATGTTACAGAAAAACATTTCATTTTTTAATTTCTGAATGGAATAACTTTTCTTTAAAAAATCAAGCATATATCTATCTCTCTGCGATTATTTTTGAACATAGACTACCTAAAAGAGTGAATGAATTAGATAAAGTCTTCTCATGTCCTATGATTAATTCATGTGTATTCTTTTCTGCTTTGCAAAACTGATCCGTTCTCATCTGCATTTTAAAGAAAATCTGATATTCACAAAAATTAAGGGACTTTTTTTCACAATTCAAGATATTTAAATTATTCATTTACTATAAAGATTCTACCAACTATCATTTTAGTTAATATTATGCTTACAGGTGGGAAAAAAGCAATGATTTAATTTTGCCATCTTTTAAATTTTATAATAATAACTATAATTACAGAGTACCTCTTTTCCATGGAGCTTAATCTGTTTTATGGACATTGCCTCATTAATCTTCCCAACTTCCTCTTGAAGTAGGTATCATGATCCTCATTATACAGATAGAGGACCTAAGGCACAAAGATGTTAATTGACTTGCCCAAGGTTACACAGCAAGTCGGTGACTGGGCTGTGACTTCTGACTCATCGTCTAATGGTCTGCACAACAGGCCATTCTCCCTCCCTCATTGGAGAGAAAGACAATTTATTTTAGGAAAGTTCAACAACTGGCTGTTGAAAACCTTGGATAAAGTTGAAGACCACAATGTAACACCACCCTATGGGCGTGCAGTCAATGTACACAAAGGAGAATACACAGGTTACTAATATAAATAGACAAGAAAATGTGCCTAAGAATAACTCTCTAGGTTTGTACTACTGGCAACTAATATTATTCTTCTGAAAGAGTTATACATAAACCTGGAGATGGTTTTACAACTGTATTCTAATTATGAATGTTCTAAAAATATTCAAGGGTTAAATAAATCAAAATTCAGGACCTTGCCTGGGTCCACAGAAACTGCTCTTCAGAGTTACCTCTATTATTTCTTCCATTGTACCGGAGCACTGGACCTAATTCATAAGCTCAAATCCAGGCCCAGGCACATATTAGCTGTCTTCCACTGGGCATGTCACTTATCTTTTGTCTGCCTCGGTTTCCTCATTTGCAAAATGGGGACAATAATAACATATGTCTCCCAGTGTTATGTGAGGATCAAATGCGATGGTATTTGTAAAGGGATTTGCCAACCTTAAAGCACTGTACAAATGCTAGCCACTATTACTAGTTGTTATTATCAACTACTATTTGTTGTTATTAAAGTCTTAGTGTAACACTTCTTCATATTATGGTAGTGAAGCAGAGTGCTTTAAGGGAGTGTAAGCTCCAGAAGTTTGTACCAAGTTTTGAAATATCCAAATATGGGTCTGATAATGGATTTTGTGTCTATTTTCTGAGGACCAGTTTTCCCTATCACAAGTGAGTCTCAACATCATGAGGTTAGCTGCAAAAATGACATTTAAAAAACTGCAACTAATAAGATATGGAAATAAATAAGAAAATAAAGATCATTCAAAGTACACCTACTATCGTTACCTTGAGGGCTTTGGATAAGTATCACCATTGAATCACAGAAACTTATAAAATAAGAAGGGTTTGCACTTTAAGAAAAAGAACAGAAGCTAGCTGGTTGTTAGATAAAAGAAATATGGTCCAGTTTAGGACCTGCATGTAAGTCCTTTTCATCTTGGTAGGACAAAATAGACCTTATACCATAATAGAAAAATAGTCATTGTGAACTCAGGTTTACTACCATACCATGATAAGAATTTGGAGGAAGATTCTAGGTGAAGTGTATGGGATTTTAAAAAAAGGCAAAATGTAGTGGGATTACCAAACACCCTATATAAACAGGAAACACAGAATACTGTTTTGTTAGTTGCTGAAAAAGCAGTAAAATCATTCTGTAGCCCCATTTAGGACTGTACAGCTCAGCCCCAAATGGGAAGAATCCAGAAAAAGTGCCCTAAATATAGCTTTCCTCACATCAAATTAGTCTCACTAGATTACTGCATCTGGTGAGTTTTACCTCCACAGTACAATAAAGATAAAGCTGCAGAAATTCTGAGCTGACGTGAGGCTATATGCAGAATGCTTCGGCAGCAAAGCCAAATATGTAGTGAGAGTGGGGACTTACCCTTGAGGTTCACAGTGGTTGACAGAACTGCTGGTCTTTGGCTCATATGTTTTTCTTAAAGCAGATTGCTTCAGAGTGAAACTAGAGATAACTATCCTGTTCCCTCTATGTACTTTGGTAAAACTCCTATTGATACTTGGATAAATGGGCTCTACGTTGGCCACTGAAGACTGTTTGCAAAGCTTCTAGATCTGAACTAACATTTTCACTTTAGAGTGCTATTGGGAAATAACATGAATTTCCTAAAACAAGGAATAAATGAGATCCAACAAGTTCTGCAGACCTGGAAGAAACTCTCCCCATTCCTCCAGCTAAAGGTGAGAAGCCAAAGGGATATGCAACCTAATGCTACCATCCCAGGCTAAGCCAAATTAAATAACCTTACTGAAATTCCACAATGTCCTTATTGTTTCTCTACTTGTAGCAGTGAATATGGGATATGGATAGTAATAAACTGTCCTTCATTTTTGGCCATTCTGTTGTTGGCAGCTTGATGATGGAACTGAATGAAAGTGCATCCTTGGGCTGGGAAATGTGTGCAATAAGTACATCTGTGCTAACTACTTTGATTAATTTTATTATTCTTTGGGATATTATATGTGATAGGACTGGGCACTTGATTAATAGTTACATGCCTAGGGTCTAGATGCCAGAAAAGGACTAGGCCCTGCGTATAGGATCCCCTCACGGTATCACCTTTCAAGATAGTATTTAGGGGGGCCAATTGCTAAATGTTTTACTTTCCTCTCAAGGATTCTCATATTTACATGATACAAGAGCTTCCTATATGATTATAAATACGTCAGCCAGTCAGGTGTATTCTTAACAACCATTCAATGGAAACATATACGTTTACCCAAGTAGATCTGTTCACTTATAATCATAAAGAGATTAATAAAACTTGTCAAGTATAACAAAGAATGTTTAAGTTCTAATCATACTTCAAGACCCTTCCAAATCCTACCTCCTCCTTATAACCTTTAATAACATTTAATTAAATGATTTCTTATTTTTATTCTTTCATATAGGGCTGCCCTTGGAGTCTGGAAGATCTGAATTTCAGGCTGCATCACTAACACATATTAACTAGGTGACCATGGGCATACTACTTAGCCTCTTAGAGTCTCAGACAGTTCTTCTAGACCATCTGTTTAAAAAACAAGGTGCTGATTTATATTAATGCCAGGAGATCTCACAGCAAAGGAATCATAGGCTTAAACAAAAAAAAAAAAAAGAAAAAAGGACATAATTATATATCTTGTATTACTATGTAACTGTTCATTTTCTCTATATGGTGTAGGCAGGAGATTATATACCATCATAGTCTCAGAGTATTAATATTAAATAAATGATAGATTAATGCCATTATATGGTTCATCCTTTATTCAAACTTTATTTGGAATTTATTGTTCATGCCTAATTCTACAGTCAACTTGACAGCTTCTCTAGCACATAATCCAGGAGAGTATAAGAATCCAATATGTTTGTTAAGTACCTACTATGTACAAAGGACTCAATGAAAACATTCAAAAGGATTATATAGAATGTCTCTAAGCCACTATAAAACCATTCAGGATGTGGGACAACTGGATACTTTATCAAATAGACTGTAGGTACTAAGTACTAGAGATAAAATGACAGCAATGAAACAGTCCCTGTTCTCAAGAAGCTTCCTCTATATTTTAGGAATATATAGAAAGTGAGAATTTGAGCTGAATCTCAGTGGAAGATAAGGAGTCTATAGGGTACAGTGATGATGGAATATATGCCCTGCAAAGATGACAGCCTAGGAGGCAAAGAGACAAGATGCGTCTCTCTGGTTAGATAAAAAGCTCATGATCTAGTTTGGCAGACATATGGAGACTTAAGTGAAACAACATGAAGAAAGTCTGGAAAAAGGCAATTTATAGCTCAATTTCACTATATGATGAGGAAATATCACCTTATCTTCAAAGCAATAGGGAGTAACGACAGCTTTTTTAACTGTGATTACATAGCAAGTATTCCTTAGGAGTATAGCACACGCTCTCAACCTGTTCTCTCACTTTACCACTGGCAAATCATGTTCAAATGTCCTTGCACAGGATTATAGAGAACTCCTGAGGTGAGAGGTAAATTTGTGACTTTATAAGAAAAAGCCCCAAAATTCCAATAAATCCACCTTTCCTTCTCCATGCAAAGTTTCTCAGCCAGCCAGACTTAATTAGCATTTAGACAGGGGTATTTACTAAAGTGGCAAAAAAAAAAGTATCAGTAACAGTTGATATAAGACATACTTCTAAAAGTTTATGAAACTCTCCCATAAGTATATATGGAATCCAGGGGAAAATGGGCTCAAGCTTAGAGAGCATATGGGTGAAAGGGGTACCTCATAACTGCTTGTTGCTAGAAGTATATTTTCCCCCTTCATTGGGGGTCGTCATGTCCTTCCCTATAACCATGATATGACTTTTTGCAGGAAGCCTTGTAGAATCCAGAAAATGCCTTTCCTAAGTGTATTTGGTTTGTCCTCTATTCTCAATGTACACACAACTATCAATGACTACTGCTCTGAGAATGCTGTCAGGATGCTGATTTCTCATCATCTGTTCCAGGGACACTGCCACGGTATTGATGAGGAGTCCAAAATCTTCTGCCTTTTGAAGTTCACAAGGTTGTTTTTTGTTCAACAGGTTTAGATAACAAAGACAATGAAAGTTTTCTCTCCACAATTACACCTAAGAAACTTCCTCTCAGCATCTTGGATGGAACTGCTTTTACTTCTGTTTAGTCAGACGCTGGAATGCTTCCAGGTTTCCAAACTGACTTGTTATTTTATTGAAGGTCCCATCACTCCATTTTAACTAATGGCTTTCAAAGATATGTAAAATCTGGATTTATGACCTTGATCTGTTCAGTAAAGGTACTCTCACTTCAGTTTGGGGCAGTGGACTCCTGGATTCAATATGACATGGGGGAATCAAGTGAGAGAAAGAGTAAAGAATGACTTGGAAATTTGCATCAATGAATCAATGGTAGATTGATGGTATCCTAAAAATGAGGAATTCTATTTGCCAAGAGAATTAGTTCCCTCTTGACATGTCAACATTGAAATATCAGAAACTATGTACATAACATCAAGGAGGTTATTCTGTACTCTAGTTCAAGAAAGAGATTAGGATATAAGATATAGCATCATTGCCATAGAGATAACAGGGCATGTAACAGTAGGTTAGACAATGAAGGGAATGACTATAGAGAGAGAAGAATGCTCAGGACAAATCTCTGAGAGATGCAGAGGTGTATAGAGATAGACAATTTCATTGTTGGCTTTGCGGCTCACCTGGTTGAATCAAAAGACGTGATCCTAGATTACTAAATCAGCTATATTTGACTACTTTGGTAACATTTCTCTGACTCAAAATAATGAAAGATAGGACTCAGAAATAAGATTCAGCTCTACTTGCAGTTGTCATTAACTTGCTGTGACCTTGGGAAAAATCATCTGACCTTGATGAGCCACTGTTTTTCTAATTTCTAAAATGAGGAGTTTAGATTACATAACATCTAGGATTACCTTCATTCTAAACTATTCTCAAAATCTGTGTTTCCTTTGTGGGAGGAGAAAAACAACATAAATTGCTTTACTATGTCTCCAAGTTGGAAATTTGAAGATGAATGGCTTAGAAGAGTGAAACAAGACATTGAGAAACATGTAGAATATCATTTAACATTAAGTATTAAGCAGTTAAAGCAACCTCAAAACAACCAGAAATTTGGGAGTGATGAAAAATTATGTTGAATGTTCTTTTTTCTAATGCCTCCTATTTGCTGAATGGCATCCCATTCTGACTACTATTACATTCACTATGCATCAGGAGGGTATTCCCAGGAGAATAATACTCAGTTTTACACATACTCTGAATAATGGCTTGCATGGAGGCTTCAAAGAAATGCTAAAGGAAAGTGAAGTAAAGAATTTTTTTGTCCTCCTAGTAAATATGCTGAACTTCCCAGGGGACTCCAAGAAAAGATTGTGTTTAAGGGATACCTGACATCCACTTGAGCAATTTAAAGACATTCACAGTTTTAAAAAAAAAAAGTACTTATTCCCCATTTCCCATTGGTTTATTGACTATGAACAACTTAATATTCAAATAATGCAACATTTTCATAATAGCACAGGGAATATATTCACATATGATGTGGAGGAGATATGGTCCAATGCCACCCATTAGAAAGGCAAAATGGTCTCTTGCGAAGAGGATAAGATTTTAGCAAGCCTGATTTGAATTGAGAGATTTTAGCCTCTTCTCCCTTGAGACAGCTTTCCAACACAAGTCACTGGCTTGTTGTCATGTTTTGGAAAAAGCACAAGGATAAAAGTCATCATTAAGCTCAGGGCAGTACTCTATCACATTAGCATTATTCTTCTTAACTGTGTGATCCAGTCACGTTGTATGACAATCCCTTCAACATATCCTTTGCTTTTGTTCATGATATTTGATCCCTTTAATTTTTTTTCTGCTGTTCCAAGAGGGATGACTAGCTCCCCTAATACTATGCAAGCACTGCATTTTACATAAAGAGCCAAGTCTGGGTCTCTTATGGCAGAAAAAAAAAATCACCTCATTTATTTCTAAGGTTTGGATTGCTGTCCTTATGGCATATAGAGGAATACCAGTTATATATCAGGAAGGGTCTAGATCTTCTAGCTTGCACAGAGAAGTTTTGCCTCTAGGAAAATCTGAGACTGAATATTGTCAGAGCAGAGAGAGACACAACTGACCACAATTAATCATTTTCTCAGTATAGCACCACTACCTTCCTGGAGAAAAGCATGGGAAACTTGTATTACATCTGTTACAGTGGAATTTCAGAATTGAAAACCATCTGAACTAGAAAAAGGTATGGATTAATGGAGAGCCTTAGTGATATAGGTTATGGTTATGTAAAGGGCTTGTTGTTTGTTCAACCAAATGTCAAATAGCATACTTAGAAAAAACTGATAAATATTTTGGGAGTGCTGAAATATTGCGCCAGTCATATGCTATATTGATTGAATCTGTAATTCAGTACAAACAGAAGAGACCAACTAACTTTAAAATTTGCATGCACTTCAGACTAGAAGTAGAAGTACGGAAGGACATAGAGGTGGATAAGGAACTCAAAAGGATATTCACCCATGGGTATTTAAATTTGAATGAGGGCAGGAATTTGTTTTCATAATTCACAATACATACTGAAATATTTTTATGCCCAATAGATATGGAACCACAAAAATCATTCTGGTTTTACAGAATCAACTAATTCAGTCATAAAAGAAATCCCAAGTACATCAAACAGTCAAGTCATCTGTAAATATTGTTTTAATTGATTTCTGTAAGGCTATAAATGTTGATGTTGATGAATTTCTAAATCTAATAAAGGGAAAATAATTATTAAATCATTGATTACATGAAAAGCAAATAAAAAGTTATATAGTCTTACCTCTGACCAAACCTTGAATAAAATAAAATGTAGTGGCAATGACAAAAAAATGTGATGATGACAAAATTGTTAGAATTATATACAGCATACTTCATATCACATTTCTTAATTGTTAGAATTGAGGATAAAAGGAGATGGAGTGGAGAATCTCCTACCGAATGCCATTTTTAGTGTATTTATCTAATACTGTCTTGATTCTATCTTACACTCACTAAAGTCTCTCATGTCCTCTATATTTGGAAATCTCTAATATACTTCTTTTATGAGGTAGCTAATAGTTCAGTGAATGGAGCACTGGGTCAGGAATTAGCGAGACCTGAGTTCAAATTCAGTCTCAGAGACATCCCAGCTCTATGAACTCTAGGCATGTCACTTAATCTCTGATTGCCTAACGAAATGGATTCACTAGAGAAGGAAATGGCAAACCACTCCAGTAGCTTTGCCAAGAAAATTTCAAATGGGGCTATGAAAGATCAATCATGATGGAAATAACTGAAAAACAACAAAATAAGGTTTTTACGTGTTTCCCCTGAAACTGTAGATTTCAAGGTTCAAAAGACATATAGTTTTAGAGTTTTAGGATTTATCCCATGAAATAAATATAATGCAATTATTCAATTTATTCCTTTAGCTAGCCAAAAAATACCAAACAGATCTTTAAAACAGTTTCACTTTCGTATCTTTAAATGCTACAAGACAGTGAAAAAATTTTAAGACCATGACTATTTAGAGCTCTCAGGGAATACATCATTTGGGATAACTTAATATTACAGAAATGAATTTTTAGGGTTAAATTTTAGAATTCAAGTGATTGTTTCTTTTCCTAAACTGAGGATTGAGAAATATTAGAGAAAGCATAGTGTAAGGAAGTGACTCTGTGGCTTTAAAGTCTATGGAGTTCCCTACAAACAGGTGACATACTCCCTCTTCCTTAGTCTCCAAAGACTGCAGATGTGTACTTTCATTCTTTTTACTGGTGCTTTGCCATTTCCCCATATGGAGTTTCCACTGCTCATCAGCCATATCACTACTGCCACAGCTGCTGCTATTCCTGCTGTCATTGCCAATGATCATTCTACACTCTTTCTGCTTACCTCTTCCCCCTGATTTTCCTCCACTCAACTATTCTGCCGGAATCGTAATGTTGATACATTTTTTGTGACATCTTCCATCAAAATTCCACCATAACTACTACAAAATGTATGAAATAATATCATTTGTATCAGAGATTGCCAAGGAGAGGGCTAGAGAGAAGGTAGGAGGTCCATGGCATGCCAAAGGGTACCCCAGGGAGGATGGAAGGCATCTACAGCAACTTTGTAAATGCCCCGTCCAGTGAGAGCATTGTACACCCACCTCCTCAGCCAATCAGGCTGGTTTAATTGTTCCTGTCATTGTTTTTCCCTTCAGGAGTCTGAAATAAAAATATATATATATATATATATATATATATTCAAAGGTTTGTCAGATCAGAGCTTTGTCTCTGAGCTTCCTACACAGCCCAGGTTTATGATGGCCTTTTACTGATGGAAAGTCAAGAACCAACCCCTTATAAACAGAAAGAATGAATGATGTTTTATTATTGACTGCTGTATTATTGCAAAGTTTTGTGTTCCCTCTTACTTTATTTTTTAAAGCAGAAAAGTAAAAAGAAATATATTTTTCTCTAACAAAATAATAAATTGGCTTTTTTTGATGTATGTAGTTTTTAGTTGCTTTGTCAGAAGCTCAGTAGCTCTCAGTTAAAAAGAAAATTTTAACATCAAGGCAAAGACATCACTGACGTTTTGATACAATTTAGTTTAAGCCAGGAAAACATTTCTCTGTTTGAGGAAGCTTTTTTGAAAAAAAAAGTTGGGCAACTGGGCAATACTGTGGGGTGAGGTGAAAGGAAAAGAGATTGAGATGATCGGTTAAGACAAGTAATATGAACTACTAGACCATAAGTCAACAGTAAATCATTTTCTTTTTGGATCCCTTGTACCTAACACAGGGTCCCTTGCATATGGTTGATTTTAATTGAATTGAATAAACATTAATTACCATCATTTGTTTTCTGCCAGTTGTGAATTTATCCCTTTCTACTAGTTTTGATCATAAATATGTAGTACACCTTTTGGTTAAATAAGATTGAGATTCATTCTTATTGGGTTAGCAGTCTTCTCAAAAAAAAAAAAGAATTTGAGAACACATAGGTTAAGGTCTTATGAAAATCTGACAAGTCTGTGAGTCACTTCTGGCAAACTCAGATTCATTAATTCAGTTAATTGAATTGAGCACTGTTATGGTGACAACAGACATCATCGGTTCTCTGGAGTGCTCAGCAGTATGGGTGTTATAGTCCATATGGAAAATCCCTGCTTCAGGAAAAACAAAATTAACTAAAAAAGTGAATTGTGCATGTGAGAAATGTTAGGGGAAAAGTAGCACATACTGTAACATATTATGTAAAATATAGGTAGGTGAATAAGATATAGTGAATAACTTTGAGATAGACTAGGAAATAGGAAAGAATTGAGGGGGCAAAGTCTGGGCATCGAGCTTTTGTCTTGTTTGATTTAATTAAATTCATCCTATGTGAAAGGCACATTGTGTTAGTCATTGGGGTTACAAGACAAAACTGAAGATGCTCCTTTCATGAAGAAGCTTCTATTATAAGAAAGGATAACAGGTACACATATGAGTAAATACAAAATGTAAAAGTGGCAGCATTAAAGAAGATAGTTCTCTTATATATACATACACATGCATGTATCTATGTATCTCCATACGTAGTAAAATATAAAACAATTTTAGGACAATTAAAGGGATCAAGACAAACCTTGTGTAGGAGGTGGCAGATCAACTAATAAAGGACTATTGCAAACAGAGATACTAGAAGAAAGAGTCTACAAAATCCTCGAATTGCATAAGTGGAAAGACCAGTTTAAAAAACCAATAGTCTCCTGTTTGAGGTGCCTTCAATTTTTCATCCCTCCCCAACTAGGAGTTCTTGGGTGAAAAGCAGAAAACTCAACTAAACCAGATAAATTGATCAGAAAATGTAGGAGTTGGAAAGAGGTTTAGAATAATGAGAGAAATATGTATAATCATGAGATGGAAACTGGCCCCTTTTCAGAGTAACTACTAAGATTCATATACTTCCCATGATTGAATCAGCCAGTGAGGTAAGGAAATTATAAGGATTCTGGATTAATTCAAGAAAATTCCAGGAAAGAGATGGAGGAGACAGAAAAAGAGGTCCATATCCAAGTGTGTTCAGACTGTGTCCATTACCTTGAAGGGATGGAGATATTTGTAGAGTCAATCCTTGGCATCTATTTTGTGAACCTCTGTTCTTTCCTTTATTCCCCCAAAAAATAATATGTTTGCTATTCCAGTATTGCCTACTCCAGTTAAGAATACAGGTAAGGCCACTGAGAATATCATTTATCAGGGAGCATTGAACCTAGTGAGCCAAGTTGAGTGAGGTGACCCCTGCTTGAGGAAAGACAAATTCTTCCTTCTAAGACTGAGTTGAGAAGTAGCTGTCTTTAATTACTTTACTCCTCTGGATTTTGTGGTTCCTTTCTTTGTAAGCTGAATTAATAGAGAAAAGCCCCAGCTTCTATGGAAGATGGCTATGCCCACCAGTGTACGTCCACAGCAGTTCCATTTCCTCTCTGTGATTCAGTCCGTTTCTTTCCCACAATTTTTAAAGTGTTATATAAAATATATTAGCAGCATCTAACATTTGTCTGCATGCTATTTTATGGGAAATAGAAATTGGGAGCCACACAGTTTGAAATACAGCTATCGACTTATCCCATACCTACAGTGGTAGCTGGGTGGAGAAATAGCTAAAAATGATTTCTCACCTCTGGACAATTGTTACCAGATAGTTTTCCTTGGCCAGCCTAAGTAGATGAAGAAGGAAAAATAAAAATGCAGAGAAATTTTAATTCAAGTTTCTCTCTCTCTCTTTCTTTTTTCCTACCCATCCAATGACTCTTCTTCCTGAACCCATAACCCATAATTTGACTCAGCCACCTTTCTGTTTTTGGCTCTCTTCTCTTTCTATTCTGCACTTGGCAATCTGATTTGCTTTAGTGCCTATTCCATTATGCATAGTATTCTTCGGTCAATATCTCTATCCCTGACCTCTCTTGTGAGCTCTAGAACATCTGGAGTTTTCTAAAATATATATTCATCTAGCTTTCTCACTGATGGCTCAAATACAATATTTGAAAAACCTAATTACTTTGCCCACTAAATCTCTTTCTATTTCTGATCTCACTATTTCTTTTTATGGTACTAAGGCTCATGTTATTGCTTTTTTTTTTAATGTTTTCAAACTTGTTGTTATCTTTGACTTTCTTCCTTGATATAAAATTATTTGCTAAGTTCTATTGCTTCAATTTCTGAAAGAGCTGTATGTACCCTCCCTTTTACATGCTACTATCACTTATTGTAGTTACCTATTACCATTCACCTAGACTACTATAAAAACCTTCTAATAAGTCATGTTACTTCCACTTTCTTCTTTTTTCAATTAGTTCTTTATAATGCTGCCATATCTATGATCAAAAATAATAGCTTCTTACTGCCAACCAAACTTCAAAATAACTTCCTGGTATTCAAGGTCCTCTATAATCTGGTACCACCTCGCTTCTCCAGGCTTATCTTATATTATTCCCCCTCCACATACTATAAACTCTTTATCTTATATTAATTCAAATCAAATGAGTTGAACATTATGCTTGCTTTGTGCAAGGAACTATATTGGACACTGGGAACACAAAGACAATGACATAACAGTTCCTCTTATGATATATATTATGCAATTCTCCTTTCAGATACACAAACACACACAAAAACACAACCGCAGCCCAATATGCTATTGCCAACATTGTATACTCTTTTATCTTCAAGTGATTATTGTACTTTTTGATCTCTTATCCTTTGTTCTTTTTTCTTCGATCTTCTTCATCTCATGCCGCTCATGAGACCTTTCTGTTGGGGGTGGAAGCTCAATTCCATGTGGACAGTCTCGGGCGGGTAAAGGTGGGAACTTCTAAATCTTAGAGTTCTCATGAGGCCCCCCAGAAAACAGCAGGGAATCGAGGAGTGAGACCGAGCTATCTCATGTATTTCTGCCTCTTCCCATGAGAAACGTGATGGGAGAGAGCTCTCCCCGCCCTCGAGATTGGCCAGGGTCTGGGCACACCTATTGTTATCTAACAGGCACTGTATTCAGGTGCAAACTACGTGGCCGGAGAGCTTAAGTAGGGTCAGGAAAGCCCGAAGGCGCTCTTAGCGCGGAGGGGCCCTGACAGACAGAAGGCCTCTCCTCCCTTTTCCTCTCTTCGCTCTCCCCTCCCCCTCTCTCCCCACTTACACTTCTACTTCCAATCTCTTACCGTAAGATCTTGCCTCCTTGGGAGATTTCTCTCTCCCTACTAAGGAAGAGCTCCCCCTGCACATGTAACCAGGACCCTGAATAAAGCCTAACCCTTGTTCGACTCTGGAAAGTCTCTTCTCTCATACGTTTATCCGGTTTGGCCAACCAAAGACCTGGGACAGGTAAGGTAAGACTCGGGTAGCCCTCAGGCCTCTAGGCCTGGCACCTTTCCAGTTTATTTCTTCCTTCACCCCTGTCTCATAGGAGCATTAATTCTTCATACTCAAGTGATCCCATTCCATTCCATTTTTTCCAGTAGTTTTCTCCCTCTACAACCCTCACTCTTTTAATAATCTTCAATTTCTCCCTGTGTATTGGCTTCAACTATACAGCCTACAAATATAACCATGCATCTCTGTTCTCCAAAGACTTCTTGATCTGTTCATCCTTTCTAGGTCTTATCCCATACTTTGACTTCCTTCTGTGGACAAACTTCTTGAGAAGGGTGTCTACAACCATCATCTAAACTTTCTATTTTATCAGGCTCTTTTAAACTCCTGTCTATCTAGCTTCTGACCTCATCATTTGACTAAAACTGCTCTCTCCAAAGTTATTCCTGATTCCCTAAACACCAAGTCCAATGGCCTTTCCTGAATCCTTATTGTCCTTCACCTCTTTTACATTGTTAATCACCCTTCTCTCCTGGTTACACTGTTCTGTCTAGGATTTCATCACCCTGCTCTCCTGGTTGTCCTCCCACGTTTTACCTGTCCTTCTCAGGATTCTTTGCTAGATGTTCATCTACATCATGCCCAGCAACCTTTAGTGTTGCTTAATGCTCTATCTTGGGGTACCTTCTCTTTTCCCTTTATAGTATCTAGTTTGCTGAGATTATTAGCCCCCATGAATTCTATTAAGATTTGCATCTCTACACAAATTATTTTCACATATTTACCCATTTCTAACTTCTCTTTACTTCAAGACTCAGATGTCCAATTGCCTATTGGATATATTAAAATGGATGTCCTATAACTATTGTAAACACAATAGATTCAATACTTTACCCCCAAAGCCTATTTCCTTTCAAGGTACTACCATCCTCCCAGTCACCCAGACTTGCATCGTAGGTGTCATCCTTGACGCCTTACTCTCTCATTTTCAATATCCAATCAATTGCAAAGTTCCATTAATTCTCTCTTTGAAAAATTTCTCACAATATAACTGTTCTGTCCTCTGACATTTCTACTCTCCTGGTACAGACCTTCATCACTTCATGCCTAGACTACTATAGCAACCTTTTCTTTGATCTCACTGTCACAAGTCTCTTCCCCTTCCCAGTGTCTCTTCCACTCACGTATCAAAGTGATCTTGAAATAACAAACAAAATTTAAAAAAAGAAACCTCCAGTGGTTTTCAGTTATCTCCATGATCAAATATAAAATCCTCTGTTTGCCTTTTAAAACTTTTTATAACCTGGACTCTTTCTATAATTCCAATTTTCTTACATCTCACATCCCTTAACATACTTTATGATTCAGTAACTCTGGCCGTCATGCTGTTCCTTAAACAAAATACTCTTTATTCAGACAATGCATTTTCATTGGCTATTCCTCAGAGATAGCATGTTCTCCCCCTTCATCTCCACTTTCTGGCTTGCATAGTTTTCTTTAAATTCCTGCTAAAGTCCTACTTTCAACAGGGTGCTTTTACCAATCTTCATTCTAGTTCTTCCCTCTATTGATAATTTCCTAAATATCTTGTATATATAGCTTGTTGATGCTTAATCATTTGCGTGTTTTCTTCCCCCATTAGATTGTGAGCTCCCTTAGAAACAGTTCTGTTTTTACCTTTTTTTTGTATCTCTAGCACTGAGAAATATGCATGGTACATAGTATGCTTGTTAACTATTCCTGTTAATCAATAAACATTTCAATCAACAAACATTTATCTATGACCTTCACTGTTTGGATTCCTATTGCTTTTAAAGTACAGCATAAATGCCACTTTCTCCAGGAAGCCTTCCTTAATCTCCTTTGCCAATAATGACCTATTCCTTTAGGACCTCATGTCTCATAGTACTTATCCAATGATATTGTGTATTTTATATATATATATAAACTCTTTATCTCCTCAAAGTGTTTATTACAGAAAAACACTTGATAAGTGTTGAAATGGGTAACTGAATCATGTCGGTATGTTCACCCTCGCTGCCTTTACTTAGGACCTGCCAGAAGCCTGTTTCAGCATCTATATTAGGGAAGGTAGACGGCAAGGGGTGACTGTGTAGAGAGGTGATTCACTGAACAGCTGAAACATATAACATATAAAACTAATCTAATGTCAATAGTGCCATAATCTTTTGTCTCAGGCTTATACTCCATTTTTAATGCACAGTCAGATTTCATTTTGTGATTATTGCTACCTAAATGTTCACCACAAATTGCAGAAGGGCCTAGTCCTTCCTACTGCCTACATCTGTATGTGGCCAACCCTCCTATTTGAGGAAAAGGGAATATGTCCTTTACTTTGTAACATCATGGAATGATTTGGTCAAAATTCATAGTTTTTCTTCAGAAGGGTCTAAGGTGGAATAAGGTATAAGAGGAAGGTAGGAACACAGTTAATTCATACACCTGTATATATATATATATATATACATATATATATATATATATATATATATATATATATATATATGTATATATATATATATATATATACATATATATATATATATATATAAAATCAGTTTACATTTTATAGCAACATGCTTATGTAGGTAAAAGGACACAATCACATGAAGAGATTTTAATGTGTCCAGTATAATCAATCTCATGATTTTGATCATTTTTTATAAATGATTTTATTCCAATGAAATTGCTATTGTAAATAGCATCAGTCTTTTCATCCATTGATTGTAACCTTCAGATGCCTTTTATCTTCTCAGAAAGCACATTTTTTCAATGTTCAATAAGTTTTCCTCATATTTGGTTATCATTTCCAGATAGGTTTCACAGATGCAGGGAGTGTCAAACAGATACACTGAGAATATTATAGATCTGATAGCTGTTTTTAAATATAATAGCACTTCAAGTTAAAGTGCATTCAGATTACAGTATGTTTATTTGTACTTTCCCATCATATCAGAAAACAAATGAACCACAAAGTCTTAAGAAAAATGAATAATGTTGTTTATATTTATATTCATTCAAAGAATAACTTCATATAATTTTCCTAAAATCTATCGCCTCTTACCATAACAGTTCTACCATATTATGACTTTCAACAAAGCCTAAAACTATTTAAGAAACATTGAATATGGGGAAAGTATCAGTTTCTTTCATTATTGTAACTCTTGACTTCATTATCTAAGAAACTAAGTTATAGTTATTAACTTATCACAATTTACAAATTAAAAAGCAACATTACAGCCAGTTAATACCAACACCTTTGTGTATTAAAAAAAAAAAAACCTTCCTACTAAAAGGGAAAGAAAAGAGTGCTTTAATAGCATTCTCACAAAAAGTCTTTGCAGTTTATTGGTTCCTTATATAAATAAATATACATAAACATTTATATACACACACACATACATATATGTATATGCACACATACACACATACATACATACACACAGATATGTATAATGAACGATGCTTTAATCTCATTTTTGCAAAATTAATTACAACAGTCTACCATCAGTAAACCATTCTGTATATTTCACAGCATGATACTAGAGAATTCATTCTGAAAATAGGTGGGACTGATTGTGCACTCATTTTTTCTTTGTGAATATACCTTTCAGTAATGAGTAACAGAATGGAAAAAGAGCAGATCCTTTAGAAAAAAAAATATTTGAATAGAAGATATCTATCAAGATAATCTACAATTTTTGTATCACCAGAACATCCAGAACTTGGATTTATTTAATCAAAAAATCTTGGATGGGCAATTTGAAAGACATATAGTTTAACTTCCAACCCTTTCCACAACATTACTAAGATGTGGCCATCTGGACCCAGCTTGAGAACTCACAAAAGAAATCTTACTGTCATGGTTCATTTTAAAACACCTTGAATTAATCTTTCTAATGTACATATGTTTACGTTACTCCATTGCTCAAAAAATATCAGTTCTTCTCTGTTGCCTACTTTGTGAAATCTGGTTCCTTAGGTTAGTATTTAATGGCCTCTATAATCTAGCTGCAATATAAATTCACGGTTTTGTCTTATACTCTAACCTTTCATACACACTATGCTTGAAAAAGTTTGAAATCTTCAACATCCTAAGAATATACCTTATACTTTCCTTCATCTCTGTTTTTGTTAACAATAATCTTTAGACAGGGAATACTCACCCCCATTCCATTTGCTGAAATCCTATTCAGCCCTAAAGATCCAACTTAAATTTAACATAGTCCATGAAACAATTCCTGGTGCCCCTTTCCAGGAGGTGATCTTTCACTTCCTAGAGGTTGTCTTTCATGCATTTATTCTTTATTGTTACTTTTTGTTCATCACTTACCTTCTTTTCTAGAAAGCAAAGTCCTTGTTGAAATGATTGCATCTTATCTTTGCATTTTTTTCTCAATGCCAAACATAGATAGCATTTTATATATACTGAATAGTCAAAAGATCTTGTATTTCATTGACATATGGAACATCTGATATGGGAAATTCCAGAACTAATGTGACTGTGCCTTACTGAACAACTACTAGGCTATTACGTAGTAGATGAATGCTAGGGAAGTTACTGAGATACACAGTAGTCAAGTGATTTGCTCATTTGAACCCAAGTATTCTTGACTTAAAACTCAACCTTGTGTTCAATATACCCACTGGTATCCTGGAGAGAATGACAACAAAGATAAGCTTTTCTTCACTTTGTGTTAACAGACACTCAATAAATGAATATTGAATGAATAGAATCACATGTGAGAGCTATAAAGAATCTTAGTGGTTTCATATATATGCATTATATATATATATGTATATATACATATACATATATATGTATGTGTGTATGTATGTATGCATAGGTACTTCACATATATAGTTCCTCTCATTAATCCTAACTATGGCTTCTAAAATGATATTGAATAAGCTCAATTCCCCTTTCATATGACAAACATTGATACAACTGAAAAAAGCAATATGGTTGCCACCCCGAATCTTTTCTTCTTCAGTTAAGCACTCTCATTTCATGGAATCATAGGATCTCAGACTTCAAAAGGGACCTCAGAGGAGAACTAGTCCACCACTGAGGCAACTGGTGGTTCATTGGATAGAGCACAGGGCTGGAGTCAGGAAGATTTGGGTTCAAATTCAGCCTCAGAGACTGCCTATCTGTGTGAACCTGGGCAAGTCACTTAATCTCTGATTTACTGACAGAAGGAACCATTGGAGAAGGAAATAGCAAACCACTCCAGCATCTACCAAGAAAACTCCATAGACAGATATGATCCGTGGGATCATGGAGAGTTGACATAATTGAAAAATAACTCCACGCACTAGGCAAACAGCCATACTGCCTTGGCCATGAGATGGCTACTGAAGCACAAGACATTACTTCCTAAGACAAATAACGTTCAGATTGTTTTTCCTTCCATCAAATCTCAATTTTCACCTTTGCAATTTATACTCATTGCTAGTTCAGCTGTATATAAACCAGTGGAATAAGTATAAGCCCTATTCTATGTGACATAATTTCACTTCTTTAAAGATATCTACTAATTTACTGACCATATCTTCTTGTAATTTAGTTAATTTTGCATTTATGAATTTAGATGTTAAGGTATTTATAGAATATATTGTTAAAATTGTTATTGGCTTGTTAGCTTGTTCATTTCAGGAAAAAATTATAGTTTATTTGTTCATATCCTTTTTGTATTACGAATACTTTTGCTTTTTCTGATAGCATAAATGCAAATTCTGCTATTTTTGGATTCACTTAATAAATAATAATTTCCCAGGATAATTTTTAAGGTGTATTTCTTGCAAGCAACAGAAGGTGGAGTTGTATTTTCTTGTCCAATTGGTCACTCATTTTCATTCTCTTAATTTACTTTTTCGTTTATTCAGCCTATTTACATTTAACGTTAGTTCCTTTATTTGTTTTTAATATCATTTTCTCCCTCTTCCTTGGCAAGCACAGCATTTTGTCACCAGTTATTTTATATTTCTGTTGTTTTTCACTTGTATCCAATTCTTCACGATCTCATTTGGGGTTTCCTTAGCAAAGATTCTGGAGTGGTTTGCCATTTCCTTCTACAGCTCATTTTGTAGATAGGGAAACTGAAGCAAACAGAGTTAAAAGGCTTGCCCAAGGACATACAGTTATGAAGTATCTGAGACTGGATTTGAACTCAGGGCTTCCTAATTCCAGGACTGGCATTCTATCCCCTCAGCCAACTAGCTTAATGCACTTCACATCAAACCTATTCCCACAAAATTTCTTCTCCTTATACTCAAGCTTCATATACACTTCTATTTGTTACTCTTTGTCTTAGTTTTGGAGGTTTGCTTATCAGCTCCTTTATCTTCTTGATTTTATATTGTTTTTTTCTCCACTTTTCTTTCTTTTCAGTTAAGTAACCTAATATCTCTTCTCCCTTCATTTCAAGTGTTTTATTTTTTTGTCATTTAAATTCAATTTTGGTACCTTTTTTCTTAAAGAGATTTCTTTCTGTCATTTTCTTCATTATATATCTACCACGTCTGTCCTTTTTAAAATTTATTTTTGATTCATGACCCTTATATTTATTTGGTTCTTCTGCAGTGTCTATATTCCTTATGGAATGAAAGCCTCTAACAGCACTCAATTTTGGTTTCCCTTTTCTAAAAAAAAAGTTGTATTGTGTAAATTGCTATACGATTTGATGTCTCATTCTTAGAAATCACAATTTTTGCAGTGATTGAGAGGAAATTGCCTCATGGGAGGAATTTTCCTTTGATCCTAATTGTGTAGTTCATTATTAATCCTTGCCCTCTCTAGCATGATTTTTTTTCAGTTTCCCATGATATCTTCAAGGATCCATAACTTCTCAATCTTTTGCTTGTCAGTTGCCACCAACAGTTCTAATTCCTCTTCTCCTGAAGCAAGATGAGTTCACTCTAAGCACCAAAGCTCAGCAGTTTATAAACATTATAAAACCCCAATCCCTTTACGCAGTCTTATCAGTGTTGGTGCCCTCCCACCAATGTTAGAAGATTCATTCTTCATTTTTCTGCTTTATTTTTGTTTTTGCATATTTTAACACACAATGCTTCTCCTTTCCTGTTTTTGTTCTACTCTATGATTTTTTTCTTTAGAGACTAAAGGAGTTGTTTTCCTTCTATTTTTAACCTTTCACTTAAGATATAGTGCACATTCCTTCTGTCTTCTTCTCCTCTCCCCTTTTTTAAACCTCTCTATTATGAAATTTTGTCACCCACATTGCTTCTTCTGTAGACAATGTTATGAGATTTGGACCATGATGTTTCAGACCTGCTGCTCCACCATAATTTTTACTTCAGTTTTCATTCTTGTCTCCTTGTGTGCATTTAGGAAGGAATCTCTTAATAACATCTCTATTGTTTCATTGTTTTCTTTGATTGTTATATTTGTTTATCTTTCTCACATGTCTATCGTCTGGTGTATTTAAAAAAGAAACTAATTTGCTCAGATCTATGTGTCTTTTTAGTGGTGCTTTGAACATTCCTTTTTTATTGAATATGCATTTTTCATTCATCTTTAGGATCTGGTTGGCAGGATAGGTCACTTTGAGTTGAGTCTTGAGCTCTTTTACATTTCAGAAGGCATTATTACATTCACTAATGACATTCCCAAGGGTTGCAGAATAGTTTTGTATTATTTTTTTTCATTTTATTTTAGACTCAAACGCCAGAACACAAATAGAGAATAGAGAAAAACAAAGGATCGTAAACTTAAATATTGGAACTTAAGAACAAAGTTAGAAAGAAAAAAAAATGTCGTGTGCACAGTAGAACATAAAAGAAGATTCAAATTATGTAACAATACATTTTAATTTCATGAAAGACTGTATGATAAATAATATTTGTTGTGTTGAAAATTGTCCATCTTTTTTTTTGCTTCCTTGTAAGTTCTTTTGTTCTGTGCTCTGCACTTTTATACTTTGTTCTTTTTTCCCTTCCCCATATCCTCCCCCAGAAAGTTAAAATGAAGTTTATATATGTTGCTCTATAGTTATAGATAAACGCATACTCATATACATATATACATACATATATAGACATATTTTCCCAAACCTATTCTTCATCTGATCTTTGGTTTTTATGTTTGTGCATATCTCTTGTTTCCTATCCCTTCTGCCTCCTCTACTTAACTTTTACCCACTACCTTACCCTCCTACTATTTGCCTACTCCACTGCAAGGATCTCTCCTCTATCATCCCATTCCCATAAATCTAAACACCCTTCTATACTCCCTTTTACCTCTCATTCTCCCCTCTAAAGATCCCTCCCTTGTTCTCACCTCCCTCCCTATTCCCCTGCTGTTTTTTTTCCTTGTATTTAGAAAATTTTTATATTCAAACATATATATATATATGTATGTATGTATATGTGTATGTATTATTCCATCTTAAACCCATTCCCAATGCAAGCAGGTTACTAGAACTACCAGGCCTCCTCCCCCATTTAATTCCTCTGTATCAGGTCTTCTTCTTGCTCCTCATTTGTATAAATTACTCTTTTTAGCTATTCCTAAATGGTTTCACTTTTAAAATTAAAAGCATAGTCAGGTTTTCCCAATTTTTGTTAGTGAGCTACCTAATTATTAATAAGATTCTTAGACATACATTTTATATATATAAAAGGTAAACAGTCTGTCCATATGAATCTTTTATAATCAGTCTTTGTTATATACCTTAAATTCTCTTCTTGTACATTGAATCTTCCATTAAGTTCAGGATTATGGTTAACAAAGTCTTGAAAGCATATGAGTTAATCAAATGTCCATTTTATTCATTCCAAAAATACTTAACTTTGCAGGGTATGATACTTTTGCCACCTGTTCTTTCACTCTTCAATATATTGTGTTCAGTCTTCTTTATTTAAATTGCTTTTCCTTTATATTCGAAGGTCTTTCTCTTTCCTCTTACTTGAAAAATTTGTCTGTCATTGGATTTATTAAATTGTATCACTATGTGTCTTTGAGTTTGCGTCCTAGTAGGTAGGTAGATGATAGACAGATAGATAGATAGAGAGAGAGAGAGAGAGAGAGAGAGAGAGAGAGATAGACAGACAGACAGATAGACAGACAGACATGTAGATATATATTCTGACAGTGGTCGATGGATTCTTTCAACAGGTACTTTTTTAATGTTCATAAATTTGGGGTTTATTTTCTTTTTTATTTCTTGAATTATAGAATTCAAACTTTTTTGATTTATGTTCTTTCTGAAGAATTATAATCCTTGAGTTATCTCCATGCATTGTTTTCATTATCAATATATTTGACTCATATGGAAGTTAATTTTCTTTTAAGGTTATTTAAGGTTAATGCTAATTTCTCCTCTTCTAGATATTCATTAACTTCTCTGTATTTGTATTGCCATTCAGTTATCTACTGCTTTGTTTCTTCAGTGAGAATTACCACTATGAATTCAAGTTTGTATTCTGGCAATTATTTCTACTTTTCAAGCCATAACTTAATGCTTTTACCATTCATATTTCTCATGAAACATCTTGCTGTGGTTCTGTTCTCTCTCGGGAATCCAGAGGTCCTCTGCCTCAATCAGTATTGAGACTTCCTTTGTTTTATATTTATTCATAGATGCCTGAACTTTTCAGCTGATGTGATGGCCATATTACGTTCAGTTAATGCCTCCATATTAACTTATTTGTTTATGCGCAAGGTCCTTAAATGATTTTTTCCTCTTGAGATCTTTAGTAATTTCACTTTTACAGTCTCCTATCAGTCATTTTTAGACTCTCCTATTTGATTGTTGTTTCAATGGGGTGGAAGGCTGAACCTCCAAATAATATCGGCATGCTCATATGTTGGGTAAGTGTTTTGCTGTTCTCAGGCTAAGCCCCAAATGATTTCTGGGATGTAACTACTTCCACCTAGATGCTTAGATTTTTCCCTCAGCCTTTGTGGAGTGCCACACACAAGCACATGCACCCTGTATCTTTTCTCTGTTCTTCAGTTTTCTGGCTAAACTCTGTTGTGGCACACTGTATTATAGCATGGCTGTACCAGACAAAACAGGTTTCTGCTTTTTGGTTTTCCATGGTATTGAGAATGAAGGGGTAGACTTGAGTTTTGCTGAAAGTCTATGAATGCTGAATCTTATGCTTATTTTCGGCCATAATGTGTTGGGTGATGGGAAATAGGGTATTGAGAGAACTCATTAGGAATTACATATTAGCCTACATTAGGGAAAATATCTAGTCCTCCATATCGTTGGTCACTTGACTAGAGGCAGGTGTGAAGTATTAACTGATCTCCAAACTTCTGTAGATATTTTAAATGAAATTTCTCTTTCACCTTTTCCTGATGGTATTACTAATAATATACAGAAGTACTAATGATTTATGTGAATATATTTTGCATTCTAAACCTCTGTTGAAATTATTTCAATTGTTTTTTTTAATTTTTAAGGTTTTCAAAGCACAGAATCATGTCATTTGCAAAAATAAAGGTAATAATTTTGTTCTACATTGTCTATGATTATTCATACATTTCTCTTTACTTCTTTCATCATTATCATTAGTATTTCTAAAACTATATCAAACAAGAGTGACAGTGGACATCCTAGTTTTATCTCTAATTGGAAAGTACTTTATTTTGTCCACTTTACTGTTTATCCCTCATTTTACCATATTCTCTTTATTATTTTATGTAAGGGATCATTCATGGCTTAATAGAGCAGTGTGTTTTATTTTATCAAAAGCTTTATTCTCTGAATGCACACACACAAACACACACACACACACACACAAAATGATATAATTACCACCCTTATCTCACATAATGAGGTGGCCCTTCTCTTCACCAAGGCAAACACCTCTACATGAGCAAGTCATATAAATGGGATGTTATTGAAATCTGCTTTCTAATCCATTCTGCTATGCTCTTTCATTCTGGGAGTTAGTTCATCTAATTCGCAGTAATGGCTTTGATGTTAATTGTATATTTTATTTCATTCTGTTCTCTTATTTCTCCCCCACTTTTCTTCACATCCTATCTTTATCCAAAATTTTTACTATTTCTTTCTTTTCCTTTAAATTCTTTTTCTTAACCCCCCCCCCAAAGTTAAGGATTTTTTTTTGACTTATACTTTATCCCTTCTTATATCTATTCTCCCCCTTTCTCTTCCTGTTTCACTACCGTTTCCCTATTGAATTTAGATGCATTTCTAAACCACTGTACTTGTGTAGGTTATGCTCTTTAACCAGTTCAGATAAAAGCAAGATTGAAGTGATATCTCCTGCTACAATTACTTCTTCATTTGCACAGACTTCTGTTACACACATCAATTATGTGAGATAATAAATGCCCTATCTTCTTCACCATTTTTCTATAGCATATTTCTCCCTCCATTTCCTTTCATTAAAATGTAACAAAAAAAAAATTCTAGGACTTCTTTCTTATTTGACTTCATCCATGACCCCTGATAATATTAATGTTTTGAGGGAACACTTCTTTCATCTTTTCCACTAGAATATATCCATTTCATCTTTACAGATTTCCTTCTAATTTCTCAGCTGTGTTTTTATCTTTTCAAATTTCTCCTGAAATCCACATTAGTATTTCAAAGGTTTCACTCCATTCTGGTCTTTCTATTATTGAATAGTCCATTTTTTTCCTTTTACAGGATTATACAGTTTCTCTGGGCAAGTTATTTTTGTGTGTAAACTACATTTGTATTTTGTTTTTTTCTTTTGGTTTTGCCTCTACAGACACTGTACTCCATGCTCTCTTCTTCTTTAAGTGGGTAGCAGCTAAATTTTGTGTGATTATTACTGTGGTTACTTAATAATTTTTTGGTTCTGGCAATTTTTAAGCTCAAAATTCTGGGTTTGGTTATGATGTTTTTAGTTTTCATCCTGAGGTTTCTGTCATGAGGTGATCAGTGAACTCTTTCTTTTCTTACTTTCACTCTTTCTCCTCCCTGTCTCTTTACCCCCAAAGCCAAAATGTTGCCAAGACCTGTAGATTTTATCTTTTCGACATCTTTCACATATGCCCTCTTTTATCATCTGACACTACCACCATTCTAGTACAGATCCTCATCACATCATATCTGGATTATTGCAATGCCCATCCTTCATTTAGTCACTGAGATAATTTTCAGAAAATACAGGTTTGATCATTTCATCCTCCTATTCAATAAACTCCAGTGGCTTGCTATTTTGTCTGGGATCAAATACAAAATAATCTGTTTGGCACTCAAAGCCATTTATTACCCTGCTTACCTTCTTCCTTTCTAGTATTCTTACATGTTACTCCCTAACATATATTCTGATCCAATAACATTGGCCTCCTGGAAGTTCCATTAATAAGTCTCTCCATTTTTTTTTTACTTTGGGCATTTGTTCTAGCTATCTGCAATTTCTGGAACTCTCTCTCCTTCACTCTAACTACTGACTTCCTTTAAGTCCCAACTGAAATGTCACTTTCAATAATGAGCCTTCTCTAATCTCTTTTAATTACAGTGCTTTCCCTCTTTTAATTATTTCCTATTTATCCACTGTATAGTTTTCTTCATATATCTGTTTATGTGTTGTTTCACTCCATTAAATTGCAATCTCCTTAGGGTAAGGGAGTGTCTTTTGCCTCTTTTTCAGCCTCAGTGCTTAGCATGGTGTCTAGAACATAGTAGACACCTAATAAATGTTTATTGAACTGAATTGAATGAAATTGTTTAAACATATTTGGACAGATTTATTTCATAATTTCTTGGAATGTAGGATCTAGGATCATTTGTAGTAAAGGATATTTAGATACTCCAGTTGTTCTTAAATTATCTCCCATTTAATCTCTTTTTGAAGTCAATTGCATTTATTTTATGAAATACATTACATTTTCTCTCATTTTCCTACAATTTTAATGTATCTCTTTTTCTCATGTTTTCATTTACTTTATTTTGATCTTTTCTAATTTTTAGGGAGTTTGTTACTTGGGTAAGCTTTTATAACATGTGCTGAGTTGTTACTTCTCTACACAAGAATAAAGTCCAAATGTGTACATGATCTAGGTACAAAGGCTGATACTATAAACAAATTAGGGGAGAGAAGAGCAGTTTATCTGCCAGATTTATGGAGACCAAACAAAAAAGAGAGAACACTATGAAATGCAAAATGGATAATTTTGATTACATTAAAGTAAAAAGTTTTTGCACAAACAAACCCAATGCAAGGGAGATTAGGAGGGAAACAGTAAATTGAGAAAGTATTTTTCCAACTAACATCTCTGATAAAGGCCTAATCTCTAAAATATATAGAAAACTGAGTCAAATTTATAAGAATACAATTCATTCCCCAATTGATGAATGGTCAAAGGATATGAACAGGCAGTTTTCAGAAGAAGAAATTAAATCTATCTATAGTCATATGAAAAAATGTTCTAAACCACTATTGATTAAAGTGATACAAATCAAAACAACTCTGAGGTATCACATCACACTTGTCAGATTGGCTAACATGACAAAACAGGAAGATGATAAATGATGGAGAAGATGTGAGAGAATTGGAACACTAATTCATTGTTGGTGGAGTGGTGAGCTGATCCAACCATTTTGGGTAGCAATTTGGAACTATGCCCAAAGGACTACAAAAATGTGCATACTCTTTGACCCAAGAATATTGCTTCTAGGACTGTACCCCAAAGAGATCATAAAATGGAAAAAGGTTCCACTGAACAAAAAATATTTATAGCATATCTTTTGTGGTGGCCAAGAACAGGAAATCAAGGGAATGCCTATCAGTTGGGGAATGGTTGAACAAGTTGTGGTATATGAAAGTAATGGATTATTATTGTGCTGTAAGAAATGAGGAACAGGAGCGCTTTAGAAAAACCTGGAAAGAGTTATATGAACTGATGCTGAATGAAATGAGCAGAACCAGGAGAACATTATACACAATAACAGTCAAAATGTGAGAGGACTGTTTCTAATAGACATCCTTTCACAGCACTACAAGGACCTAAAACATTCCCAAAAGACTGTAGGCAAAATGCCTTCCGCATCCTGAGAAAGAACTGTGGAACTGGAATACAGAATGAAGGTTTTGTGTTATGTTTTGTTTTGGTTGGTTTTGGTCATGGTTTCTCCCATTCATTTTAATTCTTCTATGTAATATGACTAATGTGAAAATATGTTCAATAAGAACGTGTATGTAGAACCCATATAAGATGGCATGCCATCTTGGGGAGGGAGGGGAAGAAAATTTAAAACTTATGAAAGCAATTGTTGAAAACTGAAAACAAATTAATTAAATAAAAAAAGAAAATGATTTCTCAGTTGCAGGCCAATATTACAATACTTCAAATTAATTTATTAGACAGGTATGTAAATTCATTATATTGAAATGAATTTTCAGTTGTTAATACTACAAGTAATGATAGATTTGACCTCAAATATACTTCCTCAGATTTTCACATATAGGCTCTCTCTCTCTCTCTCTTTCTCTGTATACACACACACACAGACACACACACACATATATACACATGCTACCAAAGTAACTAAGTTTAAAAAATACCAGAAAATCAACTTTTTTATCTACACAAATTTAATGAATGATTTTGCTGACTCACCAATTCTATTTCGCGCGCGCGCACACACACACACACACACACACACACACACACACACACACACACACACACACACACACACACACACCCTCTGCCTCAGACACCAACACCCTTCAGTCAATGCTGCATGGATTGTTCAGTTTGGGAGGGTGCTTTGCAGTACACGTCTCTTCTTCAGTTCTACCATACATTAAATGATTTCTTCTATCAAAAACAAAAAACAAAAAAACACTTCCCTGAAGTTGTTTCTCAGTTCTTGAACTGGTGATATATTTATATATTCCACTGCCCTCCACTTGAATATATCATATATGCTCATTTAAAATATGAATTACATTTTGGAAAATGTACATACTTAAACTAAAATAATAATAATAATTTCATTTATTGAAGTTATAAAATAATTTTACCTACTATTAATGAGTTAATTTCTCTTGAAGCTGTTGTGTTATTGAATTTTGCAAAACTATCAAGAGATATTAATATTTATTTCCTTTACTTACAAGAAATATTTTGAAATTAAATGTGATGAATTATGAATGTATCTTTCATCTGGCTTCTAAATCCCCTTTTCCAATTAGTTTAATGCCCATTTTTATTCTAATGGAGGGTATAATGTGTGTGGCTAATTCAGTAACAATGAACTATACACCTTATATTTCAAATCCTCGTGTATTTCATTCGTATGGGTATTCTTTCCTCTTGTTCTTATCAATAATGCTCTATATTTTATAGATATATTAATGAGTTGTTGTAACACAAATATTCATCAGGTTGTGGACAACTTTCTGGTATGAATACTTGATGCATTTAACTTTGTTGTTCTTTGAATGTTGGTCCGCCACAACACAAAATGCCTTCCTAGCTTGGTAAATACTGCCAAAGTTTGTACTTCCCCTGCAGGGCTTGGAGAATTCAAGATCATTTATTGACCACAAGAAGACATTAGGTTGTCACTTAAAATGTTAAATATGTAAAGTATTATTTTCCTCACAATCTTCAATAATATATAAATGAACACATACACAAATATTAGACAAACTTAAGGAAACTGAAATTCAGACATGAATCTTGCCTGGCCACTTATTTGCAAATGTGTTCACACACACATATGTATGTATGCATATTATATATATATATATATATATATATATATATATATACATATATACATATATATATATACATCTTCCTGTATTTATATTCATCCTTCGGAAGATAATTTTATAATCTACTCTTTAAAAAAAATTATACAAATTTTTTAAATTTCATCACTAATGTAGAAATATATATATATATACATATATATATATATGTATTTTCTTGTTCCCATTTTTTACATAAGCCTACTCTTTTGACTCTAAGTGGTCAAGTGAAAACAGTCTTAGTGGTTGCCAGTACCAGGGGAAAAACAGAAATCTGTCATACGTAAGGAGAATTAGTTGACTGATTAGTTGACGTCTCAATAGTGAGAAACACTTTAGATGTGTTCCTAAGCCATATAATTAGAAGACAATGTATACATTAGAGAGGTTCTTAGAATTGAAATCAGACAACCTGGATTCAAATCCTAGCTCAAATACTTAATGGCTAAAAATAATTAACATTTATGTAGTGCTTAATGTGTGCCAGACACTGTGCTAAACATTTCCCAGTAATTTCATTTGATCTTCAGTACAACCCTAAGAGGGGTTGAAATCCATGTTATTAGTACTCGTACTTTGCAGATGAGGAAACAAAAGCAAACAGGACCACACAGCTTATATGTCTGAGGCAGATTTGAACTCTAGGTGTTCTGATTTTCAGGCCATAGTATTCTAACCACTGTACCACCTACCTGTCATCATTATTAGCTGTGTGACCACGCACAGCTCTACTAACCTTCTGAAATCTCTTTGTCCTATAACAATGGGCTTGACAAGGCTACCACTAACTACTTCACAGATGTGAAGACAAACAGCGTAAGCTTTGTTGTTTGTCCTTTGCCAGGCCTAGAGGCCTGTGTGGGCTACCCGAGTCTTCTTACCTCACCTCCGAGGTCTTCGGTTGGCCAAAACCGGATGCTCATATGAGAGAAAGGACATTCCAGAGTCGAACAAGGGTTGAGCTTTATTTCAGGGTCTAGTTACAAGTGCAGGGAGATCTTCCTTAGGAGGAAGAGGGGGAGATTTCCTAAGGAGGCTAAGATCTTAAGGGATTGGAAGTAGAAGTACAAGCGGGGAGAGAGGGGGAGGGGAGAGAGGAGAGAAGAGAAGCGGAGCCTACTGTCCTCTTGGCTCCTCACGTGCTAAGAGTGCTTTCAGGCTTCCTCAATCCTACTTAACCTTCAGTCACACAGTTTGCATCTGAATACCGTGCTGTTAGATAACAATAGTGTGCCCAGATCCGGGACGACCTCGAGGGCAGGGAGACTCCACCCATCACGTATCTCCCGGGGAGAGGCAGAAATACCCGAGCTAGCCGAGCTAGCTCAGTCTGACCTTCTCGAATCCCCGCTGTTCATGGAGGGCCTCGTAAGACTCTAAGATTTAGAAGTCCCACTTTTACCCGCCCAAGACCGTCCACACAGATTTGAACTTCCAATCCCAACAGTCCTTCCTTCTCAAAGGGAACCAATAACATTAAAGCTCTACATAATGGTAAGTTGTTTTTGTAATTCTTGCCTGAAGAAAGAATATGATGGAGCTAATTCCAATACGCTACCAAGTGCTGGTTGTTAAATTTACAGTGTGAGTATTTATACCTCATAAATCATAACTTGATTTATTGTTTGTTAATAGTCTAGACTTAAGAAAATGATGGAGAAAATATCGATAATACCGATTAAATTTTAAAAAGTGTCTTGCATTTTTGGAGATCAGCTGTTAAATATTTACCAGCATAACCCTGTTTGAGGGAATATACAATGGTCACTACAAAACACACAGTCCTACTTGGTGTTCTGTCGGCAAAGTACTTAGATAAGTGAAGACATAGCATATGCTTTCTAAATACCTGCCACCTAAAACAAATAGTGATACAGAAAAATAAGCAAAGGCCAGTGCTCTGACAAAAATACATAAAAGCAGGACAGCAAACTATGACAAGACATCGTAGAAGGAGCAACAAATACATGTCAGGGCTGAGAGTATTTTGAGGTGGGGAATGAAGAAAAAGGTTCTTTTTACTAAGGCAACACCACTACTCTATTTTTCAGGTGTGAATAAGCTTTCTTTTCAGATTTTCTTTTGCTGCATTGAACTCTGGGCTCTTTGCGTAAACCTTAAGGAAGAACCTATAATTAGAATATTTTCATGTGTTTGTCAGAGGCAAGGGAAATTTTATTAAAGACCACTCCAAAAATCATTGCTTTGTGTTTGCAAAAACCTATTTAATTTATCTTAGGTGGATTTGTAATTACTCGTTATGCTTCTCATTTCAGCATGGTGTCTGATGGCTCGTGTTATAAATAGCCTCCCCAATGTCCTTTGCGCAGTTTCCAATTTAGTGATGTGCTTTACAGTGACCAGTGTTATTTAGCTCAATTAGGAAACACTTTTAATGTGGGTCTTTATTAGATAAGCTATCAAGAACAATATAATATTTGGGAACTGAAGACCAATACAATATATGTTGTGCTAGCTAAGATGTTTCTAATCTCAACCAATTTTTAAAACAGTAAAGTTATATTAAAAAATTTAAACTTTCAATATCCTAGTACTTGAATTTATATTTTCATAACTTTTGATTTGCTTATTTATTCATTTACAATTTACTTATTTACTCATCTATCTATATATGAACACACATATGTTTTTGTATTTTGATGCCTTGGGCACATCAGCTGTTAATGGACAGTTAATGGAAAGACATGAATGAGAATTGCTTATAATACAATGATATGAATGAATTACAATCCAGATAGAGGGAAGGATTGTCACTGATAAAGTTACAGAAAAAAAAATAGCTAGCATTTATACAGTACTTTAAGATTCACAAAGTTCTTTGTAAATATTACTACATTTTAACCTCACAGCAACTCTGAGAAGCAGTTATTATTATCCCCATTTTATGAGGAAACTGAGGTAGGCAGAGTTCAAGTGTCTTGCTCAGGTTCACACAGCTCAAGTGTCTAAGGCTGCATTTGGCCTCAGTTATTCCTTATTTCAGGCACAGTGTTCTGTTCACTGTGCAAGCTGGTTACTGAAGGTAAACTGGGAATGAAACCTTGGAGTAAAGAAGTAGATTCTCTTCTACTGAGAAAGGGGCCAGCTTTGAGGCTGCAACTAACTAGAATCTGGCTATCTCTGATCCCCAAGCTGAGAAGCTAGGGAATATAAAACAGGAACAAACTAGAAACTAGACAAATATCATAAAGAATAGGTATGATATATGTACCTATTGTGTATGAGTAAGCCACAGGTAGTAGGTACCAGGTATATAGAAACGAAAAACAGCAAGGCACCTTCCCTCATGGGACAGTGGCCCTGGAGTCAGGAGGACCTAAGTTCAAGTTTGCACTTAGACACTGACCACCCTGGGCATGAACCTTCACACCTTTTGTCTCAATTTCTCATCTGTAAAATGAGATCGAGAAGAAATGGCAGACCCTTCCCATGTCTTTGCCAAGAAAACTCTAATTGAGGTCACAGAGAGCTTGACATGACTGACAACACTCAACAACAGCAACCATATGTCAACGAACTTATATTCACTAGAAGTATACAAAATCTATATAGTAAATATAGGACAATACTATGTGCTAGCAATATAGGCAAAGTTTAGGTCCTTTGTACTCTGTGAAAATGTGAGAAAAGAGAGAATGCTTTCTGGAAGGAAGTACTTTCTTAGTGAAAAATCAGAGTGGGCTTTGTTAAATGCATAACATTTCAGCAAAGGGAAGGGATTTTTAGGCAGTGATAAAGAGGGAGTACATTTCAGGAACTAGAAACATCCTATATGAAGCCACAATGTTGGGGGATATAAAGCTGAATTTGGAGAATAAAAAGAAATACAGTTTCTTTGGAATATAGAGTGAGTCTGTCAAGAGAAGGAAAGGGATAAGGAAGCAAGGAAGGAAAATAGGAAGAGAGGGGGGAAAGGAAGGAGCAGAAGGAAAATAAAAAGGAATAGGATGACAAAGAAGGAGGAAGAGGGGGAGAAGGAAGAAGAAGAAGAAGAAGAAGAACAAGAAGAAGGAGGAGGAGGAGGAGGAGGAGGAGGAAGAGGAGGAGAAAGAGGAGGAGGAGGAGAAGGAGAAGGAGAAGAAAAGAAGGAAGGAAGGAAGGAAGGAAGGAAGGAAGGAAGGAAGGAAGGAAGGAAGGAAGGAAGGAAGGAAGGAAGATGAAGTGGGCATGAACCAAGTTCTAGAGCTGGGTATCAAAACAAGTAGAAATGGATAGAGCAGAATAATAATTGAGAAAACCACAAATTAACACTGTTTATTTATTCATTTTAAGTTTTCAACATTCATTTTCAGGAAATTTTCAGTTCCAAATTTTCTCCCCATCTCTCCCCTCCCCTCAGGTCAAAAAGCCTTGTATTCTCATTGCCCCTTCCACCTGTGTGCCCACCCTACTAACACCCCTCCCTTCCCTTATGCCCATCTTCTCTCTTATCCTGTGGGACAAGAAATTTCTGTAGCCCTTTATGTGTATTTCTTATTTCCCAGTTGTACGCAAAAACAATTCTCAATATTCGTTCCTAAAACTTTGAGTTCCAACTTCACTTCCTTCCTCCCTTCCCAACCATTCCTACTGAGAAGGCAAGCAATTCAATATAGGCTATATATGTGTAGTTTTGCAAATGACTTCGATGATAGTCATGTTGTGTAAGACTATGTTTAACTCCATTCTATCCTGCCCCCCCATTTCTTCTATTGTTTCTTTTGACCTTGTCCCTCCCCAAGAGCTTTTGCTTCTAATATCTCCCTCCTCCCATTTGTCCTCCCTTCCATCATCCTCCCTCCCACCCTGCTTAGCTCCTTCTCCCCTACTTTCCTGTAGTGTAAGATAGGTTTTCATACCAAAATGAGTGTTCAGGTTGTTCCTTTCTTGAGCCAAATGTGATGAGAATAAGCTTAAATTTTTCGCTCTTACCTCCCCCTCTTTCCCCTCCAATGGAAAAGCTTTTTCTTGCCTCTTCTAGGAGAGATAATTTGCCCCATTCCATTTTTCTCTTTCTCCTCCCAATCTCTCCCACTCCAAAAAATTTATTTTTATATATGACACCTACCTATTCAACTCACCCTGTGCTATCTGTCTTTCTGTCTCTATCTGTCTGTCTGTCTGTCTGTCTCTCTCTCTCTCTCTCTATCTCTCTCTCTCTCTCTATATATATATGTATGTATGTATGTATGTATGTATGTATATGTATATGTATATGTATATGTGTGTATAATCCCTCCAAATCCCCAGATACTGAGAAAAATTTCAAGAGTTACAAATATTATCTTTCCATGTAGGAATGTAAACAGTCCAATTTTAGTAAGTCCCTTGTGATTTTTCTTTCCTGTTTACCTTTTCATGCTTCTCTTGATTCATGTGTTTGAAAGTTAAATTTTCTACTCAGCTCTGATCTTTTCATCAAGAATACTTGAAAGTCCTCTATTTCATTGAATTACCAATTTTCCCCTGAAGTATTATACTCAGTTTTGCTGGGTAGGTGATTCTTGGTTTTAATCCTACTTTCTGTAACTTCTAGAATATAATATTCCAGGTCCTTTGTTCCCTTAGTGTAGAAGTTGCTAGATTTTGTATTATCCTGATTGTATTACCATAATACTCAAATTGTTTCTTTCTAGCTACTTGCAATATTTTCTCCTTGAACTGGGAACTCTGGAATTTGTCTACAATGCTCCTAGGAGTTTCTTTTTTTTTGAATCTCTTTCAGGAGGTGATTGATGGATTCTTTCACTATTTACTTCGCCCAAGTTTGCCTTGAAAATTTCATGAAAGATCATGTCTTGGCTATTTTTTAATCATGGCTTTCAAGTAGTCTCATAATTTCTAAATTGTCTCTCCTGAATCTATTTTCCAAGTCAGTTGCTTTTCCAATGAGATATTTCACATTATCTTCCATTTTTTCATTCTTTTGGTTTTGTTTTGTAATTTCTTGGCTTCTCATAAAGTCATTAGCTTTCATCTGTTCCATTCTAGTTTTTAAAGAACTACTTTCTTCAGTGAGCTTTTGAACCTCCTTTTCTATTTGGTTAATTCTGCTTTTTTAAAGCATTGTTCTCCTCATTAGGTTTTTGGACCTCTTTTGCCAATTGAGTTAGCCTACTTTTAAAGGTGTTATTTTCTTCAGCATTATCTTTCCATGTAGGAATATAAACAACTCAACTTTAGTAAATCCCTTGTGATTTTCCTTTCCTATTTACCATTACATGCTTCTCTTGATTCTTATATTTGAAAGTCAAATTTTCTTTTAAATTCTGGTTTTTTCATCAGGAATGCTTGAAACGTCTCTATTTCATTGAATGACCATTTTTTCCCTTGAAGTATTATGCTCAGTTTTGCAGGGAACATGATTCTTGGTTTTAATCCTAGTTCCTTTGACTTCTGGAATATCACATCACTTCTGGAAATCATTGGGTCTCCTTTTGCAAGCTGTTGATTTGCTTTTCATGATTTTCTTGCGTAGCTCTCATTTCTCTTCCCAATTTTTCCTCCACCTCCCTTATGTGGTTTTCAAAGATCTTTTTGAGCTCCTCCTTAGCCTAGGACCATTGCATATTTATTTTGGAGGTTTTGGATGCAGAAACCTTGACTTTCATGTCATCCCTTGATGGTAAACATTGTTTTTCCTCATCTGAAATGTTTGGAGAGAATACCTGTTTACCAAGAAAGTAACCTTCTATAGTCTTACATTTTAATACTTTTTGGGGGGTATTTTCCCAACCAGTTACTTGACTTTTGGGCCCTTTCTCAAGAGTAGGGGATATTCTGGGAGCTTGTAAGTTCTCAGTTCCTTCAAGGTGGTATAATCAAGGGAAAGAAATTTTCTCCCTGGCCTGGCTCATGGCTAAGATTCATATCAGCTGCTCAGTTACCCCAGGGGATTTATCCAACAATGGAAGCCTGCCATTGCCTGCTTGGCCACCATAGTTATGACTGGCTGTTGCCACTCCTGCCAGGCCCTCTGCCTAGAGCAGGGGTTAGGGGAGAACACTGCTCCCTTGTCACAGAGGGAAAAAAAGCTCCCTCACTGACCTTTGAAGCTTCCTCTGGCACCTGTGGGTTGAGGGATTGGTGAACTTCCACTGCTCCTGGGGATTCAGCCCCTGAGGCCTGCTCCAGTACTCCTCCCCACACCTCACTTACAAGGCTGGGCTGGGCTCTGCTCCATGTCCTGGTGCAACAGACCTTTCCAGGTCACCCTGGGCTGGAAATCTCTATGTCATCATTCTGTGACTTTTGCTGTTCTAGAATTTGTTGAGAGTCTTTCTTTACAGGTATTTTATGGGCTGTGGAGGAAGAGCTCAAGTATGTATGTCTTTCTACTCCACCATCTTGGCTCCCAACATTATTTATTTTGTATTTTTTTAAATTTATTTTGATAAACATTTCCAAATTAAATTTTAATCTATTTCCAGGAGCACTAGGCAGTTTCACAGGCTATCTATCACCAAGGGTTTGAGACTGATATTTTGCAGCACCCTACATTCTAGGCCTAGGACTTTTTCTATTTTATCTGAGGGGGTACAAAAAAGAGCACTGAACATTTTTCAACAAGGAATAATATATCTGTGCCATATGAAGATCATTTTGACAACTCTGAAAATTTCAAAATTGGTGAGGAGTGCAGCCCTGCCTAGCATAGAGCACAGACTGCTGTGGGGCCCAGCACGCTTCAGGGAGCCACCAACAGTAGGAGTTCCCAGACTGGTCAATCCACAAATATCACATAGAGCTTCAAAGGTCAGTGGGAGGGCTTCTTCACCCAGGAGAAGGGTGCATGATCTGGACTGTGTGCAGGAGCTTCTGCAGCAGCTTCCATTTTTGGAGTACTCTGCCTAGAGCCCCTGGGGGAATTGAACTGCTGATCTGACTCTCAGTCCTAAGTGGCAGTCCTGTGAGACCTCTGCCTAAAGCCCCTGCTCTGAAACTCAGTCCTGAGCTCAGTCCTGTGGTGAGGAGGAGCATTGGTGTGTTGGAGTTTGACTGTTCCATGCTGGAGGATCTGAGAACTTACAGTTCCTCAGAGTATATACTGTCCTGTTGGCAAAGGACTGAAAAGTCAAGTAACTGGCTAGGGAAATGCCCAAAAATGGGGGAAAAAAGAAGACTGTAGATGGTTACTTTCTTGGTGAACAGGTATTTTCTTCCATCCTTTCAGATGAGGAAGAACAATGCTCACCATCAGAGAAAGTCAAGACTTCTGTGTCCAAAATCTCCAAAATAAATATGCAATGCTCTCATGCCATGGAGGAGTTCTGAAAGGATTTTGAAAATCAAGTAAGAGAGATGGGGAGGAAAAATTGGAAAGAAAAATGTGAACAATGCAAGAAAATCATGAAAAGTGAATCAACAGCTTGCTAAAGGAGGCCCCCTCCCAAAAAAATACTGAAGAAAATAACACCTTGAAAAATAGGCTAACTCAATTGGCAAAAGAGGTCCAAAAACCCAATGTGGAGAAGAATGCTTTTAAAAGTAGAATTAGCCAAATAGAAAAGGAAGTTCAAAAGCTCACTGAAGAAAACAGTTCTTTAAAAATCAGAATGGAACAGATGGAAGCTAATGACTTTATGAGAAGCCAAGAAATTACGAAACAAAACCAAAAGAATGAAAAAATAGAAGATGATGTAAAACATCTCATTGGAAAAACAACTGGCCTGGAAAATAGATCCAGGAGAGACAATTTAAAAATTATGGGACTATCTGAAAGCCAGGATCAAAAAAATAGAGCTAGACATCATTCTTCATGAAATTATCAAGGGAAACTGCCCCGATATTCTAGAACCAGAGAGCAAAATAAATACTGAAAGAATCCACTGATCAGTTCCTGAAAGAGATCCAAAAACAGAAACTCCTAGGAGTATTGTAACCAAATTTCAGAGTTCCCAGGTGAAGAAGAAAATATTGTAAGTAGTTAGAAAGAAATAATTTTAATGTTGTGGAAATAAAATCAGGACAACACAGGATCTGGTAGCTTCTACATTAAGGAACAGAAGAGCTTGGAATATGATATTCCAGAAGTCAAAGGAACTAGGATTAAAACCAAGAATCACCTACCCAGCAAAACTGAGTATAATACTTCAGGGGGAAAAATGGTCATTCAGTGATATAGAGGACTTTTGAGAATTCTTGATGAAAAGACAAGAACTGAGTAGGAAATGTGACTTTCAAACACAAGAATCAAGAGAAGCATGAAAAGGCAAACAGGAAAGAAAAATCATAAAGGATTTTCTAAAGTTGAACTGTTTTCATTCCTACATGAAAGACAATATTTGTAACTCTTGACATTTTTCTCAGTATTTGGTTATTTGGAGGTATTATACACACACACACACACACACACGTACACACATGCATAATTTGCACGTGGACAGAGAGCACAGGGTGAGTTGAATAAGAAGGGAAGATATCTAAACAATAAAATTAAGGGGTGAGAGAGGAGTATATTGGGAGGAGAAAGGGGTAAATGGAATAGGGCAAATTATTTCTCATAATAGAGACAAGAAAAAGGTTTTTCAATTGAGGAGAAAAGAGAGGAACTGAGAGGGAAACACAATTTGGTATGAAAACTATCTTACACTACAGGAAAGTAGGGGAGAAGAGGACAAGTGGGGTGAGATGAATGATAGAACAGAGGGCAAATGGGAGAAAGGAGTAACCAGAAACAAACACTTAGGGAACTTAGGGAGGGACAAGGTCAAAAGAGAGAGCAGAATAAATAGGGGACAGAATAGGATGGAGGGCAATATAGCTCGTCTTACATAACATGACTATTATGGGAGTCTTTTGCAAAACTACACATATATATTTAGCCTGTATTGAATTGCTTGCCTTCCCAGTGAGGATGGATGGGGAAGGATGAAGGGAGAGAAGTTTGAATTCAAAGTATTGGAAATGAATGTTGAGAACTGATTTTGCATGCAACTGGGAAATAAGAAATACAGGTAATGGGGTATAAAAATCTACCTTGCTTTACAAGAAAGAGAGAAGATATGGAAAAGGGATGGGAGGGGTGTGAGAAGGGAGGGCATATTGAGGGTAGGGGTCATTCCACACATCACATACATACATATATATGTATATATATACATACATATATATATGTATGTATGTGTGTGTGTGTGGTCATGTAAAACATATCCATAATAGTTATGTCGTGAAAGAAAACATAGACAAAAACTCAAGAAAAACAGAGTAAAAAAAATAAGTTGTTTCAATCTATATTCAGACACCATCAGCTCATTCTCTGGGAACGAATAGCATTTTTCATCTTAAGTCCTTAAGATTTGTCACGGATTTTTGCATTTCTGAGAATAGCTAAGTCATTCACAGGTGATCACCCTACAATATTGCTGTTACTTTATACACATTACATTTCACTTTGCACCAACCCATGCAAGTCTTTCTAGGTCTTTCTGAGAGCATCCTGCTCATCATTTCTTATAGTACAGTAGTACTCCATCACAATTAATACCACAACTTATTCTGCTATTTCCTAAGTGATCTGCATCCATCAGTTTCCAATTTTTTACCCCTAGAAAAGAGCTGCTACAAATATTTTGGTACATCTAGGTCCTTTTCCTTTTTTTATGTCTTTTGGGATAGATACTTATTAGCGGCATTGATTTGACAAAGGATGTGTATGGTGTTATAGCCCTTTAGGCTATATATTTCTTTATAGAATGGTTAATCAATTCCCAGTTCCAACAACAGTACGTTAATGTCTCATTTTCTCCATATCACCTCCAACATTTGTCGTTTACCTTTTCTGTCTTATTATCTAATGTAATAGTTATGAGGTAGCTCCTCAAAATTTTAATTTGCATTTCTCCGATCAGTAGTGAGTTAGAACACTTTTTTTTTCATATGGATATAGATAGCTTTAATTGCTTCATCTGAAAATTGACTATATCTTTGTATCATTTACCAATTGGGAAATGACTTATTTTAATAAATTTGGCACAGTTCTCTGCATGTTAGAGAAATGAGGCTTTTATCAGAGAAACTTGCTTCATTTTTTCACCGTTATTTTTCCCTCCATACTGTTCCTTCAAACTCCATCTATTCTGTTTTCTCTCTTCTTTCACTCTCCTTCCTCAAAAGTGTTTTGCTTCTGAATCCCCCTTTCCCCCGCACTCCCTCCCTTCTCTCACTAACCGCTTCTCTTATGCCCTTCCCCTTCTATTTTCTTGTAGAGTAAAATAAATTTCTATGCCCCATTGCCTATGTATCTTATTTCCTAGTTATATGTAAAAATAATTTTAATATTGGTTTATAAAACTTTGAGTTCCAAGTCCTCACTCATCCTCCCTCCCCACCCATTCTCATTGAGTAGGCAAGCAATTCAATATAGGTTATACATGTGAAGTCATGCAAAACACTTTCATAATAGTGATGTTGTGAAGCACTAACTATATTTCCCTCCATTGTATACCTCTCCCAGATTATTCTTTTCTCTCCATTCACCCTGTCTCTCCTCAAAAGTTTTGCTTCTTATTAATCCCCACAATGTGCCCTCCCTTCTATCACCAACCATCTTTCTAATACCCTTCCCCCCTTCTTTTCCTAGATTTCCATACCCAATTGAGTGTGCATGTTATTCCCTCCTTAAGCCAATTTCAATTCCTATAAGGTTTCCTCTCACTTTCCCCCTCTTCCCCTCCACTGTAAAAGCTTTTCCTTGCCTCTTTCATGTGAGATAATTTAGCCCATTCTAGCTCTCCCTTTCTCTTTCTCCTAGTATAGTCATCTCTCACCCCTTAATTTTATTTTTTAGATAACATCCCTTCATATTCAACTCACCCTTTGCCATCTGTCTAATACTGAGAAAGGTCTCATGAGTTACTGATATCATTTTTCCATGTAGAAATATAAACAGTTCAACTTTAATAAGTCCCTTATGATTTTCCTGTTTACCTTTCCATGCTTCTCTCAAGTCTTGTATTTGAAAGTCAAATTTTCTATATAGCACTGGTCGTTTCTCAAGAATGCATGAAATTCCTCTACATCATTGAATATCATCTTTTCCCCTTATGGATTACATTCAGTTTTCCAGTAGGTGAGTCTTGGTTTTAATCCTAGCTCATTTGACCTCCAGAATATCATATTCCAAACCCTCCAAACCCTTAATGTAGAAGCTGCTAAATCTTGTGTTATCCTAATTATGGTTCCTGAATACTTGAATTGTTACTTCCTGAGTGCTTACAATGTTTTCTGCTTGACCTGGGAACTCTGAAATTTGACTAGAATATTCCTATGAGTTTTCCTTTTGGATTTCTTTCAGGAGTTAATCAATTGATTCTTACAATTTATTTTTGTCCTCTGCTTCTAGAATATCAGGGCAGTTTTTCTTGATAATTTCTTGAAAGATGATGTCTAAAATTTTGTTTTGATTATGGTGTTAAGGTAGTCCAATAATTTTTAAATTATATCTCCTGATTTTATTTTCCAGGTCAACGTTTTTCCACTGAAATATTTCACTTTTTTTCTGTTTTTTTTCATTATTTTGGTTTTTTTTATAATTTCTTGATTTCTCATAGATTCATTAGCTTTCATTCGCTTCATTCTCATTTTTAAGGAATTATTTTCTTCAGTCAACATGTAGATCGCCTTTTCCATAGGACCAATTGTGCTTTGAAGGCATTCTTCTCCTCATTGGCTTTTTGGACTTCTTTTTGTCATATGTGTTAGTCTATTTTTTAAGGTGTTATTTTCTTTAAATTTTTTTTGGGTCTTATTTAGAAATCTGTTGCCTCATTTTTCATGATTTTCTTGCATCACTCTTATTTCTCTTCCTAATTTTTGCTGTACTTCTCTTACTTGAGTTTCAAAATCATTTTGGAGTTCTTCCATGGCCTTACACCAATTCGTATTTTTCTTAGAGGCTTTGGATGTAGGAGCTTCGACTTCATTGTCTTATTCTGAGTGTATGTTTTGATCTTCTTTGTCACCAAAGCAAGATTCTATAATCTGAATTTTTTTCTATTGTTTGCTCATTAAATTCTTTATTAAGGTAGGACTCTACTTGCAGGGTGGAGAGCATACTGTCCCAAATTTCAGGGGTTTTGTGCAGCTGTTTTCAGAAATACTTCTAGGGACCTGTAAGTTCTCAGTTCTTCCAAGATGATATGATCTAAAGAGAGTTGTTTACTGCTCTCCTGACCTCTGCTCTGGTCCATGAGTGATACAAGCATTATTTTTTGCCCAGGAACTGTGAGAAGGGTTCCATCTCTACCGCTGCCACAAGCTCTGCTATGCCAATCATGCTCTTGCCCCAGGACTGTCATCCAGGACTGCAAGCAAGATCCAAGTATGGACAAAACAACAGACTCCAGGCTCAATGCCAGTCAAGAGTCTCCTGTAACCTCCTTTGGACCAGTTGTTCAACTCTCTTACTGTCTGTGGGTTCTGAGCTCTGGAAGCAGCCACTGTCACCACTGCCACCACTGTGATGATTCAGTCTCTCCTAATGCCTGTAACTGATTTGCTTGGGTTGGGGTTGTGCTGGGGCTGGGGCTTGACTATGTTCATTTCTCACCCAGGTCTGACAGCCCTTTCCTACTGACCTTCTAAATTATCTTTGGCAATTGTATGTTGAGAAGTCTGGAAACCACCGCAGCTGCCAGAGATTCATTCCTCTGAGCTGTCTCTAGGTTTGCTGGGGTCTGGTCTGTGCTGGCACAGCCTGTACTGGACTGCATTCCTCTCTCAGCCAAGTGAAAGATACCTTTTTTCTGTCAACCTTCCAGGTTTACTTGGCTGGAAATTTGCTTCATTCTGTCTTTGTATATTCTGCTGCTCTAGAATTTGTTTATAGCCAATTTTACAGGTATTTGGAGAGGTTTGTGGAGAATTCTGGTGACTTCTTGCTTTTACTCTGTCATATTGGCTCTCCTAGAACCAGGGGATACCCAAGAAACATAAATTATGCTTAGTATTTGCAAAACATTTTGATAGGCATGCTTAGCCCAGGTAGAAGACTATTAGAGTAGTCCAGGAAAGTAGTGATAAGGCCTGAATTTTCACAGTGGTAGCATAAGTATGGAGAAAGAGACAGCTTAAAAGATGTTGTAGAGGTAGAAGCTATAAGAAAAATGAATAGATATTGGGAAAAAGTGAGGAATTAAAAACATTGGTGCAAGTATTTCCATTCTTTTTGAGTAAGAAAATGATGGTGCCAAGAAATAGAGATGTCATAGGTAGAAGGAGGATAGGTCTAAGTAAAAGGTGATAAATTCACTTTAGAATGCACTACGTGAGAAGTGCTATGTGAACATGGGCTAATTAATTAATCTCCTAGAGTCATAGATTCTTCATCAGTGAAATTGCCATAATTATGCTTCTTTTACCAACTTATAAATGTGTTGCAAAATTTAAAAAATTTCATCATCACAAGTTAGCATTCCTTCTTAAAGAAGAGGGTAAAACTATATTTCTTTTTTAAGATTTGTTTGCATATCAATTTCCATTTTTCAGTTAGTTTTTTAAAAGGCAGAATTATGGACATTTTATGTGCCAATTTAAGTATCTAGCAGAGGTTCTTAACCTAAGGTCCGTAAACTTAAAAAAATAAAAAAAATGGATGACTACATTTCAGTATGTATGCTTTCCTTCATACTTTAATATGTTATACATTTAAGATCCTTATTCTTGGAAGGGGAACATGAAACAAGCAAACCAACAAAATTGGCAATCTTCCTGGGATTGTCAAATGGGTCTACGAAACAAAAGAGTAAAAACTTTTGAAGTATGGCCCAGAGATTATTATTAAAAATAATTGCATTGTTATATGACAAACTGACATGGTAGGGCCAGAGAGGAAGAACAAGAAGGGACTTTAGAGGCCATTGAGCACAACCCTATAATGTTGTAGATGAGGAAACTAAGGCTCAGAGGGGTTTAAGTGACTTGCCCATGGTCAGACAGCTGGTGTGAAGCAGTGTTTAAATCCTGCTTTTCCTAACTACATCAACAGTGCCTTATCAACTATTGTCATTAGTATTATAGACTGATTTGTTTCAGTCTGATCACATATTGGTAAAGTGGAAATTCAACTGTTGCTTTATTATAACTTCTTGGATAAGGAATGGAAGTTGTAGGGGATAACATGAATTTAAAAACATTTCAAATGTTATATCTGCTTACTAAAATATTGCTATGGACTAAATCTGTCATCTATAACAAATATTAGTATGTATAAATGGGCATTCAAGTAAACCAAACAAAAAAAATGAAAAATTCTGTATCAAAAAAGAGAGGCCAGGAAATATCCAGCAAACTCTTCAAAATGAGGGATTAGACATCAGGGGATAACTTTGGACTACCTAGAGTTGATCATCAAACTCAAGGGAGTAGATTAGATTATCAAGGGGGTGTTTGGAGGACAGCTGAGAAGAGGTATTAGAACAAAAGAGGAACCAGCAAAGAAGGCTTAGAAGGAATCAGGCAGGTAGGGAGAGGATCAGGAGAAAATAATATTGCAAAAGTCAAGGGAAGAAAAAGTAGCTAAAAAGAAATCACTGCAGGTCGGTGATGTCAAATACTGATGAGAAGTCTAGAATGAAAAACAATAAGGAGAGATAACCAGATTTAACATTTGAGAGATATGGGATCAGAAGTTAGTTGCCAGAGTTTGAGGAGTGAATGAAACAATACATGAAATGAATGCAGAATACTTTTTTTCTAGGAGTTTATCAGTAAAGAAAGAAGAAATAGAAGAAAGAAGAAGAAAAGAAAGAAGAAATACCTTGAGTAATTGCTTAATATATTAGAGACAAAGGAAAAAAATTAAGGACAGAGTAGATCTGAATACATTTGTTGGGAATTGAAAAAATGTCTAGTGTGTTAGATGAGACAGAAAGAATGACAAATGGAGTGCAGTCCTAGAGGAGATGAGAGTGGATGAAATTAAGAGCACAAGTACAAGTTTCAGCTTCAGTAAGGGGAACGGTACTTCAAACTTTGACGATAAAGAAAAACAGGAAAGGACGGATTAAAATATAAAGAATATGAAGATGAGATGTGAAGATAAGAAAAAGAAGAAATACCAAAAAGAAAGACTACTAGACTTCAACCAGATAATCTGAATTGAAATCCTCACACTGATTGGACCATGGACAAGTCACTTAAACATCTCTAGGATTCTCTTCTCTTACCTGTATCATGCTGTGATTGTTCTCAAATTTTATTTCAAAAAAAAATCTGATCCTATAAGATTAAGAATCTCCCAACAGATCAACCTATTTAGTAATGCATGAAGTTTATCTATTGAAAGAAACAGGTGGACCTCAATTTGGGAACATTAAAGAAGGAGAAAAAAAGGTTTGAACAACTCCTTGGAAAGAATGGTAGAAAGAACATTGGAGATAAATGAAAAAAAAATCATTATATATCAGTGACTCCTCAGCAAAGGTTAAGAGAATATGTATTTAATGTAGCCTGAATTCCCATGGGCTCATGAATGCTTCCAGAAACATTCCATGACTTGGGAGCAGGAGCAAAGTAAACAGAAGTGATTCAGGTTTGAGAATTAATAAAGTGTTCATCAAGAAATTATGTGGGTAGAGAAAGGTTGGGGTGGAAAGCAGGAAGAATTATGGAATAGATGAATGGGGAGAGAGTATTTTGTTAAAGTGGCTAACTATAGAGTCGTGACTTTAAAGGGATGATAGACTGAACAGGGAAGACAAATCAGGAATTGATCGGCCAGATGTCATGATGAAGAAAACAATTAGGGTAATGATAGATAGACAGTTGAAAAACTAGATGGACAGAAGATTGTAATTTGAGAGAGGATTTTCAGACCCAAAATGAAAAGTCAGAGGGAGCCAAACACCTGTTCCCTTTTGAGAGTTTGTGATTGAGTAAACACCACCAACAAATTGCTCTGCTGCTACTACAAATACTCTTTTTGCTCTCTGATCTTTTTACCCCAACTGGTTTTGCCAAATGCACAGCTTGTCAGAAGTTCAGCTAAGGAAAACAGGAGGAAGCAACCCCAAATCTCAGTAGACATTTTAGCTACTAGAAAGATGAAAGTGAGGCTATGCCCCAAGAACATAGCACGCCAATAACTTAGCTTTCATTTGAAAAATCTTAGTAGGTTTCAGTTGTCACCATTGGAACTGTTCCACTAAATCTCCCTTAAAATGAAAACCACCAACATTCTGACAAGAACTAAGGGTACACAATTGCCTGTATGTTTAATATCTGATTAGACCTTAACATTTGCTAAGCATGGCAATAAATTAGATAATTCTAAGATTCATGATTATGACCAGAATTTCTAAGCCATCAAGAGAAACACCTTATTGGAATAAATATAAAGTTTAACTTGAAAGCATTTCCAATTGAAACACTGCATTCTCACTGAAATATTTGGGTCAGTAAGTCAACAAATAATAATGAAACCTCTGCAGGGCGAAGCAATGTGCTGGCTGAAGTGGAAGGAGGTTTGCCTGCACTTTGTACATAAAACTTAATTTCATATTTAATATTGAGAGAAGACATTTATAATATTGCCAAGAAAACACTTGCCTTGTGCTGCCAGGAGTTATCAATCCACCACATTTTCAGAAAACGTTTGTGCATTTATAAGACTAAGAAGGTTTTTTGTCATTGTTTGTTTTGCAAAATGAAAAGCAAGTCAGTACTGGAAACAAAAATACATCAGAGGAAAACATTCTTCTTACTAGATCCTGAACAAGAACTTGAATGCTGAGACACTGCCAAGAGTCGTATTGGAAAGAACATCACATTGTTCTGCTGTGCTTATCAAACAATGACTTGCCATAAAAGCAGAAAGGAAGTGTAGAGGCTTAAAAGCCCTTCCCATTGTGATATATCTGTTGATGACTCACTACCTCTACAATGATGTAATTTTTCAATATTACTTTTCTGCATGAAAAAAATTTTTGATATTGAAACTTTTTCCCCCTTCAGATCAGAATATTTACACAGGTTGTCTCTAGGTTTATTCCAACAATTCATATTGTAGACATTTAATACATAGTAACAATGATATGTATATATCACTTTACAGTTTGAAAAGTGCTTTACAAATATCTAATTTTATCATTACAACAACTCTGGGATACAGGTACTGTTATTTTCCCTATTTTACACAGACATTAAGTGACTTTCTCATTTTTGCACAGATTGTAAATGGTTGCAGGAGGATTTGAACTCATGTTTTCTTGACTCCAAATTCAATGACCTAATTTTCCTAATGAAACCATGTTCCAAATGGGTCACATTCCAAAATTAGCCAGAAGCTATTGTTTAGTCAACAATAGATTTAGCTCTAGGAAAAAAAATGCGTGAGAGCTGAAATAAGAAAATGTGTTACCAGAGAAATTCTACAAAAGAGGAGGAGTAAAAAGAGACAAAGAGGAAAGAGAATTTTCTCCTTCATTTATCATAGGGAATAGAACTTTTCTCTCTCCTGGTCCCAAACAAAATATTCCATTTTTCCAAATGATTTATTTGCCTCTCACACACCACTGAAAATGTTGATTTTCACATTTTATTTTCTCTAATGTAGATGGTAGGAGCAAAATAAGATAATTAAATGAATACACTAACATGTGATTGACAGAAGAAACTAAAGACCTTGAGCACAGGTTACATTTCCTCACTATTTCTCAGTAAGGTTATGGACCACAGAGGAGAAAAGAAGAGTAGGAAGTGAATTGAGAAAAGTGAAGGATATTGGCTATTGTCCTTCATTACTGAAAAGGACCAAAAATGATGTCACTATTTCAGAGTCAAGCCACAGTGCATCCAACTGTGGCTGATCTGACCAAAATAAGCTCAGAATGCTCTCCCACTGCTTGGGCACAAATAGTCCATGTGAACACTTGAGGCGGATTCTCTTATTTTGCACGTTGTGTGTTTCTTTTGAGCTACTTCAATTCTGTTTTGTTCATAAAACACCACACTTTCTCTGATGATCAGGGTACACTATGCCAGGTGGTTGTGTACTAGAGTCTCTAATGAACAAAATCAATACCAAAGTTGTTCAGAGAGACCTTGTATTGCTTTGTCTGATCATCCTTTCAGAGCTTGTCTTGTGTGAGTTCTCCATAAAGTTGTCTTTTAGGCTACTTTTGAACAAAGTGGCCAGCTTATTTGACTTGCACTCTCCACAGTAGAGTTTGAATGCTTGTCAGTTTAGCTTGAGAATGGACCTCAGAGTCTGGTCCCTTATCTTGCCAGGTGATTTTCAGAATCTTTCTAAGATAATTCAAATGGAAGGGATTCAGTTTCCTGGCATGGTGCTGGTATACTGTTCAGATTTCACAGACATACAGCAATGAAGTCAACAACAGCCCTGTAGACCTTTAGTCTGGTAATTAATCTAATGCCTCTTCTCTCTTACACTCTCATTTAGAGCTTCCCAAATGCTGAGACAATGCATGTCTCTGACAATGCATGTATCAACCTCATTATTAATGTACACATCCCTAGAAAGAATACTGCCAAGGTAAGTGAACCTATCCATAGCATTCAAAACTTCTCCATTTGCTATAACCAATGATTTCATGTATGTATGTTATGGTGCTGGCTAATGGATCACCTTTCATTCTTGGTATTAAATGTAAGGACAAATTTAGGCCAAAATTAGCATTAGCAGCAGAGAATCAATCCATATTTTGTTGCATCTCAGCTTCAGAGGCTGCATTGATTTCACAATCATCTGCAAAAAAAAAAATGCATGCACCAACAATCCCTCCACTTTTGCTTGGCAAGTTGAAGAATCTACCATCGGTGAGGTGGCTGACCTTGATTCCATGCTCACCATCATCAAAGATATTAGACAACATGGATGAAAGCATCATGCTAAAAAGCATGGGAGCAGACACATAGCTTTGTTTCACTCCACTGGTGATGAGGAAAGCACAAGAGCATCATCCATTGTCCAGAACCCAGGTAAGCATGCCCTTATGAAACTGACATATAATAATTATAAACTAACCAAGTGTTGACACACTTTTCCATAAGCCCTCATCACTGATAGTATGAAAGTCTTTGGTAAGATATACAAATGGTGTGTGCAAGCCTCTCTATTTTGCTCTTGGCATTTTGTCCTGGAATTGTCAAGCAGCAAACATCATATCAACCACCCATTATCATTTTCTGAAGCCACATTGGATCTCAGGTAGACAACCACCTTCTAGGTGAAGGGTCAGTCTATTAGGAGGACTCTGGCAAGAATTTTGCAAGCAGCAACTGATAGAAACCTCCATATGATTGTGACAAGACAATATATTTCTTTTACCTTTGTAGATATGGACAATGGAGGCATTCTTGAACTCCTGAGAGATGACCTCCTCTTGCCATATAATACAGAAAATTTCAGTCAGCTTTTGTATGAGTAATGGATGTCCCAACTTGTAAATCTCAGTTGGAATAGAATCAGCACCAGGGCCTCTGCCAGATGGAGAGGAGTGTAATGGCATTCTAAACTTCTTCTTTACTTGAAGATTTGTCTAGAAGGGATTGTTTTCAACCTGAGTTAAGTAGTCAATGGTTTCATCATTGATTGATGATGGTCTGTTGAGAACACTATGGAAGTGTTCTGTTCATGATCATGTCCTTATCACTAATCAGTGTGGCTCCATCAGCACTGACTAGTTGACCCATAAACAGACTTCAGGGCATCATAAAAGTACTTTGGATGGTTACTATCATGTAAAATTGAACTTCACCTGCCTTCTTAGAATTCTGCATCTCTCTAAGCCTTACTTGTACTTTACTTTTAATGGAAGCAAAATGCTGCCTTCTTAGAGATGGATGAACTATCCTGCTGGTAAACCCTGTGGAATTCTTGTTTTTCATGTGGCAGTGTCTGAATTTCACTATCATCATCAAACCAGCATTGATTTTTACAAGTGTTCTGATCCACATAAGCAAATGTAGTCCTGAATACCAATCTCCAAATGCTGCACACACCTTTTCTACTTCACTGTTACCAACCATGTGTTGGTTCAACTTTCCCTCCAAGGTAACAACAAACTGTTCTTGCTCAGAGAAACATTCTAATCTGGTAGTCATTTTTCTTTAGGGCCACAACTTTTGTTAAATGCAAATATTTAGATCTGGAAGAACAGAATGTCCAGAATATCAAGAGAATTAATGAAAAGAAATGCTAAGGAAGTTGGTCTAACCCTACAAATTAACTAATTAAAAAATAATTGGCTTGGAGGGAATAAGTCTATAATCAATCCAGCATTCCATACCACACATTGTCTTCATCACTCTCACATCCTATCTCTTCTCCTTACAATTACACAGTCTATTAAATGACAAAGTTTGCTGCAAGTGTGAATCCATGAACTTTTATTGCATTTAGGTAGATGAAACACAGTGTTGGTGATGAGAAGGTAATGAGATGCACAAGTCTTCAGTAGTAAGTGACCATTGCTGTTTCCGTTTCTAACTCCATTCCTCCCAAGGACTCCCTGCCTCATCTGGCAGTCTGATCGTACTCTAGCATTAAAGTCATCCAGATTTATAAGCTTGCCCTCTTCTGACACATTGATCTCATTTCTTTCAGGGTTCAATATGGTAGGACCATTGTGGCTTGGCATTTTCCTGCAAGTAGCAATTGCATAGTCATGAGCCTCTCATTTATACTTTTGAGTTAGCATACAAGCTTGCTGACTAGATTAGTTTTTATCACTAAACTTACTCCAGTTTCTGGAACTCCCCTTAACTGTGGCTACTTGAGAAAATAATGTGTAGTCAGCTACAACTTCATACTGGCCCTCATTTGCCAACCTTGCTACACTGAGGGCTGCTAATAGGATGCAAACAGCAAAAGCAGTGCATCTTTCAGGTGTACTGGATTTTGTATTTTCTATAAGTATGTGAACATTCAATGTCCCAATGGTGAGTGGAATAACCATTGCAGAATTGTACATTGACGTATGTGTGTGTGTCTGTGTGTGTGTGTGCGTATTTCAACTGTAGGGTTGAATCAGGCCAGAATGGGGAAGCAGGCGATTTTAGGGTATCTTTTCTAGGACCTTTCACACTCCAGGAAGTGAGTATATCCTTAAAATCTGTACCAACGTACAAGGGGCTGCCAAATACCACTGCTGCTTCCAGTGAGAAGATGACCCTATGGCTTGGCCACCTATGCACAAAGGTATGATTATCACTCCGAGTGTATCTGCACCTATTGCTTCATAATTTACCTGTCACCACAGGGTTTTGAGATAGGCAAAATTGTAAAATGGTATGGGTAAATTCTTTCGACTCATGCATAAATTGTATTTAAATGAGACAGTGCTACATGAAGTTGTTTGCCTCAATCTCTCTTCCATAGTCATCACAGTTCAGTGGCTGGACAGTCAAGATGACTGGTGATCACTCAAGATGCAGTGGATAACCTTGGTATCTTCTAAGTGCTCCACAGTGACTGCTTCAGTTGCCTTCATCTCCATTGGAATAAATTGTTCTCTTCCACTCATTCCACCAGGGAAAGTCTTCACATACTTGAGGTAGTCACCCCACTAATTCAACAATGGGATTGTGGCCCTTAATTATCCTGTCTAGTTTAGCTTCTCTGCTGAAATAATTTACCAAAGTGTGGCTTCTGAGCATGCTACAGCTTCTTGGAGCCACAGGTGAAAGACAGTTGGATCAGGCCAACACCAAAACTGAAAAGCAGCCCTAACATCAGAGGTACTAGTTTTCCTGAACACCTTATACCATACATGGGTATGCTTGTGTGTATACATATATGTACACACATACATACATATATGTATATATAATAATATGTTGCGTATTTGTATGTGTATATATATATATATATATATATATATATATATATATATATATATATATATATATATATATATATATATATATATATCATAGGTGACAATGTCCAAAAGGAGGGCAATACTCAAATAAGCAGAATATACATCATATGCAAAGTAAATTATACAGCTAAAGGAAAAAAAAGCAAATAAAGGAGATGATGGGATCATAGATATTGAGCTAGAAATAGATCGCCATGATCACTTAATCCAAACCCTAGATATATAGAGGAAGAAACTGAATAGGGAAGTTAAATAACTTGCTCAAAGTCATATAGGCAGCAAGTAAAAGATTGGAATGAAGTTACCTCAATTTCCAAATTAAGACTCTTTCCAGTGTAAATTATTGCCTCTTTATTCAACCTTATGTATGTGAATGGGACTCAGTAGAATATGACTCATGGATAGAATATAATAATGGAAAGTTATATTTATTCAAAAAATTAAAATAATTTATTTTATAAAGGGGTAGTGAATATTTCATATTTATATATATAGGCGGATGGGAGATGGAAAGCGTTCCTTTGAACACAGAGATAACTTTATGGAGGAAGAAACAAATGAAGGAAGAAATTTTTAAATTTATAATATATGGAAATAAACTCAGCCAAAAAGAAATAGATAAAAATTTAAGAAACCATCAAAAAGCTAATACACTAAAACATGACATTCAGCTATTAGAATATCTGCTGGATACTCTGCTGCTAATTAAAAAGAAAAAAAAAGGAAAGCAACTGACAAATTATTAAATTACTTTAATAATTTCTTTCTTCAAAACCTGGACAATGAGCACTGATTATCTGTACCAAATTCTGACCAGTAAGAGTAACTAGCCATCAAAGGAGAAATGGTAGGCTTCTTTAGGTAAATAGACTGTTCCAGCTTCAGATTTATGCCAGATAGGGGGAGAAAACCCAGGAGTAGTCTGAAACATACCTGAGATTTTGCATTAGCATGCTTGAAAGAGATCAGACAAAAGATAAGTAGGATCCCTTAGTTTAAAATTATATTTGGAAAGTTGTGCTAAGATGAATGAAATGCAAATGCCCTAAACACAATCAAGTAATTCCAATCAGGAGAGAAACAGGTAAATTTACTTAAAGAGAAATGGAGAAGTCATGAATAAACTTGACTTTTTTGATGACACGTATAAGAGGCAGAGTGGCAAAACGATACTGTGAAAGATCTGGCTTCCAGTATCATTTTTGATACTGATTGACTTTGTGATCTTGGGAAAATCACCTAATATTTCAATACTCTAGGAAAAAGGTTAAGGGAATTTCCTCCCCCAGGAGTTCTACAAATGAAATCACATATTTAGCTCCTTTATTTATATAAATGTTAGCTAAACAAGTTGGTGAGTCAACAAACATTTATTAAACACTTACTATGTGCCAGACACTATGCTAAACACTAGGGATATAAAAGAAAAAGATAATCACTGATCTCAAGGAGCTTGCATTTAAGTGAGGGTATAGCACATGAACAACTATGTACAAATATAATATATGCAGAATAAATTGGAGATAATCAAAGAGAGAAGGCATTAGAATTAGGGGTTCACAAATACGTCTTCCTATACAGGGTGAGATTTTATTTGGAACTTGAAGGAAGACTGAAAAGCCAAAAGTGAGATTAGGAGAGAGAATATTCCAAGGATGGGAAACAGTCAGTGAAAACACCTGGATTTGGGAGGTGGAATATATTGTGCAAGGAACAAAAATGAGGAAAGTATCACTAGATTGCAGAGCATGTATGGGAAATGAAGGTGGAGGTGGTTATAAAGGACTCTGAATGCCAAAGTCGGTTTCAGTTTTGATCCTAGAGATAAAATGCCAATGGAATTTATTGAGTAGAAGAGTGAGGAGACCAGACTAATACATTAGGAGAATCAGTTAGGCAGCCAAGTAGATGATAGACTGGGATTGGAGTGAAATATTTAACAAAAAAGATCAGCCAGTAGACTATTGCAATAGTCTAGACTTTAGGTGATAAAAGTCTACCCAACAGTGGTAGAACTATAAAAGGAAGAAAAAATTTTGAAAATCAAGTAAGATAGGTGGAAGAAAAATTGGGAAGAAAAATGTGAGTGATGCAAGAAACTCATGAAAAGCACATCAACATCTTGCTAAATTAGACCCCCAAAAATGCTGAAGAAAATAAACACCTTTAAAAATATATTAACCCAAATAGCAAAAGAGGTTCAAAAAGCCAACAAAGAGAAGAATGCTTTAAAAAGCAGAACTGGCCAAATGGAAAAAGAGGTTCAAAACTTACTGAAGAAAATAGTTCTTTAAAAATTAAAGTGGAGGAGATGGAAGCTAATGACTTTATTAGAAACCAAGAAAGTAGAAAAAAACCCAAAAGAATGAAAAAATAGAAGACAATGTGAAATATTTCATTGGAAAAACAACTGACCTGGAAAATAGATCCAGGAGAGATAATTTAAAAATTATTGGTCTACCTGAAAACATAATCAAACCATCTTCCAAGAAATTATCAAGAACAACTGCCCTGATATTCTAGAAGCAGAGGGCAAAATATAAATTGAAAGAATTTATTAATTACCTCTTAAAAGAGATCTCAAAAGGAAAACTCTAAGAATATTTTAGCCAAATTCCAGAGTTCTCAGGTCAAGGAGAAAATATAACAAGCATCCAGAAAGAAACAATTCAAGTATTGTGGAAAGACAATCAGGATAACACAGGATTTAGCAGCTTCTACACTAAGAGATCAAAGGACTTGGAATATGATATTCCAGAGTTCAAAGGAGATAGGATTAAAACCAAGAATCACCTACCTAGCAAAACTGAGTACCATATTTAAGGGGGGAAATGGAATATCAATGAAATGGAGAATTTCTAAGCATTATTGTTGAAAAGACCAGAGCTGAACAGAAAATTTGACTTTCAAATACAAGAATCAAGAGAAATATGTGTAGGTATGTATCTGTACATGGGTGTATGCATATACATAAACAGAGTGTATAGGGTGAGCTGAATATGAAGGAGAATGCCTAAAAAGCAAAATTTATTGTTGAGTGCAATGTACTAGGAGCAAGAGAAAGGGAGAGATAGAATGTAGCAAACCACCTCAGATAAAAGAGGCAAGAATGGGCTTTTACAATGAAGGGAAGAGGGGTGAGATGTAAGGAAATAAGTGAACCTTACTGTCATGGAATTTGGCTTAAGGAGGGAATAACACATACTCAATTGGTGTGGAATTGTATTTCAACTTGCAGGAAGGCAGGGATGGAATGGGAGAGGAGAGGGAAGATAATAGAAGGGACAGAAAATTGGGGAAAGAGATAATCAGAAACAAACATTATTGTGGGAGGACAGGTCAAGGGAGAGAATGGAATAAATTGAGGGCAGGATAGGACAGAGGGAAACGTGGCTAGTCTTTAGCAACATAACTATTATGGAAGTGTTTTGCATGGCTACACATGTATATTGAATCTCTTGTTTTCTCAGTGAGGGTGGGTGGGGAGGGAGGAAAGGAGAGAATATGGAACTCAAAGCTTTAATAATGAATGTTAAAAATTGTTTTAGCATGCAACTGGAAAATAAGATGTACAGGCAATAGGGAATAGAAATGTATTTTCCCCTACAAGAAAATAGAGGGGAGAGGGATGAAAGAAGAGGGGGGTAATAGAAGGGAGGACAGACTGGAGGAAGGGGTAGATGGGGTGCATCCTGCTTTGGGGTGGGAGTGGGGAGAGATGAGGAGAAAATTTTGAATTCAGATTCTTGTGGAAGTGAATGTTAAGAACTGAAAATAAATAAATTATATGTTTAAAAAAGAATTAAAAAAGAATGTTGTAAGATGCACTACAATTCAAAATGAGATAAATGGAAGATTCATCAAAAGGACAAAAAAGTGGATTTTTAAACTTATGTTAAGAGAAAGAAGATTAAAGTAAGTACAGAGCCTTAGCTTGTAGTGTAAAGGGAAAAAGAGAAAAAAGTTAGAAATGCCTGACCTTTATTTGACTTCTGTTTCATCTGTCAAGGAGAAATATATTTGGATTGGAAATAGAACAAAAATGGTTTAAAAGGATTTGACACCCCCTCCAAAGTGAAAGGATAGTGAAAATGCACTAAGAGGCTGTCAATGAGTTCAAATTCCCAGGCCCAAAGAATTGCATTCATGATCTTCAAAGACCTGGTACATGGAATTGCTAAACCACTGTCAGTGACCTTTGAGAAAACAAGGCAAGTGGAAGCTTCTTCAGGATCTGAGACATGCAAGCTTGAAAATTTGAAGAAAAGAGAGAGGAAAAAGGGGATGGAGTCTTCAAACAGTAAGCCCGAATTTAGATTCAATTCCCAGCAAAATCTTAAAACATTACTCAGGTGGTATTTTATAAAGCATTTTGAAATAAAATGTAGTGACTGCTATAGCCAGAATGACATCACATCCAATGAGAATGGGCAAATTTGGTATAAGAATCAGAATTCAGAAAAAAGATCATCATAACCTAGAACCATGAACCAAATTTACTAAAATAAAATTCAAAAAGGATAAAAGTAAGGATTTATAATTGTGAGTTTTTGTTGCTGTTTGTTGTTTTCAGCCCTAGCATATGATGTGGGATATTGGGCTAGATACCAGTTTGTGTCCAAAAGAACAAGAGGTTTTAATAGATTCCAAATATAATATAACTTAACAGGGTGGATAGCCATAAAATCTCACACAATTTAGGGAGTGTTAAGACAGGAGAGCTGTCCAATGCACAGCCGCATATCACCATTATGTATACCTTCCATAATAGCCAACTTCCATTTCTTTTCTCCATATAATTGTTTTCTTCCCCTACTAGAATATAATTTCCTTGACAAGGCATTTTCATGCCACTTACTTTCCAGTCATTTTCCCCACCTTCTAAAATTTTGGACCTTGCTTTTAGAACCTTAACCCTCCTAGATCACTGCCTTGTCAATGGCAGAGGAGTTTGCCTAACTCAATAGAACTATGACCTTATGACATACAGGGTTACACATGAAGTACACGTCATAGTGGAGAGTTCTGATAAAATGTGATCTTCTGGAGAAGTAAATTCAAAATCACTCTAGTATCTTTGACAAGAAAAGTCCATATACAGCATAAAAATGAAATAGATATGGCATCAGAACATAAGCACCTCAGGTTTGAAGGTATTCAGCATATTACTGAGAAAGAGAAGAGGACAAATACAAGTAGTTCCAGAAAGAATGAAGTGGCTTGACCAAAGCCAAAAGGAAACTCACCTGTAGATGTGTCTGGTAATGAAAGGAAAGTCAAACACCATAAATATCAATATTGAATCAGAACCTGGAATGTAATATCTTTGAACTAAGGTTAGCTGGGTATGTTCAAACAAGATACAGAAAGTTTGAAAATTGACATCTTGGGTGTCAGTGAACTTAAATGGATGGGAATGGTTGAATTTAATTCAGGTGACTGTTACATATAGTGCTGTGGGCAAGAATTCCTTAGAAGAAATGAAATAGCCCTCATAGCCAATAGAAGGGTGAGAAAATCAGTATTAGTGTGTGTGTGCGTGTTAAATAACATAATGATATCTGTTCAGATTCAATGTTTTAATTCAACATCAAGCATAAAACAATTCCATACTCTAACTATTGATGTCCAAGGGGCCAAAGTTGTTCAGTTCTACGAAGACCAAAAACATCTTCTAGAAATAACACTAAGAAAAAATGTCACGTTCATCATAGGCAATTGGCATGCTACAGTAGGAAATCAAAAGATAATTGAAATCATGGTCAAGCTTGGCCTTGGAGTACAAAAAAAGGAGGAGAAAAGGTAATAGAATTTTGTCGTAACTCTAGTCCTAGCAAATACTCTTTTTGAAGAAACCAAAAGACAACTCTGCACATAGACATCCAAAGAAAAGGAAAAAGCAAGAAAGCAAAATGTTTGTCTGGTGAGGCTTTACAAATAACTGAGGATAAAAGAAAAACAAAAGGCAAAAGAGAAAGGGAAAACTATACTGGACTGAATTAACAGTAAGGAGAGAGAAAGTTTCTTAAATGATCAATGGAAAGAAAAAGAAGAAAGTAATAGAATGGGGAAAACAAGATCTTGTTGAGAAAATTAAAGAATTTAATGGATAGTTTCTTGCAAAAATGGGCATAATAAAAGCCAAAAATGGTAGGGATGTAAGAGAAGTAGGAGAGATTAAAAACAAGTGGCAAGAATATACAGAATAACTATGGAAGAAAGAACTTAACATCACTGATAACCACAATAATATGGTTACTAATTTAGAGCCAGACATTCTGGAGAATAAAGTCAAGTGAGTCTTAGGAAGCATTGCTAATAATATTAGTTAAGGTGATTAAATTCCTAAAATATATCCACTCAATATTTCAGCAATTTTGGAAAACTCTACAGTTGGCCAATAGATAAGAAAAGATCGGTTTGCATCCCAGTCCTAAAGAAGGGCAATGCCAGTGAATGCTCAAATACCCAAATAATTGTACTTATTTCTCATGCCGGTAAGATTGAGCTTAAAATTTTGCAAGCTAGGCTTCAGCAATGTATGAATGTATTACTGGAAGTGTAGGTTGCTTTTCAAAGAAGCAGAGAAGCTGAAGAGCAAAATGCCAACATCAGCTAAATTACAAAGAAAGCAAGAGAGTTCCACAAAAACATCTACTTTTGCTTTGTTGATCATACTAAATCCTTTGTCTATGAGGATCAACACAAAATGTAGCAATTCCTCAGAATTTATGAGTGTACTGTCTCTTAAGGAATTTGTATGTGAGTTAAGAATCAACAGCTTGAACTGAGCAAGGAACCACAGATTGGTGAAAGGAGTACAATAAGGCTTTGTATCTGTAAGGGCAAGCAAAGTAGGATCTTTTGCTGTTTCTGTTTTAGTATAATCAAGAAGTATAACGCCTCTGTCATTTCAGGATCCATGGTCATTTAAATTGTAAGGTAAAGGATCCTGGAAGGGTGGAGTGTGATGCCAAGCAAAATAGAATCTTTTGCTATTTTTGTTTTAGTATAATCAAGTGCCTCTGATTGAATCTCGCCTCTTGCCTCTTGATTGAATCAATAAATAGTCTTCACTAGGAGTAGAGAAACAAGAGTTTTTTGACTAGAAACAGTATATGCATTTGTATTATTAATGTAATTAAAGATGTTCACCACCCATTAATGGGCCTACCCAGTAAGGGGAGCTTGATTAGGGAAAATTTGTAGGAACATCCACACCTTTTGTTAATGAGGCACTAGATCTCAATTGTTGGGATGCCCACTGGCTCTAAAAAAAAGTATAAATATTCTGAGGGGCTTTACTTTGTGGATTACTGACTGGAAATGTTTGTTTGGCCAGATGAGGATTCTGAGAATCTGCTAAGGACCCCTGGCTTTGAAAACCCAGATGTTGGTGCTTCCCTCTTTGGTAACTATGGTCAGACAGTTGGACCTGTCTGTTGAATTGTGACATATGTATTGATTACGGTCAGGCAGAGGAAACCATGTCTGTTGATCTTTGATTTGTCTATATTTTCTTTGAAGTTCAGGGTGCTGACTCCCCTGAACTAGGTGAATGATATATGAACTTGGATAAAGGAATGATACATGTGCTTGATTAAAGTGATTGTTAAGGCCTTGAAAGTTGCTTTGCTTTTATGAATATAGATCTAAGAACCTGTGGTAGCAGGCTCCCTTGTGTATGTTGGGGTGCTTACTGATACAGTATCATATCTTATTTATTTAACTTAAATGCAGAGTGCATTATGTGAAATGACAACCTGGATAAATCAAAAGCAGAATTAAGGTTGCCAGGAGAAAGATCAATAATCTTAGATTTGAAAGTGATACCACTCTGAGGGCAGAAAGTAAAGAAGAATTAAGGAGTTTATTAATGAGTATAAAAGAGGAAAGGGCAAAAGATTGTTTGAAATATAATATAAAAAAATAAGATCATAGCAACTGGTCCCATCACTACCTGACAAATGGAGAGAGAAGAAATGTAAGCAGTGTCCAATTATATTTTCTTAGGTTCAAAGATCACTGAATACAGATACATACCTTAGCCATGAAATTTTTAAAAATGCTCTTGAAAGGAAACCTATGGCAAATTCAGGCAGCATGCTCAAAATCAGAGTCATCATCTTGCCAACAAAAGTTGATGTGGTCTAAGCTATGGTTTTTCCAAGCAGTAATGTGTGACTTTGAGAACTGTACTATACAAAAAGCTGAGTACCATAATATCCATGCTTTCAAATTGTGGTAATAGAGAAGACTTTTAATACCTTGCATAGCAAGGAGATCAAAACAGTCAATACTTAAAGAAATTAATAAAAATTATTCATTGGAAGGTCAAATACTGAAGATGAAGCTTAAATAAGTTGGCCACATATCAAAAGAGCAGGCTCATTGGAAAAGATTCTGATGCTGGAAAATATTGAAAGAAAAAGGAGAAGGGGACAGAAGAAGGTAGAGGATGAGATGAATGAATAGTTTCATGGATGTATCATGAGCTTTGACAGAATTCGGGAGACAGTGGAAGATAGAAGAGCCTAGAGTGCTATATTCCATTGGGTTACAAAGAGTCAGATGTGAATGAACAACTGAATAATAACAAGTTGGAAGTTTCCTGAGCTCTGATTGGTGAGTTGTTGTTTTTTTTTTAATTTGCCCAAAAACTAATACTTCATTTCATTTTTCATACATTTCCTAACCAAGCTTCCATGCTCAGATCTCCCTTTGTCCCCTACTTTTTAATCCCCTTTTATGTGTTCTCTATAAATATTAGAATATATACTCTTCAAAAGCAAGAACTATCTTGTTTTTATACCTTTTACTTGAGTGCTTATAAGTGTCAGTTCTATATCAAATACTTATTATATTTTTCACGTGTTAATTTTGAAAACTAATAATAATTTGCATCTCTAAGGCTTTCTTTCAGAATCCTGTCACTCACAGTCACATGAATTACAGATGGGTTAATTTGGCAAAGAACCAACATTTTAGCAAAGTAATCTCCTGTGTCAACATATGTCTCCTATCTCTTTATGCCAATATCAATTTTTATTGGGAAATTAGTTATAGCTGGAAAACACATGATCTAGAAATTAATAAAATTTGGAAATTTCTGAGTTAAAATTTTAACCTAGGAAAGGAACTAAAATAGCATTAATTATCATTTGGAAGAATCATTAAATTTCAAAATTATTCTCATTTTTCAGGGAGGGATAATAGCTATTTGAAAATCTTGGTCAGAATAATTTTCATCTAATAAATTCCAACTCTGAAGACAATTTAAATGATAGAGCTATATTAATATAGTACTTTCAGGTAAAGAACAAAGCAAAATTATCGCTGTCATGATTTTCAAATACCACATATTCTGGGATACCTGATATCTCAGATTTATTTGGGAGCTCCCTCCAAAAATTCATATCACAACCCATTCATGCCTGTCTTGTACCCATGATCCTTGATTTCCTCCCAAAATTCACTACAAGAAGCATTGTTGGAAGGAGGCCTTCCTCACTTCTCCTGATATCACATTTGTACCAGTGGAATCATCTCACCACCCACCTGCCATCCTTAGCTCTTAGATATAACTAATTCATCTTCCTTCTCTATTATACAATTATTTGGTGACATCCTTTAGTCCTATTCTCCAAAGTTCCTGACTGGTTATGTGTTGTGGTCTATTCACACCTACCATGACTCTTTCCATTGCCTTCTGTATTGTGCACATTTTTAGTTCTTCAGAGTCAGCCTTGATATTCTAGGATTCACTGTTATGGACCAATACTATGAAATATTTCTGTTTTGAAAAGATTGCCCTGTGCCCCTATATGAAGTTTTAGGGAAGTAAAATCCTTTCTGAAAACAATACAGCCCACTCTCCCCAGCCTTTTCAACCTGAACATACTAGTTAGAATAACTAAGATTCACATGGTTAAGTGACTTCTTCATTGTAGCCCATCTAATAAGTGTCCAAGCTAAAATTTGAGCCCAGGTCATTTAATTCTAAATCAAATATTCTTTCATTATAACACATGGCAAATGCCTGTTCTTTGGAATGTGTGCAGAAGTGTGATTAATTGCAATCTAAACTATCTATATTTCAGAACAACTAGGAATGGAAAACACAATCCTCTCGCACCTTGAAGACAAATCTTGTTGCTCTCAGTCTCTTACTGTATGTAAAATGCTACATTGATAGGGCACAATTTAATCTACAGCATATCAGCATTTCATTTAAAAGACAATTGAAAGGCCCTGTTTATATGTGTGTGTGTGTATGTGTGTGTCACAGAAGCACTGATTTTTTTAAATGAAAAAGAACTTAAAAATTATCTAATCCATTGCAACCCACATTTACCGAGTTAGGGAACTGCACGATAGAGGATTCTATGCTTCTGTTGAATACACTGCTACCCTTTCTTGAAAACCCTTGGAACTTAGATTTATTTCGAAAGCTCTCATTTCCCCGGTTTTTAAGGAATATAAGTTTTGTTTCCACTGACTTTCTATAATTGTTGATTTTTGACACTCCACTTACTGCTTCAAGATTTTAAGGATCCATAGTTTGCTCAAAGAGGGTACTCCCCTTGCAGTAGGAACAATATCCTAACCCCTCCCTCCATGCAGTTACATTAGATTTTCTTCAAAAGACAGAGAAAAATATATGAGAATTAATCTGCTTGAGACTAAGAGGGTCAGGTTATTGACATCACTCCCTCCTCACTTGAGTACAAAATAATTTAAGAAAGCCCCATATATGCTATGATGTTTGGTTGATGGAAAATAATGGGCAAATCAGACCAGGAACCTTTCCTCAACTGACTTAAGGTGTGGTATCTTTGATGATTGTTCCTCTTGAATATCTTTCTGCCACGGTGAAATATATCTCCTTTTGTTAAATGTTCTAATATTGAACATAAATCACCAGGAAACTGGCCTGAGTCAGGCAAAGGCCAGAATACCCTTAATCGATGAAGATTGAAAGCTAGTTAGAATTCATTAAACAATATTCAAGAATTGTTGTGTTCTCCAAATTAATCACACCACTATTGACATGTGAAGAGTTTCTCTAAAGTTAACTAACCTAGTGTTCAGACAAGTAACCCATCACCTAGCTTTGTCAGCTAGGAAAATCCTCTACCAGAATTTGTGACCCCCGGCATTAATCCAGAAAACCCAAGGTCATCTCCATATAACATACTGAGGAATCAGAGAAGAATCTTAGTGGAAGTCTCATCTAGTAAAGGTCTACAAATTCTAAGACATACTAACAGGAAATTAGGTATTAATTACAGTAACATGTGCAACTCCTGAGTAATATCAGAACTTTCATTAGACAAATGGCCTACAGTGGATTCCATAGCTAGTTGTTATTTTGACTATAACCTGTTACAGACATTTTACAAAAACAGGAGTGCATTCCAAGATTATTTTATGCTATGCAATTCACCCATTAAAACTGTTCATTTTGAATGCAAAAGGAGTCTATCTTTTGTGGAATTTCATTCTCGCTCAGGAGAACCACATTTTCAAAGAGTGTTTTCTTCAATTATCGATGCAATGTATCTTCTCATTTAACCCCCTTTTTCTTTTCAATAGCCCTTTATGCTTATTCTGGATGTTGTAGCCTGCAATATTTATAGTTTATTATGCTAACAAATTGCAGGTAACAATAAAAATTTTTTTTGGCAGCCTAGTAGTCATTTGAACTTTTCTTTACAATCAATAAGATGAGAGGGAAAACTCGGAGTTACCAGTAAGTCTTTTTAGTTCTACAACAATAAATACACACAAAGAATGCATAAACAGAACCCGACTTACCATGAAAAAGAGCAGGTTTCCTTGGATTCATTCAAGTGTGGCTTCTTACAAGATTCACACTCTTAATGTTGAAGTTTTACCATGTGGCTTCATAATTGCATTTTGATTATGACAGTGATAATAGTGATTACCATGAATGATAAGGAGGGAAAGCTTAATATTTCCTTCTAATCTGGGCTAGGGGAGGCAGAAATCCCTTGATGTTTTTTTTTTCTTTGACCCTGAGAAACAATATTCCTTGTTTTAAAGGAAAAGAAATAAACCTTTTTTTTTTTCCATTGGACTTAAAGACATAAAAAGTGCAGCCCTTTATATGTGAAGACAATATAATCCTGGTTGTTCTACTGCATGTGTCCCTCTACACAATCATTAATTATAGCCCAGAAAAATTAGCACTTGGCTCCAAGCCACCAACACAGTGGGAGGATTGAGTCATGGAGTGGTTGGCATATAGGTCTTGTAATCAGAATTTTGTGCAAGATTCTCGTTTCCCCTCCCCCAATAATATCTACCATCTTTATGGCTTGTCTCATGTTCTTTAGCTAGTCTTCTTGTTTTTCCTGAGCTTTATAAACTAAATACCCATATCCCATCCTCATTGGCCAGCATGAATCCTCACTTACTGTTCCCCCACCTCTCTCTATAATCATTTTGAGGAGGATCAAATGACCACCTCTTCTGTACCCACCAATAAATAGTTCTGTGCACTTGATCATTCTCCATCCTGATCTAGGGCACCTTGCTGCTTCTCTTCTGCAAGCTCTGAAAAGAGGACATGACAACAGTTAGTTTCATGACTCACTTCTCTCCTTCTCCAGACTATATCTGTCCCAAAATCATTATCTCTTTATATTTCTCTTCTTGACACTGTTCTATTAAGGAAGAGGGAAGGTCTAAGTCTTTGGGGCCCAGTACAAAAGCTTAGGAAGCTAATTTATAGCAACTTGGCTCATTCATATATTTTTTATCAATCTATACTATGAATCAGTCAGAATGGCAGCACAGTACAGTGGAAATGGTGTTGGATTTTATGACAAAGGATCTGCATAGCATTCTTGGCTCTGTCATTTATTATCTATGTGACCTAGAGCAAATCACTGAACTCCTCTGGGCCTTAGTTTCTTCAACTGTAACATTCAGAAATTGAACTAGATGGTCTTTATGGCCCCTTTTGAGTGAAAGTTCTATGATGATGTGATCCTGGCTAGAAAGTAATAAACTGGTGGCCCCTGATGCCCCATTGACATTATAATATTTTGTTTTTCTTTATCCATTTCCAAATAGCGAAGAGAAAGTAAAATAGTGTTTAGAGGAGAATCGTTTAAAGAAGAGAATTGTTAGAAAATATGGTCTCACCATAAATAGATGTAGTCTGGGTTTCAGTACAGCCTAAGTAGTCACAATGAATTGTAGGAAGTACAATTATTTTGTCTGACTTAATAACTGATTGAGATAATTGCAGAAGAGAATGGATTGAATAAAACTGATCAATAACAGAGCTAACTATCAATAAAACTATCAATAACAGAGCTGGACTAATATATCTAGGTTCTGAGTGTGCCTGGGCTGCACAGGTGGAGAGGATGGACAGTAATCTAACAAATCTGATTAATGGACACAGCCATGCCAATAACTGAAAATCAAAAATTGACTTTGACACCTAAGCTATGTCAATCAATTTGCTGTCTACCAACATCAAAGTACCCAGCCTACTCTTCACTTGGTATCATGAAGTCCCAAATTTAGTTTCATTTTGCAGTGAGTGTAAGGAAGTTTGACTGCCATTTTTTTTTCTAAAATAGAAATGGCAAAACATACTCCCTGCTATGAAATATCAAAAAGCTCTTCACATCAAAATTACCTTCATTTAATGAAAAGAGTAGATACTTTTATAGCAGTTTAATCGTATTTTGGTATAATCAGCCTTGATGTAAATCTAGTCTATATCTCAAAGGTAACTGTTAAAGTGGAATAAAAAAATTGCACAAGCCTAGTTTTCCCATGTACACTTTTTAAAATGATGCTCAAAATTATACAGAACTATGCTGTTTAGGCAGTCCTTTAATGAACCAGAGTGAATGATAGGGCTTTCTATAAACAAACAGCCTCATAGAAACAGTAAAGTGGAAAGGAGGATTCATAGAATTGCATTATGCTAATCCCAGGAAACTAATTCGGGTGATGTACTACAGCTACAGTATATATTCCATTCACCCCAAACAAGAAAATATACTGCAGAGACCATTCAGGAGTTTAGTGTTACCTCCTAGTACTTTACAGCAAATCGATGTAATATGCATTAACCGTGTCAGCAGTGAGGGTTGGGTGGGCTGTTATTGGAGTTCCAAAACTTTTAACAATTTCTACAAGAGGAAAAACATTTTTTTAAATAAGAAGAAAATTTAAGAGCCAGACTCATTCTTACCTAGACAAGAGGTCATCATCTTGATTACAGATATGACTAGAAGGTGGAGCTTTCTGTAGATCAAGGCTATATATTCTACTAAAAAAGATTCTTGGATCTCCTCAACGTACATGTATCTGGTTAGGCTCCATGAGTCTTGCCCTGTATAGCTTGATTTTTTTTAGGGAAAATATGTTTTACATTTCATATAACTCCTTGTCTACCTCATCCACAGAAGAATCTCAGTGTGGCTCCTACGAAGTGTTTGATATAAAGGATGGAAAAAAGTACACCTGAGTGACCCATGAATAAGTAGTCTTGCCATATGTCCCAAAGGCACTGAATGAATTGGTTCATGATTGGTTTATTTAAAGTGGCACATTGAAATATTTGAAAATAACTATAGGAGTCATGGAACATTGGTTTCAATTTCATTTCTCCTACTTACTAACTGTGTAACTTTGGATGAGTAACTTAACCTCAAATAACTTAGTTTTCCTCAGCTATAAAATGAGAAGGTAAATGTCAGATCTCTTCCAGTTAAAACGTGTGATTCTATGATACTGTGATCTAACAAATATGAGGATTTTAGTTTTGACCTAATTGATAATGAGTTCTTCCTGTGTATAGTAATTAATGAACAAGTTGTCTCACTTCTTAAGAATGCTAGTAACCAGGGATAAGATTCATATGAACAGTCAAAGGAGCATCTTTATCTTTCAGTGCCCTGTAGCTAAAAGATATGTCCCCATTTTAACTGTTTAAAGTTGTCTTCAAGAAAGGAGTCTAGTTCTTACGTACTACACAAGAATACAATTTAATTTGTCATAAAAGCATTTGTGTGAACTCTGCTTAGAAGAACACTCTATTGTATAGCTGTCAATGGAAAGTGAATGCTAGAAAAATCATAGGGTAGATAGAAATAATTTCAAAGGATAGGAAATAAAGGGTGATACTAGATGATAGAAAACTTCTTTGGCTTCAAAGATACCGCTGTCTCTTGGTTCTCAGTGTCTCTGATTCTTTCTCTAACTATTCCTTTTCTCTGTCTCCTTCACTGGTTCATTGTTCCTTTAGTCACCTATTGAAGTGAATGCTCCCCAGGGTCCTATCCATGGTGCTATTTTTTTGTCTTTCTATTATTGTCCTTGCCAATGTCATTCACTCTCTGGAACCCACCACCCTTACTCAATTAAGAGCACTGGCTCTGAATTCAAATGCAGGCTCTAGTACCTACTGTCTTCATGATCTTAGGAAATTTATTTCATCTCCTTGAGCCTCAGTTTTCTTATCTGCAAAATGAGGTAGATGGACTGAATACCCCCTCTAAAGTCCTGTCTGGGCCAGCTAAGTGCTATAGTTAATAGTGTCTAGCGCTGAGTCAGGAAGATTCATCTTTTGAGTTAAAATCTGATCTTAGACACTATTAGCTATGTGACTTTGGAGAAGTCATTTAACCCTTTTTGCCTCAGTTTCTTCATCTGTAAGATGAGTTGAAGAATGAAATGGGAAACCACTCCAGTATCTTTGCCAAGGAAACCCCAAGTAAAATCATGAAAAGTCAGACAAGAAAGAAATGCCTGAATAGCAACAAAAGTGCCTTCTGGCTCTACATCTGTCTTTCTGTAACTGCATGTTTATTAAGGGGCATCGCCACAGAAATGGTTTGCAAACTGGTATCCCCAGTCATGGCCACCCTCCTGAGTTCCACAACCATAGCTCCAATTGCTTAGAAAACATGTAAATCCAGATGGTCTACTAGCCCCTCAAGCTTAACATAACATAAATGAAGCTTAAACCTTTCTACTTATTGTGCTATTTCTTTCCATGGCACTAGTAGTCTTCCAGGTATCAATGTTTGAAACATTATTATTTTCTTTGACTCTTCTTCCTTAACCTCTCATGTCCAAAGCTTTGGGATTTCACCCCCACAGCATCTCCCACATTAATCTGTCTCCCTCTATTTTTACTAGTATCAGCTTACTGGCTACTTGGACTACGTCAAGAATCTCTTGCCACTCAAAGCATCATTTATACCACTGCCAGAATAATTCACTTTTTGAACAGCAGTGATCCTTATAATTCCACTCAACATTCTTCAGTGACTATTACATACTTCCAAAAAGAGAAAAAAAAGTAAATCCCCCTTTCTTTGGCATTCAATGGCCTCTAAATATGGTAGCATTTTATTTTTCCAGATGTTTCATATGTCTTCCCTCCCACATAGTCTACACTCAATTCAAACAGAATTATTTTCTGTTTCATGAAGATGCTGTGTGTTCTCTTATGTCCATGCCTTTCCATATAGTATTTCCTTTGTCCAGAGTGCCTTCCCCTCTATCTTTGCCTGTAGAGTTCCTATTCATGTCTAAGACCAAATTAAATTCACTCCCTTTTGGAAGTTTTCTCTGATTTCTTCAGTCAGTAGTATCTTTTCAGCTCACAAATTAAGCATTTTAGTGATTCTATTGCACCTATGTGCACACTAGTCTATAAGCTCTGGGTAGGAGCTATGTGTTATCTAAGCCTTAGATCTTACCTAGTACCTAGAACAAATATTGGACACACAGGAAGTATTTAAGGAAACTTGAGGGACAGGGTGTAATCAATTCCAATAGGAAGAAACCTTCTCCTATTCTCTTTTTAGTTTTAATTGATTAAACAGATATTTTTAGAGTAGACAGAATTAGAGGTGTTTATATCAGGAAAGCCTGTAGGCTAATAATGATCATTCACATTAATATGGCACTTTTCTCACAACAACTCTGAGAGATACCAAATGAGATAATGCAAGTGAAATACCAAGGAAATGTAGACTACTGTTAGGTAAAACAATTATTATTATCTTTATTTTATAGATGAAGAAAGTGGGATGCTGAAAGATTAGGTTAGTGGGAATAACATAACCAGAAAGTATTGAAGTCAAGATTGAGACTCAAGTATTATTTTTCCCAACCTATATAGCAACTTTTAGAACCCAATTGTTAAATGTCTTTAGAGCAATAAATATAAATTTGGAGTAATAATAATATAATAAATATAATGTATTAATTATATTATATAATATAGCAAATAATTATATAATATAATTATATTATAATTATAATAATATAAAAATCTGGAAAGTATTTCCTAGTATTCTGAATAGCACTCATTCAGAGTACTGTAGTGAAAAGATGTTAAGACTCCTTATTCAGCCCTGGTATTTATTTTCATCTGAATTTACATTTTCAACCATAATGAACAAAGATCTCTCTATTTTAAACCCTGATTTTCTCAAGATAATAGCACTCTGTATTTACCGAGAATATTAGATAGTTTTCAAATATCTTATGGAAGATAATGGGTCTATGCAGCATGATATTCTCCTAAGAACCACAGAGGGTTACCTTCTTTGGAGTTGTCCCTCTGTTGTCCCAGTTATCCAATCTCATGTTGTATTGTTGGGCTATGCCCTAACACTTAGATGTGGAGCTCAAGGAGCATCCTGAGAATGGTTTCAGACTGGGGAAATCCTCTAATGCCGCAGAGAGATTACTTCATCAAAACCGTGGTCCCTGGGTCATCTCTAGACTATGGTGACCTAGAGAAGAATCATGAAAATATGGATATTCCACTTGCATGTCAGGGAACTAGGATTCCTTCACCCAAGAATAAGGCCAAAAGAAGCTTCCTGCGTAAACCTCCATTTATTAGCATTCTCAAAGATGGAGCCTTGCAACATGAGGCTCTTCCCTTGCCTCCTGACACCTTCAGTGATCTTAGAACATACATTCTTTCCTCACATCAGGCTCCCAGACAAGTTAGCTTCTTTCAAATTTCACCTTATACACAAGGCCTTTTCTGATCCCTCAAACTGCTAGTGTATCCACTCTACTCCAAGCACCTAATATCTATATAGTATAGGCCTACATGTGTACATGTTGCTGCCTTAGGTAGAACTTACTTCCTTGAAAGTAGAGATTATTTCATTTGATCATTGTATCCCTTGCACCTAGCACAGTACCTGGATCCATAGTAAGAGCTTGATGATGGATTATTTGATTGCTTGACTGATTGATTGAAGAGTAGACAAAGGAGGTAATGGAACTCTAAGGGATCAGCAAGAGTTTCCACCAAGAACTAAGATCCTTCTAAACTGGTACAGTCACACCACTCTGGGAAGATTCTTTTTATGGAAATAATAGGAAATCTCTTTCTCACCATAACACACACACACACACACACACACACACACACACATACACACACACAGTGTATACATCAAAAATTTACCGGAAAATACTGCGCAAGGCTAAAGTGTTTTCCTGCTTTACCAACATATGTATTAAATTGATTGATCATTTAAACCATCTCTCTCTCTCCCTTTGATCTCACATCACTTCCCAGGATGGGTGATAACTGACATCACCGGTAGTGACACATCACTAGACAGCATGTTAGCCTGAAGAAAAACAAAATAAAACAAAACAAAAAAACCTGTCTGTCAAATACACATGATCAAAGAAGCCATATTTTACAGACATATTATCACTGTCAGACAGATGAATAAATAAATGCAGTAGATGGGAATCTAAGAGCAGAGAAAAAAAGATTAATAGCTTGAACTTTCAAAGACATAACTTTGTCATGGGTGCAATTGCTTATGAATATCAGATTGCTTTACAGTCAATGGGGTGAACATACCATTCAGATATTTCCTGACACCAGTCTATAACACTGATGGAGTATTGTAGCTAAGTAGCTTCTTAAGGCTTTTCCTTTCCTTTTCCATTAGTATAGTACCAGTTTGTCTTACTGGCATGAAAGAAAAACAAGGGGAAAATTAAATCATAATACTTAGGATAAGCATGTCTGGAACATTCATATTAATCAATTGTTTTCTGTACCAATTATATTAATTGGCTTTCATTTTATGAAAAGAAAAATTGTGCCAGGTTAGATCTTCTGAACAAAGTGATCTTAGTTATAATTCCAGTATGTATTTAATATGCTCTGCAGATATTCATTTCTTAATCTTCATGTTGTCATTTTCAATTTCAACTGGGGCAGAAAAGGGTTAAGTAATATTTGCAAGGTTACACAATAAAGAAGTCACAGCATCAGAATTGTAACAGCAAATGCCTGACTTCTAAAGGTACCCCCTAGCAACAGAGAGGCTATTGGGGGATTTTTTTTCTGGCATAAGAAAAGGATTTTTTTGCTATTAGGATTTTAACCCTTTTTAAAGAATTTATTCCTTGACTCATCCTTCCTGACCTTTTATCCTAGGTCCTAATTCCATAAAGTGACTTTCCCTTTTACTCTCCTAGCCTTTCCCTTAAATCTTGTCCCTGTTCTTTTGCTTGTTATTACATGGGAGTCCCATAAGCTCAAGCTATAGACCCAGAGAGCTGAATAGAGGCCAAATTAAACATAGGACTTGCATTTCTAAAAAATTCTTTAATACAGGAGGGAATAGCTCCACAATATCCATTTCTATCTACAATGATACTGGTAATTCATATCATACGCTGGATAAGAGAGCTATCATTGTTATTTTCATACTGGAAGGAAAGGCAAGATGACCTAACAGTTCCTTTGCCCCTCCAATTTCTATGATTAAACTGAATTATAATGGCAAGTTATTTGTGCAGAAACACTTATCCTAATGAAAGACTCTTGTTCAAAGCCTTTAATTTTCAGAGTGCAATTCCTAAGAGAGTAGTTGCCAGTTTTTTGTATTTTTTTTAAATCTTTCTTCCCTTTCCTAAGACTAGTTCCCCAGATTAGTCAGCCTTCCTGATGTCAAATGAGTTTTTCCAACATCTCTTTGCCCTTCAGAAAGTCCTACTTTCAATTCTGGTTCTAAATTTTAGTTAATTATTGGGAATTTAATGATTTTTTCTCTTCAATTTGTGGCCCCCGTCTCTTTCTGAGTTAAATTCCAACCTGTGTTCAACATATTTCTTAATATATCTCATTAAAATTTCAGGTAAAGAGCAAAATAAAAGGAGAACTGGATATCCTAAAGGAGATCAATTTAATTCCATTTTTAAGGTTAGAAATACAGTTGGGGTTTCCTTTTTCCACCTTACTTGAACATCCCTTCTGGTATCTATTGAAACAAGGCAAGCAAGAATGATGTTTCTCTTTGAAGCCTTTTGGCTTGGAGCATGTGAAGATGGAAGGTACCCTTGACTTTTTGTAGTTAATGCTGCTGTTCCAGCAGGCCTGTTATATCAGATTTGTTTCTTACTTCTGTCTTTATGCCTGTCATTAAAGTGGCCTCCTCTTCCCCATGAAGAAAAAAATCTCCTAAAAATTCCTCTCATCTACAGGAATAGGAAAGAAAGATAAACACACATAACTCTCAATTCAGCAGTTGAAATTTTCAAATTTTCCTATTTTAATCACATTCTTCTCAGGTCTTCTCTTTACCATACTCTATTATTTAATACTCTGATTTTTTTGTCTCTGGATCTTCAAGTAGAAAAAAATAAAATGATGTGTTCTTGGGAGGTCTGATCTCCCCAGTCTCTCTCCATTTAAAATAATGACTTTGAAAATCATTTTAAAATTTCTTTTTCCAGTTTAGCATGCACTCACACACACACACACACACACACACACACAAATACCTAAATATGCTGACTTTTCTCTACCCTAAGAAATTTCCTACCTACTACATTATTTTTTCTGTCTTTTAAAAGTAAAAAAAATCACATTTCATGTTTCACAACTCAAATGTGTCATAAACGGGGAAAATATTTAACTTACATATAAAAAATTCAACAGAAAAGTGATTCTTTAAGGAAAAGAACTTGGGAACATATATTTCCACATTTCACGCCTTATATTTGCCAATTTTGACAACTGCATTAGATAAGTGATAGCAGGCATGAAAATGATAATATCGGACATTTGTATGGTGTTGATAAGTTGTAAATTGCTTGATATACATTACTTCATTTCTTGTTGTCTTTCAGTTGCTTCAGTTATGTCCAACTTTGCATGAAACTATTTGGGGTTTTCTTTGCAAAGACACAAGAGTAGTTTGCCATTTCCTTCTCTAACCCATTGTATAGGTGGGGAAACTGAGGCAAATACGATTAGGTAACTTGCCCAAGGTCACACTGATAGTGTCTGGGGTCAGATTTGAACTCAGGTCTTCCTGATTCTAGGTATGGCGTTCTTTCTACCATGTCAACTAGATTCCTATTACCTCATTTGCTCCTTACAATTATCCTAAGAGATAAATACTATAGTGTTATTCCATTTTCCAGATGAGCAAGTAGACTCAAAATATGTTAGATGAATTATCTGTAGTCACATTGTAAAATAAGTTAGAGTCCAGATTGAAATACAGGTCTGTTGTGATTTTTATTTTCTTCATGTGCTTAATGAATGTTTGTTAAAATGAAGTGAATTGATGAAAGAGAGATTTATTAAGACATTGAAGTATTTTAGGATATTTATTGCTCAGATCCTCAAATGAATATATGAGAATGGATGCTATTACTAAGGAATAACTATAGTTGGCTTCCTAAATGTCATGCATTTCACAGAACCACAGACAACATTAGAAGTTAAAAGTCACCTCAGTGAATGAGTCCTACCCATCAAGTCTAACTTGCCTCAAAGAGAAGACAGAGACAAGGGCAGAGAGGGATGATAGAAGAGAGAGCAGATTGGTGATAGGGGCAATTAGAATGCTTGGCGTTTGGGGGGGGAGGGGAGAAAAGGGGAAAAATTTGAAACCCAAAATTTTGTGAAAATGAATATTAAAAGCTAAATAAAAAAAAAAAAGTCTAACTTGCCTCTCTGTAACATCTAGCGATCCTAATTCTGCCCTCTAAAAGCAAATAGAACGAGCCTAACATTCTGCCTGCTAGGTGTTCAAATACTAAAAACAGTCATTATGTTTGTTGAGTTGCCTTTTCTCCAGGATGAACTTGAGCAGTTCTTTCAACTGCCCTTATATTTCATGGACAAGTCTTTGCTTCAACCTGGTTACTCTCCTCTGGATGCTCTCTACCTTATCATTGTACCTCTTGACTTAAGACACCCAGAAATGAACACAATACTTAACATGAGGTCTGAGGAGAAAAAATAGTGGAGCTAACTCTTTCCTATTGCTGGAAGCTGTGCTCTTCTTACTGCAGTGGCTTCTCTAACCCACTGCTAGCTTGTTGAGCTTGTAGTCCACTAATGCCCTCAGCTTTTTTTTTCAAGAAAAAATGTTATCTATCTATGCTTCCTACATCATATACTTATAAAATTGAGGTGTTTCTTGTATGAAGCAGCAAAGAAACATGTATCCTTACTGTATTTCATCTTAATAGAGTCAGCACAATATTCTAAGCTGACAACCTTGGAGGTTGAGTTTGTCATCTGTTGTGTTAGTTATCCCTCTAAGCTTAGTGTTATCTACAAGACTGATGAACATAGTATCTATTCTCAACTCATTCATAAATATGTAAAATAGCACAGGGTCAAGTACAGATACCTGGGATACTACACTGCCACACTGACGTTTAACCATTCTTAAGTACTCTTCGATTCTTGCCATGCAAACATTTTTGAATCAACCCCATTGTATTACTATATAACCTACGTCTCTTTATCTTCTTATCCAAATACTATGAGATACTTTATCAAAACCTTTGCTAAAAATCTATATAAGCTATATCCATAGCAATCTCCTCATCTACTACCTTAGTAACTGTCAAGAAAAAAAAGGAAATGTTTTAATTAAAATGTTTAATGTTTAAAAAGAAATAAGAAAATGTTCTTGATGAAGCTACAATAGATATTTTTTAATCTCACTTTCATCTTTAGATATTCACCAAACATTTCTTTAATGATTAGTTCAAGAATTTTTCTAGAAATCAAAGTCAAGATAACTAGCCTGTGTTTTCCACAATCTTTCAAAACATTGTAGTCATTCAGTAATCACATCTGTTCATTCTTTCAGGAGTCAAAGCAATAGTTCATTTGGGACAGGTAACCTTGCATTTACATTTGTACTGCTTTTCCATGGGCAATCCATATATGTTTATCATGAAGATACAATCCCAGTTCTTTAATTCTCATGTCCAGAATTTAAGACTCTAGTCACTTAACATGGGAAAACAATTTTTTTTGGTTTGTGATCTTCAATACTTTTAGATTACATAGGGTATATAACATTGAAAATCTCATACTCACTCACTGATAGTAGTCCTTGGAGTAACCATTCATAGTATAACAGATTGGTGTTCAATTGGATCACATCTGGGCCAGACGGCAATCTGTCTCTAAAGGTGATGAAAACATTGCCAACACTGAATGTGTTGGAGGCCAACAGTTTATAAAATGAATCAAAACCGTTAAACAAGTCGAAGGAGATAAAAGGCTTTCAGTTAAGAGACTGACATTAGTAGCTGAGGAAGTGCCGCCTCCATTCAGGGATGTTATGTAAGTCTTCATTTCCATGTTACAGTTATAGAAGAAATGAGATTTAAAACTTTCTGTCATTTGTTAAAATGTAGCCTGAGCATTGAAAATTCAAAGAATCTCTATGGTCTTTAGATAACAAAGTCAACTGTTTAATTTTCTTTCCTGTGCAACTTTTGATTGTGCTTATAATGATAATAACTTTGTACAGTACTTTAATATTTATAAAGTGATTTATTTAAATTCTCACTTAATCCACTTGAGGTACTTGCTATTATCTGCTTTTTAGAGATGAGGAAACTGAGGTTCTAAGAGTTTAAGTGAGTTGTCCAGGGTCATATAAATATTATCTGAAGAAGAATTTGAATCCAGGTCTCTCAGGCTTCAGGTTTGGCACTCCACCCTTCACATTACACTGATCTCATTTGTAGGTAGTCAAGTATGTCAAAACATGTTATTTGGACTCCTACGAACTGATAACTGGAATTATTTTAGGTAAGAGTTTTACCAAAACAGATTTCTCTTTTGACCATCTTATAAGACAGTCATAAGGCTCCTCCACTCATGCCACTTTTAAGTATTCATGCTTATGTTTTCAGTAAGTCTGCAGTTCAGCATTTCTGTGAACTCACTAAAAGAGGAGAGACCCAGGTGACATGATAAAAGCAATGGATAATTAAAATGGATAATGCCAGTTTTCTTCAAACACTTGTTCATTTTTTTCACCTGCCCACTAGTTGAATGCTCTTTTATAGAGGGTAAGTGAGAAAAATCTTGTGTCAAAGGAAAACATGAATGATTAAATAGAGGTTATAATGCCATGAAACAGGAGAGTCAACTTATAACAGGCAAGACCATTCTTAAGAAGATCTGTGATTAAAAGGCAAACATGCAAATGTAACTAATAATAGCACATGTCTGCAGGTTAATGAAAAGCACTTCTATTTTCCATTACTTCTGTGATATCTTAAAAATATAGCTATTTTAAAATAATCCTGACAGCAATGTAACTTTCATAAAAATGCTTCTTGAAGTAACACTTAGACAAAACATCTTTGTTCTTTGTACTAGAGGTAATAAATAACTTTTCCTAGGTATTTAGATCTAGTTTTAAGTAACACTAACACTCTTGTGGGTTTCTTCCTTGAGACTGTCCTAAGCTTAATTCCACAAAAATAAAATAATATGTACACTAAGACTAGATTTACTATATTCGAGATGACCGGAAAAGTAACAAAATAACAGGCTATGCAAGTTAGATTTACCTTGAAGTACAGCATCCACATGAAATCATAATGTACTCCAACAAGGATAGCTTGATAGTTAATGGCAAATATTATAATATTTGTATTTTTTTCTATGCATATAGACTATGTACCTTCTTATGATATCTTCAGACAATTTATACTCTATTTTTTTCTTCTGTAACAAGAAAGGTATCAAAACCAGACCAAAAATGGGTACAGGAATCAGTCATTTATTGAATTATTAAAGAATATCAATAAATTAACAAAATTATTCATGTATTTCATATTGTTTATATGACATCTCTATTACTATGACATTGGTTATCATGACCATATTTTAATATGCATATTAATATAGCATAAATAAGAAATATAAACACATATTAACCTAAATAGCATCAATATATCATAATTAAATAGCATGAAAATAAAAATCAAGAGAAAAGGAGAATTTCTTCATTCTTTGAGGAACTTAATATCATATATAATAGGGCATTTGCTAATAGCAGGATCAATCAAATAAATTTTAAAGGTTAGTCACAGTCTATTTAAAAGTTTTGTTCCAGAGGCAGCCTTCAATTTGTCAGCAATTTATAGGTTAAAATTCCACAAAGCACTCCTTAACTGTATGAACAAATTAAGCAGAACATTTTAGCATGACTCACACAAAGACAAAATGTATTAGTCAACATATATAATACCATACCTGTCCTCAAATGGCCCATGTCCTCTGGCTTCAGTGAACACTTAAGAGAGTTACTTGCCTATTAAAAAATTCATATTTATTTTCTGATTTCACAGCATATATGAAATAATTAAAGATACTTTTTAAAAAATAACTAGCATTGCCCTTTTCAACTTGACTTCAGGAAATGATGATTTGAGGCAGCTTCTAATGGGATTGCATTTGGCTGACTGCCACAAGGTCTGGAGAAAAGTTGCTAATTCTTTTTGGTGTTTGATGCACACTTGGGATATTCTACAGAAGATGTATTTCTATTGTATATACACCTTTATGTTTCACCCTTCTGAGTAGAAAAATAAATCCAGAGAGAAAAGAAATAAATATTTCATAACTAGATTTCAAGTCTTTATTTTCCCCAGAATGAACACAATCTCAACTTATTTAGAATACAAAGCAGCAGGAAACCTGTGACAAGCCTGATTTTCCCATTTGTTATCAAGTGACAATGCATTATTATGACCATGTGTGTTACTTTATTTGCAAATGCTTTAGGCAATGAGGTCAATGTTAATTGGGTATTAAAATTATTTAACTGGAGAATTTACTGTTAAGAATGTTTGAAGAGGGGCACTTCGTCAAGGTATTCAATATTAAAGTCCGTTTCTTTCTTTCAATAACCTGGGTATAATCCTTTCACAATGACTGTCAGTAACTTGCTTAATCTACTATAGTATTAGTGATATTTGCACTATTTTTGGTCTATCAATTATCGGCCATTGATAAGCAATTAAATGACTCTTACATGCATTCAAATTGGCCTTTTACATGATATTATAATTTCCCAGGAGGCAGAGAAAAATATTGGATCACCAATTTATTGTAGCTAGAAGCAGCTCTAGAAACCAACTTGCCCAAAATAGGATAAGAACAGTTAAGGACCCAATGTCACACATGTAATGCACATTAGAGGGAGGATTTGAAGTAAAGTCCTTCACTCTAAAGATTTCCATTCTTCCCAGCCACTACTATAAGTAAGCAGAGTTCTTAGGGGTTTGGGGCTTTGTTTGTTTGCTTTGAATGGACTCTTTCCAAACCTAATGCGTTGAACTAAATCCTTCCAAATGCTTAACTCACTCCCCTCATGTGTGAAGCATAGGTGTTAAGTATTCACGTTTTTATCCTCTAAAGGTATCATTGAATGTATTATTGCTGCCAAATGTAGACAGGAGCTTCCAAAGAGAAGGATTTGAGCAATCCGTAGTCAGTGTGAATGACTGTATTTAAGAATGGAGTTCAGATTTCTGGACCACAATGTAAGCTACAGGAAGACTGTGCTCTTGAACAGGGACAAATCACATTTAAAAAGAGTTAGTAAAGTAAATGTTTTCCTCAAGATTTCCAAATATGATTTTAAACTAAAAATGAATGAAGAGAAAAACAGTCATACATACTCACATATACAGCAGGAAACAGCAATTACAACATAGAAAAGATTTCAGTGGAAAAGGTTACAAAATCAAATACTTCCTAACAATGTTACCTGTCCAACCATAAATGTAATGAGCTGATTCAGTAAGGAATAGATTGGTCATCGCTGAAGGTCTACCAGTAGAGGCTAGATGACCTCCCATTATCAAGGATATTGAAGAAAGAATTCCTGTTAAGGTTAAGTTTAGACTAGACCCCTCTAAATTTCACCACTTCAAAGTTCTTCCGCCTTTCTGGATGTACTCCAGCTTGCCAATGGCATTTTTAAAATCAGGTGTTCATAACAGGAGACACTGTTCCAGTTGTGGCATGACCTGGAGAAAGGAGAATCAGTCAGACCATCATCTCCCTAGTTGTGGGCAGCATCCTGAACTCTTAATACAGCTAAAATCACATCAGCTTTGTAGTTGCTGTATCCCATCATGCTTATTGACATTTCAGCCCACAGAAACCTCAAGGTCTATAGAGGTTTTTTGGTTCTTCGTTTTTTTTGCTTTTTTTCTCTCTCCACATGAACTGTTTTCTGTGAAGATTAAGAATGACCTGTTGAATGGGACAGAAATCACCAAAGAGCAGCCTGGGAAATATGTTAGAGGAAGTGTAATGCAAAGGCAATGGAGAAGTCCTTATCATATTACGGGGGAAGAGGTGGAATAAATAGAAGAAGCATGTAATGATTGTATGCATATGACTCACAATATTTTTAGTACCACCTGTCAGTCATTTCCTCACCCTGTTCCTTCCCACCCTGAGTCGTTGCCTAGAGCTTATCTTCAATAAATTGTGAGCTAATGAAACATGTTTTTTTTCTTTAAGCATTGATTTTTCCTCCTATGTGTGTGTATATATGCATGTGTATGTGTGTGTATGTATGTGTGTGTGTGTGTACATATAATTCTCTACTCCCTTCTCCCTCCTGAAAAACAAGGCTGACAAAATTTTCTCCTAAATTCTTCGGATCTTTGAAAATTAATTCAGGTTTTTAGTATAACATATCATAGCATCATCCAAGCTATGATACTTTGTCACTTCCTGGTTATAGAGAAGATAAGTTGCTTCTGGGGGATAAATTTCCTTTTCACAAATTCATGGACTGACATAGCATCAGAAATATTCCTGGATTTCTCACAATCACTGTATAATAAACATTCTATTCAAACATTGAATAATGACTAAAACAAACAAAAACTTCATCTGTTTGTCTTTGTTGCATGCCAATGTTTAGTCTCTAGCTGTCATCACTGGCAGGATGAAAGGGTAAAAATGCTTTTTTTTTATTTTTAAAGTAGGCAACAATACTTGTTTTTATAATATTTATGTGCTCTGGCAATTAGGAAGTTATAGAATTCTTGGCCATATTAAAAAAACTTATTTGGACCTGAAAGTTAAGAAAAATTTAATTACCCAGAATGGTCAAATGAAAAATAATTTGACATAGAGATTAATTCCTAACAGTTTATGTTGGTACCAAAATCCTAATTTACCTTGTCTTATTCAGAGAAAAGTCAAGTTGCAAATACCAGGCATAAATATTTTGATTATCTCAACTCTATTGTATAGTTTGACAAAAACATTTTTAACACATGGTAGTCCTAATTTTTTCATCACTTTTCTCTTGCTGGTCTTCACACTTTTAGCTCAAATTCATTCATTCATTCATTCATTCATTCATTCATTCAATATGCTTTTATTATGTGTTTACTATGTGGTAGGCAGGTCCTGGGAGTAAAAATACAAGAACAAAAAAGGCTTTGCCTTCAAGGAGACTGAATTATAGTGGAAAAAGCCACTACATAAATAAAGTCAATGTTATTTTGAAAGAAGTCAAGGGCACTGGCAACAAGTGATATAAAAGGATATTATAAGTAAAGTGGAAGGCTCATCCTCTGGTAGGAGATGGCACTCAGGCATAATATGGAAGGAAGCTAGGAAGTCTTAGAGGCAGAAGGAAGAAGACAAGGTCTTCCAGGCATCAAGTACAGTCTGCTCAAAGGGATAGAAATCAGAGTGAAAATTTCATGGTTTACATAGCAAATAGACCAGTTAGACAGGACCAGAGCATTTGAGGAGGAGTATAACATTAATCTAGATAGGTAGTCTGCACATAGATCCTGAAAGTCTTTACATAGCAAGCACAGATGTTAGTCTTTTGTCTTAGAGGCAATAAGGAGCCCCTGTAGATTCACGATCAGGAAAGTATTAAGTCTCTGCCCCAAGAAGAGGAGCATGAATTCATTATATGATATAATATGGCATAGCAATGTTATCCAACACTTGAAGAGACCCATGATTTTATGTGATTTATAAAAGCTAGACAGTAACTTTAGGGAAACAGAAGAAGTGCTCCTTATTTCAATTAATTGGTAAGATTCTAATCTCATATTACCTTAAACAAATAGAAAAGTATGAAGGCAAATATATAGGAATTGAATTTTCCCTTTTGATTGAGTAGGTAAAAAGAAGTAAATATCATCTCTCCTCTTTTTTGACCACAGAGATGGTTAGATGAAGGGGAGAGTCATTTTCCTACTGGAGATGACTAGTAAAGATATTTTTTTTGCTGTAAGAGATTGCCACAGAAAGCAGAGCAGTGAATGTGTGAACCCGGGAGATCTATCCGTAACTATACATACATACATACATACATTATATATGTATATACACACACACACACACACATATACATGCATGCATACACACATTATATATATATATATATATATTTCCCTCCCAGGCTTGTATCCTGTGATGAATAACCTAGCAGACACAAAATCTGATTGCTACCCTTTAGGTAGTGAGGGATACTTCTGTCTCCTTGAGGGGCACTGGTCCAAAAGCTTTGGGTCTAAAGGTCAAGAAAAACTTAATTGAACAGAAAACTTGAGTGAAAAACAAAAGAGTAAGAGAGAGACATGGAGATTTATTTCTAACAAATATCAACTGTATCAGTAGGGAAATCTTAATTTACTCAGTTTAGGTCTGAGAAAAGTTCAATAGTATATTTCAGGTATTAATATTTTGGTTAACTCAAATCTACTTGTTGGGGACAGTGAGATGGTGTAGTCCCAGGACTGGAGTAAGGAAGACTTATATTTCTGAGCTCAAATCTGACTTCAGACTTCAATAGCTATATGACCCTGAGCAAGTCACTTAACTGTGCTTGCCTCAGTTTCTTCATCTGTAAAATGAGCTGAAGAAGGAAAGGCAAACCACTCCTGTATCATGATGACAAGAAAACCCAAGACAGAGTCACAAAGAGTTGGACACAACTGAAATGAACAGATCAACACTTATTAAATGGTCAGACTAAAATATCTGAACATGATTTTTCTTCCAATTCTTTCTTTTAACACTTTTAATTCAAGCTAATTCACTCATTCAATATGCACTTATGATTTACCTTATATTATTAGGAACCAGTCCAACACTAGCTTGCATACATGACTCCCCTGTTTTGTAGAGGGAAAGGAAATTATGAGCATTTAAGTTTAGTGATCTGAGGGTAACAATGACATATCCTATGTATAAAAAAACTAGCAAAAGTGAAGACAGAAATGAAATTCTAGAAATATTCATCTTTAAGTGAACAGCTTTAGACCATGTTCAGCAAAAAAAAAATTGTCATGAATTATGATAAATGGTGCTTACATTGCGTAAAATTATGTCACATGTGGTCAGTTCAATCCAATTCAACACAATTCCTAGGACAGAGGTCTGACCGTATCATTTCTCTAATACTAAAATTGGCAGTTTATTCTCATGACCTCTAGCAACGGAAAGTCTTTAGCCTTTTATTGAAGGTCCTGACTTCAAACCAAATTCCCGTCATTTATCTTACATTGCTTCCCTTCATACATTCTAGGATCCAGTCACTAAGAAGGACTATCAGGCAAAGTACATTGAGGGCCAAATCTAGGCTTAGGCTTTTTTGGAGTTTTTTGTATGGCCAATCAAGTAGGAAAGTTTCTCCATACACACATATTGTTAAATACAATAAAACTGTTTATAAAACGTCAAGCACATTCAGCTAATTCCATACAGAAAGAGAGGTCCACAGGCAGTAGTTTGTCAGCCCCTGTTAGCCCAGTTCACTAAGTATGACATCCCATCTCCCACCTCCGCTCATTTGTACAAGTTGTTAGAACTTTTAGCAGCTAAAGCAGTTAAAACAGATTCAAGATTGTGAAGTAATCTCACTTTATAGTCAACATTTATCTGACATTTATTAGTGCTTCACCTCCACAAAAAAAGAAGCATGTAGAAATGCAGAGAGGAATTAGAGGAGAGCACCAATGTGATTTAAGAGAAGGGAAATAAGCTAGATCTTCAGATAAAAGTTAGAGGACATGGGTTTTTATTTAATGTGGAAAAGAAAAAAACTTGAGGGCAGGTTAATAACTGTCATCTAGTAAAAAAAGACCTCTTACAGAGCCCATGGTGGATCCGTCTCAAGGACTGAAAGAAAAAAGGAATTTGATTGAATTGCACACAGAAGGACTTAGGTTATATAAAAGAAGAAAAAGTCTTATGATATCAGAATGATGGGCTTCTAGTAAGGGGTCGAATGCTTTTTACACAGACTGGAGAGGAACATAATGGGCAGATACTCAGCAAGAACTTTAAACCAAACTTTGGGAAAGAAGATGTAGAAAAATGCCAGATAAATCCACAGATATAGTGAAAAATAAATATGACAGAAAAATAATATTGTAGGAGTGTTCTGTCATCCTTGGAAAATAAGAGAAAAGGTAAAGAAGGATATTTCAGGCCTCAGAAATCTATATACCAGTTCTCAGTGAATAGGTAATAAATTAAACTTAAAATTTTAACACAAGGAATTAAATACAATTTAATAGATATCACCAGGATGTGGGGGGGATAAAACATGATTGGAATGTAATTATGCAAGGGCATACTTTGTCAAACAAACAAAATAGAAAGAAAGGGAGTATAGCAGTATATGTCAAAAAAAACACATCAAAGGAATGGCATGGCAGAAAGAATTTGAGCAATTACAATAGAGGAAATAAAAAATTGATAATGATGGTGTTTTGATAGTATATTATAGATGACCTAGAGAGACAAAGGTTATGGCAGGTACCACAAACACAGTTATTAAAACTGTCACTTGGATGAGTTGGTGAAAAAGGATGATCATTTAGAAATTTGCTTCATATCCCTTTCTGCTAAAGGTAGATCACCTAATTAGATGATCCTTACCTAATAAAACGAGAGGTATCTGATGGCACAGTGGATAGAATGCTAGAACTGGCATCAGGCAGACCTGAGTTCACATCCAGACACGGAACCTTACTAGCTACATGACTCTAGGCTTAGTACAGTTTCTAGCACATGATAGGCATTATGAAAATGTTTATTCCCTTTTCTTCTCCTGACAAATTCTTGATTTTTCTCATTTGTAATTTTATCCTACAGAAGACAGGGAGAAAAATCAGTATTCCTTTGCTGATTATAATTAAAATAGCTAAAGAGGACAGGTGAGTGGTATGAGGCAAAGGGTCCTAAAATTCCTAATAGCCAAGGAATAAGAAGCTACATGTATATATAGTCTTGTCTTAAGGAAATATACTTTCTGAACTTAGAAATGATCTTATGGATAGAGATTATAAAAGGAAAGGATGTCAAAGAAGATTAGGAAATTCTAAAATCAGGGGTTCTTACCCTTTTGTGTAATTGTCCCCTTTGAAAGTCTTGTGACAACTATGAACCCATTCTCAGGATGTTTTTAAATGCATAAAATAGCATTACAGAAAAAAAGTACATTGAAATATTAGGTTCAACAACAAAATCATATTCATGATATTGTGAATAATCCTGAAGAAAGAAAAGAGGCATCTTAAAACCAATTGTGAGTGTTCAATGAATTCACTGATGACACTAAATTGATAAAGACCGTGTACAAAATATGAAGGGACACTGAAATAAGGACATATACGAAGGCATGGCATCATTTTTTTTAATTGATCTTATTTACAGTTAATTTATTTTGTCCTGAAATTTCCTAAGTCATGGTCCTTTGTCCCTGAATTTAGTTGAGAAATTCAACTGATCTGTAATGAGTTGAGTTTAGAAATCTAGTTCTCCTGATAATCAGTGTTCTATTATTGTCTCAAGGAAATCTATTATCCTTGAGAGATGCAGATGAACACCAAGGATTCTGATCTAGTTTCTTTACACTACCAAGCTATCCTTCCAGGATGTCTGGTTTGTTACCAAAGAATTTTGGTCCCCTCCTTCTAATTTGGAAGGTAGATTCATTTCTTAGTCAAAGGAGGAAAGAAAGGGTTGTTGCTAGCCCCTCATTCCCGGTTTCGAACCAATCATGTTCCCCACTCCTCAGCTCTGTAAACAAGCATATTGATTTTACTATTTGTGAGGGTAAGCTTTTCTAATTAAACATAATTTGTTCCCATGTACAAAGTACTGTTCTTTGTTTTGTACTCCCAAAAGCTACAACAGAGAGCTTTCTTCCTTATTTGTGGTCTGAGTTTTGCTGAGGAAGCTGATATCCTATTTCCTGGCAAATTCATGCTTTACTAATAAATCGATCATGTGCGAAACTTTTTGGCTCACTTTATCTTATTTTGACTGTAACTACCTGAAAGTATACAAATAATGTCAAGAAATCTAAAGCTCAAATCTTTCTAAAGCATAAAAAAAAAACAACTTTTGCTTCAATAGATCCATTGTTCTCAATTATATTCTAATGGTACATATTGCAACCTATCCCTACCTTTTCATCCAGTTGAGATTTGAATTTTTATAATCACAAACCCTCAATAACATACCTACCTAATATGCTAGCAGCTTTCCTCTAGATTTTTTTTACTGTTGTTGTTTTTAATTATCAAGTTAGTATCAGAGCTGCCTTCAGGCTATCAATTCTTTTCCTGTAATCATGCTGGATGAACAGCCCATCTCTTTTTCCAATCAGCATTTCCTATATTATTTTGGTGATGCTATATGGCTAATTATTAAAGAGCATCACAACCTCAGCAGAGTCAAAATTGCAGGTGACCCCAAGGACAATGGAATTTTATAAAACAGCTTTGAGGAGGTTGCATTTGGTAAATGCCCATGAGCCTTTGTTGTTGTTCATTCATTTCAATCATGTCTGACTCTCCATGGTCCAATTTGGGGTTTTCTTGGCAAAGATACTAGATTGGTTTGCATTCCTTTTTTAGTTCATTTTACAAATGAGAAAACTGAAGCAAATTGGGTTAAGTGACTTGTCCAAGGTCACACAACTAGTGTCCAAGGCCAGAGTTGAACTCATATCTTCCTGACTCCTGGCCAGACACAAGACTCACTGAACTACCTAGCCAACCTAAATGCAATCATATCTGATGTTTTTGTAATTATACTATTCATGATTATTTATGAGATTTTAGCATCTTTCTGGAATTTTAACATCAAATGTGTGGTGCTTTCAAAGACTGAATTTCCACATCTCTTCTGTTCAAGCCTTTTTGTACTCACATGCACCACCTCAGTTCAGGTCCTCATCACCTCTCGCTTTGGCTATACCAAGAGTTTTCTAATTGGTTTCTTTGCCTCCAATCTTACACCTCTCCAATCCACCCTCAAAAAATACCAAAATTAATAATCCTAAAGTACATATGTGGCCATGTCACTCCTCTGTTCAAAAACCTTCAGCTGCTTCCTGTCGCCTCTGGGAAAAAATACAAACTCATGTATCTGATGCTAACTATCATTCAAGATTGATCTCACTGGCATAAGTGCTATTACCATAATATAAAATTCCATCTCTTGCTTCTATCCTATTGCAAAGGCCTTCCCCATATCTGGAATGCCCTCTAACCTCACTTCTACCTTTTAGACTTACTTTTAAAAACACAGCTCAATTGATAGCTCCTATAACCCCAATCATCCCAGGTATTTGTATTCTCTTCCATTGCCTGTACACACACACACACACACACACACACACACACACACACACACACACATGTCTTCCCCTGCTTCTGTTTTTTCTTTGGGTATAGTCCATAGTTGACATTTCTTCAGCTGAACTGATTATCACAGCTTGGCAGCCACTCATAAGAGTAGATCTCAGCTTACTCCATGACCTAAAAGATGCCACTTTTATTCAACAGTAGAGGAACAATCCAGAAAGAGTAAAGTACCCTCACCTCCAGGTCCAGAAAATTTATATCTGATTTCTAGAAGAACTTCCAGGCTTTGTTTTCAAAATCTTTAAGGATCTATGGCAAATAGGAAAAATATGGATACTGGAATTGGACACATATTATCTCTAAATTAAAAAAAAAATGAGACAACTGTGATTGTGGAAACTATAGATCTTGATAGTAATCCCTGAAAAATTGTATAATCAATTATTGGTCCTTCTGTCCACCATGATCTTTGAATACTGAAAATCATGAGTGACACATCATAGGGTTCTATGGAGCAGCAAGGTGGTGCAGTGGATAGAGTGCTGGGCCTGAAGTCAAGAAGACATCTTCCCGAGTTCAAGACTGGATGTCTAAACCCTGTCACTGTTTACCTCATCTATAAAATGAACTGGAGAATGAAATGGCAAACCACTCCAGTGTCTCCAGCTAGAAAACCCCAAATGGGGTCACAGGAAATCAGACACAACTGAACAATAACAACAACATGGAGCTCTACATTTGCCCTCTCTGCAATAAGTTTTTTTCATGAATAATTTGAATAACAACATAGAAAACACAAATACATAAATGTTTCAGGCTATATAACAGAGTGATACACAAATTATTGGATTGTGGGATCAATATTCAAAATGATAGTTATCTATAAATATGAATTTCAACAAAATGAAATTGAGCAGTAGAGATGCAAATTCTTCCATTTTGATGATTAAAAAACAAGTTACATAAACAAGAGAAGTGTAAACTGTTACTGACATTAGCTAATATAAAAGCAAGCCAAAGGAGAGAGAACAATAAATTCAATATGTCAACCATGTGAAATAATAATTTTTTTAAAAATGCTAGGTTGTATTAATAAAAATATAACTTCCAGTTCAAGAGAAAGGTTACTGCTGCAATACTTAGAGTACTGTATATCTTTTTTAAATTCCACATCTTAAAAGAAACATTGGCAACTTCCACAGGACAAGGATCAGGATAGTGAAAGGTCTAGAAACCATGTCATGAAAAAGATGTTCAAAAAATGAGACATTTATACCAGAAAAGAAGAGAAAGAGGTGATTAAAGGAGCTGCATTCAGATATCTGAAGGACAATATCATAAAAGATTAAGTAGATTTATTCTATTTTGCATCAAAAAAGAAAACTGGAACTTGTAAGGCAATGGAGCAGGGATAGAATGATAACATGTAAAATGAATGACAATTGTCATTGAATAACACCCAGGCACTGTATTAAGTGCTGGGGCTATAAATACAGAAAAGAAAGAAAGAGAAAAGAAAAGGAAGGAAAGGAAAAGAAAACAGACAAACAATTCCTGTCTCAAGGTGCTTACAGTGTATTCAGGGAACAGCACACAAAAGAAAGCAAAAAAGGAGAGAAAATAGATGAGTGCTCCTTAAATGGAGGTTTGGGGAAGAACTCTGCACTCAATCACCCCTCCCTCCCCATTCATTAGAATCCGAAGGGCAGAGAGTGTCCTGATGAAGTGTGAAAATCAAGACTGATATCATCCTTTGGAATGATGGAGAAGTCCAAAGCAGTGCAGCTGGGAACTAAAGGAGATGTTTAACAGAGAAGGAAAGCTTACAGTGGCTGGCCCATAATGGGTGCTTAATGAACACCTGTGGACTGACTACATGATAGCTGTCTTCAAGTACACAAAGGTCTATCAAGAAGAAGAGGAAGTGGATATTTTGCTTGGACCTAGAGGGCAGATCTAGGTATAATATATACTAGAGAATTGCAATGAGATAGATTTCAAAGACATACAGAATCATATGTTCAGTGATTCAGACCTGGAAGAGACCTTAGAAGTTATCAAGTCTGAAACCTTCATTTTATAAATGGGGAAATTGAGGCTCAGAGAAGGAAAGTAAGTTGCCCAACATTACAGATGGACTGAGTGGAAGAACAAGGATTTAAACCAAGTTTCCCCTACTCCAAATCCATCGTTGTTTCTACTGTTCTATGATATTAGTAAGCACGGTAGCTATTCAAGAGCATAAAAGACTGATTCGGAAGACGATGAATTACCCATCATGCAAAGTCTTTAAGCAGAGGTTTTTTGTCCAAAATATCATAGCCATATTTTTTATTCAGTTGTTTAATTGTTGATATCTCATATCACTTCTAACTCTTAGATTATCTGATTTTAATTTAGAGTGGCGATTTATTAGTCCCTCATTTGTAATATTTAAGAGATGTCAAAAATGAAACAGGCTACCTATAAAAGTAATAAGCTTACTGTCCCTGGACATATTCAAGGTGGAGATAGATGAATTTCAGCTTTAATCCTAAGTGTCTTATAGAAGAGTCACTACTGGGTTCAAAGTTGGTCCAATGACTTCTTAAAGCCTCCATCACAAAGATTCTATAAAATGTTGAATGCTAAGTACAGCAGGGGAGGTTGTAGAATCTGTCAACAAAGATGGATGGATGGAAGGAAGGCAGGAAGGAAGGAAGAAAGGAAGGAAGGAAGGAAGGAAAGGAAAAGAGGAAGGAAGGGGGAAAGTATTTATTAGAGGCATACCATGATCCAGGCACTGTTCTAAGTACATTACAAATGTAATTTCATTTAATTCTCACAACAACAGTAAGGAGGTAGTTGTTGCTAGTATCCTCATTTTATAGTTGAGAAAAGAGAGACAGAGTTAAGTGATTTGCTTAGGGTCAAAAAGTATATGCAGTAGGATTTGAATTCAGGTCTTCCTGGCACCAGGTCCAGCTTTCTATCAGTTGTATCACTTAGCTCCTTAAAAAAATGAATAGATTCTCATGCTTCATATCTCAAGGTGGAGGTAATAAGTATAGGAGGTATAATTATATTTTATTACTATCGTCATCATAGTCTGATTTTTAAAAACACAAATTGAGCTGGGAAAGGGAATATTATAGAAGTAATTTTAAGATTCAGTATTTAAAAGACTGGGTACTACCTCTGGAATCAAAGGACCTACTTTCAAATAACATCACTATTATTATGAAATAACATATGGAAACTTTAAGGTGCTATATAAATCCAAGGTATTACTGTTACTGCTTCATTTGTGACTTTAGGCAAGCCCTTTACATTGTCTAGACCTCAGTTTCCACATCTGCAAAAGGAGAAGGTTGAATTAAATGACCTCTCAAATCTCTCTAGCTCCAGATCTAGTCTTTTATGATTCTATAAATCTTTTGGTAAAGGAAAGCATCACTTCATCACACCAATATTCACTCAGTATTTATTTCATTTGATAAGCTTGCCTTTTTGGATATCAGAGTTTCACTAAGTATATCTCACATTTATTCTTAATTTTTTTAATGCTGATGTTGATTCTTCTGTTTTGTTGCTACAAGATGCTTTATGATCATTCTTTTTAGCTGTCAGAATCCCCCAGGGAAGCTATTTTTAGGGGCTAAATGGATCACCCAAGGTCATTTTCAAAGCCTGAATTAAAACCCAGAGTTTCCAGTCAATTTCTTCAATAACTCAGTCATACTGCTTGAAATTCCTTCAAAATAATCATCTTTTATGACACTTCTTCTATATCAAACACTAAGAGGCTCAACAATTTTTGACAAGTCTTAGGAAAAAACAAGCACTAATGACTATTTGATATTTCATTTACAGCCCTGTTACAATTCTTTTTAGCTGAAGACATTCATTTTATATCACTTTAATGCTTATATTGTGAAATTTAATTTCTAGCCACAGTATAAGGTTGCATGTATCAACACACACACACACACACACACACACACACACACACACACACACATACACATACATTTGAAACTTTCTATTAAGATATTTAAGTAACTTGAATAAAAATCATATAATGTATCCCACCTTTCCAGTAAAGGAAACTTTTATAAAGTTTCAGAAATGATAGAGAAAAATATGGTTGTTTAAAATATTAGTCTAAATGGACTTTTTCAAAAGCTATCAAGAGTTCCAGATCCATAAATAGGTATCAGGTTGAATGTATTGTTTTGGTCTTTGGGCATGAAATTTTATCAAATACTCTGATTCATCATAAGATGCTAAACCAGTAGCAATAAAGAGACACTTAGGCTGTAAACAGGACACAACAGGTGAAAATCAAACACTAAGGTCTCTTTTTCTTCCTGCTTTTCTCTCCATTTTCTTTGTATCCTCTGCTTTGGAGAAAGCTCTCCCCTTTTCTAATCCTTTTCAGTTCAAAGTATGCATCTGTGTGTGATTGGTTGCTGGGTTAAGAGGTTGCATAGATTACCAGCTCCAGTTCCAGTTTACATCCAAATTAATGTCACATCTGTAACAAATTGGGATGCTTAGCTATTGTCAAACAATGTAGGGCCAAGGTTGGCAAATTAGTTAGTATTAGCATATAGACCTTTTGGCAAGAAAGGAAAGCTTTTTACTTGAAGCTAGGCATTCTGCAGGATTTGTCAACTCGAATCTGCCACTGGCCTCATTATCTCATTTGTCTTAGTTAGGCTAAATTGGCAGTTATGTCTTCATGGCAAATGTTTGTTTTTACAAATGAGCAATGGAGCAGAATCTAGTAGAATGAGCATGAGGACTTTTCCTTTGCAATTTATTCAGATAATCCCAGGGCTGGTGACCAGAATCATTGATTTAAATGTCTAAAGCCTTCTTCCCTCTCTTGTTCTTATTTTGTAAATGGTAACTTGTCAGGGATACGGATCCCAAAGCTGAAATTAGAGTATCCCTTTTAAAAAGAGATGCTGTTATTTTCAATAATAATTATTAAAGGCCTTGAATTCATTCTTTCAACAAGAAGAGACCACCACAATCATGGATATTTTATTCATTCAGAACTTTAAGTTGTCCAAAAGAAATGGATTTTCTGAGACAACTGAGATAACTCAGATTTTTTTAAACACCTAAACTTTATTTTCAAAGTATTCTGTGTGGAATTCATTCAAAAATTCAAAAAAAAAACCACTTTAATGCTCTCTTTTAAAGGCTATATAACCTTTTATCATGATTCGGGATTTTCTAGAATCTAGATCATAGTTTATTGACAACATTAAATTATCCCTAATGTGTTTAGGAATAGTTCTCTTTTTTACCTAAAAATATTTTCAGAATTTGGACAGAGGATCCTGTTAGATATAAATAGGCAATTTGCTCAACAGAGAGAGGTATGCAATGTAAACACAAACTTCCAAGGAATTCTTAGTGCAGCACAAATATTTTGGTGGATTTGTAAAAAAAAGAAATAAAATCTTTAATAGTAACCCTAAAGATATAAGACAGAAACATTTCTGAAATGGATATGGTAATAGATAAACAAATCAATGTCTGTACTAAGTTGTCTATATAATGTCTATACTAGGCATGCAACCATCATAGAACAGAAGAGTCAATTACACATTTGTAAGTGGGAGGAGGGGGGGAGGACAAAAGAATGAAGAAGAAAAAAGAAGACTACATTTTTCTGCACAAGGAGCAAACAAAAAAGAAAGAACATATTATTGGAAAACCTATGCCTTTAAGTACCTCTATCATTTTTATTGTTATGAAAGCCCATACTAGAATACACACACTTGTTCATTTTTATCTACCAGATTAACTGAAAGTAAATTAAAAGTTTTTACATTTTTAGGTTTGAGAGCCAATGGAGGTGGGATCTTCCCCTGATCAGAGTGTAAAAGCAGTCTTTTAATCAAGAGGGTAACTGCATTTTTAACAATATCCTGACTTCTCAACCAAGTCACATGACTGGGGAACCCTATTATTCAGGTTGGAGACAAGCAGGGTCTGGAGCTAATCATTATGCCTTCATTTCAAATAGCTGGAAGGTAAGTAAACATCCTTAAAATCCTATTATTGACAAGAAGGGTTAAGAAGACAGCATCCTCGCATTATGATACAATATAGTAATACAATAATGCCCAAAGAACTACTTAGACAACTAGGATCATAGTTCTTATTATTGCTTTTTTGTGTTTTTATCTCCTTGTTAGATTTCAAGTCCTAAGTAAATTTTTGTCATTGCATGCCTCAAGTAGCCTCTATTTCTTTGAAACCTGTTGTCATCACCAAATTTAGTGTTGTATTTTATATAATTAGACAAAATTATAATAAAATTAATTGGAATAAAAAATCCTAGATTCTCAAAGTATTTTTTTAAAATAGAGATGAAGGGGAAACAAACCTCCGAAATTATAATGCTATAGTAAAGCACAAAAAATTACTTGGTACTGGATATAAAATGAAAATGTCAAGTAGTAGAACAGACTAAAAAGAATCAGAACAAGACTCAATAATCCAATGTTCGATAAACCTGAGAATATAAGTAACTTCTTTATAACATTCTTATTTGACAAGAATTTCCTGTGAAAACTATAAAACAAGGTAGCCAAAAAAAGGTTTAGATCAATATTTTACACCAGATACTATACTAGTTTCAAAATGAACGTGTGACCTGAGTATTGACTATCATAACATCAAAATAAATAAATAAAACACAGATCAGGTACCTTTCACAATTATGGCATTGGGGGGGGGGGGGTAGTTGACAACCAAACAAGGAAAAATGATTACAAAAGGTTAAAATATAACTTAGATTATACAAAATTGAAAAGCTATTCTTACTGATAAAATTGATGGGACTAGGACAAGAAAGAAATCCTTCAACTGGGAAAAAATAATTGCATAAAACATCTCCACTAAAGTTATTATGAAAGATACATAGAGAACTAACTAAGATGTATGACTAAGAGCCATTCCCCAGCTGTGATGAAGTTATAAATTGGCCCTGTTATTATGGAAAACAATTTCAAATTATGCTAAGAAAATGACAAAAGTACCCACACTTTTTGACCCACTATTAAGCATTTATCCTAAGGAGGTCAAAGATGGTAAGACATAAATTATCAAAATATTTGGAGTACCATGTTTTGTAGTAGCCAATAATTGGAAACAAAGTAAATGCCCATTGCCTATAGCACAGCTAAACAAACTGTGGTATATTTACATAGAATATTATTGTCATATAAGGAATTACTAATATGAAAAATTCACAAAAGCATACGGAGTTATATCACGAGTGCTGAATTGTCTATTTAGGATTTGGACTTTAAGAGATTGACTAAGCTATGTAACATTAGCAATTGAAAGAACCATATAGTCATGGAGACTCACAAATGAGGGAGCTCCATAAAAAGGTACTGTTCATTAGGTAATTACATAAATAAACTGAACCCATTTTAATTTCATATAGGTCAGGGCCCACAAGGCAATGTAGCTCTGGGCACAATAATCTTCTCATTCTGTAGTTGCTATCAACCCAGACCTATCCAGGCAAATGAAGGGATCTCAAGAACTACAGCTCTCAATGCATAGCCTTGTTAGGAACAGTGTGGACCTGGCTGGCCTAGAGCAATTTATGTGAACTGGTAAATAAGACAAATACAAAGAAGAGAAGAAAGAGATATGAACTAATTCAAAGTAAATTAAGCAGAACCAAGAAAACAGCAAATACAATGATTACCATAATATACATGGGAATTGTTGTTCAGTTGTTTCACTTGTGTCTGAATCTTTATAACCCCATTTGGGGCTTTCATGGAAGAAATACTGAAGTGATTTGCCGTTTCCTTCTCCAGTTCATTTTACAGATGAGGGAACTGAGGCAAACAGGGATAAGTGACTTGCCCAGGGTCACACAGCTAGGGTCTAAGGCTAGATTTGAACTCAAGAAGATGAGTCTTTCTGATACCAGGTCCAGTACTCTATCTGCTGAGCCTCCTAGCTGCCCTTTACAGGGAAATACAACAACCAAATCCAAATAAATCTCTGGACACTATAACCATAATGGTGACAGGACTGTAAAGAACAAGTGAGATAATAAACCTCTTTCCTTGATTTGCAGAGGTGAGCAGACTCCAGGTGAGGGTTACTTTTGCTGAAGTGCTCATTTTTTTCTCTTTTTTTAAACCCATTATTATAAAGGATGGCTCCCTGGGTAAGAAAGGATGAAAGATATATTTGGAACTGAGGAATGTAAAATGTAAAAATAGAGGAAAATCAATAATTCAAATTACACTGGTCCAGGAAAACAAATAAACTCATTAGAATTGTGTATAAAATAGAATCCAATAAGCCTATTAAGGCACTTCCAAAAGTAAAGGATGTAAACTTTGTGACTCTGATTTTGCTACTCCAAGGTGTTTTTTCCTCATTTGGGGATTTAGAGCAATACTCTGATTAGCTGTGGCTCTCAGATAAGTGATCTTTGAAACATTTTGGTATTAGTCTATAAACATGTGGCAACATACTAAAACAGGTTATTTATATGCACGTGCACTGCCTAGAGAGACATCTACATAGATATATACAGATATAGACATATATCTCTATATATGAAAATATGTTCACTATGAAATGACTAATTTACAGTATGAAGTAGAACACAGATATGTTTCCTTGATTATAAAAAATATCAGGACTTCTAAAATATTATCCTGCAATATAGATTTCATTTTAATAGTATTTTCCAATTATATGTAAAGATAATTTTTACATTCATTTTTGCCAAATTGTGGGTTCTATTTTTCTACCTCTTTTCCTCCCCTTCTCTCTTACTAAAAGAGTAAGCAAATTTATATATGTGCCATCATGAAAAATATATTTCCATATTAGTCATAATTGTGAAAGCAGAAACAGACCAAAAGGAAAAAAAATATGAAAAAATAAAGTGAAAATAGTATGCTTCTATCAGCATCCAGAGTCCATCTGATCTTTCTCTGAACGTGGACAGCATTTTCCATCATGGGTTCTTTGTAATTATCTTGGATCATTGTATTGCTGAGAAGAGCTCAGTCATTCATAGATGATCATCACACAGTGTTGCTGCTACAGTGTACAATGTTCTCTTGGTTCTTCTCACTTCACTTTGCATCAGCTCATATAAGTTTTTCTAGGTATTTTTTTCTGAAATCTACCTACTATTTCTTATTGCACAATAGTCCATTATGTTAATTTATCACAGTTTGGTCAGACATTCCCCAATTGATGGGTATCCCCTCAATTTCCAGTTGTTTGCCACCACACAAAGAGCTGCTATAAATATATTTGTCCATCTAGGTCCTTTTCCCTTTTTTTATGATCTCTTTGAAACATAGACCTAGTGATGATATTGACATATCAAAGGTAGTGCAGTTTTATCACCCTTTGGGCATAGTTCCAAACTATTCTCCAGAATGGTTAGATTAATTCACAATTTCACCAACAATGCATTAATACCCCAATTTTTGCCATATCTTCTCAAACATTATTTTCTCTTCTGTCATATTAGCTGATTTGGTAGGTGTGAGGTAATATCTCAGAGCTGTCCTAATTTGGATTTCTCTAATCAAGAGTGATTTAGAGCATTTGTCCATATGCCTCTAGATATATTTGATTTTTTTATCTGAAAACTGCCTGTTCATATGCTTTAACCATTTATCAAATTTATTCTTAGAAACTTGACTCAGTTTTCTACATATTTGAGAAATGAGACCTTTATCAGAAATACTTTCTGTCAATATTGTTTCCTTCTAATCTTGGTGGCATCAGTCTTGTTTGCTGCAGTATAGATTTCAAGACAGCATTAATATATACATATTTATGTATATATACACATACATGTATATTCATGTGTGTGTGTACCATAGGATTCTAGCTTTAGATCTGGAAGAGACACCGGAAAATATTTTATAGGGAATAAAAGTGACACCTTAATGGGTTGTTTTTTTGCCCAATGTCATGTAGTTAGTAAGAGGCAGAGACAGAATTCAAACCCTAGATCTTCTGACTCTCAATCAAATGGGAAGCATTTCCCACTACACCACTTTTGTGTAAATGCTTAGCCAGGATCTGTGCATGTATATACCTTTCAATGATGCTGACCAGATTAGACAGCAACGAATGCTATACATCTTACTAAATAACATTCCATGCCACTCTGGAGTAGAAAACGACAATGATCGAGGTTTCCAGTTAATTATGTAGAAAGCTAACCACAGAAAGAGACAGTTATAAATGCTACACAATATGCCCTTCTGCTTAGTGATATCTAACCCCACAATCTTACTTCAAGTGAAGTTCTTGAAATGACATTTCAAAAACCCAATTTTAGTCCTTCTGTATATTTGCTGCCATCAAAATATTCCCTTTTTCTTTTCAAATGTTTAGAGCTTTTAGATTATGGATGCAGAAAAGGGTTCTCTTTGCTCAGCTTTACAGACACATTATTTATGGGCAAATAAAAACTATCGTGTGGAACTGAAATTATTAGCAAGCTTTTTCCTAAAGTATGCAACAAAGCAAAAATATGTTTTCTTCAGCAGCAACCAAAAACGGTTTTAAAGAAATTGCTCAAGCTGGCTTTTCACAATGTAACTAATGGAATTTTAAAAGAAATTTACAGTATGTACCATGTAGTTGACCTTCAAGGCTATCTATGTGTTTTTGGTCATAGATCTTCAATGCACACTGGTTATTCCTCAGTTTATGGACATATAAATGTCAGCTTTTTTCCATGCATCTACACAAGTGATGCTAATAGAAGATCACTTAAGAATTTTTATAGGGGCTACATCCTAGGTCAAGCAAATGAAATGGTGAGCAGAGTGAACAGAAGAGAAAATACAATAGATCATCCTCTAGTTTCCCTTATTATTCAGGGAACAAGAGTACAAATATATGTGAAATAGACAATGTATAATTAATCTGACACTTTAATAACAGTGGCAATTTGTGCCAATGGGTTTTCAGAACATTTTTATACTAATGACATGATTCCCATGAGTTCATTTATGTATAAACCTAAGAGTAGATTTAACTTCTGTTGATCTTTAGTAAATATAGGTTTTTGTTCCCTGTAGGATTGAAAGGAGGCATATTTTACTCTCATTTTCTGATGAAGATTGAGCTAAAATAGTAATTTTCTCCAAAGGGAGATATGTGTATTTCCATATGTCATGGTTGCTGCTCTATAGAGCAGTTACAGTTTAGAGCTAGAGTTTTCTAGGCAAGTTTGCAAAACTTTCTGCAGCCCATCTTCTTACAAAGATCACTGTGATTATTCAAACTATTTTAAAGGTTTCCTTAGGTAACAGCCAAACATATTTTGTGGACATTCCCTAGGAAGTCTCATAGGCAGACATATCAGGCCCTCTTTTTTTAATATACAATAACTTATCCAGATCTAAATTCAAAGATACAAAAATATAAAGTGCTTTGGTAACTGAAGGGGAAAGATGGGATACAATTTTACTAATTATATTACATAGGGAATAGAATAACTAGGTATAAATTATTCAATTACTCTGACTTGGTTCCTCATCTATTAAATTAGAAAAATTACAATACTCATTACATTTACAGAGTTGGAGAATCAGGTGAGATAATGCAAGTAAACCATGTTTAAACTACAAAGCAACATGTAGATAGAAGGGATTAATTTTTCTATATTAAAGCCTTAGCTGCAGGTCCTCATCATGTTATAGGAATTATTCTGGATTCTCTAAGGTTATGCCACAAGATCAAAGGCTCTGGAAGATTGACCAAACTAAATAGGCTTCCAGGATAGCCCCAGTAAATGAACTTTGTCTAGTTTCTGCACACTAGCCAAGCCTAGGGAGGCTCTTTACCGATTTTGCTTCAGAGCAATGAATTTGTTGGACACAAAAACTTTCAGAAGTGATCTAATAAGAAAAGAAGGGTTCAAAGTGGGGAAGGGTACTATTAAAAACAACTTACAAATACATATAGGCCAGCAAAGAAAATTCTCACTTTGGTCATATCTAAAAAGGCATGTCTCATTTTGGATTTTAAATATGCCACCTTTCTGGCAAAAAGTGTGTAGAATGATTCATCTTCACTCCTCAGGACTCGTGTTTTATCGTTGTAGTTAGGTGTATCAATTTTCTGTTTTTCTGTAAAAGAGGGGCAAAAAAATGTCAGAGCCGATAGTTTTTCCCTGGACACAAGCATAGGTATGACTCTAGCACTGAAATGGAAAGAGGATGCTGGGAAAATTTTTCTCCTTCATACTTGGGACAAAATTATTATCAATATTAACCAATGAACTCATTAAGAGGCATATATTTCAACCTTCCAAAATAAGGGATAAAGTAAATTAGCTCTTAAACTACAACAAAATTAATTAAAAGAAATATTAATATACTAACAAAATGGTATGCACTGAGAGTATAAAAGAGAGGATATAAAAATCTTTAAAAGCATATATAATCTAGTAGATGTACCACCAGCAGCAAACATTTATTAAGCACTATGCTAGCATTAAAGGAAATACAAGGTTTAGATAAGACTCCTTGGTCTCTGCCCCTATGGAACTTGCAGTGTTTTGGGGAGATATGACTGACACCAGTACAGATAGTCGTAATGCACAATATTACATGATAAGTGCATTAGAGAGTTACAAAACAAAGTGCTTTATCTAATGCACATATAAACCAGTGCATTATGATCTAGCAGATGAAGCTGAATCTGGAAGGATTATCTTCATATCTAAAATATCAACAGAGGAAACAATTTTATATGATCCCTTTTCCAATACATTTATTCTTTCTTGTGGAGCCAAGCATGCCAGGAGATGTCTTCTCATTGAATTTTGATACTTTCGTGTCTGATCCTGGCTAAAATCAGGGACTGCTGAGGTGTGTAAAAATGAAAATAAACAAAACAATGCCATCTTTTGCAGAATTATAAAAGATGAATCTTATTTTGTCTGTACTACTTGGGAAGCACCTTGAATATCAGCCTGCACTTAAATATTCTTAGTACTGCATAAGAATTTTAGCACCTATTTCTTTATATTTCCATTAAATAACACAAGGGTATGTATGCTTACTCGTTAATTGTGAAGAAGAAGCCTGGCAAATGGTACATTGTCCATAGGATCATAGATGTGGAGCTGAAAGGAACCCCAGAGATCATCTACTCCTACCCTGTCATTTTACAAATGAGAACAATAGATCTGTAGAATTAAATGACTTCTCCAAGGTCACAAAGGTACTAAGTATCAGAGGTGATACTTGAACCCTGAGTCTCTGACTCTAGAAGAAGCTCTTTCTCGGCATATTCTAAACAGGGCATTTAAGCAAATCAGAATTCTTCAGAGTGAAAGAATTAATTCTCTCAGATTGCTATTTCATGCTCAGGATAATATTATTTATTTAAAGATTCACTACTGGTGTTATTTCATCTTCCATGAAGGAAATCAGTTTATTCATAGAAGATATTTCCATACAAAATTATGAAATAACTTACAAAAGAATTTATTGGTAGTCCCTGGACTTAAGATGCTACCATCTAGAATGGAAATGTTAGATTTTTGATACTCTAACATTTTTTAGATTTCTTTATTCCTAGAAGCATTATCTGGCTTAAAAGTCACCACAGTCTAAGCTTCTTGTATTGCTGAAATACATCAACTCTATTCCAAGTTTCCTTTCCCTATGAGATAATGTTCATTTAATCTTTGCTCTCTCTGCTAAAGATGAGACCAGTAATAGAATCATGCTTTGTATGTGTGTGCCTGTGTGTGTTTGGGGATTGAACTGGGACTATCAATTCATTGCACTTAGTCCATTGGAAAAGCTATTGAATGTTAATGATGTTCAGTCACCAGTGGCTTGGTTTGAATTTAATGTGTCAGTGAGCTAGAAGCTAACATCTTTGTATCCTATTACTAATCTCCTGAGAAAGTTAGTCCAATTCATTTTCTAGTTTTAGATTGAAAAAAGGGTCATTTGTTCCTGATTAAAGACAAACAATGATCCTAAAAGTTTTTAAATGTTTGGAACTCATTTTCCCTTCTGTGACTTCCTAAGCATGAAAATACAGTTTAACCAAGCCGGGAGCTTCATTCAAAGTCTAGACTCTTGCCCCAGGCTTCAACCTCTGATTCAATTCATTGCAATCTAAGAACCATTTATTAAATAGCTATTGTGTTTTTGGTAAAGAGTACTTTGCTAGGTGCTGGTTCTAGGGAGTCGAATGAGGGTGTGGTGTAGGAGTGGGGGAAGAACTATATCATCCTTCAAGAAGCTTATATTTTACTGAAAAGGAGGGGGAAGATTGTGTGTTACATATATCTAAAGAGATGCACACATATAGACACACATATATGTACATATGTAGAGATGTACATATATACATCTTTGCATATGTACACATATGTACATATGTATGTGTGTATATACACACACAGACAGAATACTCTGACTCTACACTTTTAGGGTCAATCAGGCTGTATCTCCTTTGTTCAGGATTCTAGGATGGCTTGAGGGTTTTACTGGATGTGTTTCTGCTTTACCACAATAGACGAGTTCCCACTGGAGTTGTCTTGCTGTCTTTCTCTCTCTATATCTCTTTCTCTGTGCCTGTTTCTCTCTGTCTCTCTGTCTCTGTCTCTCTCTCTCATACACACACACACACACACACACACACACACACACTCACACCCCTTCAACTCCAAACTTGGCTCAGTTCCTACATGTAATGTTAATGGAATAGAAGATCTTTCCTTCCTATTAATAGGCCTTACATGGAGTCCATTAAGGGAAGTTTATTTAGGGGAAGCATGCTTGTATTAAAGCTTTTACACCTTTTGCTAATTTCTAATTAGGTACTGAGTCATAAGGGTTATTATACCTTCTGGCTCTGAAAAGTATGTGTGTGCACATACATACATATATGTGTGTATATATTGTATACATATATAGATATGTATACAATATACATACATGTGTGTATATAAATATAAATAAATATATACATGCATACATATGTATGTGTGTGTATATATATATACACACACATATGTATATACATATATGTAATACACTCTGAGTTGAGATTTTGCTTTGGGGGCTTGCTTATAAGAAGGACTTTATGATTCCCTGTTTGAGACTCTGAGTAGCAGAATGTTCCGACCCACTGACAGGTCAGATGTAAAGGCTCTCTCGATCCAGTGGTATATGTAAAGTGTGAAGCAATATTGCTTTGATTCAGGTAGAGCCCTGTCTGTTGGTCTTTATGCTAATTTCTCTACTTGTATTTTTTCTGTTTGTATTTTCTCTGAAGTTCAGGATGCTGACTTTTCCCCTGAACTAGTGAATGTAATTTAAAAAGGTTGTTGACCCCTTAAACAATTATCTTTCCTAGTAAATCAGATCTAAGAACCTCTGCTACAAATCATCCCGGGTTTGCCAGTGTGGTTGCCTTTATACTACATAACACTGATCCCACCAATTTCACATACAAAGGTGGCTTCGCTGCAGGTGAATCATCAGTCTGCATGGCCTAAGTACAGAAAGTTACTCCTGAAGATCATGCCTTGCTTCTCAGGGCATTGATGCAGGACCTACTGCAACAAATGTCCTGTGAACCAAATCCTGGAATGCCATAATGTTAGAGAACCCTCATGACAATCTTTCAAACACACTAAGTTGAGACTCCATTCCCTTTACTTAAAATGGAAAAAGAATAAAGGAAAAGCCAAGGGTAAAGGCCTGTCTCATGGGAGTCACATAACCTTGGGAGAATGGGATCAGAACTCTTTAAATCTTCTTCCCTTATAATATGATCTGATACTAGATGCCACGAGTGATAGTCAGCAATGATCCTCACTTATAAATGAAACAGGCATGTATGTCTGTACCTCAGGAGTCTCTTTGTAGGTTCAATGGCGGTCTCTTTAGACATGGTTCACAGTTTCGCCAAAGCATTTTCTTTCTATACAATTACAAATCTCCAGGAAGACATATTCCAAATGTCCTCCATACAGAAAGCCTACAAAGGCCAAGCAAGCTAATGGGGTCTGAATAAGTGTCAAGCCCCATTAAACATGACCAAATACAGCAAGGGTGGTCAGGAAGGCTTTGCAGAAGAGGCGGGGCATTCATCAAGCCTTGGAAGAAGAAAAACACTCATAAAGGCAGATTTAAGAGAGGGCACTCCAGGTGTGGTATACAGCTTGTACAAAAGTATAGAAACTGGAGATAGCAAAAAGTTGGAATCTCTGGAGAATGAAATTCTGGAGAATGAATAAAAAGAAATTCTAACAATCCAGAAAAGGAGGAGTTATCTAAAGAGTCAAATGTGAATGCTCAGGAAACTCCTCCACCAAGTTAGGTTTTTGTTTTTTTTTTTGTTTTGTTTTTTTGTCATGTGCAAAAGAGAGACATTATTTTATTGTTTTTTAAGAAAGATAAATACAAGTAACTGGTTTTCTAGGGTAGTAACAGGAGTGGGGAAATGAAGAATTAGTTGAAGTTGGTAATGAGTACTAAAGACAAGAAAAATGTTTGGTTCACTTTTCCGATATCTTGTGAAAAAAGAGAAGGATGAAAGAAGGGATAAGACTACAAGTCAAGCTGAAACTCTTACTTTGCTTCTGTTCTCTCTGGCAAAGATAATAATCACTGACTGGAAAGCACAGAATAAAATGACTAATAGGGAGTTGATAAACAAAGATGAGCCCAGGGATAGAAAAAGCTATTGTCACTTATCATCCAAAGATCATGGTGAATGAGAGTTACCTTGAGAGGAGAGAGAGAGGGAGAGAGAGAGAGAGAGAGAGAGAGAGAGAGAGAGAGAGAGAGAGAGAGAGAGAGAGAGAGAGAGAGAGAGAGAGAGAGAGAGAGAGAGAGAAAAGAGAGGCAAATGTCCTAATTATTTTTAAATGAAATAAAAAAATAAAATGGAAGCAACAAAAACTGCAAAATACAGGCCATTGAGCTTGTATTTGATTCTTAATAGCATTCTAGTTCCATCCTACATCATTAAAATTACTCAGGCTTATACTGATACTGAGATTTTTATTCCTTCTCATTTTTGATTCTTTGAAGAGGAATTCGGGAATTGTTGATTTTTCTTTTTTTTTTCCTGCTGTCTTTGAAATGCCTAATCACCAATGTTACTTCCTTCCATTTACACATTGAGAATGGATTTCTGCTGATGTCAGTAATAACTGTATTTGAAAAGTAGTTTAAGGAGTATTACTGTTCTGTGCCATGTCACCAGTCACTGCTCTAAGAGCAGTCAGCTATTGCAACCCCTCCAGGTTTTATTAAAGAAAATGTGTGGGGAAGCAGCCATAACCCTGCTGTGAGAACTACCCCCCCCCTTTATCATAAGGATTTACATTACTGCAGAACATGGTAGCAGTGTTATAAATAAACCAGCAACGTGTGACTCATACTGAAGGACAATAAAGCATCCACATCAGACTCCAAAAGTCACCTTCTGGTTGGATTAAGTTATCATTTGAAGGTTTTTTCTGGAATATTTTCTTTCTTGTTCTGTTTCCCTTCTTCCTCTCCTCTCCCAATTCCCCAAATCTCATCATATCCTTTGGATTTCTATTGGGGTTTTTTGTAGAAGGGAAAATTTCATTAACATCTGACATTGTTTAAATCTAGTAATGTTTTCAGTGGCTGTCATCATCACCCTATAATTCCTGTCAAATTGACAGATAACAATGTCTTCCGAAAAGGAGCCTTCTCATGATCTGACAACCAAAAGTTTTCACCTATAAAATAACCAAGTCGCTATTAATCAGAACATATCACCTATCTTGTAATATATAAGATCTGTCATCTGATCACTCAACAAATATTTACTGCATATATTCACTGGGAAAGGTATGACGTTAAGAACTTTCAATTGATCTAAAATTTAATAATTACTTATTAAATAAATGAGTAAACTACAGTTTCTCCCCACACCAAGCTTAAAGTCTAATAGTGCAACATTATAATCACATGATCATTAACTGGTATACTAGAAAGTAAAAATGATATGGTAAATAAAATATCAAGTTGAGACAAGAAGATGCAGATTCAACTCTTATCTCTGACACACACTGGTTGTGAGATCACAAATAAGTCATGAGACCTCTAGGTATCATAGGCAACTCTACCATGAAGTTTCAGAGAAGTTGCTCATCTGCATTGATGAGAGGAGTTTCCAAACTGAAAATTCTTTACGCTAATAAAATCACAGGTTTTTTCCAAAGACACCCTACAACCAAGAACAAAAAGAGGCTGACCTCTGAGGGGGAATATATAATCAATAAGATGTTGGAGACTTTCTGGGAAATTAGTGAAATTATATAACTTTTTGCACATAATTTGCATCAGATGTTCCAGTGTCTCAGAAGAGTAAACTGACAATCATTGAGACTGTCCTAGCAATCCCTAGGCAGTCAGGGGGTATTTATTATCCTGGGGAAGAATGTCCAGTGAAAGAAGACTGGTTGGGAAAGCACCAAGGCTGGGATAAGATGGAATTTACATTGACTGAATCTAGTGAAATCAGTGAAGATCACCCGGTTATTTCTACAAATCAGACTAGAACAGATTTAAGCTCCAGAGGAGATATATGTCATTTTATATAACAGATTAAGTCCAAAGTGATCCCTACTCATGGAATTATTAAGGCCATATTTGTAGTTCTAAATAAGGGATGATCATGGGAAAATTTCCCGAGTATCAAAATAAAAAAAAAAAAAATGGAGACCACCAGCAAAACTGGATGTGATCTTCTAGATTCCAGAGAATAGAATATGATTCATTTTCTAGTTTTAGATTCTAAAACTATAATTTGTGCATTGAAAAGTGAATAGGGTATCATCAGCAATCAAGAACTAGACTACAAATCTCAGCATATTTACAGAATAAATAGCTGAGGTAAACAAATGGGTTATCAATCCCACTAGGAGGGAAGTGAAAGTGTTTCCTGGTTCTTTACCGCTGGCCAAATCATAGCCAAGAGGGAATCCAGATAAAACTTAACTCTCCTAGGAGAAGATAAGGAGTTAATGCTGTGGTTTCAAATCAGTTTATTCAGGGTCCATTTCCCATCATGGATCAGTGCAGGGATGTTTCCCAACATAATTTGTTATACTGACCCTGAGGAGTATAAGTAGGTGGGGAGAATCAAATCTTCAGAGTCACAAGCTCACACATTTAATGACTTGCCCCATTTAGAATATTCAAAATTTGAATTCAGATCTTCTAATTCCAAATCCAGTGCTCTTTCCATTAAACCACTATGTCTAGCCCCATAATTGCTTCTCTTGACTGTCTCTTTCTCTAGGTCAAGTCTCTATTGCTGGCCACCACTTATGGAGTCTTACCTTGATCAGAAGCTGCCCAGTTCTAACAAATACCTGAAACTGCCTGGGAGGATTTCCTCATGCTTCACAGCTGTTTACTACCTGGGCCTTAAAACACTCCTCTTATCAGGTGACACATTTAAACTGGTTCTCTTGTAACAAGGTTGCATGATGGTTCAAGTCTAGATTTAGAATGAGAGACTCCTGGATTTCCATTTTTCCTCAGAAACTTAACAGGCATGTGACCCTGGATAAGTCACTTAATTTTTCTAACCTTCTGTTTCTTCATCTACAAAAAGGCAGGTAAGTGTGCAGTAAGTAGAATGTCCTGGAGCCAAGAAGTCTCATCTTCTTATATTCAAATGTGGCCTCAGAGACTTACTAGCTGTGTGACCCTAACCCTGTTAGCCTCAGTTTCCTGATCTGTAAAATAAGCTACAAAAGAAAATGGCAAACCACACTTTGTCAAAATCCAAACGGGGTAATGAAGAGTCAGATACGACGGAACAACAAAAACAGGGATCATGATAGTACCCTAGCCGACAGGGATGTTGAGATGATCAAATGAGATAATGAATCTAAAGTACTTTGTCAACCTTAAAAAACTATATGAATGTTTACCATAACCTGTTATTGTCATCGTAATCATGATGACATCTCCCTTGAAGTTTGCTTGTATCTTAACATGGTCTGGGAAGTAACTGAGTAACCCACACTGACCCTGCTATAAGCAATTATGTCACAATATATTGTACCTCTACAACAGAATTTCTAACACACTTTTCCATCAGAACAGGTCTGTAAATCTTTTCCCAGAGTACCTCTCCCCAGCTGTCAAATGATAGCCAGATTATCTCAGTTCATAGGCCAATTAGCCTTCTCAGGCACTGGGCCACAAGTTGGGCATACCAAAAAAAAAAAAAAAAACAAAAACCAACCTTCCAGAGCAACATTATCAAAAGATAATTTTTAGTAATTTCCCGGGAAGTTTATTTTGGCACCCCAAAATCGAAAGTTACATTTTTCAGATCATGCTTTGCTTCAGTGTATATAGCGTGCATACCATAATAGATGAAAGCCATTTTTTGTAAATACCACATTTTCTAATTCCCACATTTTTTCTAAATAGGTTCTAGCAATTTGGACTTAATTTGAACCTTGAAATTTTACTGAACATTTTCAAGAAATGGAGATGCAAAAGGAGAGCAGTTTAGGAGAGAAGTTCCCCAAGCCTCATATGTCTAGTCAGTCATGTGTAAAAGATCCATTCTCAAATAACCAGTTAAAAGAATTCTTTTCACTCGTATGGCTGGGCCATCACCAGTCGTCTTAACTTATGTTTTGCCAATGGACTCAGATGACTTGGAGCAAAGAGTGAAGCTGAACACTTTGTGCAGCTCTGCCTAACTTAAATCCAAGTCACTTGCAAGTCAAGACCACTCTCCTGATGTCACTGGTCCTCTAAAAGAACACAGGAACATTAATATTAACAAACAGGATGTCATATATTGTCACTTTGTAACTACAGGCTAAGGAATTAGGGGACAGAATTTGAATTTCAGGGAATCAAAGTACTCATATCCACCATTACTAACACCTTCTAATTGTGGAACATGGATCCTATCCAAAAAATAGACATGGAATCAAGGACATGTAAACATATTTACATGTAAAATAAGAATTAATTTTGCTACTGAACAGATTTCAAAGGTGTAAGGAACTGCTTAACCCACTCACCTCATGGAAACCTGTCATCATGCTTATCTATTGCCCAGGTGCTATATATTAGTGAGGGATCATGTCTCAGGCAGAATGTAACCCAACCCCCTCATTTTAGAAATGAGGAAAATGAGGACGATAGCTCACTTTCAGAAGGTAGGAATCACACAAGTAGTAATGATCAAAGGTGATATTTAAATCCAGGTTTTCTGACTTCAGAATCAGAGCTCTTTTTACTATACATACCACAGACACCCCAATACATACAAAGGTCTCCAATCAGGAGACCTTTCCTCCAAACATCCTCCTCACTTAGAATTGATTATTTTATGAGTAAATAGATTATTTAAATGTAAAAATGGATCTGATCTTAAGAGTAGCCAACATTATTATTATCATTCTTAAGATTTACTTTATGCTTTTCTCAAAGTAACCTTGTAAGGTATGTACGTTGAGTCATGTCATGCCATTTTTCCTCAGATCTAGCCAAAATAAACATTTCGGTCTCCAAATTGATGAAACATGAAACTTGCCTGAAAAATAATATAATGCATTCTAAAAACATAATGAGGAATACAAGGTAGTTCAAATACGAAATCTTATGTCCATATTTGTCTGTATTGTTAGGGCATGAACTCCAAATGAACAGTTGCACAAGTTATATGTTTTGTCTTTACCTCTTTACGTCATAATAAAACACCTTCCCTGTCTCCATGAATTATCGGTTGTTTACCTCTTGATCGTTGTTAAAAGGTATTCAAATACATTATTTCATTAAGAAATCAAGCTACAAACAGAGAAAGAAAATTATAGACCAATTTCCCTAATGAATATAGGTGCAAAAATTTTAAATAAGATTCTAGCAAAACGAATACAGCATCTTATCACGAGATTAATACATTATGATCAGGTAGGATTCATACCAGGACTACAGGGCTGGTTCAATATTAGGAAAACTATTAGCATTATCGATCACATCAACAACAAAGCTAACAAAAACCACATGATTATCTCAATAGATGCAGAAAAAGCTTTTGACAAAATACAACATCCATTCCTACTAAAAACATTGGAGAATGTAGGAATAAAGGGAACTTTCCATAAAATAATAAGCAGTATCTATCTAAAACCTACAGCAAGCATTATATGCAATGGGGATAAGCTAGATGCATTCCCAATAAGATCAGGGGTGAAACAAGTTTGTCCATTATCACCACTATTATTTAATATGGTACTAGAAATGTTAGCTGTAGCAATTAGACAAGATAAAGATATCCAAGGAATTAAAATAGCCAAAGAAGAAACTAAGTTATCACTCTTTGCAGATGATATGATGATTTACCTAGAGAATCCCAGAGATTCAAGTAAAAAATTACTAGAATTAATAAATAACTTTGGCAAAGTTGCAGGGTACAAAATAAACCCACACAAATCTTCTGCATTCCTATATATTAGCAACAAAGTCCAACAGCAAGAGATAGAAAGAGAAATCCCATTTAAAGTTAGGGTAGACAGTATAAAATACTTAGGAGTCTACCTGCCAAAACAAACCCAGGGATTATATGAACACAATTACAAGACACTTTTTGCACAAATAAAGTCAGATTTAAGTAAGTGGAAAAACATTAGTTGCTCATGGATAGGCCGTGCTAATATAATAAAAATGACAATTCTACCCAAATTAATATACTTATTTAGTGCCATACCAATTAAACTATCAGACAATTACTTTCTAGAGCTGGACAAAATAATATCAAAATTCATTTGGAAAAACAAAAGGTCCAGAATATCAAAGGGACTAATGAAAAGAAATGCTTGGGAAGGTGGCCTAGTGCTACCAGACCTCAAACTGTACTATAAAGCAGCAATTATCAAAACCACTTGGTATTGGCTAAGAAACAGAGAGGTAGACAAGTGGAATATACTTGGCACTCAAGATGCAGTAGGCAAGGAATATAGCAACCTTCTGTTTGATAAACCCAAGGACCCCAGCTTCTGGGATAAGAACTCATTGTTTGACAAAAATTGCTGGGAAAACTGGATAACAGTGTGCTGGAAATTAGGCATAGACCCATACCTGACACCGTACACAAGAATAAAGTCCAAATGGGTACATGATTTAGGTATAAAGATTGATACCATGAATAAACTGGAGAAGCAAGGAATAGTGTATTTATCAGATCTATGGAGAAGGGAAGAATTCTTTACTAAAGGAGAGATAGAATGCATTACGAAATGCAAAATGGATAACTTTGATTACATTAAACTGAGAAGTTTTTGCACAACCAAACCCAATGCAACCAAAATCCGGAGGGATGTAGTAAATTGGGAAAGAATTTTTACAGTTAAGCTCGGGGATAAAGGCCTTATTTCTAGAATATATAGAGAACTGATCCAAATGTATAATCATACAAGTCATTCCCCAATTGATAAATGGTCAAAGGATATGAACAGGCAATTTTCAGAGGAAGAAATTAAAGCTATCTATAATCATATGAAAAAATGCTCTAAATCACTATTGGTTAGAGAGATGCAAATCAAAACAACTCTGAGGTACCACATCACACCTATAAGATTGGCAAACATGACAGAACAAGAAAATGATAAATGCTGGAGAGGATGTGGGAAAGTTGGAACACTCATTCATTGTTGGTGGAGCTGCGAGCGCATCCAACCATTCTGGAGAGCAATTTGGAACTATGCCCAAAGGGCTACAAAAATGTGCATACCCTTTGACCCAGCAATATCGCTACTAGGACTATATCCCCAAGAGATCATAAAAATGGGAAAGGGTCCCACATGTACAAAAATATTTATAGCAGCACTCTATGTAGTTGCCAAAAACTGGAAGTCAAGGGGATGTCCATCAATTGGGGAATGGCTGAATAAATTATGGTATATGAATGTAATGGAGTACTATTGTGCCATAAGAAATGATGAACAAGAAGACTTCAGAGAGGCGTGGAAGGACTTATATGACCTGATGCTGAGTGAAAGGAGCAGAACCAGGAGAACTTTATGCACAGCAACAACCACAGTGTGTGAGAGTTTTTTCTGGTAGACTTAGATTTTTGTAATAACACAAGAACTTCTTACCAAAAAAAAAAAAAAAAAAAAATCCCAATGGAGGATCTCAAGGCAAAATGCCTGCCACACTCAGAGAGAGAAATATGGAAGTCACTCACATATTGTAGCAGATCATGTTTGTGTATGTGTATGTGTTTGTGTATCATGTTCTGATTTGTTATACGATTTCTTTCATTTATCTTAGTCTGACTACATAGCATGACTATAGTGAAAATATACTCAAAAGGAAAGTATATGTAGAATCTATACAGAATTGTATGCAGTCGTGGGGAGGGAGGGGGGTAGTGGGGAATAGGTGGGGAGGGATAAAATCGCAATTGTATGGCAGTGATTGTTAAACATTACAAAATAAAAATATAGAAATCAAGCTACTACTGTGTGCTGGTTTTTTCACACAGCTATGCTCCCTTGTTAAAAGTTTTTTGATGTGTCCTTTTGGGACTTCTTTCCTTATTTCCTAAAAACAAGTAGGGCAGGGAGATACTGTGCAAAAGTTGGTGAGTGGCTTAATTTCTATTGAATTGAATGCCATTAAGTTTAACTATCTGTGTATCTTCCTCGTTTTCCTCCCTCAAACACAAATCCCCTTCTCTCCCCAGTGGAGTCCTGTGGCAACAAACATTTTATTTTTTCTTAACAGTGAAACACCTAGCAAACGAGCTCTTGTTATTGGTGATCCAGGAAAGGCAGACTTCAAAATGGCTCATTGGTGAGGCTGCCGAAATCATTAAAGACAGACGATATACTGGAGGCAGGACCAATTCTTCAACCCATATGAAAAGTTAAACATTATTATTACTCTGTAAACATTTCACTAGAAAATTAGCTTCAAATTTTATTTAGGACATACACTGTGATTCACTTTCGGAACATTTACACTGGTCCTATATTTCATGATTACAAATGTTTAAAAGCCATAATAATGAGTATATGCTTTCCCCTAGGTATTTTTTGACAAGCATGTAAAACAAGTATGAAAAGCCAGATGAATTTTAAAGTGTATAGAGTAAAAAACATTAAATATTTTCATCCAGTTGGGATTTGTTACTAATATATGTCAAGAAAAATAAAAACAAAAAAAAAAGAAAAAAACTCTTTGCCTACAGCATCTAAGCGATTTCTTTGGATAATATGAGAATTTTAAAAGAAAAAAATATATACACATTAACTTTTGAGCGCACGTATTCGTATTTTGCAAATTGAGCTTTTGTCTGGAAACCACCATTTTATTAGCCACTTTTCAAGTCAGAAGACCACATCAGAAAAGGTTGGATTCTTTTCAGTCAAGATTTAATAGTGTTTCATAAGTGACCATACCACACACAGGGTTGCGAAACAAGAGACCTAGGTTTACACTCAACTTAGCCATTTAATCATTGTATCACCTTATCCAAGTCCCAAAATTTTCTGATCCCCAATCCACTCTTCACATGTGAAATGAGGGGAAACAATATGGAATGTCATCCCTTCCAGTTTAAAATCTATAATCCTATGATGCTACTTTGTTTCAACATATCTGCTGCCACCAAAACAAAAAGAAAAACAAACAAACAAACAACTACAACAAAAAACCAACAACATGACATTACAAATATTTTGGTTCATAGGACTTTTTTTTTCTGACTTGGACTTCCTTGGAGATATATACCCAACCATAGAAATCTGGGCATAGGACATGGACATTTTAGATATTTTCTTAGCATAATTCAAATTTATTTTGTGAATAGTTCATGTAATTCAGGACTAGGTAATTCCCCATGAACTTATAGCTATAAAATTCTCTGACTCCATGATTATAATATTATATTAGTTTCCTGACTAAAATTCAAGGTCATTTTGTCAACACTGAGTGAATAGAAATATGACAGTTTTAGGGTAAACTTCAAAATTCTTTACTAAATTCAGTTTTAATTCTATCCAGCTTACTTAGTTGAAACATATTTAGAAGCAGATTAAAAATCATGAAATATTTTTGTCAAGCCTGACTTGAAAAAACATTTTATAGGAACATAATGGGATGATTTTGCCACATATATATATATATATATATACCAGAGCACCCATTGATTCTATGGGTTTGGGAGATGATGGTACCATAGGCTTTCAATGAAGCAGTGAAAGAGATGGTACACTGTGCATCACAGTGTTCATAAGGAGCACATAGGATAAAATTTGTGGTGTCAGTTAGGAGCTTTATAAGAAGATTTATTTGGTTTTCTTTCATGCTTGAAGATTATAGTGCCTATTATTGTGCTCTATTCTGTTCCTGGATATGTTGAGACTTTGTGCCTTCAATTTTTTAGAAATATAAAATTGTGGGACCTTTGGGATGACTTTGTGACCTCACATGCCAAATGAGATATTGGTCGTATAGCTAGGTCCCAATTAGAATGAACAATAAGTCTCCTGAAGTGATTGGATATATTCAAATTCACAATACTAGACGTTATAATTATGTAAGATATGATAAATGACTGCAGTTCAATAGAAATACGGAATGTGAATAACAACTTCTTGACCCTATTCCACGGAAACTGCTCTTTCCAAGGTTTCTAATGATTTCTTAATTGCCAAATATTTCACATATTACCTTTTCTCAAACCTCATTCTCTTCAACCTCTCTACAAACTTTGAGACAGTTGATCTCTATTTGCTTCTTGACATACTCATCTTTCTAGGTTTTCAAGTCACCAGTCTCTCCTGGTTCATTCATGTGTGTCCCTTCCCATTTCTTTTTCCTCTGCAGAATCCTCCTTCCAGATCCCACCCTCTAACCATAAAGACCTTCTCCCTCTATTCTATTTCACTTGGTGATCTCATGAGCTCCCATGAATTTAATCACCATCTCTATGCTCATGATTTTCTAATCTATCTAACCTTCCTTATCCTCTCTGTTGTCCTACAGTCTCACATCTCCAACTCCCTTTCTGACATCTCAAACCATATATATGTATATATGTGTATATATACACACACATACATATGTATATATGTATATATATATTTATATATATATATATATATATATATATACATATATATATATATATATATATATATATATATATATATATATATATAGACAGTAGACATTTTAAACTCCTTATGTCCAAAACAGAACTCATTATCATTTCTTCTAAAACCTATTCTCCTCTTACCTCCTATTACTGTAGGGGACAACACCATACTTCCAGTGCCTCAGGGGTCAGAATCTAGGAATCATTCTGGATTCCTCACTGTTTCTCACCCCTTACCCCCTGTATCCAATCTGTTGATAAGACCTGTAATTTCACCTTGGCAAAATCTCTCAAATATATATGTCTCCTTCTCTACTCTGACACTAATAACTGGAGAGACCCTCAACTATAGCTATATACCTAGATATATCTCCAGTATCTCACTTGTCATTCTGTGAGGTCACAGCCATCTCAAAGGGCCCATAATTCTCTATATATAAAAAGTTGAAGGCTCTTATCACATCATGCAGGGACTATTGTCATCACCACTGGTGGGTCAACCTGCCTCATCTCTCCCCACTCCAACTTATCTTCCATTCAGCCACAAAAACGAATTCCCCAAAGTGTCCATTTGATCATGGTACCACTATCCTCTACTCTATATATGCCAGTGGCTCTTTTTTACCTCCAGCATCAAATAAAATTTTATTTATTTTTTTTGGCATTCAAAGCCCTTCATAATCTAGCACAGGGATTCTTAAGCTTTTTCCTCTTGCAATTCTTTTAGTGCTTCTTAAATGGTTGACCAACCCCATATGGGTTTAGGAAGCACTGATTAGCCCCCTCTTATCCATTTATATCTTACTTATACTTATATCAGTCATCTTATACCTTACTTCCCAACAAGTACTCTTCTATCCATTGTCACTGACCTCCTGGATGCTTTATGCACAAGACACTCCATCTCTGGGCTGTGAACATTTTCTCTAGCTGTCCCCCATGCCTGGAATACTCTCCCTCTTGGACTCCAACTATTGACCTCTCTGGCTTCTTTACATTCTAACTAAAATTGCATCTTTTACTGTAAACCTTCCTCATCTCCTCTTAATTTTAATGCCTTCCTTTCCATTTGTCCTGTATACAACTTGTTTTAGATATATTTGTCTGTATATTGCCTCTCAATTGTATATTCCCTAAGCAGAGACAGTCTTTTACCTCTCTTTTCTTTTATCTTCAGTACTTAGCACAGTGTCTGACATATAGTAGGTACCTAACAAATGTTTAATAATTGACTGAATAAAGTGACCACTTCAGGAAAATTCATTTTTCATACTACTCGGGACCTAGCAAACAAATCAGTAGTAAGGGAATGCATGAGTAGTTCTTATTGTTAAAATGGCTGCTTAAGTTTCAGTACCTAGAAACAGAGTTGGTACACACAAAGGGTAAAAAAAAATCACAATATAGATAAATTTGAGAAAAAAGCATAAAATTTAGAAAACAAAAAAAGTTAAAAATACCAATAAAAGAGAATTAAGCTGAAAGACATCACACCAAGGTTACTTAGTGTCACATGATCATTCTTGCTCTTTTCATTTCTTTTTTCATTTTGCACCATGCCAACCTTCTTGCTAGATGTTCATTGGTTTCCTTAGTCCAAGTTCTGCCATTTCTTTTATACTGGTCCTATGAAGTGTTCCTCTAACTTTAAAATTCTGTTTTTCCATATTTTAAATCCCTACAATAACCAAAATCAATTATATAAATGTTTTGTCATGGCTGATCCATTTGTGATCATTTTTTCACATTATTGTACATTTTCTATAAGTTATAGGACCTTTTATTTCTTTCTTTTTATTTGTTTTTGTTTACTTTATCCTAGAACATAATTGGCCATGGAGGTGAGATTAGGTCATTGTCTATTTAAAATAATCAATACAGAGTTTAGCTCAACCAACATAACATAAAATAAATGAGTCTTTAAAATTTATAATACAGGTGAAGACGTACATGGTTCATTTGGATTTGGAAGCTGAGGAACACTTCAGTAATATCCTATTTAAGTCTATGTTATAATTTAAGAGAGCCTCGCTTTATTAAGACTGAGAATGGAAATTAAGATTTGGGAATTAGGTAGTGAAAGAAGCAGAAAGAAAAGAAACTGAATTGCAAAATGAAAAAAGATGAGGAAGAGGAGGAGAAGGAGGAGAAGAAGGAGAAGGAGGAGGAGGAGAAGGAGAAGGAGGAAGAAGAGAGGAGGAAGAATTAGAGAAGGAAGAGAAGGAGATAGTTCCATCAAAAATATCAGAAAGAATACAGGAAGAGAAGAAACTACACAAGGGAAAAAAATGAAAAAAAAAGTATGGAAGTTCAGAAAGGATTGTTATACAAGAAGAAAAGATTTATTAACCTAATACTATGTAGTATTACTTTTACAATTTATTTTTGGGGAAATTTTTTTCATTTTACATTTATTAAGTGTTAAAAATGCATTAGAAGTTAAACAAAAATCTGTGGGCTGCTAAAAAATGACAGCAGGGCAGCACCAATTAAAGATATCCTTGAAGAGAATGCCATATGCTGCTTTGAGGGAAATTCCTAAGTTTAGGTTACAGGATTTAACAAATAAAAAACCCTAGCATGTATGAGGGATGGGGAACCTGCGGGCTTGAAGATACATGTGGTCCTCTAGGTCCTCAGGTTTGACCCTGTGAAGTTTGGGTTCTATCAAAGGACTACACTTGAGGACCTAGAAGGCCATATGTGGACTCTAGGCCACAGGTTCACCACCCCTGGAATCAACATTGTCATTTTCTCCCTTATTTTTTTTAGAGACACAGATATAATGAATACCTATTTTACATTAAAAACCAAATCAAGAAATAGTTCCAATAGAAACAAAATTCTGTGTGTGTGTGTGTGTGTGATTATATAATAGAAACTGCAATCTTTCTTTCCCTAAGCTTTTAGTCAGTTGTGGATCTTCTTCCTTCCTTCCCGTAGATGTTTCCAAAGGAAATTCCAAGAAATCTGAATAACCCCAATCTAGTAGACTGAGAGAAAATCAGGGAGACATCTGGAGACTCTCCAGAATCCCTAGACCTGTGGGAAGGGCAAATCCTTCAGGAGACATATCATTTGGGTTCTAAGGACAAGAGAACTTCAACAGTCTTATGCTCCTTTGAGTCAGAAATTAATTTAAGAGAGGCTTGCTTTTAAGTTTCAAGGGGAGGGATGTTTCTCTAAATTCCTGAAGGATACCTTGTGTGAGGCGTAGAGTTATAGACATTATATAAAGGAAGCCTTCAGGAATGAAAACAGCAACATCTGCAATTTTGAGCTATGATATGGATGATTATGGATGAATTCCAGAAAAAGAGAGATAATCCCTTGAGAAATGGAATAAGAGCTATCTATCTGGAATGAATGCACCTTCAAAAAGTACAGGTTATTATAGACCAGGAGGGAAGAAATGATCATGGCAGGAGCCTGTAACTGTGAGTGCAAGCCAATGGCATATTCTGGAAATTGAGAAGAGTTGCAAAAACTATAGATCAGAGGTAAAACAATGTAGAGTAGGAAAAGGTGAGGAGAAAGAGAATATAAACATCTGCTGTGAGCTGTCAGAAGAATGGATTGTAGCAAGAATCAGTAACTGTGCGAATAGCCAGAAGATCCAGGGAGGAGACCATCAATGTGGAGGAGCAACCCTGAGATGACTGCTGCTGGAGCCCTACTCAGAGTAATACTGGAAATGTCTGATTTATAGAGGCTCTACAGGAAGTCAATAAGAATTTATTAAGCACCTACTGTGTTCTAGGCTTTATGCTAGAGATGTAAAAAAGGCAGAAACAATCCCTGTTCTGAAGAAACTGACAATCTAATTGGGAAGATAACACGTATATGATTATGTGCAAACAAGATCTATACAGAATAAACTGGAGATAATCTCAGAGTGAAGGCATTATCATTAAGGGGGGAGGGAGCAGGAAAGGCTTCTTGCAAAAGGTCAGCTGAAATCTGAAAAAAGCTGGAGAAACCAGAAAAAAGATAAGCAGGAAAAGAGCTAATTCTAGGCATAGGGGACTGTCAGTGAATATACACAGATTCAGTAGATGGAGTGTCATATATGAGAAACAGTAAGAAGACCAGTATCACTGGATATTACAGCACATTGAGGAAACCAATATGTAAGACGACTAGAAAGGTAGAAAAGGGCCAGGTTATGAAAACACTTAAAAAGACAAAGAGTGGATTTTTTATATTTGACTGCAGAGGTGATAGGGAGCAACTGAGATTTACTGAATGAGAGGTGATATGGTCAGATCATGAAGACTAATTTGACAGCTGAGTGGAGGATGGATTGAAGTAGGGAGAGTTTTGAGGCAGGAAAGGAGACCAACCAGAAGGCTATTGTAATCGTTCAGGAATGAAGTGAAGAGAACATGTACCATGATGCTAACACTGTCAGAGGAGGATTTTACAAAGGTAGAATCAATGACACCTGTACCTGATTGTATAGTTAGGGTGGGGGAGAGTTGTCAAGGATGACATCTAATTTATCAGCTGGAAGGACTGGGAAGATGGTGATGCAATTGACATTAAAAAGACAGTTAGGAAGAGAAGGGGATTTTGGGAAAAGTTTCCATTTTTTAGTTTTCTTAATAGAGATGTTGTCTAGGTGGGGACTGGGTGTTATTATAAATTTCACAACTATATGGATGGAAACAATAAAGCTAAACTGAGCCTTTCGAGTAAGGAGAGAACTTTTGATAAAAGGACTACAATCATCTTTAATTTATACTAGCTATATTGGTGGTATACTAATATAACATTGGAACAATTATAAGAGGCTCTGATGTGCTGCATGAAGTACAAATGGCACCAAAGAAGACAAAATTGGCAAGAAGAGAGAAAACAGACCAAGTATACATGGCAAGCTATGTTTTGGAGGATGTGAGAACTTTGAGGGCAATGAAGGACTCATTCTCAAAAACATTGAAAGGTACCAAATATTGCTATCTTGCATAAAACAGGTACAAAAAGAGGTACAAAAGAGGTACACTTGAATCTTAATCTCATTGTAATTGGATGAAAGGGAATAATATGCAGACTCATTTGGGTACAGAACTTTATCTTATCCATCAGGGAAGTAGTAGGGAAGGAGAAAAAGAGAAAAGGGGGCTGATAGAAAAGAGGGCAAACTGAGGGAGGCAATGGTCAGAATCAAAACACGTTTGAGGAGGAATGGAATGAAAGGAGTGAAAAGAATAAACAAGGGGGAAATAGGGTGGAGGTAAATGCACACAAAATGGTATGGCATCCAAATCCTTAAAGGAAAAGTTAAATGAGTTAGAGAAGGAAATAAATAATTAAACCATACTAATGGGAAATTTCAACTTTCCCCTCTCAGAATTAGATAAATTTAACAAAAAAAAAAAAAAAAAACTCAACCAAGAGAGAAGTTAAGGAGATGAATAGAATTTTAGAAGACTTAGATATGACAAAACTTTGGAGAAAATTGAATGGGAAGAGAAAGGAATATACCTGTTCTCAGTGACACATGATACCTACCCAAAAACTGAACATATAGGGGATAAAAACCTCACAACCAAATGCAGAAAATTAGAATTTTTAAATGTAGTATTCTCAGATCATAATGCAATAAAATATTTAACAAAGAAGTATAAGAACATAGACTAAAAATCAATTTTAAACTAAATAATCTGATCCTAAAGAATGGGTGGGTCAAAGAAAAAATATCGTACAAATAATCAATAATTTCATGAAAGAACAGAAACAATGAGACAACATACCAAAATTTACGGGATGCATCTGGGGATTCCACAACTGGGGATTCCGTGACTGGAGATTCCAGCCCCAGGCCTGTTCCCACAGCAGCACCACGTGGCCAAGGCTGAATGTGCTCCACTCTGCAACCCGTGTGACAAACATTTCCAGTCGCCCTTTCAGGTCACCCTGGACTGGATATCTCTTCCACTCTGTTGTTCTCCACTTCTGCTCCTCTAGAATTTGTTGAGAGTCTTTCTTTACAGGTATTTTATGGGCTGTGGGGGGAAAGCTAGCATATGTGTGTCTTTCTACTCCACTATCTTGGCTCCACCCCCAGAAGAATGCTTTAAAAAGCAGAATTAGCCCAATGGAAAAGACAGTTCAAAGCTCACTGAAGAAAACAGTTCTTTAAAAAATACAGTGGCACAGACGGAGCCTAATGACTTTATAAGAAACCAAGAAATCACAAAGCAAAACCAAAAGAATGAAAAAAATGGAAGATAATGTAAAATATCTCATTGGAAAAACAACTGACCTGGAAAATAGATCCAGGAGACACAATTTAAAAATTATGGGACTACCTGAAAGCCATGATCAAAAAAAGAGACTAGACATCATCTTTCATGAAATTATCATGGAAAACTTCCCTGATATTCTAGAACCAGAGGACAAAATAAATATTGAAAGAATCCACCGATCACCTCCTAAAAGACATCCAAAAAAAAGAAACTCCTAGGAACATTGTGGCCAAATTCCAGAGTTTCCAGGTCAAGGAGAAAATATTGCAAGCAGCTAGAAAGAAACAATTCAAGTATTGTAGAAATACAATCAGGATAACACAAGATCTAGCAGCTTCTACATTAAGGGATAGAAGGGTTTAGAATATGATATTCCAGAAGTCAAAGGAACTAGGACTAAAACCAAGAATCACTTACCCAGCAAAACTGAGTATAATACTTCAGGGGAAAAAATGGTCTTTCAATGAAATAGAGGACTTTCAAACATTCTTGATGAAAAGACCAGAGCTGAAAAGAAAATTTGACTTTCAAACACAAGAATGAAGAGAAGCATGAAAAGGTAAACAACAAAGAGAAGGGACTTACTAAAGTTGAACTGTTTACATTCGTATATGCAAAGACAATATTTGTAACTCTTGAAATTTTTTCAGTATTTGGGTAGTCGGTGAGATTACATACTCTCTCTCTCTCTCTCTCTCTTTCTCTCTCTCTCTCTCTCTATCTCACACACACGCACACACACACACACACACACACACACACACACACACACACACTTAGAGAGAGAGACAGAAACAGAGAGCACAAGGTGAGTCGAGCAGGATGGGATCATATCTTAAAAAAATGAAATTAAGGGGTGAGAGAGAAATATATTGGGAGGAGAAAGGGAGAAATGGAATGGGGCAAATTATCTCTCATAAAAGAGGCAAGTAAAAGACTTTTCAGTGGAGGGAAAATTGGGGGGAGGTGAGAGACAAAACATGAAGCTTACTCCCATCCCATTTGACTAAAGGAAGGAATAAAATGCACACTCATTTTGGTATGAAAACCTATCTTACAATACAGGAAAGTGGGGGAGAAGGGGATAAGCAGGGTGGGGGGATGATGGAAGGGAGGGTAATGGGAGGAGGGAGCAATTGGAAGTCAATATTCTTGGGGAGAGACAGGGTCAAAAGAGATAGTAGAAGAAATGGGAGGCAGGATAGGATGGAAGGAGATATAGTTAATCTTATACAACATGACTATTATGAAAGTCATTTGCAAAACTACACAGATATGGCCAATATTGAATTACTTGCCTTCCCGGTGGGGATGGATGGGGAGGGAGGGAGGAAGGGAAGTTGAAACTCAAAGCTTTAGGAACAACTGTTGAGTATTGTTCTTACATACAACTAGGAAATGAGAAATATAGGTAATGGGGTATAGAAATTTATCATGCCATACAGGACAAAAGAGAAGATGGGCATAAGAGAAGGGAGGGATGTTTGAAGGGAGGGCAGATTGGTGATAGGGGTAATTAGAATGTTCAGCGTTTTGGGGTGGGGGGAAGGGAGAGAAGGGAAGAAAATTCGGAACTCAAAATTTTGTGAAAGTGAATGTTGGAAACAAATTTTAAAAATCTGTTATTTCGAAAAAAAATTCTCTATAAGACCAACGAAGTCCAGCAAAAGGAGTTAGAAAGAGAAATGCCATTTAAAATAACTATAGAGGATAAAAAAAAAAAAAAAAACTTGTGAATTTACCTGCCAAGACAAACACAGGAACTATATGAATACAATTACAAAATACTTTTTATGCAAATAAAGTAACATCTACACAATTGGAGAAATATTAATTGCTCCTGGGTAGGCTGTCAACATAATAAGAAATGACAATTCTACATGAATTCATTTACTTATTCAGTACATACCAATTAAAGTACCAAAACATTATCTTATAGACTTAGAAAAATTAATAACAAAATTCATCTGGAAAGGTAAAAGATCAAGAATTTCAAGGAAATTAATGAAAAAAATATGAAGGAAGGCATTCTAGCAATACCACTTCTCAAACTGTATTGTAAAGTGGTAATGAACTAAGCAATCCATTATTGGCTAAGAAATTGAGTAGTGGATACCTGTAATAGATTAGTTACTTAATATATAGTAGGACATGACAATGGTAATCTAGTGCTTCATAAACCCAAGATCTAAACCTTTGGGACAAAGACTCAATATTTGATGAAAACTAATGAGAAAGCTGAAAAGAAGCTTGGTAGAATTTGGGTATAGACCAATACCTTGTAACATATATCAAAGTAGGGTCAAAATGCGTACATGATTTAGACATAAAGGGTGACACCATAAGCAGTTTAGCGGAGCATGGAATAGGTTACCTCTAAGAGCTATGGATAAGGGAAGAATTTATTAACTAACAAAAGAAAGAGCATTACAAGATTAAAAAAAAAGTATAATTGTGATTACAATAAATTTAGTTTTTGCCAAGATTAGAATGAAGCAGAAAACTGGGGGAATATTTACAGAAAGTTTCTCTGACAAAGGTCTCATCCCACAAATATGTAGAAAACTGAATTACATTTATAATATTACAAGTCATTCCCCAATTAATAAATGTTTAAAAGTTATGAGCATTTTTCAGATGAAGAAATCAAAGTTATCTATAGTCATACAAAAAATACTCTAAATCACTATTAATTAGAGAAATGCAAATTAAAATGACTCTGAGATACCACCTTATATTCATCAGATTGGTCAAAATAATAGGAAAGAAAAGCAACCAATGTAAGAGGGGATATTGCAAAATTGGGACACTAATGAAGTTATGAACTGAGCCAAACATTCTGGAGAGCTTTTTGGAACTATGACCAAACAGCTATAAAATTGTGACACAGCAAAATCTCTCTATTAGGTCTGTATTTGATAAGGAAAAAAAAGGAAATTGACCTATCTGTACAAAAATATTTATAGCATGTCTCTAAATTGAGAGGATGCCCATCAATTGATGAACAGCTGAACAAGTTATGATATGTGATTGTGATGGGCTACTGTTTTGCTATAAGAAATTATTAGGCAGGATGCTTTCAGAAAAAACCAAAACAAAAGAACATACAAAGCCTTACATGAACTTTTACATAGTGAAGCGAGTGAAGTGACCAGGAATGTCCCGGGGAAAACTTTATACACAGTAACAGCAACATTATATGATGATTAATTGTGACTGACTTAGCTTTTCCCAGCGATACAAATATCCAAAACAGTTCTGAAGGGCATATGATGAAAAATGCTATCCCCTTCTAGAGAAGAAAGGATGGAATCTGAATACAGATCAAAGTCTGCTTTTTTAAAATTTCTTTATTTTTGGAAGGGTTTTTTTTTTTGTCTGTGTTTCCTGTCTCCAAAATGGTTGGATCAGTTCACAACTCTGCTTGTGTCCCAATTTTCCCCTATCTCCTCCAGCATCAGTTGCTTTCATTTTCTGTCATATGAACCAATCTGACAAATATAACTTGTTACCTCAGTGTTGGAAATGTTTTTAATAAGGAAACATGTTTTGCATAGCCACATATGTATAATAATTGCATTTGTCAAATTTCTTGCCTTCTCAGTGATAGGGGAGAAGAGAGAGGGAGAGAATTTACAACTCAAAATTAAAAGAAAAAAAAGGTTAAAAATTGTTTTTACATGTTAAGTAGGGAAATAATATTAACATTTTAAAAAAAGAAACTATTGATGCTAAAAGAACTGTTCTTTGGAATAGTTTTAAGTTCCTGAAAGCATCATAAAAATTCACAAATACAAACTGGGCTAGTTTTTTTCTGTTTAATTTGAGGCCTGGTCTACAATCCATCTGCAGTAACTGTCTACAGTTTATGCACTATATCAGCTAAATGGCTTTCCATAAACTTATTATTTAACATTAAGTGAAATAGAAGACTGGATCACAAGTTGTCTTTGGAGAGGTAAATAAAGGAGTTGAATATGTCAGTTTAAAAAAAATCAATGGTTCTATGAGTTTAATTAAATCCTACTTTCTGAAAATAGAAAAGTTCTAAATCACTGTTCCTATTCACATACTTCTCTAAAGAGATGACAGCCGCCACCAATAGAGTAAACTACACTCACACGATTGCTGAATCTCTTCTTTAGAATCTTGTTCCTCCATTGCTTCAATCTCTCCCTCTCCAACCATGTAGATTCCTTTCCATACTGAAAATTCCTTCCTTTGGTCTTGTTGTGCCCCGCTAACAAACATTCTTTTTTTCTCTCTCCTTTGATAGTAAATTTCTTGAACAAATGGTCTCTAATCAAGAAACAAGCATTTATTAAGCACCTTCTAAATATCAGATGCTATGCAAGAACTGCAGGTATGAAGTAAAGCAAAAACCTTGCCCCTGCCCTCAAAAATGCATACTCTTATGTAGGGGACAGGGAAAGAAACAATATGGAGATAACTATGTATACATAGGAAGTTAATTTTACAGAGGGAAGTCCCTTGTAGTAGGAGAAATAGGAAAGACATTACAAAAGGTGGGGTTTGAACTTAATTGAAATGGAAGCCAGGAAAGTCACTAAGCGGAAGTAAGGAGGGAAAGAATTTTACGCTTGAGCAACAGCCAATGCAAAGGCACAGTTAGGAGACAGAGTACCATGTATGGGCAACACAGACATAAGCAGGCCAAAATAGTTAGTCTGTGGCTAAATGGAGGGATATAAAGTATACTTCCTTGGCATTCACTCTCTCCTCAAGTCACAATAATTTGATTTCCATTTTCTCTACTCCATCAAACCTATATCACTCCAATTTCTTTTTATCTTTCAATTATAATAATAATATTTTTTTTAAAACCTCTCTATACCATCCCTACTTTTTTTAACCTCTCAAAAACATTGAGACTTCAGATGCATTCTTTCTCCAAGCAGAAAGAACTAAGGGATGTTATTAGTACTAGTAACACTTAACTACGAAAAACATTGAGTCTTTTCTAATGTAAAAATGGACTGGAAACACAAGCAATTACAAAACTCCAGAACACTTTCCAGCAGAAAGAGGGACTTGGCAGCAGTAGTGATTGATAGCAAGAATCAACAACTCTCCATTCATCAGTGGCTTGAACCTCAAAGAATGATGAGGCTCCATGGAGGTATCTATGACTCGTTTGTATGCTTCAATATTAACAAGGAAGCACGAGGAATTTTTAAACCCTTTTCCTTTTCCACAGCATTTCCTAAAGATAAAATGACAGTGCTGTAACATTCGCTAGTCTCCCTCCTACTTTCATTGTGCAATTTGTCACCGTACAGAAAGATTATGTACAACTATTTTAAGCTTTCTGTCTTCACTTAGGTGCCTTCCAGCCTCAGGGTTAAAATAGTCAAAACAGAAGGCAAAATTCTAGAAATTTCACATAAATTTTCTTCACTGCAAAATCACCCCTATGCTCTCAAAGACATGTTTCTTTCTCTCTACCTCACCTCTAGAGAGGTAGCTGAGGGGCACAGTAGATGAAGTTCTGATGCTAAAGTCAGGAGGATCTGAGTTCAAATTTGGCCTCAGACCCTTATTGACTGTGTGAGTCTGAGTTCATCACTTAACTCCTGCCTGCCTAATTTTCCTGATCTATAAAAAGGGGATAATAATAATACCTGAATTAGATCCTGGGTAGGTTGCTCTGAGAAGCAAATGAGCTAAGTGCCTAATTCATAGTTGATGGTAAAAAAAAAAATGGTATTATTATCATTAAACCATCATCAAAATCCTTTCTTTACAGAATGTTCATTTCTTACTATCTGCTTTTTTCATTTCTATTATTAGTAAAGAGTTAAAATGTTATTCGTTATTAGAATATTGTTAAATTTATTAAATATCATTAGTAATTAAAATATTATTAGTTAATAGATAGTTAAAATATTATTAATCTTGATAGGCAAGGGAGTTTGAGAATCCTCTTCTCACCTGAACCACACTAATCATTATGAGGAAAGTGTTTGTCTAGTATTGAAATAGAGAAATAGTCATCAAACTTCCAAGCAATGGACTTCTCAATCTTGATGTGTCATTGATTATGAAAATTACAACTAAAAACAGACTGCCTAACATTAATACATGTAGAAATCTTTGCTCTTTCTAGATTTAAAAGTTTCACTTTTTAATCTTGATCCCTTACTGTTCTTGAAAATTTTTTCCTTCCCTTTTAGTTTTTGTCTTCCTGAAAAAAAAAATTAGTTCTTTAAGGGACTCTCTCTATCATATATATCTGGCCTCATTGAGTAAACTATTCAAAATATTTAGTATTGAAGTTTTCTCTTTTCCCTTGGAAAGAATGTGGCCCTAAGAGAATTGGATTAAGAACAGCAAATTTTGAATTAGAATAGAAAAGATGATATAAAAGATCCTGATCATAGGATGAAAGCCTTTAAAAAGAAGGCTAAATAAGGAGCTCTACACAATGAGGAGCTAAAGAAAAAAAGTGATCTCAAGGACCATCTCTGCACATCACCTTTGTTGAAACTGCTAACTCCTATGCTAGCAGATTGTGCCCATTGGGAGTTCTTCAGTCTTCCTGAAAATAATTGATTTGATCTTGAAGCCATTATACTTGTTCAGACAATACTCAGTAGTCTGTTACACAAAGCTACTTAGCACACAACCAAATTCAGCAAATAAATCAAGTGGCTCCCCAAGTAGCCTCACTCCTTTACGTTTAGTCAGTATATATAATCTTTCTTGTATTTTGCTAAGAACTAGTATCCCCATTCACAAATTCCTTGTTGACTCCCCATTTCTTCCATCAGCAAGTTAATGTCCACTATTTTTAACTAAGATTTTTTCCTTACCTCTGACTATATTGCTGCTTTTTGAAATGCAGTCTTTTTTTTTCAGAAACTCCTTTCTTTCATCTACCTTTACATAACTTAGGTTCATAGATTTAAATCAATCAAGAAACATTTGTTAAGCACTTATATGCCATGCACTGTGCTAGGTGCTTAGTCATACAATTTTTTTAAGAAATAAATTAGTTGCTGCACTTACAAAGCTTACATCTACTGATTTATTTAGACGTCAAAGGAATTTCATGGACTAGCCAGGATAATTCTCTTTATTTTACCAATAAGAAAATGAGGCATAGTCAGGTTAAGTGGCTTATCCAAAGTCAGAAAAGTTCAAAAAACATTAAAATCCTTGCTACATGCAAAGCACTAAATGGAGGGGGAAGTGTAGAGGGACAAATAGGACTTTTCCCTTGATATAAGAGAAGACATTTCTGTCCCTACCCCAATAGTATTTGAAATTTGATTTGAGGTTTGATTTGGGGGAGAGGGACAAGAATATCTTGGGCTTAAAAGAAACTTTAGGGTAACTATTCAATCAGGAAAGTATCAAAAGGCACACCAATTAGGAGACTGTTAAAATTAGGCATAATATTAAGGGTCTGAAAGATAATAGGAGTAGGAATTAAAAGGCAAAGACGAGTTTGAAAGCCATCTCAAAAGAAATGAAAACTTTGGTGAGAGAGAGAGAGGAGAGAGAAGTAGAGAAAGAAGGAGAGAGACAGAAGGAGAGAGAGAGGAGAGGAGAAAGGAGAGAGAAAGAAGGAGAGAGAGAGAAAGAGAGAGAGAGAGAGAGAGAATGTGTGTGTGTGTGTGTGTGTGTGTGTGTGTAAATATACATTTGTCTTTTCCCTGTATATATGTGTGTAGATAGCATCTCTTGCTTTTGGCCAATGTATTGAAATGACCCTGTCCAATATTTTCTTGAAATCCATTTCTTCCTTACTGTTCTATAGTCAACTGACCTATGGTGAGTCTCCTTCAGTAAATAACTGTTAAGTACAGAAGTACTATATTCTTCTTCTATGCTTCTATGTGCTGAATCTATGTCATCCTGTCCAATAGGCATGCTTCAGAGGCTTAATAAACATCATGATCAACAATTAGAACATTCCCCGTTCAATTAGGAACATCTGGAGGTTAGCTACAGATGATATACCTCCACTAGAAAGAATGAATCTGTGTTTTGATAGGACTAACTCTAATGTATAAGAAGCTCTTCAATTGTTAATTGTCTTAGTGTGCTAGGTTCTAGAAGAAATGCCATATTTCCGATTGGAGACGTTCTTAGCTAATGTGGAATTTGTGCACATGTTGCCATAATTAAAAGTGAAGGTAAGGGGAAGAAAAGAGTATTTCCTGTCTTCCATCTGTAACAAAAGTAATTCTCTCACCTGCCAGAGTAGTAAGGACTGAAGTAGCCATGGATTATAGTTCAGGGACAGATTTGAGATTTAAATATTGACCATACTCATCCATATATGCCCCTGCTCACCAAAAACTGAAAGCAGTCGGAAAGTGCCTCCCAAAGGTTCGGTCTGGATTCCCAGAGGGAGCAGTGTCTTTACTAATCATCTAGGGAAGTTAGGTCTAACTGTGCTCAGAACTATATCTGTATATGAATCAGAAGGTAGTAGTTTCAATTCTAATTCTGCTGCTTGGTGACCTTGAATAAATCACTTATCTCCATTTTCTTTATTTGTAAAGTAGGCATAAGGGATGGTTCTTGCATAGTAAAACCCAAAATAATAATGGCAACCCAGTGAGAAAATAGGTGGTGAAGCACTATAAAAAAGCAAGATATTCTCATCGTCAGCAGTCCTAAAGGCATCACCTTCTATTTTCAATTCAGGACATAGATCAGACTCTCAGGGAATAAACATCAGATGCTATCTGGTCAATAAATTAATTTCCTATCATTTCAAGTCCATATAGGCCACTAGAGAAAACATGATAACACTTCTAAAATGGGCCTCTGATCCTCCAAATTCAGTTTTCCTATTAACCTCCAGGGTACCTTCATGACACAATGCTGATTCTCATGTATTCCTAATGATATCCACCTTTTTTTTAATACTTTTTTCAAAAAGAAAAGGGGGATTATTTAAAGTTGTTGCCTTAAAAATTTTCTAGTATATGCTCCCAATGGCAATGATGACTATATTTTCTCTAAGCTCAATTTTTTAAAGTAGAAATTCAAACATAATGCTTGTTCACAAAAAACATAAAAACTGTAAATGTTGGGGGCATTAAAATGTGATTTTATGATGGATTATAGGGCAATGTACAAATTAACCGTCTGTGACTTTGATCCACAAAGCCCAGAGCCATGCTGAGTATAAGCACCCTGATACCCAAACATGATTGGATATGTGTTATTTTGGAGCACTCACTACAGTCAGTAGTGTTTAAATTAGCTAAGAGATGAAATGAATATGAACATCAGAAAGTCGAAACATGCCACCCACTCCTACAGCAATCTATGAAAGAGTTTTGCAAAATCCTCTTGGAAAAGATTTATTATATAGTTCCCTACCTTTCTATGCCTATGCTGTCTCCATATTTTAACCTTAGACTTTAAATATTTTTACCAACTTTAAAAATAATCTTTTAGTAGTTGTAAAGGATTTCACCACCCCCACCCCACATTCAACTTCTTCAAAATTACAGCACTGAATTTCTACTGTAATAAAAGAATAAAAGATGTTGCCTATTATAAACATATGCAATCACCAGTAAGATTATGAATGAAAAGTAAATTAAAAAGCAAGCTAAAGCTGCCCCTGTGACCATGTGGATGTGCTTGATTATTTGACTGCCTTTGGGGGGGAAAAAGACAAAGAGAAGTATTTTATGAGGATATTTTTTTTCTTTTTTCACCAAGAGGAAATTGCCATGTCAGAGATTTCTACAAGCTTCTCATTGTGAGCAGCTTCAAGAACTCCTAGTAATAAAGTGGGTGATTGCGAATCTGGCAGCCACACATTAACAATAATACCAAGGAAGCTTCTGAGGCACTTGTATTCCCACCTAGTGTCAGTAAAGTATTGTGCTCTGTCTGATGACCTTTCTACTGTCATTAAAGTATTGTAAATCTGTCTTGCCTCTAGTTCTCCTTCACCCACACCATACTTTGAATCATATATCCTCAGGACTGCTGAGCTCTTTTGAAATATTCTGATAATACTTCATAAGGATGGGGTCACATTGATGATATGTTACGCTAACGATGGATAATCTCAAGTTTAATTTGACAGAATATAAATATGCTCTTCTTTGTTGAACTTTTGCCTTCTGGTATCTTGAGACCAAATGAGAATTCTCCATTTTCATGATTTCATCTACCCTGAAAGTGTGTGAGCTTCCCGGTGGATGCATATGAGTGTGTATTCACACACTTGCATATACATATTTACACATATATATATATATGCATACACACATGCACACTCACATACATGCAAATATATGCGCCAGAGATTGATAGGAGTTAGAGTTGCTTTGGCTGAGGACTGATCATTTCTTCATGCCATGTTGTTCCTATTTGACATTTCACAGCAGTGAAGTTGCTATTGGAATCCTGAGATATATAATTATTGAAGTAGTTCCTTTCTCTTTTCCATTCTGGAACCAATTGCTCTAACCATCATCCAGAGTTACCCCATACAATATTGAAATTCATGCATACTGGAATAGATAACATGCTACCTATTCACACAGTATAAGAAACACAAGCACAGCCTTAGCTTGTGTCTACAAAAACAGTCTCTTGTTTCCCCTATGGTCCAAAGACTATGTAAAATAACAGCTCCATTTTCTATGTTAGCATTTTACTTCAAAGTACTGACTCATGATAATTCATACAAAGCCTGAAAGAATGGGGGCCATTACCCTGAGCACATCCTGCTATAGAAGTAGTAAAATAAATAAACTCAGTTATAGTTTTAAGTCTTCCACTTACTATAATTAGAACAGACAACTGGTCAGATCTACAGTGTTCTATTCAAAGTACCCTAGAGAACTTGTATCCCAAGTATTTATTTAATCAGTAAGGAAATGCATTAAGAATTTTCTTTACTATTTCTGAATTTTCTCTTAGTCCTGATTATTTGGGGGAGGAGAGATAGGGAAAGATCCTGCTTCAAATACTTATTAATACAAGTAAGTAGAATATTATTTCTTGACCCTATTCATTAGTTTTAGCCTACTTTTATTCCTACTTATAGCCTGAAGCTCAGGAGACCTTTTAAACAAAAACATTTAATTACCTCTTCTACCCTATCGAAATATTAAACCCAAAAGACAGAAAAGTTATCAAGCAGTTCATTTTAGTTATGTCACTTCTGTGAACCTGAGAGTTGGTGCTGAGAAATCATAGCCTTTTGTCTATATCTCTTCTATGACATTTGTTACCAAACCTGAAAAATTTTGAGTAGGAGCCATTTTGAGACATGTATACCAGAGCGCCTGTCCATCATTATTTCTAAAAATTGAGTTAATTGGATTAACAGGTTATTATTTTTGACACAAATAATGGTGCTTTCATTTTCTAGGTTTTCATTATCTGATTAGATAATAGAAACTTTCAAAAAAAATGTTTCTCTATTTTTCCCACTATGGTAAACATATATGTTGTTTGGTAGTTGCAGAGAAATCAAAGTAGATCTACTCTGACAAATTGCAACCTTGCTTTTCCTTTAGTTATTCTTTGTTTCCTATTATCTCAGACAAATTTAGTTGGTCACAGCAGATGCTTGAACAAGAAATGTATGGCACATTGGCAGTTTCTGGAGAACCAAATATCCAGAAGAAATCAAACCTTTTGTGGATTCTCTTTATGAATTCTATTTTCCATACAGTCTCCATTGACCCCAGTAGAATTTATCTAATTTTGAGTTGATCTTGTGAATCATAAAGCATCAGCACAGTCTCCATTTACTTTCACTTAATAAACACCTGTGATGATTTCATTTTCAGGCTTCTATGAGTAGATACTAAATCATATCAACATTTCCTTTCTTTGCTTCCTGGAGCGTAAGCTCTGGAAAGTACTCCAGAAATAGAGTTTGGGTTAAAAATGCTACAGTCACCTTGGGTGGAGTTGAAATAATCTTGAAGTTACTCTCTCAAATTGAACATGCCCTCCTGTACACCAGTTTGAGTCATGTCCTTACTTTCTTCCCTAACCAGTCCCCACAGTCAAAAGCAAAGCAATTTAAGAAATAGAATTCTATTCTAGAGGTTCAACAAAGTTCAACATCTAAGTAAGAACAATATGAACCATCAGGCATTATTTGACGTTGGACCTCCCTGAAAAAGGCATCAGATAGCATTATATTAATGCCCAACTCTTCATTCATACAGTCATCTCACTCACTCTAAAAAATAAGTTATTCTTGTTTCTCTTGTTGCTTCTCATCAAATTAAAGCTCGTAACTCCTTCCTTCAGAGATGGGAAAAAAAACATATTTATTAAGTCTCTAAAAGAAAAGCAATGGTAGCTTTTTCTGTCTTCTGAAAATGTCTTGATTCCCTCAAGGGTTTCCTCTTAGCTCTCTAGGTTTCAGCTAACTGGCAATCATAGCTTTAGTTTTATAGACACTTCCTATACAGTTAATGATTATCTTATATTTTCATTACTTTGGGGAGGAGGTCAGGGAAATAGGAGGGACAAGGACAAGAATGGGCTGAAAAGCACTTTGCATCGTTCATGTGCAGTGCCCATGTAACCAAATTAGAGGGCAGCAATCAGCCCAAATCCTCCTCTTAATAGCAGCTGGCAAAATATCCCCATATAATCTGGACAGAAGGCTTCCCATTGACAGCCAATTTCTCTCTTTCCCTAGTTGCCTCCAGCTGCTCATTCAGCTGTTTTGACTTACTGATGTGCAAATAAAATGTTTACAATAAAAATTCATTTGTCTCACTCTTTTCACATTCTGAAAAATATATGAAAATTATTCCAGTTTGAATACAGGGCCAATTTCCATTTAAGGCTATTGAAATTCATCACTTCATTAATAACACTTGTAATTTGTATACTGGTTTTAAATTTTCAAAGTGTTCTATGTCTATTATCCCATTTGAAACACACAACCATGTGAAATAGAACAGATATTACTATACTGAACTATGATCCTACAATCCCCTTTTTTATATTCAACTCATTTAAATATGCATCTATCATGTGGCAGACACAGAACTAGGCACTGCAGATAGAAGGGCAAAAATAAGAGAAATTCTCTCAAGGAAATCATACTCTCATGTGGGGAAGCTTATATACAGATAAGTATATTCTAAGCATGAAAAATAATTTGGGGAAAGAGAGAACTCAGAACTAGTGCAGATCAGAGGAGACCTTACATCAGAGTTGTCACTTGAACTTAGTCTTGAAGTTAGGAAACAAGATCAGGAGATGGAGGAGATGAGGGAGAACATTCTAGGTGTGGGAGATAATCCAGGTGTAGATACAAAAGCATGCAGATGGAATTTGGGGGGAACATTTAGCAGTCCTCTTTGATTAGAACATGGAGCGAATAAATAATAATAATGAATCATTCTAGAAAGTTAGGTTGGAGTTAGACTATGATGGACTTTAAATGCCAAACTAAAGAATTGGTACTTTAGAGACAATATCAGTCACTGAAGCTTTTTGAGCAAGGGTGTGACATGGGTATACCTGCATTGTAGAAATTTGGATTTTCCAGATGTGTAGATGAAGGATTAGAGAGGGAAGTCCCTGAATAGAGGGAGACCAATAGGAAAGATACTATAATAGTCCAAGCAAGAAGTAAAGAGGGTATAGGATAAGGTGGTGATTATATGAATAGAAAAAAGACATGAAAATGAAAGATGTGAGGTTGTTGTTGTTGTTGGTGGTGGTGGTGGTGGTGGTAGAATTAACAAGTTTAAGCAGCTGATTAAATACAGGAATAAGGAGGAATTAAAAAGTGGAGGGTGATGCCAAGATCTTAGACTAGAAGTACTATACTTAATAAAATAGGGAAGTTGGAAGAAGAAAACATGGTATATTTGGGAGTGAAATTAATGGGCTCAGTTTTGTGTTTTGATTTGTTGCCTTAGAAAAAGAGAGACAGAGACAGAGAGACAGAGAGAGAGAGAGAGAGAGATTGTTGTCACATATGGGAATATGTCCAGAAAGTTCTTTGTAAGATTTGAGCTCCTGAGAGAGCTAGAAGCTAGACTAAATAGATTTGGCACTCTTCTACATAGAGATGATAGTTGAACCTATGAGATGATCATAAGAATGTACAGTAAAAAGACATAAGAAATCAGAACAGATTTACCAGGTATATCTACAATTGAGTGATGGGTTAAGAATGGTAGTCCTGCAAATGAGATTGATTTAGTTTATGTAAATGTATTTATTGTTCATTTGATAAGGGGCAAGGGATGGAAGAGAATAAATGCTTATAAAATGAATTAACTTAGAAATAGAATGACTGGCCTAACAAAGGAAAGGATCTTTCCTGTAAAACTGGGTCCAAGGAGGTAAGAATTGGGAGGGGGGGGGGGTGATTGATGTTGAGGTAATTTAAGATGTGCAATTGGAGAGAAGAGGGAGCTTGTGAGAAATCATTTTTTTTTTTTTTTGGTAAAATTTGAGTAATGCTCTCTCCTAAGTGGTAGAGTAAAAGAAACTAGAGGAAATAAAGAGTGAATCAGCAAAAAGTAAAAGGATTATTGTATAACTAGGAGAACCAAATTCAGAATAAATAATAAATTTTGATTGAACTCAGTATGGTTCTGTGCCCCTTCTAGTGACAGATCAACAACAGTTGAGAAGGGGGGAAGGCAAACAAAGAAAGCCATCTGGGGTTGAGTTTTAAAAAGAGATGAGTGGTGATGAGGGGAGGGGAACTAAGAGTTTCAAAGATAAAGGACAATGTAAAATATAAATAGTTACAAAATTAGCTAAGATTTTGAGGAGAAAGTGAGGCCAGGATCAGAGTGATAACATGGAAAGGAGTAGAGCATCTGGAGGTGTCAAAGAAGACTAAGGAAAAGTTTAGGAGGGTGTAGCACCAATGTGATATTTACAGCATCCATGGCAGCCACAAATATCCCAGCACAATTCTGAATCACAAAACACAACAGACTCTCCACATGAAAGACAGAACCAAAACATTCCTTCAGACACCAGAGAGCCAAATCCATCAAAGTAACAAAAATCTATACACAGTAACAATGCAGAGGACACCATCCCCAAGGCTTCTCGTTGCTAGGCTTCCCTAGTTTGTGCTAGGCACAAACCAGCTCCATTAAGCAAATCTAAACAATATTGCAAAAAAGCTCTTTCACTCACGCCAGTCAGCTGCCTGTTTGCCTGGATCCTTCCTAGCTCTGACTGCTCTCATGACCAAATTTCTCCTCAGCTCTATTCCAGTTCCACCCCTTCCTGTTCCACCCATTTAGCAAACATGGGCTTCATGTGACTCAAACTCATGTGACTTAGGCTTCTATGTTACTTAAGCAGGGCTGAGGTACATACAGGAATTGTATTAGGAGAGAGGAATTTGACATTTCTGGATTGTATAGGTAGAAAATGAACACACCTGAACTTGACTAAAATAAAAATGAAATTTGGGGGAGGTGGCTACTGATGAACTGGGAAAAAAGAGTATTTCAATGAACATTATTATGGATATTTAAGACTCCAAATATAGGAATAGGAGTTGGGCAGGAGAGGAAGATGATAAGACAAATTTTTAACTCCATGAGAAAAAAAGGCCAGCCTGAAGACTGGTAGATAACTGTTTCCAGGATATAGATGAGGCTGGAGTGAACCTCAAAATGGAAGAGATTTCAAAGTAATGGTGCAAAGGTGAATGTTTTCAAGTGTCAGTGATGAATTCAGATCACTCTTACTCTTCCTCTTGGCCCAGTATATTGGGAGGGAAGGCTAGGTATATTTTTTTAAGTGTAGTCAATACTAGAGGAAATGATGAGATGCATCATCTTCCAGAAGAATCCAAATTTCCATGACCACAAAAAAATGGGAAAAGTATGAAAAGGAGAGTTCTAATAAGATGGATAGTTTGTTAAAACATAGTTCTCCACCCATTTCCATCCTCTCATCTCTTGAAATTCTTACTGATATCGTTTAAACTCTGATGCCACAATTTTTTTTAATACTATCTGCTTTGCAGATGCCATAACCCTTATGACTGTACATAAGGATTTTTTAAAATTACAAATATAATCCTTCCTCTAGGAATGCAGGTAAACTGATATTTCTTACTAGAGAATGCATTTATATATGTTCACATTTATATGTAGCTATATTAATATTTAAGGTCTTTTCCAATATGGTGAGATCTTTGTGTGTTGGAAACTTATACTTCCCTACCCTCTAAAATCTGTGTTGAAATTTATGTGTAGAAGACCAAGGGTAAAGCTTTAAGCACCTTTTTCCAAGGGCCTTTGATCCCTCATTTGAGAGAACAACCCAAGACCATCCCCCTGGCAATGGCCAGACAATTTAGACACAAGTGCTACCTGGGAATACTTATGTCAATACTAATTGATTATTACCCTGTACACCTATATAGTTTTGATTGCTTCTCCCTCATGTTTGATTTCTTCCCTAAAATGAGCCCCAAAATGTATCCCTTGGTTGGCTTAATTATAACTTTGTGATTCTGTCTGCACCCAAACACATTTAAAAAACTCAAAACCATAGATAAGATCATTCCCATTCTTATGTTAGCAGAAGTCAAGTAGATGAGAGAGGAGAATAGGAATGATTTCCGATCCTAGACCTCTTATCAGCCTCAACCAATTACAACGTTCAAAGGTTTGGAAGGGAAGAAAAGAGATTAACAACTTATTTCACTAATAATCACCATCTTTGAGTCTCCAAAGGGAGAGAATGTACTTAACACATATCAAGAGAGTACCTTTCCTGTACAAAAAGGAAACACTAGAAAACCATCTTAGTAGCTACCAAATCATCATCCTGATAACTGAATGACTTTTAGGACTCCTACAACTCGCAACCCTCCGAAGGATTCAATTCATAGTGTAAAATTCCCATTAATAAATTTATTTGGATACAAATCTTGTGTATACAAAAACAGTTTTTCATTTCCCAAGTACAGATGCTAATTTATTATATAATAATTTATTTGGAGAGGCCTTACCTCTCCAAATTAAAGGAATCAAAATGGACAAAAGAAAATGGCCAAGTCTCATTTTAAAACCAGTGAGTGACCTAAATCCATCACCCTATAAATACTCCAAAGAAGATATATGCAATGTATTCAGTATTTCCATATTTTGATGGTGTCAAAACTGTGCTTTCTTTTTGCTTTTATTTTTCTTGCTCTATCACCCAACCACATCCAGTTAAGTATAAGAAAGTTTGGTGTAGTTGAAAGGCGGTGGGGAAGTAACCTAAACCAGCCCTTAGAGAGTCTAAAGGCTGTCTGTGTCCCCATGATTCTCTTTCAACTTTTCACTCCAGAATCTGGGTTCTTTCTCTCACTCCAACATCAAAGTCCCTGCTCCAGATCATGGGGCCAATATCAGTTACTGAGAGAGCTAATCTCACTTACTGACTGGTGGAGGAACAGTTGGGCTACGAAGGGAGAATGTATAAACTTTGCTACCAAAGCTGAGTAAAGGAAAGATACATTCCTGACATCTCAAGTTGCAACTCTCAATATATTTTGCCATAGAAATGTCTATAAATTATACTAAAGTATTGGTTAAATAGTTCAGGTATTATAACTTTCATGGGTTGGCCTGAAATCTAACAGCATTTTGAACACTGGTCTTTATGGGATAATACATTTCAAAATCCAAACAACCAACTATAATAAGGAACTTTAGCAAGATAATCTGCTGGTTATTTGTGAATTCTTGAGTCCTTCATACATTTTTCAAAGTAGATAGATAGATAGATAGATAGATAGATAGATAGATAGATAGATAGATAGATAGATAGATAGACAGATGTCACAAATATAACAAAACTATACAGTGCAGTTGATATGTGATGAGAACGATTAGAAATGAATTGTCTCTTTTTTTCAGTCTTCATATAACAAGGGTATATAAAGGTAACTTTATGTGTTCATGGTCATGTTCATGATTCTTCAGAGTCAGTATAAAATCGCTCTCAACAAAGCAATAAAGAGACAGCAAGAGTGTGCATGCACATAGGGAGACTGCTAGACTGCTCTGCAGCTGAAGACAGTAGGGCCAAAAGCAGAACCCATGCTGTTCTACCTGGGGGAGGTAAAGGAGCTGACTGAGGAGTTACTGGCCAACAAGCTGCACTTGAAACTGCACATGAGCTATACTTGAAAAGGAACAAGAACCACAAACCCCTGAGAGCCCTGCAGAGAGACCCCACCCCTTCCAATAAAGTGATGGTTTGCTTTGAAAATATCTTCATCAGGCCTCCTCACCATGGACAAGGGATATGATTCAAAAAGACTTAGGAGAATCTAGATGATGAGATCGAGAAACTCCAGAAATAACTGAAGGGGAGGATCACTCACCTCTTGGAAGTAGAAAGTAAACCCAAGTGGAAAGGATTTAACTTGAAGCTCCTGAGGCAGGAGGAGATCAGAGACCTTCATGTCATTTTGAAAGAATAAGGTTCACCAACCAAAGACCAGCATGGGGACTTAAACAACTGACTCCCAGATGTCCACAGAAGAACTTCTTCACAACCATCACAATAGGGTATAGTAGGAACTAGCTTTAGGAATCTATCAGATAGCAGTTTACTACTAAAGACTATTTTTTAAAATTATTTAGAGAATTTGGCTGCTCTATTAAGGTCAGGAACCTACAGCCCATTATTACCAACCTAGAAAGGCACCAAGGTGGGTCAAAACACCAAGCCTACTGATAATAATTGGAGAAGATTCATGTTACAAGGATGAAGCAGTGGGAGCATTAGAGTAAACTTTCAACAATAACTTATTGTGCTGGAAGATGTATTTTTCTTTTGCCTCAGACCTGCAGCTTAACTATTGCTCTAGATCTAAGAAGAGAGTGGGAGAGAGTGAACACTTCACTCCAGCATGACCTCTCCCATCCCTTCCCGATCTGTGGGGAAAGAATTGAGAAAACAGATTTAGTAGGGCGATTATAATAGGTGTGACTAGAACAGCGAATCTCAGTGGTGGTTTGTGATATAAAGAAAACCTCTATTTGTGGTTCACCACACAGTTCATACAACTAGTGCTGAAGACAGCTCACATTTCCTAACACAACTTCTTTTCAGTCTTTCTGGAATTCTGATTGCATCAGAGCTTTAATAGACTGTTATCAATATCTTATATATCAGACTGAGGCTCTGTCTCCTTACTTAAGCAAAGGAAAATTGCCCGGGAAGTTGTTCCATCAGTCATTGCACAGCTTAGGGGCCGTTCATCATAGAGCATTTCCATGATAATATGGGCCCTATCTACACTTCCATGGCATCATGGAATTTTCCACAAACTATTCCTTGAGGTAGACACACCATAGGATTACATCAAATGAAGGTCCAAAGAGCCATAAAAGAACTGCATAGAATAAAGACCCTGGATAGAATCTCCAGTATTGTTGTGATCTGTGTTGTCATGCCTGACTGCTTCCAGAGTTTGCAAACAGTATATCCTCTTCTGCAGTCTCAGGGAAATTGTGATCATCAGTGGCACCCTATTGCTAGAGATTGTGTTAATTACCTTGCATTTAAATTACTGCACCTCGAATATTAGTCAACTTTCAAAGGGAAAAATGTATATGTTATACATAATCATTCAGGAAATATGCTATTGTAGGTAGGACTGTTATTTTCTATTAAGTTGGATTGAGGACTAAGGGTAAAGGCTGGAATGTAGGCAAGGGTTCCTGAAATTGATTAAATGGTGCCTATAGTTAGAGAGTGAAACAGAGACAGACAGATTGAGACACAGAGAGACAGAGACAATAAAAACAAGAATAAAAATTCTATTTAAACTGCTTTAGAGGTTAAATTCAATTCATTGATATCTTTCACTAATGTGAAATTTTCTATTTTTGTTAATTTCTTTGGCTAAATAAAGGTCAAAAACTCTGTTCAACCAAATAGATCCTGAAATTATTTCTACCTAAAGATGACTAAGGATTCTTTGGGGGAGAGTAGGTGATACATCGATGATGTTAGTGCTTAAGAAACTAGTGTAAAATTTGTTTTGTATTGTTTTGGAGGAGGCAAGGGAGAGTAATAGCAACCTAAGAGGGATTAAAATGAGTGAAAAGTTTTAAAGTTCTTCAGCTGGGGTCTGTACACCTGTTTCTCTTTTTTAATATTTTGATAACTCTTTCAATATAATTGGTTTTCTTGGCAATCCTACTCTATTTCATCTATTTAAATACATCATTCTGAGGAGCTAATAGACTTTTTTGGACTGCCAGAGATATCTCACACACACACACACACACACACACACACACACACACACACATCACAGTCTTTCAGTTAACATATTAGAGCTTAAAAGTCCCAAGGAGAGGAGTAAGATTTTTTCATGAAGCTAGAAAAAAAATATATATTTACATAGCTCCATAAAAGGCAAACAGCAACCAGCCCACCACTGAAGGCAACCTTATTCCTTGTTATTCTTTCATCCTTTTCTTCAGCCCAAAATTGTACAAACCCCTGTGGGATATCCAGGCAGGTAAAGTGACCTGACTGCTCATTACACTTGGATTAAATAAGAATAACCAACTCTAATCCTTCAGGTGAGATGGAGAACAACCAGAACGTACAGTCTGACCTACCATTTTAATCCAGCATCCTTTATCCTTGCCATCTAATGCTGCCTTTACAATTTCTGAAACCCCAGGAACTGTCATCTGCTCTACTGGTCCCCCCTAAAGATCATTGAACCTAATTTTCTTTTGTGTGTTGTCTCCTTCAATTAGACTAGAGAGACCCTTGCAAGCAGAGGCTATCCTCCTTTCTCTATTTGCATACCCAACTTTGAGTTTAGGACTTGTTGAATAATAACTACTTGATGCTTTTTAAAAACTTCATTCATTCATTCTAAAATGTGATCAATTAATTCATTTATTCAGCTGAATAAAAAATGTTAAGCTGTGGTAATCATGATCTCAGACAAGAGAAATGCAAAAAAAAAAAAAAACAGTCATAAAAGTCCCCTAAAAAAGGGAAATAAAATTAAGAATAAGGCACTGTAAGTAATAAAATGCAATCAATAGGGAATGCAATGTACTGAATGACATAACATTAATAAAAATTAAAGAAAAATCTTTTGAATTACAAAGACCAAACCAGTAAAAGAATTGTTTTTAGGTGGATGATTTCAACATGTTTTGTTTTGTTTTGTTTTTTCAAACTGAGAGAGCACTAATACTAAGACAAAAAAGAAATTGTAAATTTGAAAGAAAACCAAAAACTTAATATACAATAGACCTTTAGCAATCATTGAATTCTAATCTTAACATAGAATTTTAAGAAATTCTCCCCACCACCTCAACAATGAATTAAGTGCTAAGATATAGGTAGATACATAGATATATAGATAATAACACAATAAACAATGAAATCAATATGGAAACTAGGGACAAAAGACAAACTTGAATGGATGACACATAATATTTTCCTAACTAATGAGGAAATTCAAAGATCATGTAGACAACTTACAGTCACATTAAAGAAAATCACAGGGGGAGGAGCCAAGATGGTGGAGTAGAAAGACACACATATGCTAGCTCCTAACCCACAGCCTATAAAATACCTATAACGAAGAACTCCCAACAAGTTGTGGAGCAGCAAAAGCCACAGAACAAGGGAATGGAGGAGATTTCTGTTGCAGAGGGACCTGAAAAACTGACACAAAAGGCCTGTCATGCACCAGACTGGAGCAGAGCCCAGCCCTACCTTGGCTGCGCATCACCAAGGGGAGCAGAACCAAGCAGGCTTCAGGAACAGAATCTCCAGTGGCAGCACAGGTCCCTCCATCTACAGGGGCCAAAGGTCAGTGAGAGGGTCTTTTCACCAGCCGAGAGGGGAGTGGGGTGTCCCAATGACTCAGGAGACAGCCGTGGAAGCAGTGGCAGACAGGGGCTCCCAAAGCAGGCAGGAGCTCAGATCCATTGTTCAAGGTCTCCTTGTAAACCCCTCAGGGAACTGAGCACCACATGACTGCCCTGCCCCGACCTGAGCAGCTGAACTGAATCTTAAACTGAATAGCAGCCTTGCCCCCTCCAAAAGCCCTGGGGCTGGGAAGCAGCATTTGAATCTCAGCCCCTAAGAGCTAGCTGGGCAGATCTGGAGGCGAGGTGGGTGTGGACAGGTAACTCAGAATTCAAGTAACTGGCTGGGAAAATGCCCAGAAAAGGGGAAAAAAATAAGACCATAGAAGGTTACTTTCTTGGGGAATAGGTGTCTCCTCCCATCCCTTCAGATGAGGAAGAACAAGGCATACTGTCAGAGGAAGTCAAGGGCCCTCCCTCCAAAGGGGACTTAAACTTGGCTCAGGAAATAGAAGACCTTAAAAACCAAGTTAGCAGTTTACTAAAGGAGAACCAAAAAAACACTGAGGAAAATAACAGCTTTAAAAAGAGGCTAACTCAATTGGAAAAAGAGGTCCAAAAAGCCAATGAGGAGAAGGAGGTTTTAAAAAGCAGAATTAGCCAAATGGAGGAGAAGTTTCAAAAGCTCACTGAACAAAATAATTCCTTGAAAGAAAGAATTGAGTCCAGGGAAAAGAATGACTATGAGTTGAACCAAGAAGTTAGTAAACAAAACCAAAAATTAAAAAAAATAAAAGATGAGATGAAAGAACTCGTTGGAAAAACAACTGACCTGGAAAATAGATCCAGGAGAAATAATTTAAAAATTATTGGACTACCTGAAAGCCATGATCAAAAAAAGAGCCTAGACATTATCTTCCATGAAATAATCAAGGAAAACTGCCCTGAAGTTATAGAATCAGAGGGCAAAATGGATATTGAAAAACTTCATTGCTCACGCCCTGAAATAAACCTGAACTGAGAAACTCCTAGGAATATTGTAGCCAAATTTCAGAGTTCTCAGATCAAGGAGAAAATACTGCAAGCAGCTGGAAAGAAACAATTTGAGTACTATAGAAATACAATCAGGATAACAGGATCTGACAGCTTCAACATCAAATGAACAAAGGACTTGGAGTAAGATATGTCAGAAGTCAAAGGAACTGGGATTGAAATCAAGAATCACCTACCCAGCATATCTGAATATAATACTTCAAGGGAAAAAATGGACATTCAGTGATAGAGACAAATTTGAAGATTTCGTGTTGAGGAAAAGACCAGATCTATATTTAAAAATGTGACTTCCCAAGACAAGAATCAAGAGAAGCATGAAAAGATAAACAAGGGGAAAAAGAAAAGAAAAATCATAAAAGACTCTCTTAAGCTGAACTGTTTACATTATTACATGGAAAGAAAATATTTTTAACTCTTGAATCTTTTCTCAATGTTTGGGTAGTTGGAGAGATTGTACACACACACTCACACACATACACATAGATAGATAGAGAGTACAGGCTATAACTCTATAAGGAGTGAAGGAGGAAAATACTGGGAAGAGAAAGGGAGTAATGAAACAGGGCAGGCTATAACTCTTAAAAGAGATAAGGAAAATCTTATTTACTAGAGAAATAAGGGAGAACAGGACGGGGGGAAATAGAGCTGCTTTCCCCACATGTGGCTGAAGGAAGGAATAACATACTCACTAAATTTGATATGAAAATTTATATCACACCACAGGAAAGTAGGAGAGGAGGAAACAAGTGGAGGGAAGGGAATGCTAGAAGGAGGGCAAATGGGAGAAGGGAGTCACTAGAAATAAACACTTTCAAGAAGGGACAAGGTCAATTGTAGGGGGGGAAATAAGGGGGGTAGGGTAGGTCAGAGGGCAATATAATTAGTATTACACAACATGATTACTGTGGAAATCTTTTGCAAAACAACACGTTTAGTCTGTATTGAATTGCTTCCCTTCTTAGTGGGGCTGGGGAGGGAGGGGGGGAGAGAGAGAAGTTGGAATTCAAAGTAGTAGAAAGAAATATTGAGAATTTTTACTGCATATAATCGGGAAATAAGAATTACAGGGATAGGGGTATGGAAATTTATCTTGGCCTGCAAGAAAAGAAGGAAGATGGGGATAGGACAGGGGTGGGGTATAATGGAGGGGAGGGTACTTTGAGGGAAGGAGCAATCAGAATGCAAGGTATTAGGAAGCGGGGGGAGTGGCGTGATGGGGAGGAAAATTGGTCATTTTACAAAGTGAGGTATAAGCAATTAGTATTAAAACAACAGACTGAATTAATTACTGAGTATAAATCAATGACATCTTTAGTTTGGAGAAAAGAATTTCAGTCTAACTTTCGAAGAGGAAGGTAACCTCTGATAAAATTTGACACTGATGGAAAAGTCAAGGTTTTAATGGTAAATTTGATTTTATGATTGCCATTTAATCAGGAACTAGAACATGTGTAGAAAGACATGTAAGCCACTTAAGACTTGCCTAAAAGATATTCCTTAGCCAAAGTGAAACTATAATCATATTTGAAATCTGGTTATAGGAACCTGCCATTTTTAGATGCTTTGGGAGTACTAAGTGACTGTTCTTCTGAGTCTAACTCTAGGTATGGGAAGCAAGAAAGGCGATCCGAGCCTCCATTACATGATGCCAGTATGCTCATGAGATGTTGGTATAAACTGCATAGGTGATCTCAAGGGAAGAGTGGGAGAGCAGCTGTTCAGCATGGGCTGAGGTGGGATTCTCCTGACTCAGTTTTCCCACCGACACCTGGCAGACTTTAAGCCTGACTGAATGCAAGTGGACAATCTACTCCTGCCTGGAATAGACATGAAGTTGGGGAGATATCGTTTCCCTGCAATGTGTCTACTCTTGGTGGCAATTTCCTATAGTCAAAAGGTTTGTAAGCTTAATACCAGATCTACCCAATTATAGATTATGGGTAGAGGAACATCTGAGGCTGTCTAAAATTAAGCTATTAGGCATAGGACTTTAGACCAACAACATGAAGTTAGGGTCCTTTTATTTTTAGTAATACTGTGGAGACAATTAGATCAAGAGAGTGTGAAGTTGGCAACATAAATATTATCTGTATCTCAGTTGGCTTGTTAAAAAAAAAATTATTTTGTTGTCCATATTGTAAACGCTTTAAAAAGATGTATCACCTGACCAAAAGTTTGAATTGCTTTATCTGTTATAAAATGTATTAAAAACAAACAAACAAACAAACAAATAAATAAATGAATGAATGAATAAATAAAAAGGAGAAAATCACAATAAAAACAACATAATAAGATAGGAAATAGCTAAAATACTGTGTAGAGGAAAATCCATATCTCTGAACAAATTGACAAATGGAGAAATCAATAAATTAAACAGAAGTAAAAATATGGAACAATTAATAAAATAATATTTCCTCAAGCAAGTATGAAGGTAGAAAAATTTAAATTGAGGAAAAGAAACAAATTCAATATGTGTGTACACATACATACATACATGCATACATACATGCATGCATATATGTGTTCCTCCAACTATCCTAATACTGAAAAAATCTCATGAGTTACAAATAACATCCTTCCATGTAAGAATGTAAACAGTTTGACTTTAATAAGTCTTATGATTTTTCTTTTCTGTTTACCTTTTCATGCTTCTCTTGATTCTCATCTGAAAGTCAAATTTTCTATTCAGCTCTGGTCTTTTTATCAAGAATGCTTGAAAAGTCCTGTATTTAATTGAATATCCATTTTTCCCCTGAAGTATTTGACTCAGTTTTTTGGGGGGTAGGTAATTCTTGGTTGTAATCCTATCTCTTTTGACCTCTGAGATGTCATATTCTGAGCCCTCTGATCCCCTAAAGTATAAGCTGCTAGATCCTGTGCTATCCTGATTGTGTTTCCACAATACTCAAATTGTTTGTTTCTGGATGCTTGCAATATTTTCTCCTTGACCTGGGAACTCTGGAATTTGACTACAATATTCCTAGGAGTTTTCCTTTGGGGATCTCTTTTAAGAGGCAATCAGTGGATTCTTTCAATTTCTATTTTACCCTATGGTTCTAGAATATCAGGGCAGTTTTCCTTGACAATTTTTTAAAAGATAATGTCTAGGCTCTTTTTTTTTTTTTTTTTATCATGGCTTTCAGATAGTTCAATAAGGTTTAAATTACCTCTCCTGGATCTATTTTCCAAGTTGGTGATTTTTACAATGAGATATTTTATGTTGTCTTCTTTTATTTTTATTCTTTTTGGTTCATGTTTTATATTTTGTTTTCTTTTTAATAAAGTCTTTAGTTTCCATTTGCTCCATTCTAATTTTTAAGGAATTATTTTCTTCAGTGAGCTTTTGGACCTCCTTTTCCATTTAGCAGATTCTGCGTTTTAAGGCATTCTTTTTACTCATTGGCTCTTTGGACCTCTTTTTGCCATTTAGATTAGTCTATTTTTAAGATGTTATTTTCTTTAGTATTTTTGGGGTCTCCTTTAGCAAGCAGTTGACTCATTTGTCATGATTTTCTTGCATCACTCTCCTTTCTCTTCCTAATTTTTCCTCTACTTCTCTTACTTGATTTTCAAAATCCTTTTTGAGCATTTCCATATTTTTCTTGGAGGCTTTAGATATAGGAGCTTTAACTTTGTTGCCTTCTGGTTGTATGTTTTGATCTTCTTTGTCATCAAAGTTAGATTCTATACAGAGTTTTTTTTTTGTACTGTCTGCTCATTTTCCCAATCAAATACTTGACTTTCTAACTCTTTGTCAAGGTAAGACTCAGCTTCCGGTAGGGGAGGAGCGATATACTGTCCCAAACTTCAGGGAGTTTGTGCAGATTTTTTCAAAGATACTTCTAGGTTCCTGTATATTCTTCACTTCTTCCAAGATGATATGATTAAAGGAGAGGTGTTTACTCCTTTCCTGGCCTGTGCTCTGGTATGTGAGTGACCATAAACACTCTTTTCTGTCCCTTTCCACTGCACCACACCAGAGCTTTCTCCTCACCCCATGACCAGCCCCCAGGACTGTGACCCTCCAAACAGAGCAAATCAAGAGAATTCTAGCTCAGCACCAGTAAAGAGATCCCTGCAATTGCCCTCTAATAAACTGCTTGATCCCCATTTTGTGAGTCAGAAGATTCAGAAGCCCACCATCTTTGTTGCCCCAGGGCTGGGGTTGGACCATGCTCCTCTCTCACCCAGACAAGGCAGAATTTTCCCACTGACCTTCTATGCTATGTTTGGTGTTTGTGGGCTGAAAAGTTTGGAAACTGCCACAGCTGTCAGTGATTCAGTTCCCTGAGGCCTGCTATGGCCTATGCTGGCACAGCCCACAATGGATTGCACTGTGCTCCCAGGCTGGTGCAATAGACCCTTCCTGTCGACTTTCCAGATGTCTTGGGCTAAAGACTTGTTTCATTCCATCATTTTATGGGTTCTGCAGCTCTAGGATTTTAGAGGCAATTTTTACAGATAATTGGAGGGTTTTGAGGGAAAGCTCAACCAAGTCCCTGCTTTTACGCTGCCATCTTGGCTCTGCCCCAGAACCTTTTCTTGCTTGGACACTGGTCAGAAGCTGAGCTATTGGAATCACTACTTAGTATTCATGCATTCAAATAAGTTTGTCCTCTTAATGATGTTCCTCTATTAAATATGATGTGCCTCTTTACCTCATTCCTTACTTGTCTCAATAATAACTCCATACTAATATTTTCTCATTTTCTCCCTACAAGTATATTAGATAGGACAACTAATGTTACTGAGATCATCATTTTATAGAGGAGGAATTTAGTGTTTGGAAACACTAAGTACATAAGGCCAAAGAGCTAGAACTCACGTAGTCTCTCCCAGGACTGCACTCATTAAACTATGACCACAGAGCCTTCCTGATTCATTGTTTTTCACTCTGTAAGCTGTGAAATACTCACACCAGGTATACCATTGCTTCAACTCACAAGGTGAAAGCCCCACAAAGCTGTGATTGTTCCAAACAGAGCCTAAATAATGCAAATTAGAGAATTTCCACTTGAATAGTCAGTATATTCCCATATGTTTAATTATGATAGCTTTGCTATTGATAAATATTTGATGGCTTCCACACAATCCAATTTCCAATAAAGAGAGTCTAATAACTTACTATCTAATGGGAAGATTATCAGTAGCATTGATTGACCAAGCCTTAGTTGTTGAAGCCATTTTTATTATATTCTTAGCAATTAATAACACTTATATGAACCATAGGCAAATGGTACCCTTGGGGCAGTACCTATGCACATTTAAGGGAATCAGATTTATAAACAGGATAACTGATATATTTTGTTAAATTATTTGACCCTAACTTGTAGTGAGATAGAGAATTCAAGAAATATGTATTATGAAGATGAAAGAGTAGAAAGATACACATATGCTAGCTCTTACCCCACAACCCATAAAATACATGTAAAGAAGAACTCTCAACAAATTCTAGAGCAGCAGAAGCCACAGAACAATGGAGTGGAGGAGATTTCCATCCCAGAGAGACCAGAAAGATTGACAAGAAAGGTCTGTCACACACTGGATGAGGAGCAGAGCCCAGCCTTGTCTTGGCCATGCTGCACTGAAAGGAGCAGATCTGAGCAGGCTTCAGAGACAGATCTGCAGTACAGTGCAGATCCCTCAACCCACAGGCGCCAAAGGTCAGTGAGAGGGTCTTTTCAGATGACCAAGAGGGGAGTGGGGTGTCCCCATAATTCAGGCCCCCTCAGGAGGCAGCAGTAGAGACAGCAGCAGACAGGGGGCTCCCAAAGCAGGCAGTAGCCTGCATCCATTGTTGAAGGTCTCATCAGAAAGCTCCTGAGGGAACTGAACCCTGTGTGGTGGCCCTTCCCCCACCTGAGCAGTTGATCTTATTCTCACACTGAATAGCAGCCCTCTCCCAGCCTAAAACCCCTGAGGTTTTGGAGCAGCTCATCTTAATCTTAGCCCCCAGTTCTGGCTTGGTGGAATTGGAGACCAGGAGGTTGTGGAAAGCAAACTCAGAAGTCAAGTAACTGGCTGGGAAAATTCCCCAAAAAAAAGAAAAAAAATAAGACCATAGAAGGCTACTTTCTTGGGGAACAGGTGTCTCCTTCCATCCTTTCAGATGAGGAAGAAAAAGGCATACTGTCAAAGGAAGTCAAGGCCTCTACCTCCAAAGGGAACTTAAACTGCCTCAGGCAAGAGAAAACCTTAAAAAACAAGTTAGCAGCTTACAAAAGGAGAACCAAAAAAATGCCAAGGAAAATAAAAGCTTTAAAAAGAGGCTAACTCAATTGGAAAAAGAGGTCCAAAAAGCCAGTGAGGAGAAGGAGGTTTTAAAAAGCAAAATTAGCCAAATGGGGGAGAAGGTTCAAAAGCTCACTGAACAAAATAATTCCTTGAAAGAGAGAATTGAGTTCAGAGAAACAAATGACTTTGAGTTAAACCAAGTAATTAGTAAACAAAACCAAAAATTTGAAAAAATAGAAGATAATGTGAAACATCTCATTGGAAAAACAACTGACCTGGAAAATAGATCCAGGAGAAATAATTTAAAAATTATTGGACTACCTGAAAGCCATGATCAAAAAAAGAGCCTAGACATTATCTTCCATGAAATTATCATGGAAAATTATCTTGATGTTCCAGAATCAGAGGGCAAAATACGTACTGAAAGAATTCACTGATCACCTCCTGAAAGAAACCCGAACAGAGAAACTCCTAGGAATATTGGGGCCAAATTTCACAGTTCCCAGATCAAGGAGAAAATACTGCAAGCAGCTGGAAAGAACAATTTGAGTACTATGGAAATACAATCAGGATAACACAGGATCTGGCAGCTTCAATATTAACGGATCAAAGGGCTTGGAAGGGGATAATTCAAAGGAACTGGGATTGAAATCAAGAATCACCTACCCAGCAAATCTGAATATAATACTTCAAGGGAAAAAATGATTGTTCAGTGAGATAGATGACTCTCAAGCATTCATGTTGAGGAAAAGACCAGATCTGTATAGAAAAATTTGACTTCCTAAGACAAGAATCAAGAGAAGCATGAAAAGGTAAACAGGAAAGAAAAATCATAAAAAACTCTGTAAAGCTGAACTGTTTACTATATGGAAAGAAAATATTTTTAACTCTTGAATCTTTTCTCAGTATTTGGGTAGATGGAGAGATTGATACACACACACACACACACACACATACACACACATAGATAGAGAGTACAGGGTATGTTGTATCAGAAGATATGATATCCACACACACAAAACAAAAATAAAGAAGTCAGAAAATGCATGTAATATTCCACAACTATTGATCTTTCCCCTCTGCAAAGCAGTGGGAAGAAGGTGTCTTTTTGTGTTTCTTCTTTGGGTTCTTGCTTGTTCTTTGCAGTTTTGCAGGATTCATTTTGTGGTTGTTTTGTGGAAACATTTACATTGTTGCAATCTTATAGATTGTTTTCTTGACTCTTCCTCATTGTGCATTAGTTCATGAAAGTTCTTTCATGCTTCTCTGGTTTTTTTTTTTTGTATACATCGGTTCTTACCACACAGTAATATTCCATTATATTCATGCACCACAGTTTGTTTAGCTATTTCCCAGTTGGAGATCCACTTAGTAACAATATTTCCTTCAGAGTAATTTTCTATTCACACTGTTCTTCATAGGCTTCTGTATCATTGTCCTGTTTATAATTTAAAGCCCTTCACAACTTGGTCCCAGCTACCTTTCTAACTTTATTAAAGATTAATCCCCTTCTCCAACTCTTCAGTCTAGCCAAATTGGTTTTCTTGCTATTCTTCATATACACTACTCAACCTCCTATCCCCATGCCTTTGTACCAGCTGACCTCCATCTCTGAAATGCACTCTGCAAGTATCCTTTAGATTTAACTATGCTTCTTAAACTATGAGTTCCGACCCCATGTGGGGTCACAATCCACAGTTTAAGAAGCACTGAAGGGGTCATGAGTGGAAAAAGTTTAAGAAGCCCTGCTTTAGCACAGTGTTCTCCAGAGTGGGTACTGTGTAGTTCTAGTTATAGTGGCATAGCCCCAAGGGATGTGAGATCAACCAGAGGGTAGGAAGAGGGATTATATCACATCTTTCCAACAATAGCACTGTAGCTTTTTTCCCCAAAACTACTATACTGACTCTTATGCTTATTATTGCTCAATGATTCCCCCTCTCCTGCCTCTTTCTATGATTAAGCCAGGCATTGGCTCCTCAAGGTGGTTATAATCTAACCATGACCCATATGCATGCAGCAGCTATGTAGGCAAAATTCTTCACCTCCTCTTCCAGTGTTTCTGCCCCTTAGATAAACTTGATAGCTGCTGACATTATTAAAGTTCAGGTCCGCTCACAGTTTCTCCTCTTCTTAGTTAACTCCACTGGTTCCTTATTGACTCTAGGATTAAATATGATTGGATTTTTATTTCATTTCTTTGTAATTTCTATTTGTGTGTAGGTTTTATGTATACAAATATTAGAATAGTAGTACAAGTATATAACTAAGAAATATGTAATACAATTGAATATAGTGGAAATGTATGCTCAATTTTTTTCTTGTTAGGGGTACATGATCAAAAAAGTTTAGGGACTTCTGCTCTAGAAGACTATTTATTGTCATTGGTTCTCAATCTGTGAGCTGAGAATTCCCAAAGGGCTGAAGAGAATCTATAAACTCACTAAGCATTGCTATTTTGATTATTACTTAGTGCTAAGAAAATATGTAGCTTGACTGAGTATGCCTTCTGTAGATTGAAAAATGGCTTCGACATATGTGTATGTATGTGTGTGTGTGTGTGTGTACATATATAAATATATGGTTAGGTATTTATTGATGCTGTTTGATTAATAAAATCAAACTAAACTATTACTGAAAAAAAAAGAATGTATTAAGTATGCCTATACGTATTAAGTGCCTATTATGTGAAGGACATGTAAATATAGGGAACATAGAACAGGAAAGGAGTAAGAGGAACAGAAATTTTCCTATATGTCCATAATGTGGGAAGGATCAATGAGCTTTTGAAACCTCTACCTTGAGGGCTCTGGGATTTGGGGATAGAGGGCAAAGATTACGGAGCTAGGAGGGATAAAGTAAGTAAGAAGAAATAAAATAGAGGCCTTATACTAAGTACCAGAAGGCTGGTGTCTATTGGCCTATTTTAGTAAGTATAGAATATCCTAACATGAAAATTAATTCTATCTGTTTCTTTCTCTCAAAATGTTTGTTTCTGCCATGGCAAGTATAGCTTTCTAGATAAAAATTCTCTCCTGGATTTTGGGGGTCAGTTTCTCCTTTGCTTTGATTTATTTAGTTACCTCTAGCTCTGTGCTGATAAACACAGAGGAGGGGGGAAATGCCTGTAGTTAAATAACATCACAGTCATCTTTCTTTTTTTTTTTTTTCTGCTAAGGGAGAAATATATTTTCATTGAAATATATTTAAAGGCATCCTTCATATTGATCAAATTCACTAACTAATTCTCTAGCTCTCTACTTCCCTAGGCTTATCCAGACACAGCCTTAGGGACAGGAGCAAAGAATAGACATCTAAGTAAAATTTTAGAATTTTTTTTTTAAAAAAAAGCAAAATTTAATGATCTAAGTTGGAATGTAGCCAAAAAACTGAGGCATTCATATTTCCTATGTCTTTCACTGCCAAGCAGCTTGATACATATGAATACTACTAGGTAAATAGTCATAGACCTTATGCAAAGTTGTCAGTGTACAAACAGGGCAAGTGAAAAAACCTTTTGAGCTTATTAATAGTTGAAGATCATGCATTCTGACTTCCAGGGAACACATTTCATTCTGCATCCAAAATGAGTAGACTTTAAACAACCTCTACAGTGTTCAGCATAGATATGGCACATAAGCATGACATGGCTGCTTGAGATCATTCATAAAGAAAGCAAGAATGTATAGAGATTCAAAAGACACCACTACTAGGAGCACATGAGGCAAAAATAATGATCAAAAGGAAAGAGGAAAGAGACAGGAGGTACTATAAACTCCCTTAGACATTCACTCCAATGTGTGAAAAGTTGTTTTTAAAAAAACATTAAAAAATGCTAAACATTAAAAATGTTAAAAAAAAAAATACTGCCAAGTCATTTTGATATCTATTCCTTTAAGGAAAGATACCAATATAGACATTATAGTTAGCAGTTTCAAGATTGATGATAATAGTAACAGCAATGTCAATAAAGTCCTTGCTGGGGAGCAGTGAATAAATTAAATATAGTTGCTTGGAGGTGACTTAGAAAGGGTGGAGAATAAAACTTCTGTTTGGGTCTAGTCAGGCTGTTTTGTCTGCAGGGGGCATTCTGACACTGATCAGAAGCTCCAGACAAAACTTAAATGTTTGTGTACAAAGGACATTCCGTTATGATGATTATCAGGGACAGCACATTTCCCTAGTTAGCAATCAGAAAAACAAAGTGCCATTCATATTTGAGAACATCAGATGAATCATTGTGCAAAACTAGAGACTTGTGTTTAAACATTTCAAAAAATGATCTCTCCTTTTTATAATCAGTTCTTGTTTTATTCCTGACATTTCTGACTTCTTTTTTCCTGAAATTATAAGTGTCTCTTCTTTGGATCAAGACTGAATTTCTTATCCTGGATATATTTTGTCCAACATAGCAACACAAAAGCTTTGTCCTAATTGCCTAAAATAGTTTAGATCATATTAACATACGGATTTCAATTTTACACCTACTGGATTATAAAACCAACACAGCAGTCTGGGTGCATGTGATTATTCCTTGAACCTGGGTATTAAAGCATTTTCAAGGAGGCTCACATGATTTTGTGAATTCTCACTTAAAATTCTTTATATTAAATGAAGTGACAATCTCAATTGGTTTGATTTTGCTTGAACTATGTAAGACTACATGCTATCTGCTAGAATGCGTCAGTATCAGACTGCAATGAAAAAATCCGTATCTTGAATTCCTTCTTTAGGGTTTATCTTCTTACTTATCATTACCTACTTTACTGTTTTCTCTACTTTCCCTCACTCTTTTCTCTCAGCTGAATGTATAAGAAAGACAAAAATAGAAATAGACATAGAGATAAACAGAGACAAAGGAGAGAAGAATGAGAGACAAAATGTCAGTAAAATCTGTAGGATTTAACACTGCCAAAGGAAATCAATAGAAAGAGACTTCAGGATAGTATTCACATTGAAAGATCCTTTTGACAGACCTTAGAAGTTAAAGTAACATAATAATACATTGAAATTACCAAAGTGCATTTGTTGCCCTAGGCAAATTTGAGTTTGTTATTCCACTCAGTACATTTAAATGCAAGTACAATTTCAAGTATGAGCATGTTCTGAAGTCCTTGAAATATGACCTCAAAATATACCAACTGCCAATGCCTATTGTATTATTATTTTTTTAAGTATCAGGAAACAGGAAACAAAAAAAGAAGGTTATAAGCTTCCTAAATATTTCTTAGTGTTTTGGCTTCTTTGAAAGCAAAATTAAAGAAACGGTTGTTATCCCTTCATGTAACCAAGAACATTCGTTGTATTCAGTTTTCATTTCCCCTTTGTCCTTATTAGAGGGTTTGGCCTTTCTTTGTTTATGAGGTTGCCTCACAAAGATTTCAAATGAATAATAGTAAACACCTTATGTTTCAGTGGGGTAATTATTTGGATGTTACGTTGGTTTATTTGCAATTATAAATTTGCAAAGATTCTTCTTCTTTTCTTTCTGTTAAGATAGTCTCGGGAGATTTTCAGAAGATTTTCACAAGACAAGGTACCTTTCTTTAGAAAAGCCAAGGATAGTCCCAAGATCATCTCTGAATATTTGAATAGCTGCCACCTCTGCTTCAAAAACATCTTATGTGTTTTGTTTGGCTCTGTCTTTCATTGGGGATCTTAAAGATATCTGCTTGAAGACCCTGAAAATGAGTCATCAGGTGAGAGCAATTTTACTGAGCTGAAAGAGATGAGAGAATAGGGAACAGTGAAACAATCAACATTACCTCCAATAGCAATTTTCCCTCCAGGGATTAATGTGTAAGAAGTTTTGCAATTAATTTCAGCTCCTGTCATTTAAGATCAAATGTAGTCCCTGTTAAAGGAGCTATGTGAAAAAGTAGGAGAAAATAAAATAGAAAAGATTATAGAAGGATATCAAATCTACATTATTTGTAAGAGTGAAAGTAAAAACCTGGCCTGAGATTTAATATAGGCTAAACAAAGAGTACTAGAGTCTAAATTTAAGAAAATCAAATTTAAAATAATACTTATTAAGCACCCTTCCTTGGTAGATGCTACATGTAATGAAAATTAAAAGTGATGTTCAGCTTAGGATCACTAGATGTTACCAAGCTAACACACAGCAAAAACAGATGATTTTTTAAAAAGATCAAAGATTGGAGACAGAATTTATCTATATGTGCCTCATTATGAATGTAGGGGCTTTTTTGCTTCAGGGGTTTGGGGTAAAATTCTTATAAATTTATGATATGGGAACTCAATTTTTAAAATTTGATTATGAACTCAAAAGAAGGTATACTGAGAAGAGAACAGAAAGCATGCTAAAGTAAGATGAAAGTCAAGAAATGTGAACATTTTTAAAAGAACAGAAAGAGAAAAATGATGGAGGTGAGAGCCATGAAGAGAGTAAGATAGCAAGGAAGGAAGGACCAAACAAATAGCAGAAATAATCTTCTAATTTAGTGATGAAAGATGAGAAATATTAGTGAAAGAGAGAGATGAAAGAGAGAGAGGGACAGAGAGAAACAGAGAGACAGAGACAGAGGGGGGGAAGAGAGAGGGAGAAAGAGGGAGAGAGAGAGGGAGAAGGAGAGAAGGAGAGGGAGAGAGGGAGAGGGAGAGAGAGAGCAGAGGGAGAGAGAGAGGGAGAGGAGAGAGAGAATGTATGTATGATTTTACTGGTATAGGAAACTAACTCACCCTTTGTGTGAAAACTCTCTCCACCAGGGCTGGTTGTTTTAACTTACAGTGCCTGAGAGTCTTGCAGATGCTGAGAAATTAAGTGACTTGTCTGGTATTACCCAGCTAATAAGCACCAGAGGCAACTGATCAATAAAATATATATATATATATATATATATATATATATATATATATATATATAGATAGATAGATAGATAGATAGATAGATAGATAGATAGATATATATATCTATATATATCTATATATATCTATATATATCTATCTATCTATCTATCTATCTATCTATCTATATACATATCTATCTATCTATCTATCTATCCATATATATATATATATATATAAGAGTGCGCTATGTGCCAGGCTTTAAGCCAAGCACTGATGATACAAAAAGGGGCAAAAAATATTTCCTGATTTCAAGAAGCTTACATTCAAACAAATATATAGAAAACCAGTTATGTGGAGGAGAAATAAGAAATAATTAATGGAGAGAATACTATGGAATTAAGAAGGGTTCAGGGAGCCTTCCAGTAAAAGATGGAATTTTACTTGGGACTTAAAGGCAGCCAAGGGAAACAGGTGGAGCTGAGTAAGAACATTCTAGGTATGGGGAACATAACCAGAGAAAATTCTCAGAGCAGAAAAATGGAATAACTTTGGGGGCCCACATCACATGATTAAAGAGTCCAAGGTAGGGAGAAAGGTATAAGAAGACTGGAAAAGTGGAGGGAGATGGCTTATGAAGAATTTTGACTACTAAACAGAATTATTTTGTTCCTGGAGACAAAAGGAAGCTCCCAGACTTGAGATAGAGGGTTGTGTGACATGTTCAGATCCATACTTTAGTAAAAAACATTTTAATGACTGAATGAAGGAAGGATTAGGGTGGGGAAGGATTTAACATAGGCAATTTCACCAGCTATTTAACATAACAGCCAGTGAATGAGTGCAGTAGTGTGGTGTCAGTGTCAGAGGAAAAAAGGGTATGTATTCAAAAGATGTTGAAAAGCTGAAACAGCCAGGCTTTGTCAAGTTTGGATATGAGGGGTGAGGATGACATCTAGCTTGTGAGTGGGAGGGACTGGAAGGATGGTGCTGCCCTCTTCAATAATAGGGAAGGTATGAGAGGGTTAGGATTTTTGTGGGGGGGAAAGTTAGTGAGTTCAATTTTGTTCATAATGGGTTTAAGTTGTCTACTAGACAGCCAGATCAAGACATCTGAAAGGTAGTCACAAATGCAAAACTGCAAGTCAGCACAGAATTTGGAGCAGCAGAGGTAGATTTGAAAATCATGAACATAGAGATGGTAATTAAATTCAGAGGAGTTGGTGAGATTCCTAGTTGAAGTAGTAATAGAGGGAGAAGAAGAAGAGGGCCCAGGACAGAAGCCTGAAAGACACGTTTCCTTCCAGGGCATAATCTAGAAGAGGATACATCTCTGATAAAGAGTCAAATAACAGCAAAGGAGGCAGAGAAGGTGCAATCAGATTGGTAGGAGGACAGAACAGAAACTACTGTCTTCCTGACTCCAAAACCTTCTTCCTATCCATTATGTTACTAGTTCACCTTGCTTTTAGTAGACAGACCATGTCTTAAGGTCAGGAGGCATAGGTTGGAATTATCTCCAACATTGTATAACCACAGACATGACTTCTCAGTTTCTTCATCTATAAAGTAGAGATAATAATAATTATACACACACACATACACACACACACACACACACACACACACACACACACACAACCTACTTCATTGGGTCCTAGGGAAAAAATCAATTGACCAGTATTGATAAAGTGCCAAATATGAGTAAGGAACCATGCTAGGTGACAGGGATGCAAAGTCAAAGATTAAAAAGTCCTTGCCTTCAAGGGGTTAAAGAAATTTCAGAGATTATGGAATTACTGAAAAGGGATGAAGATTATGACTCCTTCCATTTGGTAAATGAGAATACTGAGGCTCAGAGAGCCTAACTGACTTGCCCAAAATCAAACAACACAACTGGGATTTGAACCTGGATTCATTCACTCCACATTCATTGGTCTTTCCATATAGCTTAGTAAGCCAATGGCTCCAGTTGTCCTTGGAGAGGAAAAACAAGGAAAGAGATGACAGAAACCAAAGATAACAAGAAGTATCATTTCATGGGACATTCAGTCATTTTTTCATGCAGTACTCATGATTACCCTAAGCAAAATGACCTTTGTGAAGATAAATGCCATATCTTAAAACAGTACTCAAATGTGAGCTTATACTGGGATTCCATCTGTTCATTATTCTGGCTATTCTCTCTTGTTTCTCTTCTGCTGTTCCATGCTTCAGGCAGGGGGCTTCAGGAAGAGCCAGAGAGTTTAACGATTAAGATATCTCTTTGGAATGTCCATATCTGTACAGATTACAAAGGTAGAGCAACATGGCCAGTCACCAGAAAATGAGAATGAAGTGCACATCTCTAAGGAAGAACCACTTCATGACTTTCAGGAGAAAATAGCTGAGAACAGATTTAGAGATTATACTTATTCCCTCAAGTATACATATATACACAAATGTACCTCTGTGTGTGTGTGTGTGTGTGTACCCAGGAATAGGGACTAGATCAGGAGTGGGGAACCTGCAGCCTCAATGCCACATGTGGCTATTTAGGTCCTCAAGTATGGCCCTTTGACTGAAGCCAAACTTCACAGAAAAAAAATCCTTTTATTAAGGGGATTTGTTCTGGGAAGTTTAGATTCAGCCAAAGAGGCACAGTTGAGGACCTAGACGGCCATATGTGGCCTCGAGGCTCCAGGTTCCCTACCCCAGGAGTAGATTAAATCTTTCATTCATATAGAGAACTTCCAGATGAGAAAGTTCCCTCTATTAATGCAGGTCAGCCCCTTTTTTATAGTTTATTCTCTTAGAGAGTTGAATAGAACCCTGAGACGATAAGTAATTTGCACAGGCAGGATCTCACAATAAGTATTTGAAAGTGATTCTTCTTAATGCAGAGCGCATTTAGGGTTTTTTCCAATGTATCATAATGCTTCTCATGTAAGTGTGGAAATGGAGTGGAAGAGAGCAAGAAAGTGATGGGGGTTGAACATGGGGAGAGAGGAGAGAGAGAGAGAGGGAGAGAGAGAGAGAGAGAGAAAGAGAGAGAGAGAGAGAGAGAGAGAGAGAGAGAGAGGAAGAGAGAGAGGGGAGAGAGAGGAGAAAGAGACAATCTTGAAATTAATAAAAGAAAGTAACTGTATTAGCAATGAGAATGCAATGGAATGGCATCTATGGAAGGTTTTAACTTCTAAAAAACAGAAAAAATCAAAATGGTGTGAGTGCAGAATTTACTTTGATAAACTATACACCTATATAGAAATTCATAAACCAGACAGAAGTATGGTACAGAAAAAAAAAATGAAGTGCAACTTAGGAATGTGTATTATAGACCATTCGGTCAGACTGAGGATAAGAATACTGCTTTCTTGATAGAGAATCCAAAATTGGTTCAGAGGAACGATATAGTAGTGATAGAGAACTTAACTATCTGGGGATCTGCTGGAAGTTTTATTCTGCTGAAAGCATAGCATCTGCTCAAATCAATCTTGACTTTCCTTGCTGACAATTTCATCTCTAAAAAATAGAGGAATCGATAAAGGGAACTGATATGTTGGGCCAGTTCCAACCAACAAGAAGTAACTTATTGGTGAAGAAGAAGTGACAAAAAGTCTTTGGAATGAGTGAGCAGTTTCTCTTAGAATTTATGATAGTCAAAGGAGTGACCCCTAGAATTTAGGAAAGCAAACTTGTAAAAGTTCAACAAAACACTGGGTATGATGGCATGGGCAAAAATTCAAAAAGGAACAAGAAGCTCACATGAACAAATAGACATTGAGGTAAATTTTTTTAAAGTGGATAATATTTGCAATACTAATTTAACAAGGAAATTCTAAGCAAAGTGCTTCAAGATCCTTTAATCACCATATAAATATTAAATTTTTTCTGAATAGATTTTTTAAAAAATCCTTTTGCCAATGCTCTATGCATTTTTTTAAATTACGTCAATGTAATCAGGTTGTGTGATACCTGGAACCTCCCAACAGAGACTAGTCATTATTTCCTTCATTGTATATGTATACCCAGCATATAGTGCAGAGCCTACCACAGAGCTGGGGCTATAAAAACACTTACAGATTGATTGAACCTGGAACATAATTATACTGCTGTACTTGACTTTGTTTAGACCATATCTGAAATGCTGGGTGCACCTCTGGGTGTCATGTTATATGCAGAGTATTGCCCAACTCTCCAGAGGACAGTGAACAGGGTGGTAATACAAACCATGTATTAAAATAAAGACCACTTTATTGAACTCAAAATATTAGCTTATAAAAAAATTAGGTATGATTTGATATGTCTTGATAGAAATGAAGGCATGTTAGAAAGTTATTACTCAGTTTTATTCTAGAGTGAGAGAGCCAAGGACAAATGACCAAAGTTATAGGGAGACAGGTGTCCTAAAAATTAAATGGTCTTTTGAGGTTATCAATTCCTTATCACTAGAAGCACCTAAGCAGAGACAAAAGACAATATTTCATAGATGTTTTTCAGTGGCTTTCTGCAAGGGCTAGAAGGTGACTTAATATAACTTCCAACTCTAAAGATTCTAGGATTCTATCTGGGTTGATGAGAAACAGTGATATTAAGATGCTGAGGAAAAATAGCTCACAAGCTGTTCTAGACTTAGCAGTTTATCTTATCTGTACTCTCTAACCTATTCCTCCACCAAAAAGTTTTCTGTCACCATTTGTCATCTCTTACCCTATCTGAAACAAAGTCCCATATGGCTTGTTCATCATCATAGGATCTAAGAAGTATCAAAACTGTTCCATTCCTCACCATAAGAAGTAATGACAATAGTCTGACTCTGCATTTATATTGCAACTTTTATTTTTAAAGTACCTTCACATTTTTAATCTTGTATATAGCTGGTTATGAAAGATATTAACATTGCATATTAATTGTTGCTGGGTTCATTTTCCATCTCTTTTCCCCCTGCATAATGAACTATAATGTATGCTCTCAGAGGGCCTACATTCCTCCCACTCTGTCTTTGATGAAAATAGATGAGAAAAACTACTAATTTACTTTGAAGTTAATTTTTTTGTGGAATTTCACGCCCCTGGATTCTAAACCAAACTGCTAAGTTATTTTGCAAATATATGGTTATGCAGTGAATATTTTACAAAGCAAAAGTTGAAAGTTCCTAATTAACATATCTTGAGATAGAAGAGTTCAATCATATGAAGTTTATTGGTAATGCCTAGAATCACATTTTGCAGGTTAGGGGATATTTAATATAATTGCTACTCTTCATTTTGTTTTAGCTAGCTAATCTAATCAACTAATTCTTACTTTGATAACAGTGCTGAGTTAGCATAAGCAACCCCCACTCTATATAATACCTCACTGCTTGAAGAGGGAATAAGTTGAAACAATTCCTTAACATAAAGCAATTAGTAAATAGGGTCATTTTAGGCAAACTTCTTTTAAGAGATCCATGATGGAATTACATAGGACTTGGCAGTTGCAACATTAAAGGATCAAGGGTCATGAAACAAGACATTTTGGAAGGCAAAGGAGCTAGGACTACAACCAAGAATCACTTACCCAGCAAAATTAAGTAGAATACATCATGAGGGGAAAAATGGTCATTCAATGAAAGAGAAGTATTTCAACCTTTCATAAGAAGACTAGAATTAAACCAAAACTTTGCCCTCCAGTATCAAGACCCTAGAGAAACATAAATGGGTAAAAATGAAAAAAGACAATATAAGGGCTTCATTGGAGCTAAATTATTTAAATTCCTACGTGCAAAGATGATACTTGTGATTCTTACAAGAATTATATCTCTAATAGTACATCTAGAAAAAATATACATAGACAGAGGGTACGGGCACAAGGTTAATTTGAGGGAATGACATAAAAACAATCAAGGAACAAGAAAGAGGAATACAAAGTGTGTAGAAAAAGGGAGAGGTAGAATAGGGCAAATTATTTCACATGAAGAGACACAGAAAACCTATTACAGTAGAGGGGAAGATGGGAGGGTAGGCTATGAGCATCGCTTGAACTTTACTTTCATCCATATTGAGGCAAAGAGGGAATAATATATGCCACCAGTTGAATATAGAAATCTTTCTTACCCAACAAGGAAGCAGGAGGAGAGCAGATTAAGTAAAGGGGTGGGGACTGACAGAAAAGAGGGTAGACTGGGGCAAAATAATAGTGAGGAAGGAAAAGGAGAAAGGAAGGAGAGGACAGACAGGAGGAAGAATAAGATGGACGGAAATATGCTGGTCACAGTCATAACTGCATTGTGGATGGGATGAACTCTGTTATAAAATGGAAGTAGCTAGTAGAGTAGATCAGAAACCAGGGACTGGAGCAGAATCTAGTATGCTTCAGGTGAAGTGAAAAATCTGTGGCAGAAATCTAGTTTTGGATAAAGTAAAAGCAAAAATAGACCCAATTAAAAGAGATGAGGAAGGAAACTGCATCTTCCTGAAAGGTAACATAGACAACGCAGCAATATCGCTATTATATGTATATGCACCAACTCATATAGAATCTAAATTCTTAAAGGAGAAATTAAGAGAAATGCAGGAAGAAACAGACAGCAAAACTATACTAATGGGTGACCTCAGCTGTCCCCTCTCAAAACTCTATCAATCCAACCAAAAAATAGACAAGAAAGAAATTAAGCAGGTAGAATATTAGAAAAGTTAGATATGATAGACCTTTGTCATGATTTAGACATAAAGAGTGACACCATAAGCAAATTAGAAGAAAAAGGAATAGACTACCTGCCAAATCTATGGGTAATTGAGAATTCATGACCAAACAAGAGATAGAGAGAATTATAAAATATAAAATAGATAATTTTGATTATATTAAACTAAAAAGCTTTTGTACAAGCAAAACCAATACAACTATGATGAGAAAGAAAGCAGAAAGCTGCGAACCAAGCTTTATAGCAAGTATCTCTAATAAAGCCCTTATTTCTCAAATACATAGAGAATTGAGTTAAATTTACAAGAATACTTGCCATTCCCCAATTGATCAAGGGTCAAAGAATATGAATTGGAAGTTTTCAGATGAGGAAATCAAAGCTATCTATAGACATATGAAGAAGTGTTCTAAATAACTTTTGATTAGAGAAATGTAAATTAAAACATCTCTGAGGTACCATTTCACATCTATCAGATTGGTTAATATGACAGAAAAGGAAAATAATAAATGCTAGAGAATATATGAGAAAACTGGACACTAATGTACTGATGGTGGAGTCGTGAACTGATCTAACCATTCTGAAGAGCAATTTAGAACTATGCATAAAGGGAAACTAACTGTGCATATCCTTTGATCCATTACTAGGTCTGCATCCCAAAGAGATCATTAAAAAAAGGGAAAAGGAATCTCTCAGATAATATTCATAACACTAGGGCAACTAATTTATATGCCAGTGTAATTCTAAATTGCAAAGCATAACAAATTCTCCATGTAGAAAGCAGAAGAAAAACATTTATTCAGACACCAGATAGTCAAATCCTAATACCAGAAAGCCAAATCCATCATAGTAACAAAGTCACATTAGCACTGCAGGGGACAGAGCCATTCCCAAGTCTGCCCTCTCTCCTGGGACCTTCCTACAAACAAACTCTCATGAGCCCAGCTGTGCCTGCTTGCTTGAATCCTCTCTCCTCTGCCCCAAACCACTCTCACCAGCTTCCTCCCAGGTCTGCTCCACCCTTCCTGTTTTTAACAGCAAGTTCCCCAACATACACTGGAGGATCTGCTATACACAGTTTCTTTGGTCTGCTTTTCTAAAAGGAAAGGCAACTTTGAGGGGTCAGCAATCAATAATTTAATCAAGCACACGTATCATTTACTTGGTTTAGGGAAAGAAGTCAGCTGAACTTCAGAGAAAATACATAGAAATCACAATCAAAATCAAAATCCACAGACAGCGCTTTTTGCTGTCTGACAGATCAACAAACAGATCAAACTGTCTCACCATGAATGCATAGTTACCAGAGAGATAAGCACCAACAGATAGGCTTTCAAAGCCAGGGGGCTCCTAAGTGGATGCCCAGAGTTTTGTCTGGCCAAACAAACACTTCCAATGGGTAAACCCCAAAGCAAAACCTCACCTCAGAGTACTTAGACACTTTTCAGAGCCAGAGGATGTCACAACTCTGGAGAACCAGTGCCTCATTAACAAAAGGTGTAGGCATCCCTACAAATGTTTCTAGGCCCATTAATGAGTGGGGAAGATCTTCTTTAATCATATTATTCAATCAGAGCACTTGATTATAGTAAAACAAAAACAGCAAAAGAAATGCATTATCAATACAGTGTTCTACCCATTCAGCAAGATCCTCAACACATGTGATTTAGGCTTCTATGTGATTTAAGTAGGTCATATGGGCCTATTAATGAATGGGGAAGATCTTCCCATTTAAATTACCATTACAGACCTACATTTGCAAAAATTTGAAGTAGACGTCTTTGTGGAAATTCAGGCAATGCCCACCAATTGGGCAATAGATGAACAAGCTGTAGTATATGAAAGTAGTGGAATACTATTGTACAATAAGAAATGATGAACTGACAGACTACAGAAAAACCTGGAAAGACTTGCAGAAACTCATGCAAAGTGAGATGACCAGAACAGAAAAATATCATACATTATATTAGCAACATTGTGATCAACTATAAATGACTCAGCTCATCTCAGTAACACAATGATCCAAGACAAGTACAAAAGACTCACAGAGAAAAATGTTATACATATGGAGACAAAGAACTGAGAAACTCTGAATGCATATTGAAAGATATTTTTTTTCAATTACTTTATTATTTCTCATGTTTCTTTTTATTTTGGTCTATTTCTTCTTTCACTACTGTGACGAATTTGGAAATATTTTTTTACCTGATAGCACATGTATACACTATATCGAAATGCTTATCATTTAAAAAAAAAGAGAAGGAAAGGGAAAAAATTTGGAACTCAAAATCTTATAAAACTGAATGCTAAAATATTTTTGGACATGTAATGAGAAAAATATAAAATGTTATTTATTCAAAAAATCCATGATGGCATCAATAGAGTACCTCTTCCATTAATTCAGATTATGACTGCTCTATCCTAACCCAGTATATCATATATAATTTTTCTAAACATGTGGTCTTCTGGAGATACTGTGCTTCCCCTCTAAAAAAAGTAATCATTTAGGAACTAACCTCATGAAAAGTCTCTCTTCAGTAAAGTACTCAGTAGTAGTAGTAGTAGTAGTAGTAGTAGTAGTAGTAGTAGTAGTAGTAGTAGTAGTAGTAGCAGTAGTAGTAGTAGTAGTAGTAGTAGTAGTAGTGGTAGTAGTAGTAGTAGTAGTAGTAGTAGTAGTAGTAGTAGTAGTAGTAGTAAAGTGGTCCTCAGATTAGTCACATATAGAGGTGATATGCTAAAAGAGTGTTATACCTAACTAGAGTGAGGATGACCTGGCTTCTGACTGTGCCTCTGACATTCACTAGCTCTGTGACCATTAACAGTTTACTTAGATTCTCTGAGCTTTAATTTCCTCCTGTGTGAAAGGGAAAATCACAAAATTTTAGAGATAGAAGCAACATCAAATCATCCATTTGGGAGACAAAGCCCCAAAAAAGAGGAATATCAGAAAAAAGTATAGTGAAATCTCCCATAAAACTCCTCCAAATAAATCTACAAACATGCCAGGCTGAATCTTGATAGGAGAAGTCCAAGAAAATCTCACAATTTTTCCATCTCAAGTCAGCATAGTGAGAAAGGAAGAGAAGTCTGTGGACACTTGGGACTGGGTATGGCCAAGAGCAGTGACATGGAGCACTCTAGCATTCTGCAAGAAGCTATGTATCAGGGATATATCTATATGTGGCCCTACAAGGGAATGGGTGTCAACTATCAGTTTTGTCACCCACTTTGCTGTGGGTCACTGATCCAGGACAGACTAAGGAATATATTTGTGCCAAGGAGTGGCTTTTGAAAGTAGAGTGTGGCTACAAGGCATACTTTATGTACAGAGAGAGAAGGAAGTTCAGGAGCAAATAGCAGTGGTATGGCTCACATCCCAAGAGCAGAGAAGGATCTCATTTCTAGCTTCTAACACAATGTGAAACCTATAGAGGAATAACTAGAGCAAGAATCAAGTCAAAGGAGAACTTATAATTTTGTCACTTAGAGCTTCCCAGCTGGAGGAGTGCAATAGCAGCCTACCATTGCTTAAACAATATGTTCTTTTTATTTTGCTCTTTTTTTAGGTAGTAAATAGTGGAAATCTGAGGGGAAAGAGGAAAATAAATGAACAAGGTCTGCTACATAAATATGATAGAATACTGTTGGGCTTTACAAAACACTAAAGGGAATGGTTCCAGAGAAAACTGGGAAGACTTGTATGAACTGATGCAGACTGAAGTGAAAAGAATCCAGAGAATAATATATATAATGACAAAAGTATGGTAAAAACAAAAAACAAAAACAAAACAAACCAAAACAAAAACAAACAAACAAAAAAAAACTTTGAAAGAATTAAAAGTTCAGATCAGGCGAATAACCCATAACAATTCTGGAGGACAAATGATCAAACATGCTACCCACTTTTTAATACAGAAGTGAAAAACTCTGAATACAGAATGAGACATATATATTCCTTCCTTCCTTCCTTCCTTCCTTCCTTCCTTCCTTCCTTCCTTCCTTCCTTCATTCATTCATTCATTCATACAGGGACAATGAGAACATTTGTTTTGCTTGACTAGGTTTGTAATAGGAGTTTTATTCTTTCTCTCATTCTCACTTAGAGAGGAAGGGATGGGGTTGGAAGAAAAGATCATAGATTTTGTTAATTAGAAAGAATTAAAAAAAAGATATATAGACGTACACACATATTTACACCATCTCATCCATCCATAATGTACACAAGTGGTCAACCAGACTATTCTTGAAGACCTCCTGTAAAAAGGAACTTCCTACCTCCTTGAGTAGTCAATTTCACTTTTAGACTGACCTAATGATTAGGAGTTAGGCAGCCAGGCAACCCAGAGGATAAAGCCTAGAGTCAGGAAGGCCTGAGTTCAAATACAGTCTCAGATTCTTATTACTTATGTGACCCTGAGAAAGTCACTTAGCCTGAGTTTGCCTTAATCCACTGGAGAAGGAAATGATCAACTACCCCAATATTCCTGACAAGAAAATTCCATGGACCACATGGTCCTGGGGGTCATGAAGAGTCAATAACTAAACAACAGAAGTTATTAGGAAGATTTGTCTAACATCAACCCTACAGGAAGATGATAATATTTGTAATACCTATTTCATGGAAATCAAAGAAACCTGGAATTTTAAAGTTTGAACACATAACAAATCCATAGAATCCATAACAAAATAACAATCCCAGCTTGCTCTAGGTTGGGTGGGCCTGACTCAAACTAGTCCCCTGTAGCTTATGCTTGATATTAAAATGAAATGGAATATTCATAGGTCATTTAACAATAACAAAAGGAGATTAATTTAGACATAGCAGGAGGAGATTCAACAGGGATAGGTATTGGAGACACCTCAAAGTAGTTCAGTTGAACACTTGCCAGAATTGCACATCATGATATTTTACCCAAGCACTGGAGTATTCCTGGTGCTCCTACTTGCTGTTTTGTACTCATGTAATGATGAAGTAATGTAAACAGCCTGAATCTTTAGTACTCTGAACCAAAATCCTAAGGATGGCTTCAGTGCCTTTTAATGAAAAATTAGCTTAAAGTACATGAGGAGAAAGTTTGGATATTGCTAGTGCGATGTCACTGTCAAACACCTGGCATATGGTCAGCTCATAAAGGAGAGCTCCTCAACTTCTGAGGCAGCCTACTCCACTTTGGAATCATAAGAATGTTAAGAAGATTTGCTTTCCAATAATAGTAAATTTGCATCACTGTAACTCCTACCCATTATTCCTGGTCCTGTTCTCTAGTGCTAAAAGGAACAAATCTCTCTCTCCTCTCTCTCTCTCTCTCTCTCTCTCTCTCTCTCTCTCTCTCTCTCTCTCTCTCTCTCTCTCTCTCTCTCTCTCTCTCTCTCTCTTTTTACACATGAGAGTTTCTCCAATACCAGAAAATTATTTTCACACTTTTCCCCCTTCCCCAGTGGCCTTTTCTCCAGGCTCAACACCCACAATTCAAGTGATATAGCATGGATCACATGGAGCATCATTCATTCTAGAAGCCCTTTTATTGATGCCCCTCCACTTGTCAATGTGTAGAACTGGACCTGAACATAATGTTCCAGATGTGACTGACCAGGGATGAAATGGAACTATCAACCTGCTTACTGTTTTAAGGGTTATTCTGAGGCTCAAATGAGATTACATAAAGCACTCTGCAAAGTTTAAAGTATTTTGAAAATGTCAGCTCTTGTGATTATTAAAACCAGAAGAAATATATCTTGATTAAAGCATTTAAATTGGGGGTTGGAGGACATATTAAAAACAGGGTTGACCTAGGGAAGTTTAGCCTGGAGAAAAAACTTGGAAGAAAAGGAAAATTATAACTGTCTTTAAGTATTTGAAGAAGAGCCATGTCAAAGTGAATTAGCTTTGGTCTGCTTAAAAAGAGAGAACACAATGAGGAATAATGGGCAAAAGTTGTAAAGTGGATGGTTTAGCCTTCTTGATTTAAGGAGAAATTTCCTGATATTTCAAATATTGTAGTGAGGACCCCACAACTATGAGGTTAAACTAGATGATCACTAGGGTCTCTTTCTACTCAGATTTTGTAATTATATGTGTTATCTGTTCCAGTGTTCTATATGAAAAGGTAGAAATGACGCTTCAAAGGACAAATACAAGTTGGATCAGACCAAACACTCAAAAAAACCAGTCTCTGCTGGAAGTGACACAATTTGGGTTATGTTGGTGGAACCAACACAAGATTTCAGAAAATTAATTCAATTCCACAAACATGTATTAAGTGTATTCTAGGCTCAAGGCATAGTATTCATTTATTTCTACAGAGATTATACTGAAAGAGGGGAAAATGCCAAGGAATAGGGGAAAAAATTCTGATGACACTATTGCCAACATAACTGATCAAAGAGGCATTAATAACTATTGACTTACTTGCCAATTGTGTCATCTCTGTAAAGTATCCTTAATAAAACGATGAGAAAGTAATAAGCAGCCTTCCCCAAATATACAACATGTCTACAATCATATAATTGATCTAAAAGGCATAGATGGCAAAAGATTCTCATGTGTTTATTATGTGTTGATTATTTTTTAATTGGTTCACTAGGCCAAAATTCAACCCTAAAAGCTATCCTCCTCAGCAAGGTATCTCCCTATGTGTGATAGAAAATAAGTTACTTAATTGATGCAATGACAGAGATAACTCCATTATGAAGTGAGATAAAGAACTATACACTGAACAAAGAGATATATCATTGAACATGATCCTAGGTGATCAGGTCAGAATCAAAATGAGAGAGGGATTCTTTGTAGATTGTGTAGTCTGATAGATATTCCTTCCTGTGTCTGGCCTTGTTTAACTTTCATCAAGTCCTGTATTTTCTAGAGTCTCTTCCTACATGAAAACCATAAAAATCCAAAGGAATTTGTCTTAGCAATTCACACAAGCAATAGCAAGGAGAAAAAAGAATGCCTATTGTCCAGACAATTGCATTTAAATGGATGAGATTCCACTGAGTTAAGTAATCAGTTCATATATCATGAACAGATGATCAGTTTTGTCCAAAATTCAATAGGAGGAAGAAAGGAAACTAGAGGATAAAATTAGAGAAATTGTGTAGAACTTTGAAAGATGCTCAGATGATCCGTCATTGCCAAACAAACAAACTATTTTCGAAACGGTTCTGACATTTGTTCTCATTTGTGCTGCTGTGTAAAATTATACAAATGCAACTTGAACTAAGGAGAGTCTGTATAGGTTGTTGGCCTACTTGGATGAAAGTTTTAGGTTGACATGAAGAGTTAAGGATAGCCTGCTGAAAACCAGGAGTCGAATATTTCTCTACTTTTCTAACTGGATCATATGAAGCCCACATTCTACTAGTTTTACATTTATTTTCCTAAAACAGAAAGCATAAAACATTTTTTCACTTTCATTAAAAGAGTTTATGATTATCATTTAAATGCACAGTCAAAGTTAAAATAAAGCAACAGATGGGCAGTCTGTTGACACATTTTAAGCCTTAAAATTTAGTAATTCACCCTAATAATGAGTTGTTGGTTGATACTTTATATGAAACAAAGTTAAATTCAACTTAATGTTAAACTCAGTCATCCAACAAATTACTATCTAACCTGTCTGTTGGGACAGCTAGGTGGTTCAGTGGATAGAGCACCAGTACAGGAGTCAGGAGGACCTGAGTTCAAATCTTACCTTAGACACTTGACACTCACTAGCTGTGTGACCTTGGGCAAGTCACTTAACCCCAATTGCCTCATCCTGGGTCATCTCCAGTCATCCTGAAGAATATCTGGTCACTAGATTCAAATGGCTCTGGAGGATTAGTGAGGCTGGTGACCTGCACAGCCCTCCCTCACTCAAAAGAAAGCCAAGTGCCAGTCATGTCATTATTTCTCTGATGGCATGGTCTTCTTTGGCAATGAAGGAGGAACACAGATCTAACCTGTCTGTAGATCACAGATAAGCTAAATGGCATAGTGAAAAGGCCACTATACTTTGAGTCAGAAATACCTAAATTAGAATCCTGCCTCTGATACTTACTAGCTCTCTTTAACCAAAGAGCAGTCTAGGAGTGAGACACCTGTACCTTAAGGCTGCAGGTTCCCCACCCTTGAAACTAAATTCTCTTGGTCTTAGCCTCTTCACTGTAAAATAGGGATAATAATATAATCTATTTCATAGGATTGTTGTGAAGAACAAATCAGATTATATAGCTAAAAGTACTTTTTAAACCTTAAGATATTGCTATTACTGCTGTTTATTATTATCATTACTAGCACTACTAATATTATAAATAAGTGGCCCATTTTACTCCAACTGCTATACATAATAATTTCATTGATTTTTAAAATCTGAATTGAACTTGTTTACACATGTCAAATTTTAGTTAAATATATCTGACAAAGAAACTTCTGGAGAGTAGTAATGGTTACTGATTCTACATAAAACAAGGAAAGGCAGCTTCAACACGGGGCATTTCCTAAGCTTGTACAGGAAAAACTAAGTGTCACCATGGTATAATGGCTGTACATCTGGCTTCTAAGCAAGGAAACCATCAGCTTCAAGTCCTACTTCTGATATCAACTAGATGAAGATCTTGAAAGTCATTTGATATTCCAGTTTCCTAGTCAATTACCTAAGAATATATGTCTAAATATTGTTCCTATTCAACTGCTAAAAATATTTATTAAATGTATGTTGAATAGACCGTGCTATAATACTAACTGGCATACATTCAAAGTTTAGCTAAAATATGATTCCTGCTCTCAAGGAACTTAGAATCTAGTAGGATGATATAGGAGACCTATTATAGGTAGCTACAATACAAATTAATTCAAGTTTGATACACTGAAAACATGCAAAACCAAGTATCAAGCATAATCTGGGAAAAAAAAGTCATTTTATGAGGGAATTAAAAAAGACTTAGTGGAAGAAGTAACATTGGAGTTCCTCTTTGATAAATGGACAGGGATTCAATAAGTGAAGCAGAGAAAGATAGCATTCCAGAGAATAGTATGAATAAGGTCATGGAACTGAGGACTAATTTTGTACATCACATCAACCTCTCTTCAAAAGAGATATGACTAGTCTTGTGTTAATTCAGAAAACAAGTGAGAGCTATTCTGTCATCATTAGGCTTATTTGCACTTTGTTTATCATTCATAATGGAAGAAGGGAAGAAGCCATCCACCTTCCCTGGAAAGTGACAATAATTGGGAATAAAAAGCTTCCCATTTTGTTTTGTTGAAGTGGCTAAACCCAGAATAGGTTGGTCTTATAAAAACAGATTTATACAGTAAAAAAAAAAAAAAAAAAAGAACCCAGAAGACCTGGGTTCAAACCCTGGCTTTTTCCCACTTTTTAGCCCAGGTAAGCAAATCAATACAAATGAATTCAATAAGCACTTAGTAAGAATCTGTTGTATACGGTCTTCTATACTAATCACTGCAGGAGATGCAAATATAATAAATGTGTGGCCTTTGTCCTCATGGAACATACACACAAATAACTATAAGCAAAATGGATTGTGATAAATGCATAGGAGAAATAGAAAGGGAGTGTTATATGAAGTGTAAGGTATGAAAAATCCTCCCTTGGGAGGATCAGAGAAGATTTCATGTAGTTAATTTTTCTGAGCCTTGGTTTTTTCATCTACATCTTCACAAGGTTGATATGAGGAAAGTACCTCTTCATGACCTGTAAAATGATATGTTCTTTTCTGATACTATATCTACTCTGAATTAATATTGCCTATTAAAATATTTGGGGGAAAATAATTTCTAATGAAGAACCATCATTACAGGGACAATGAGGTCGAATATGGATTCCCTTCAAAGTGTACACATTGTTACAACCATCTTCAATATATCTACCCTTTTATCTCTGTGGTTGGCAGTCTTCTTCCAGCCATCATCCCACAAACAGTCCATTGTGAATGCCTGATCTCATAAGAGTCAATGATAAGCTATTTGATCAAAGGACAGAGAAAGAAGCTGAGTCTGTAGATTTTTTAGTTGGTTAAACCATGAAGAATTCAGTCAAGGTGCCTTTCTATTTTTCAAGTAAAAAAAAAAAAAAGGCTTGGTTGATCCCTCCCCCACTCTCCAATGAAAAGAATATGATAGCTTTTGTTTTGGTTTTTGTGTACTCTAGGTCCAGGTTAGTCCTCAATGAATTCCCTTGAAGTGATTATATGAATTTGAATTCGCAGTGTACATTTTCATTGGACTAGAATCAATTATCAAATTTTACATAATTATAACTTTAAAAAGTACAAATTTAAATACATGTGATCACTTTGGTGGATTCATTATTTGCATTCATTAGGACTTCGCTATACTCACAGCTCAAGAATTTAATCCAGTACAGTTAAAATTAATTGTTCCTTCTAAGGTCTCTGGTCAAGTTAAATTGCTTATTCTTTGACACGTTAATAGGAACTACCAAATACAGGTCAGTTATATCAGCCTTATCTGCAGGGGCAACAGGGCCAGTTGTTTAGGGAACCCCATCATAAAGGGGTACTAAATGTTACACAATGCTTACTGAGCCAGAACACAGTGCTCTATAAGCTTGGATACTTCAGACACTTAGGGTGGCTCTTAGCCAAAACATAAATATTCGAAAGTGCCATTACCTAATAATAAGATCTTGCTTCAGTGACATCCAAGCAGATTTGATCATATTTGTATCCAGGCAGGAAGAGCGAAATGTATCTTTTTTGAATTTTATCCAAAGGCTTTTCACTTCAATTTTCATGGTATCTGACATAGTACCTTGCACATAGTAGGCACTCAATTAATGTCTGCTGAATTCAACCATGCATTTAATCTACTTCTGTATCACACAAACATGCAATATGGTTTTACCCACTCAATAACTATTTGAAATCCATAAAGATTTGAGAGCTATTTTTTCTTCATTTAACTTTGTCTTGTTTAACTTTTGGCACAAGGAAAATTGCCTGATCTCTGTGTTTGTTTCTGCTTATCAAATAACACAACTTTGGACATTTACAAATATATTTTGTCTTAACATTTGCCTTGGAAAATATACCAAGAGCTGAAAGCAGGATTGACACGCAAATTCTCTGTATTTAATGCCTGTCAATCTTGTTTTAAAATTAGGATGAAGATGTGACTGTCCCTTCAAATGCATTAACTAGAATTAATATGACTATGAAGTAACAATATTAACTGAGTGGAATGGTGCCATAGCGTTGAAATTTCTTATCCCTTAGTCCATATGATACCGTAGTATCAGACTCCTGCATTTGCTTCAAAATTCAAATTAAGTACCACTTTCCGCATTAAGTTTTTCCTGGTCCTCTTCCTTCTAGTGGTCCCCATTACCTTATATCTATTTTATAAATATATATGTATATACACACATATATAGATATAGATACAGCTATACCCAAATATATGCTCACATGTATCAACTCATATAAATATATTTGATCATAAGAACTAGAGCTGACAAGGACCTCAGGTGTCATTTAGTCTAACTCTTTCATTTTATCAATGAAAAACTGAGGTCTAGTGAGATTAAATGATTGACTGAGGAATAAGAGCAGGGGTCACAGGATATGAACTCTAGTCCCTCATCTAAGTAGACAGTCATTCTACTGTGGTAGACTGTCTTTCCATCAAGACATGTTATTCTCTTATTATATACAAGCCCTATTGAGGACATGACTGTGGTTTTTGCCTTTGTGTTCCCAGTACCTAACCCAGTGTCTAACATATAGTATGTGCCTAATAAGTACTTATTGATTGAATCACAAAATGTCTACGTTTATGAGAACACCAATATCTGGTATGTTGAATCCTTTGAAAAGAGCAAAAACCTCCCACTCCAGAAGGTTATCAAATAAATTATTAATGTTCAGAATGGTGCCTAAAATTGTGCTTGGACTAATTTAGCTTAATAATGAACAAGCCTCAAACCGTCCTCATGATGATGAGGTGTTGTATTCCAACAAGGATTAAAAAAATACCAGTATCAGACTAAAGAATGATCAGGCAATCCTAGGAGAAAGTACAAGTGCATTCTGCTAGATTAAGTCAACACAGAGAATCACTCAGAAACCTACAAGCACTAGTAAATGATTCCAGATAGAAAGGTCTACAAGGAAAGAAGATTATAAAGAGACTTTGCAGATCATGGGCCACTGCTGAGCAAAAAGGGCTTGGAGGCTATTCTGGGGGGAGGAGGAAGCAGAGGAACATGGAAGATTGGAGCCCAAAACAGGATCTAGACAATGACAATTTTAAATCAGACTACCCTTACTCTGACCTTCATAGACCAACATGAAACACAAATAGAGCTCATTACTTAGGCTATATATAATACAGATCAGGAGCAAAACAAAAAAAGGATTCATCAATACATTCAGAAACATACATAGCCCCACTGTGATACAAATTCTATAGTAGGAGATTCTATAGTATAAAGTCAGAAAAATCTGCAAATATAAGAAAACATACTATCAAGAAATATTACGGAGTCAAAGAAACACACCTAGAAAAAAAGAAGAACTCTATACCATCTGCAATCAAAACCAAAAAGAAAATCATAGATTTGCCAAAAAGGCTCCAAGAATTCCTGGCAGAAATGAAGTAAGAGTTTTAAAAATTATTATAAATGAAATTAAAACTCTAAAAGAAATGATAGGTACAAATTCTGACTCAAGAAATTCCTTATATAGTAGATTGGACTAGGCCATGATCATTAACTTCATATGACAAGAGAAGAAGCAGAATTAAATAATGTGGAAAAAGGTCTGGGAGAATTAATCTAGAAATCATCTGACTACCTGAAAAACATAGAAAAAGGCTTAGATCATATTTACATAAGAAATCTAAAATGAAAATTGGCTCAGACCTATTAGAACTAGAATACAAAGTGAAAATATAAAGAATCTATTAATTACATCCTGAAAATAACTCCAAAATGAAAACTCACAGAAATATAATCACCAAAATCCAGAACCTCCCAGTGAAAATACCAACATGCAAATACACATACACGCACCCACACACAAGAGAAACAGAGAGAAAAAGAGAGAGATGGAGAGAGAGAGAGAGAGAGAGAGAGAGGATCTAATAAGATTTAGACATTACTTATATAGAGAATAGGAAATATTATAATACAATATTCCAATAAAAAAGATATAAGCTAATAATGAATAATAATCTACCAAGAAAAAGTGGAGTATAATCGCAAAGATTAAAAAATGAGACTTTATTTCTAAAAAAAGAGTATTTCCTTGTATTCCTGATGAAGATACTAGTGGACACTTTGAATTAGAAACACAGGATCAAGAGCAATATGAAATGAGATACATTGAACAATTGGAACGAATGACGTAACATCATAAACTAATATACAAAGGTAAAAGAAGCATTGCCTCAGAATATTGATGTCTTCAAGGTCTGTAGAGAGAAGAAATAAGACAGAGAGCCCAGGAGTACTTTTGTCATATTCTGATAATTTCAATAGGCAAAAGGAATAAATTGGGGAAGAGAAAGGAAAGGGATGGGCCTCACTATCACAAATATTTGGCATGTGGAACAAGAAGAATACATAAATATGAAGGAAAAGAGAATGGAAGAGTAGGATACTTGTGAACTTTAGTTGTATTTGAACTGAAGGAAGGAGAGGTACATTAACAGAGGAAGAAGGATTATGAAAAAAAGGTAGATTGAAGAAGGCAATAGTCATAACCGAAATAAACTCTATCTATCTTCATGAAACATAAAACTGGGAAGAAAAGAAAGGAAAGAAAGAGTAAGGATATTTGATCAATGAGTGTGTTAGGGGAAGAGACAAAAGTGGTTGATTGGAACCAGATTGTAACAAATATAGATTATTAATGCTAAAGATAATCCTTCTTTCTCAGAACACTTTTCTTTGTTGTAAGGAGGAAGAAGGTATGCAAAGAGAAAATAAATATAAAAGGAATGAATGAAAAAAATACATAAATAACAATCAGAAGAGGATGAATGAGATGAGCTTATCCATAAAATGAAAGAAGGTAGAAAAATATGAATTAGAAAGGAGAATCCAAGAACATGTTGTTTATAAGAAACAAAATATTTGAAGCAGAATGATTCACACACATAAGGGGATAGAACAAAACCTATCATGCTTCAGTTGACCTCAGTAGCAGCAATTATTATCTTAGACAAGGCAACAATGAAAACATATTTGATAAAATTAAATTAATTCTTAACACATATGAAACAAATGGCAAAGGATCTAAATAGTTCAATGAAATGTGAAATAAGTAACAGACAGAAGTAGACAAAAGTATTATAGTTGAAGCCTCAAGGAATACCCTCAAAGACTTAGATAAAGCTAACCCCCCAAAAAAGTAAACAACAAAGAAATTAAGGACCTGCATATAATTTTGTAAAAGCTAGGTATAACCCATATGTTGATTACCATATAGAAACAAAAATAGTTATACACATTTCTTAGCTGTTCATGGCAACTTTACCAAAAATGCTATGTATTAGGTCATAAAAACTTTATAAACCATTATAGAAAAGCAGAAGTATTAGACATATCCTTTGCTAACTACAAAATAATGAAACTATATAAAGGGTCATTAAAGAGAAGATTAATATGTAATTTAAAATTAAATGGCCAAATTCTAAAGAAACAAAGCAATATAAAATTTCAAACAAAATTACAACAATGGGAAAATATACCAAACCCTCTGTGATATTTTCAAAGTGGTCCTGAAGGGAAAATGTTCATCTTTAAACACCTTTATCAATAAAAATAAAAAGGAAAAAATAAACAGTTCAGTCAATTAGACACACAACTTAAAAATATGTATGACTAAAAAAAAGAGAAATTTTGAAAATCAAAAATGAACAAAATTTAAAGTTAAAAGCACTTAATAGATAAAATCAGGAACTGTTTTTGAAGAAAAACTAAATAAACTATTTACTAGGATGGCATTTTAAAATGAAAGGGAAAAGCAAATTGCCAGATTTTATTTAAAATTTTTATAAAAGGAAATTGAATAAAAATTATAAGATAATAATTAGACAAGAGTTTTCCCAAGCATATGCCAAAAAAATGGGGACTTAAATGAAATGAACACCTAAACACAAAAATAGAATGTCAATATAAAACAAGAAATAAAGAAATTATACAATATAATCACAGGAAAAGAAATTTCAGAAGTCATAAATGAACTCTCAAAGAAAATATTGCAGCATCAGATGGCTTTAGAAGTGAATTCTACCAAATAGGAACAATTAATTCTGATATTAAAAAGATGGCTTGGAAAAAAATATTAAAATGAATCCTACCAATTCTGACTATAATATACATATGACCTTAGTACCTAAATCAGGGTGAAACAATTCAGTGAAAAAAACAATAAGTCAATATTGCTAATGAGCAATGCCATTGCTATTAATAGCTAAATACTATTGCTAATAAGCAATGCAAAAATATTAGAAAAAGTCTACAGTAAAATGTACCCTACATAGGAGTTAAACCATTAATGTCTTGTTGTTTCAACATTAGGAAAACTAAAATAGAAGACATATCAACTAAAAAGTGAAAATTACATGATTATGTCAATGAATGAAATAAAATCTCTTAATGAAATGCAATACCAATATCTATTTTTTTTAAACAAAGCATTAAAAGGCATAAGAATTGATGGAACTTTCCTTAATATAGTAAATAGTCTATCAAAACCTTAAAGTCAGCATTTACATAATAAACATACATTAAAGTCTTTTTCAGTAAAATGAGGGGTAAAGCTAGGATGTCCATTAACATTATTATTATTTAACATCATTTTAGAAATGTTACATATAGCAACAAGGTGGAAATAAATTAAAGAAATCAATACGTGTAAAGAAGAAACACAATTATCAATTTCTCCAAATGATAAGATGAAACTTTCATCATACCTAGAGTTCTAGAGATCCCTAGAAAATCCTCAAAATTTTTAAACATCTATAACTTCAGCAAAGAAGTAGAGGATTAAAAAAATTCACATGAATCATTACATATATAAATATGCAAGTGTGTATCCAAAAAAAAAGAAGAAAAAATAAATTCCATTCAAAATAACAATACCCTATGTTAAGAATACACTTACATAGGACACACATAGGAACTTTATGAATATAATTACAAAACATACTTTTACATGGAAATAAAAACAGGCCTAAATAAATGGAGAGATACTAGTTGTTCATGAATAGACGCTGCCAATAAATTTTAAAAAATCATAATGCTACCAAAATTAATTTACTTATTCCGTGGCATATCAATCAAGCTATGTTAAGGTCACATCCCACTGCAATAGTGATATTCATCTGGAGAGACAGAGTTTCACTCACTTTTTTTCAATCATGTTTCACTCTTCAGGGCCCCATTTGTGTTTTCTTGGCAGAGATACTGGAGTGGCTTACCATTATCTTCTCTAGTTCATTTTACAAATGAGAAAACTGAGGCAAACAGGCATAAGTGACTTGCCCAGGATCAACACAGCTAATAAGTTTCTGAATTCAGGTTAGAACTCAGGAAGATAAGTCTTCCTGGCTCCAAGCACAGCACTCTATCCACTGCTCCACCTAGCTAACCTTGAAAGAGAGTTACTGAAATACCTTTTTATTCTTTTTAAGAAAAAGCATGCAATAGAACAAAAGGATGTTAGGGAAGAAACACTGACCAACAGGATAGCTTTGAAAGAAAGTGCTGAATGTATTACATATTTAATACTTTTAATTTAATACTTTTGCACTGTCTTTTTCTGTTCTACTTTCTACATGCATCTGTCTTAATTTTTTGTGTGTTTCTTAAATTCAGAATTTAAAAATAAAATAACATATTTTAAAAAATAAAGTAGTCACATTTAAGTTTTCTTCCAGGAAAAGATATTGGGAGAGAAACTTAATTTCCCCTTCACAATTCTTGGGGAAAGAATGAAAGGACAAAATTCTACTTCAGAACATAAGTATGTTCTCAAAGATTGTGGCCAGTGAGGTAAATCAGGAGCCAAGAAATGAACAACTTTTTATTGTTTTCTCCACTTCTCCACTTTCTTCTCCACTTTCAATTGTATGAGGATTTTAGCAAGGTATTTGAAAAGATTTCTCTTCATAATTTTTTGGACAAGATGTAAAATAGTGGTTGGGTGATAGTACAGATTACCAGCCTCTAAATTCCTTTTCAAATCTATTAAACATAATAAACTATAATTTACCTTCCTGTATTATACAGTAAGTACTAGGTATCAAGTCAATTAACTAACGTCCATATTATTTCCCTACACAGTATCTTTTAATGGGGCCAAGATAAGTCCAAAAAGACTGAATGAACAACAAAAGCACAGAGGGTAACCATTCATAACAAGTCCCAGGAGAGGGCTCACTAGCATTCCTAATGGTTAATTCTGTTTATTGCCATCTGACCTCTTTTTCTGGACTCCTTTGTTCCCCTCCGTTCCATCCTCTGACCCAAGTACAGTAGAGGAGAATTTGCAGCCTCATTGCTACATGTAGCCCTCTAGGTCTTCAAGTATGGTGCTCTGATTCCAAACTTCACAGAACAAACCCCTTCTCCTCCTTTACTCCCTCAGCTTGAACTCTAAGATCATAGGATGCTAGACTGACAGCCCACACATTTTAAAGGTGAAGAGACTAAGGGTCACACAACTAAGATACACATTCTTTTCCCTTCTCTTTTGCCCTGTTCCATGAGAAAAGTACATGACCATTCCTTTTTTTAAATAGGGACTATTGCTTCACATGCTACAGAGTTCTAGATACAGGTAGGAATACAATAACAAATTAAAGGTGAAGTTTACAAGCTTACAATGGTCCTAAGAGTAAATTTTGATCCTAAATGCTAACAACAGGGAACAAGGCATTTTTATACTTAATTTTCTTTTACATGTCTACTGACTCCCTCCTGCCACATCTTGTCCTCAACAGCAGAATGATTCCAGTTCTCTTAACTGGTAAATTCAAAATATGAGAAAACTTTTTCGTCCATATAGCCTTTTAGAGTTTACTTCTCCCAAATTTCCAGTTTGGGTGTGGGATCTCAGAATCTTAGCCCAATAACCTTTTTTTCCCCTATAGGCTCCCAGTTAAATTTTTCTTTCAGGGTTTCACCCCTTTTATCTCTCTTACCCTATATTTGATGACCTTGGACCTATAAAACTTCTCCTCTTTGCCCTTCTTGTTCTCAGACAAGAAATACTTTTACAGTCTAGTTCTTGTGATATTTTATCTTTGATCTTCTGTCCTCTGTATCCCTCAGTCTCCATATTCCTATTATTCTCTGTTCCACCTTAACATTTCTCTCTATTTAAGACTGATCTATCAAAATAAAATTCTCCTAGCCACATAATAGAAGGCAACTTGCTATACCTCTTTCTCTAAACCAGTTTCAATTCTGTGGCCCTGAATCTAGAAGTCAATGTCTTTTTCTGCTTCCTGGCTTTCTCATATGCTTATTTCAGTATGATCCTCCCTCTCAGATTGATGTTTAGTCTGATTCTGACTTTTTTATCTCCTAATACTCTACCTCCTACTGCCATTACTTGAGGCAGAATGACAGTTTCCTCAGAACTAACAAACACTACACACATATGCTTATTCTCAACTACTGGCTCCAATAAGTTCACTAATTTTCATGTTTTACCAATACCTCATGTCCCTATTTCTTTCCAGGTGAAGAGTCTTTCTAGGGGAATGAATTCTTTACTAAGTATAAGGCTTTAAAATGAAAAGTTCCTTGTCAGAATAAATCAAGAGGAATATTCAATAGGTCTTATTTCTACCAACAGGGGTAAGACTTAATGCCATCCTCTGGGGAAGACATTAAGAGTCTCTCTCCTTTGATATCCTGTCCTATATCAAATATATCCCTCCTAATTTTGTCAAGGTTCTTCTGTACTTCATATATGAATCCCATATGCCCAGTTAAAGTCATCATTGACCAGTTTTATAATTGTAATTTTTCATTAAGGGAGATGAAATCCCCAGAATCTGAGAGTTAGAATCTTAGCGTTGGAAGAGAATTAAACTCATATAAACAGGAATCTTACCTACAACATCCTCCCAAAATTGCCTGTTTTGTTCTTTATTCTCTCTTGGGAATGACTTTCTGGACATAAAAATCCTGTCTCCGCTGCTGTCTCATACTGGAATTCCCTGTAACACCTGGACCTTCTTGCTTTATAACATGCTTCCCCACCTGTGGCCTGTCTAACACGTGGAGGGAATACTCCACAAATACTCTTCGCCCATTGGTGAGTTCCTTCTGTGAAGGAGCCAAGACTGGCCTTCCTTCATCCCCCTCCCAGTCAGTCCTGCTCCTAAATTTATGAAATTCAAAATCGTGCTACCATGCTCAGTACTTTCATTCTTTGCTTCCTTCCTGCCTTCACCTCCACTCCACTCCAAGCTTTTCAGCTTCCTTTTTTGTCTTTTCTTCTCCCTTCAGAATATAAACTCTTGAGACCAGGAATTGTCTTTATATTTTACTTTTTATTATCCCCAGTGCTCAGCATAGGGTCTGGCAGATAGAAAGCATTTAATAAATCTTTGTTCTTTACATTCTGATCCTCCAGGCTCTGCTATAACGCCTCCAGGGGCATGCCTCCAGTACTTCCCAATTCAACCTTTAAAGAGTTCTGTGGTTTATGTTTATTTTTAATTTTTTTTGAGAAATTATTCCTCACATTAAGTTGAACTCTATTGAATTCCTTAATTATCTTCAGTTTTCACTATATTTCCCTTTGAGTCTGAACAGCCATGAAGTCCACTCACTCACGTCAGACCCTTTGTGAATACTATTATCGCATACATTCTTTTATTCTTCCTCTATCTAGACTAAAATAATCAATTTCTTCACTTCAGTTCTAATCCTCATATAGCTTGATTTCACATTTCATTATCATCCCGGTTACTTTTTTCAACATATTCTCCTTTTTAAAGTTCTCCCTAAAATATAACACTCAGAATCACACTCTGGTTGGGGGTCTAGGTCCTATTCTTCTAATATTGTACTCTAAAATCACAGTAGATTTTCAAGTTGTCATATCAAATATTGATTCAAGTTGAACTTGAAATTCTCTAAAACCCCTAGATTATTTTCACATGCATTGTTCTGTAATCAGGTTTCATGCATTGTTAATTCTGTTGATCTTTTTAATCTATTATAGTAATCCCTCTCAATTTTTACTTTATAGATTTGGTTCATAAATGTAACTATCAGTATCTTTACAATCTCAGTTCTACTATATATGCTATATATATATATATATATGTGTGTGTGTGTGTGTGTGTGTGTGTGTGTGTGTGTGTGTGTGTGTATGTATATGTAATATATATATATACGTATATATACCCTAGTTTTATGGTATCCATGAATATAATCAGTGTATACTCAAGTAATGAATACATTTTGACTAAAAAAAGGGTAAGGAAACTTTCATCCAACTCTAGGACTATGATATTTTTTTCTCCATAATTTTACAAAATCAAGAATAGCGGTTTAACAATCATTTAAACAAATTCATTCAAAACACTGGAATATCATTTGTCCTTGCTTGGAAACTTGACCTCAACTAAGCCACACTTACTCATTCATCCACCATCCACTCCCTTATTTGAGATTCAGTTCTCCAGAATTAAATTTCATTTCTCCTTACCTATTACAGAATCTATGAATATGTTGTAAACAGGACTAAAAAAATTAACAAAAACACACTCTCTATCTCTTTCAGTTTCTCTCTGTCTCTGTCTGTGTGTATGTGCTCACACATATGTGCACAATGCATATAAATATATGTATATGCACATAAATGTGTCAACATCTGTATGCATACACATATGGGCACATACTCAAAAATACATGTATATGTAAGTGTCTTTCTTTCAAGGTATCCACCCTATTTCAATAATAGATGTGATACTATAGTTTTGGGAAAATCTTATACTCTTTAGGCACTCTGCTTTGGACTTCAGTTGTCTTCTATCTCAGTTAATCCTTCTGATTTTAATACATATGAAGATAATAGACACATCTATCACATGTATTTCAGGTACAAATAGCTTCATATCTCCCTGGAGTGCTCACATAATAGTAACAATAATAATAGCACTTAGAGAGTTGATACATTTTGGTATCTCATTAATTCTCACAACAGCCCTGGTAGGCGAATGCTATTGCTTTCCCAAATTCACCAATGAAAAGACTATGGCTAAGCAAGATTGACCTGATTTTCCCAACTACAAATCTAGGATTCTATGAGATCCTTGCCACCTTGTTGCCTAAATTCATAAACTATCTTATGCCAATTTCAAGGCATAGAAAAAGGATCTGATCCTGGAAAAGAAAAAACTAACAAAGTAAATGTGTTTTTTTTTCCTAGGAAATTACTTTCTTTTTCTGGTTCACATGTCCTTGGATAGATCAACTTGAAACCTGTATTGAGTTCATTTCTATAGTTACATGATAAACATCATATGCATGAAAGGAAAAATAATAGCTACTTGCATTCCAAGTTCTCTTGGTGTTTCTTACCTCCAAGGGATAGTCACAAAATTGACATTGAAAGACAATTCCTGCTCTTGTTTGTTTGTTGTTGTTTAGTTATGATCTATTTTTCATGACACCATTTTCTTGGCAAAGAAACTGGAGAGATTTCCGTTTACTTCTCCAGCTCTGCATAGATGAGAAACTAAGGCAAACAGGTTAAGTGACTTGCCCAGGGGTCACACAGCTAGTAAACATCTCAAGTCAAACTGGAACTGAGGAAGAGGAGTCTTCCTGATTCCAGGTCCAGTACTCTATTAACTATGCCACCTTATTACCCTCCTCTTTTAGGTAGTGTTAAAAAAAAATTCCACCACCCTTTGATTCTTCCCTATTCTGATAACAACTATAATTTCATAGTAATTTTCCCATTTGAATTCTTACATGGTCATATTAACGATAAAAGATCTAAGCAGCATTGTAAATTAGAAATGTTTTTGAACTTGTAGCAATAAAATTTTAAAAAACAAAGATAGAAAAATGAAGCTGGAGCTCATCTAAAAGTGTTTATATTGTAGTGAAAAGAGTATGGACTAAATGGTAGAAAAGAGCTGACCTAGTTTCATTTGTTTTTTAAAAATATTTATTTTTTTAAATTTTCATTGCATTTTGAGTTCTAGGCTGCCTGCCTAACTTCCTTCCTCCCTCTCAATCATCTCCCTAGAGAAGGCCAATATTTGACAGAAATATATGTGAACCCATACTTAGTCGCATGGAGCAGTTCTTTCTGTGGGGATGGTTCTCATGGTATTCCATAGGGTCTTTATAGTTTACTTGAATATTCATGTTGCTCAGATTAGCTTAATCATTCACAGTTACTCTTTGTATAATATTGCTGTTACTGTATCCAATGTTCTCTTGCTTCTGCTCATTTTACTCTTCATTATTTCATGCAAGTCTTTACATATTTTTCTAAAAATCAACCTGCTCATCATTTCTTACAGCACAGTAGTATTACATCACCATCATATACCACAACTTATTTGGGCATTCCCCAATTGATGGACATCCTCTCAGTTCCTAGTTCTTTGCCACCACAAAGAAAGCTGCTATATTTTAGAACATATAGGTTATTTTCCTTTTCCCCTCAATCACTTTGGGAAATAGAACTGATAGCAATGTTTTGTGTCAAAGTTAAAACAAATGAATAACTTTGGGGTCATAATTCCAGATCACTCTTCAAAATAGTTGGATCATTTGACAGTTCTACCAACAGTGTATTAGCACTCCCAATTTTTCCATGCCAATCCATATGTCTCCAACATGTTATTTTCCTAAAATTATTGTTTTGAATAACTTTTAGTTGCATCTCTAGGATTTTTTGACAAAAAGAGATAGTTTTATCACCTCATTGTCCATTCTTTTGGTTTCTTTTTTTCCTTTTCTTACAGCTATTACTAGCATTTCTAGTACAATATTGGATAATAGTGGTGATGATACACATACTTGTTTCACTCCTGATCTTGTTTGGGAAGGATTCTAGTTTCTCCCTGTTAGAAATAATGCTTGCTGGTGGTTTTAGGTCAATGTTTCTTATCTTTATAAGGAAAAATCCATTTATACCTCCATTTGTAAGTGTTTTTTTTTAATAGGAATGAGGTTTTATGCTTTTCCTGCATCTATCATTATTATTTTTGTTTCTCTTGTTATAATAATTATATCAATAATTTTCCTTATATTGAACCAGCCATGAATTCCTGATATAAATCTCATTTGGACACAATGTATAATCATTGGAATATATTGTTGCAATCTTCTAGTTATTTTTTTTTAGGATTTTTTAATCTACAATCATTCATAACACTGTTCTCTAATTTTCTTTCTCTGTTTTTGCTCTTCTTGGTTTGGGTATTAGCATTATATCTGTTTCATAAAAGGAATTTAGTAGGACTCCTACTTTGCCTATTATTCCAAATAGTTTATTTCATAGTGGAATTAGTTGATCTTTAAATGTTTGGTAAAATTTACTTGTAAATCAATAGGATCCTGCTGCTTTTTTTTTTTTTGTAAAGCTCATTTATAGCCTGTTCTATTTATTTTTCCCAAAATATAATTATTTAGATATTCTATTTTCTTTTTGGTTAATATGGGTAACGTATATTTTTGTAAGTATCCTTCCATTTTATTTAAATATATTGACATATAATTAGGCAAAAGATAACCTAATAATTGCTTTAATTTCATTTTCATTAGTGATGTATTCATCACTCTTTACATTTTTGATAGTAGTGATTTGGATTTCTTCTCCATTTTTAAAAATCATTTTAACCAATGGTTTATATTATTGTCTTTTTCATCAACCAATGCCTAAATTTATTAATTAACTTTGTGGTTTTCTTATATTCAATTTTATTAATCTCACCTTTAATATTCAGGATATCTAAATTGCTGTCTAGTTGGGGATTTTTAATTTCTTCTTTTTTTAAATTACATATCCAATTCATCAGTCTCTTCTTTGTCTATTTTAATGTATATATAGATACAAATTATCTTCTGATTACTGCTTTTGCTGCATTCTATAAGTTTTGGTGTTGCCTCATTATTATCAATCTCTTTAATAAATTTGTTGTTTCTATGACTTGTTTCTTAACCTACTCATTAAGATTAGATTATTTATTCTATGATAAATTTTAATCTATGTCTCCAAAGTTTCTTATTAAATGTAATTTTTATTGCATTTGATGCATTTATTGCATTTTATTGCAATATTATCTGATAAGGATACATGTAATATTTCTACTTTTCTGAATTTAACTATAAAAATTTTTTTATACCCTAATAAATTGTTGTAAATGTGGCATGTACTACTGAGAAAGAGATGATTTTCTTTCTATATTTCTTTTGATTCCTCTAAGTCAAATTTTTTTGGTCTTTTCCTCATGAATGCCTGAAAGTTCTCATTCATTAAATATCCATTTCTTTCCCTTGCAGGATTACACCTGACTAAGTTACTCTTAGCTGCAAACTCAGCTCCCCTGATATTTGGACTATCATATCCTATGCTCTTTGATCTTTTAATATAGAAGCTCCTAAATCTTGTGCAATTCTCATTATAGCTTCATATTTAAATTTTTTTTCTCTAGTTGCTTGTAAGATTTTTCTCCTTGACCTGGGAGCTTTGAAACTTAACTATAATGTTCCTGTAACATTTTCATTTTAGAATCTCTTTCAGGCGATCATCAGCAGATTTTTATTTTTACATTTTTATTTTACCTTCTACTTCTAAAATGTCAAAGCAATTTTCCTTTATTATTTGTTGAAGTATGGTATCTAGACTATTTTTAATTTGCAGGTAATTCAACAATTCTTACACTATCTCTCCTTGATCTGTTTTTCAGATGAGTTATTTTTCTGAGATATTTTACATTCTCTTTTAATTTTTCATTATTTTGATTTTGTTTTATTTTTTTCTTGATACCTTATGAAATAATTAGTTTTCCCTTGTCTAATTCTAATTTTTAAGGAGTTATTTTAGTCCATAAGTTTTTGGATCTCTTTTTTTAATTAGTTAACTTTCATGATATTCTTGCATTATTTTTATTTTTTCCCTAATTTTTCCTTGACATTTTTTCTTTGATTTTTAAAGTCTTTTTTTAAAGTTATTCCAAGAACTCTTTTGGGGCTTGTGACCACTTTACATTTTTCTTTGAAACTTTACAAATAGATGTTTTGATTTCATTGCCTTCTTCTGGGTTTGAACCCTGACCTTTTCTATCACCATAATTACAATTCATGGTTGGGTTCTTTTTCTGCTATTTATTCATTTTAGTGGATCATTTCTTGGCTGTAATTGTTATGTAAGGTTTGGGCTTTGCTCCTGGAGTGTGGGGGTTAATGTCTTAGGCTTTAGGTTTTTCATATTGTCATTTTCTGAGCTCTGTGGGGAGGTCTTTGACCTTTTCATTCTCCTAATGTTCTATAATCCAAGTCAAAGGGTATTCACTGTTCTTGTGGCTCATGTGTTGGTCTATAAGTGACCTCAGGTATTCCTCTTATCCCCTGGGTGGCATTGAAAATTCTCTTGCTCCCTCTGGTCTCTGCCAAGGCTTCAAGCTTGACCTTCTTCCCGGGAACTGAAGTCACGGATTCTGCTCCCTTGTGAGTGACCACAATCAGCAGGGCCCCTGCTCTTCTGCAACTGTACCCACCGCCATTTACTTATTCTTATTTATTGGCAGGACAGAAAATCTGGGCCCTATATCCAGCATCAGTGAAGGGGGGCCCTGAAACCTCTCCTGATCTATTGCCTGACACCCATACCTTACATAGAGCAAAAATTCCTGAAACTAAAGTTGCCTTCAACACAGCTTACCCTAAGTCTTGCTATTTATTGACTGAGCAGTATCTTCATTTACCTTTGGTAAAACCATCTCCCAAGTTGTCTTAGACTAGATGACTACTTTACTCCAACTTTTCATTATTTCTGTGACTCTAAAATTTACTTTGAGACATTGTTTTAGGTTATTTGAAGGGAATTTTGGAAAGCCAAGTAATTGTCTACTTTATTCTACCATTTTCCCATTATAGTTCCATTTTTGTCACTCCCTACCTTAAACAGGTTATTTAAGTAGCCTTGACCTCACTATTAGCATGAATTCAGAAGTCTGTTCCAGTGCTATTATTATAGGATTGTATATGTAAAAAATGTTATACATAATCTGGAATTTCCTTACTTCATAAATGCCATTTATGCTACTTTCAAATGCTACTTTCAAAAACTGCATGGTATGTAAGTATCTTGTAAGAATCTATTCTGAAAAGCACAAAAAGTTTCCAGAAGAGAACATCATTTTTGAAAATTCTACAAAGGTCTTTTTGGAAGAAAATAATAATCAACTCATTAATTCAAAATATATTGTGTGCCTATCTTTTCCAAAGTTCTGTACTAAGCACTCTGGGGGTTATGATGATAGACAAGACCAAAGTCTTATCCCTCCATTGGTTACAATTCCCTCCCATCTCATCTAAAATTTTTCAATCCCACTAGAAATACAGCTTTTGCATACAAACTCCAACCCCCAATCAGTCTTGTATGGCACATAGATCAACATGTTTGCCACAATGATAATAATTTGGAAAAGGTAACAATAGGCTACCTACCTGAAGATAACAATCCTCTCTCCCCTACTAGTATCCTCTTCAGCTATTTGTCTTCTGCACATACCTTTAAAACATTCCAAAAGAACAATGTTCAGGAAAAAAGAATAGATGGTTCAATGTGGTGCTTAAATCAAGAACATTGAGTTAGGTTGTTGGGTTCTACTATGCCTCTGCTCTGTTATTTATAACCTAGGCTAAATCAGTTCATTTCTCAATGGCTATGCTTCCTTATCTGTAAAAAAAAGAAGTTAGGTAATTAAATGAAATCAGCAATAATGAAACAAAATATTGTGCAGTAATAATTAGTAAACTTGTCTCTCAAGAACAAATACAAAAATGTCTTTCCTTCTTTGAGAAATGGGAAAGTATGGACTGCAGTATATCGCATATACTGTCAGTTAAACTGTTGGTTAGTTTTACTGATGTTTTTCCCTCTTCTATTTTTTTGCCCCTTGGTTAGGAAATTGTTCAGTAGGTAAGGGAGGAGAAGGGATTTATCCAGAACTGAAGATGATAGAAAATAATAATATATAAAAAATAATAAAATTATTATTTTAATTATTGGAGATAGGGATAGTTAAGAACATTTCTGATCTCACTGCCTAGCAGATTTAAATCAGTCTAGCATTAAATCAGCATGTGGGTACTGGTTTAAATCTAAAAGACCCATGTACTCTCTAGATTTTTTTAATGTATCTTTATTAGTATTTGCTTTTTTTTTCTTTTGTGAGGTCATATCTCTGTGCTTGCATTGGCATCATTTATCATTTGAAAACCATTCCTTCATTTTAATATTTAATTGCCAAAATATGACTAAGCAAATTTTTTAACATGTTGTTGAGTATGAATTAAAAGCTTATAATGACTGAAAGGCCCAGGATGAAGGGGTAACTTCTAAGCTGCTTAATCTTTTTATAATAGCCCTACAGGGTACTCTTTTATTAAAAGTGAATGCTTTTATGTGCTGGAACAGAAACTAAACCTGCACCTTTAGGTTCATGGGCCAAATAGACTTGGTGCATTGTTTAAAAAAAACTGCTAAATTGGAGCTTTTTATCAAATTAAACCAGATCTCAATTAATTCAGAAGCCTATTGAAAAAAAAAAAGTGCTGCCCCTGGTCTTTGTAGACGTTCCAAATTTCCACTTCAAAAATGAGGTGAGGGCTAACACAATTTCTGCCTATTTTTGTCCTTTGAATTTATTATACCCTCATCAGATAGACAAAGGTCTAAGGAAGCAGAAGGGAGAAAAGGCATTTTCTGTCCCCAGTTGCCAGCAACTTTCCATAAAATGTGGCGTTAGTTTTGTTTCTTTTTCATTTGGAAAAGGGCTATGCAAGTTATTTGCCTAGCTTGCACATTTGAAATTGTGTCTCCCTAGCTAAAACTCATGTACTAGTAGTCACTATTAATTTGTCATAAATTTGTTTACAAGTCATAGCTTGTACTTCAGATTGATTTTTGTTTTTAGAGATGTGCCAGATAAAATACAATAAATTGGATTGGTATTGAGAAGAAAATTTAGTATGAATATATTTCTAAGTGTTGGAAGTTCTTAACTACCATACTGGGAATGGAGAATTCTTATCATCATCCAGTAAAATTATTGTGGAGATGGTCAAGATTTCCTGGCATTTAATAGTAATCCAACAGTGTAACTCAATGCAGGGATTTTTGTGATTATGGATTTGTAAGAAATAGTTATGGAAGTAACTTGATGAGCTCGCAGCAGAAGGAAAGACAATGACTTTCAGCAGGTGTGTAATCCTCCCCTCAAAAGCCCCTCTGGGATCACAAGTTTAAATATTTCCTTACTACAATTAATTACTCAGGAATCAAGGTATTTTTTCTACTTACTCCTTTTAAATGTTGGTTTATTTTTTTAATAAGATAAACACACTGAACTTTTAGAATTTGGATGCAAAAACACACCTTTCATGCAAAAGCATTTTGTAGTTACACATCGTTTTATATGCTGGGAAAATTAGCCATTTGCTTAGAAATATATTGTAAAATCTAAGTCAAAGAACTATCTCCTTATGAATGGCCATTAATATCCTTCTTATATGTGTGTGCGTGTGTGTGTGTGTGTGTGTGTGTGTGTGTATGCCATTCCAATATTGAAGGAATTGTTTTGTTTTTAAAGGGACTGTGCTTGAGAATAGGCTGAAGGACAAAACTACACTTTCCAAAGTGTCTTTAATCAATTTTTCTTTCAATGCTAACAAGTGAAATATCTAAAATTGTAAAGAACTTTAAGTATGGATTAAAAACAGCTTTTGTTCTTTAGCTTTACAACAGAAACCATACCATTTCACAGGGATATACTGACAGTGGTGGTCAGCCTTGGAATTACACAGGTTTCAGATTTATTTTTCTCAGGATTTTACCATCTGATAACAAAGTTATGGTTAACAGAATTTATTTTTCTAATAGAGATGACTCAAACATTTACTTTCCTCAGAGTTTAAATGCCCTTCAAAGAATATATATCCTTGTAAATGACAATATAATAATGAATGCCAAGTTTTCACTAAAGCTCAATAAAGTTCTTTTTTTCCCTGTTCCAAGCATTTTCTAGGAAATTGGAATACAAAGTTCTTTACTTATAAACAAATCCTGTGCCAGATGAGTATCTTGAGGACAGCAAAGGTTTATTATGTGATAAAAGAACAGTTTTAAAAAATTTAACCTGGAAGAATTACCCAGAATGGAGTAGCTCAGAGAGGGTCTGAGGAACTTACTTCATTATCTAAGGACATAAAATATAAAGTACTCAATTTTTAAAGATAAGCAAACTTCTTTGAAATATAATAAGGGATAGGAACTTACACCATACAAATAACTGTGATATAAGGAAAAATGAGGTAAGTGCAAAAGAAAATCTAGATGTGTCATGAAAATTAAGATACTGATCAACCTACTCCTAAAAATTAAAAAGCACTGAAGTTTAAAGGGGGTTTGTTATGAAAGAAACTTAATTTGGATGGATTCAGTTTGAACATCATAGTTGTGTCTACACAATCAAAGAGAAATGGGATATTCAGCTGTGGACTAGTTACTGCTGGTCCATGCCTCTAACACATATAACATGAAATATCAGGATTTGAAGAATTGGATTTGTTTCCTTCTTTGAAATATCCACAAACACAAAGCCTAAGACATCATCATTCAAAGATAGGGGGCACTGAGGATTTGTTTCCACAAGCCATACAACAGAAAATCAACGCAATGATATCACAAGTTGGTCACTATCATACACAAGAGAACTGTATGTATCTAGACTGATCATAACAGTGCTCTTGATAGAAAGGGAAACATTCACTAGAGATCATGGAGGAGTATTTATGAAGCATTTTTGAGCTCCAATACAACTTTAAGGTCAGTATGAGAAGCTACAGGTGAGTTTCCTACCCAAGAACTTCACAGCCAGCTTTCTTGTCTTAGGGTTACACATAGCCTTATAGGACATAACTGCTTCTCCTCAACATCAGGAAATGTTTTCTGTGCTAAAGGATCAAAACAGATTCAGAACGTGTTCACACTTAGTATACACTTGATTTATCCAATTAAAAAGTCTTTGCTTTCTGTGTTTAACTGGGGTGGAGTGGAAACCATTTATTTCCCATCCCTTCCATACTACATTTCCAGTATTCTTCCATATATTTTCTTCCACATACTCTTTGATCCAGCCATAGTGGATATTGTCTTCCTAATAAACTAAACTCCATCCTCCGGGTTAGTGCTTTCCCTCCTCACCTTTTAAAATTCCTACATTTCATCAAGGCTCAGTTCAACTGCAACCTTCCACAAAAGTTCTTTCCCTCCTCCCTCAATAGCTAGCACCTTCCCTACCAAGGTTCTTCTGTTTTATATGTATCTTTGAAGATACTTTGAAGATGCTGTCTCCCCATCAAAATGCAGACTCCTTGATGGATAGGAATTTTTTATTCCTTTTTTCATTGTCTCTCTAGCATATAGCACAGTGCCTGGGACATAGAAAGGGCTTAAAGAATGCATATTACTAATTAATTGAATCATTGGTGGAAACAAAGCTTTTAAATCATAGATCCATGTGAGTATCTTACTAGAATGGAAGTTCAGTGTGAATCAGCAGTGTGGCATGACAGGTAAAAATGCTAATATGATCTTGGGCTGCATCAAACAAGGAAAAACTTCCAGTAATAAGAAGATTGGCCCTTTGTACCCCATCTTGGTCAAACTAAACCTAAAGTGTTGTGTTTAGTTCTTTCTGAGTGTCACAGTTTAAGAAAGATATTGTAAGGATGGAGAATATCCAGAGGAGGGCATCCAAAATGATGAAGGGGCTTGAGTCCATGTCATCCAAGGATTGGATGATGAGATTGGGATGTCTTGCCAGGAGAAGAAAAGATAGAGAGAATGTGATAGCTATTTACAAGTATTTGAAAGGCTGTCACATAGGATAATTAAATTAGTTCTGCTTGGTATTAGAGAACATAGGAGCAAAAGGTAGAAGTTGAAAAGAGAAATATTTAGGTCTGAGGTCAAGAAAACCTTTATAACAAGAGCCATCCTAAAGTGGAAGGAATTGTTATAACAATAAACACCCCAATATACACAGGGGGGCCTGCTAGCACAGGTTCTTTGTTCTCCTCTAAAAGGAAAGTCAACTTTTGAGGGGTCAACAATCACTTTAATCAAGCACACGTATCAGAAAAAATCAAAGTTTCAGAGTAAATATAGAGAAATCAAAAGTGAACAGACATGCTTCCAAAATGTCTGACCGTTAACATATGTAACATCATTACCAGAGAGGGAACATCTGGGTTTCTCCAAGCAGGGACAGGGTGCAGCATGGTGCTGGGGCTTCCCAGACTCTCATCACTCAAACCTTCTTACAAAAACTAAACCCCAAAGTAAAACCTCACCCTCACAGTATTTATACAATTTTCAGAACCAGAGGGCATAACCCTCCGACACAGGGCCTCAATAGATAAAACAAAAGGTACTTGGGACTCTCCTATAAAACAATTCCCCTAATCTAGCTTCCATGGAAGCTTCAATGAGTGGGGAAGATCACATTATTCAATCCGAGACACTTCAGTAAAACAAAAACAGCAAAAAATCCTAATTTGATTGCCATCACAACTGTCTCTATTAGAAATGACTTCTACATTGAATGATTTCAAACTAAAACGAGACCACTTTTTAGGCAAGCTCTACTGATAAATTAATTTTGGCTGGTAGTTGGATCCAATGGTTACTGAGGTCTCTTTCCCTGAAATCCTATCATTCTATGATGCTCTGATTCTGGCCTCAATCTCGTAGCACTAAATCTTTTTTTTTTCTATTAATATTTAACATGATTTGGTTTTTCCCCTATATAGATAGCATCTCTGGGAACTGTTTTCCCTTCTTGCAATCAACACTCTTAATAAGGACTTAAATATAAAGTATGTACAACAAAATATAAAGAAAAACCTGGGACTCACACCTGAGATTTACTTGGCAAAGGACTGGATAAAAGTGGAGCCTTCCTTTCCATACAGTAACTCCCCATCCCCATGTAAATAGACTCATAACACTGATATGGGAAGTTTTAGTGCTAATGTATGAATGGAATTGGAAACTTTCAGTGAAGTTAGTATCTGAACCTCTCCTGAGCTTGCTCCTTCTGGGAGACCTACTCACTTACTGAAATTATGTTCTGGCATCTACATGCCCAGTCTGCTCCTGGCTCAGGTCTCATCCCTATAACATGCACTCAGCACCTTACAGCCAGCTTCCTTGCTCTGCTTGACTCAGGTTCACCAAGGATTGGACCTGACTGAAAATGACTGAACACCGCAAGCAACAAGTATATCCATACACACACACACATACACACACACACACACACACACACACACATACACACATATATGTATACATGTATTCATATGTGTTTACTCAATTTATTTGTCCTTTTTTATTATATTTACACACTCTATGAGACCAGACATTTTCTTCAACTATGATATCTACAATAAAATTCTAATTAAACCATGTTTATACAGGGCTTTAAGGTTACTAAAGTAATTTATACACGTTTTCTCATTTGATCCTCACAGTAACCTTGTGAGGTGAACTAATATTGTCTCCATTGCATAAATGAGGGTCCTGACACTAAGAGAGTCTGTCACATGGTTTAGAAAGACTTCCCTGGTACAACTGGATTTGGAGAGACTCAAAAAGGCTTTCAGTGCCTACCATCATAAAATTAAAAAAGCCTTAGATGCAAGATATCAACATGAGCCTTCTTGAATCCGAGTCTAGAATTCAATACACTCCGTCATGATGTCGTTGCATGGTAGGTGCTAATTAAATAATGCCTGAATGGTGAAAGGCTATTTGTGGGGGAGAGGAGAGGAATGACACCACTGTTTCCAAAAAGGCTTCTCTAATTATTCTGGTCTGAAATATTCTCTCCCTCTCTGAATTTCTCGCTGATTGTGTGCCGCTCATTTTACACTTATTATTCTATCTTTTCTTATTAGTTATGTGTTTGTTCATTCAGTTCAACAAATATTCATTGACTATATTCTACGACTGAATTGCTATAGGGGATGTAGAGCTGAACGCAGTGTTGCTTCCTTTAGCACAATTTAAACTGCTTTAGGATAGGTCTCTGGTTAATTGACTTGCCCAGGTTCACCAAGATACTATGTGTGAAAAATACTTGAACCCAAGATATCCTGACTCTGAGGTCAGGTCTCTATAATCCTTCTACAACACATAATACACACACACACATACACATATCACTGGCATTCATGTCAAGAGGATAAATTTGAAACATGAATAAATGTGGCACCATCTTTATATTAAACACAGTAGTTTAGGAGTCATATCCACTGAGACCTGGTAACAAGCATATGAAATAATTGGTATGTTTTAAGTAGATAATATCTATGTGAAATGAGTCTCTGGAAAGGAAAATATGTTATCTATATAATAATTCAGAAGGTACCCAATAAATATTTCTTATATTTGTGTTTGATATGATGCTTAAATAGCAATTTATTTTCAGTATTTTGTGGTATATGTTTTATCCTAATGTAACTTAAAGTCAACTGTGATTTTTTTTTCTTCACTCTGACTTAGTCAGAGGGCACAGCTGCACTTAAAATTTTCTAGAATATTGTTTTAGCTTCATTTCAAATCAAGTATATTACAAAGCAATTTCGTGGTATGAGTCATAGTAAATAAAATAGAAACTCACTGAATAAGGAGTCATCATTCCTGGGTTCTGTCTAACTGATTGTATGACCTTGGGCAGGGCACTTTTCCTCATTTGTAAAATGATGCTTGGACTAGGAAATCCCTTAATGACCTTCCAGTTTTGTTATTCTATTAATTCAATAGAGAATTTCATCAAATATGTCATTGCCCACTTATTATTTGATGGAAAGCCATGGGAACAGAGAAGCTCATACTTTGTTGTCCCATTGAATATCAATCAGGAATGAAAACAAGTGTATATGAGTAAATCAATGGGAGGACAGAAGCTGATTTATAAAATCTATAATTTACATGAAATTTACGCATCTATTGAATAAAGCCGATTTTATTCACTTGAATTCATTACATGTTAAAATATGTATTCTTACTTTTTTCACCAAACATAAGTTATTCTTGAGCACATTTTTATCATATGATGAATTACTGTCATCCTACGTCAAGAATAAGACAAAGAAACAACTTACCTCCTTTCATCAGTTATCACTGGCTATGAATTTAACATTCTTAACACCTAAAACAGAATACAATTAATTTTAATAAGATAAACCTAACAACAAGGCAGAAAGGCAAGATATATGAAAAGCAGCTTTGGGACCTAAAGGGCAACTCTAAACATGATTCTCATTTACCCTTTTACTTTCAGTGTCAGGGTCTTGCTCTGGCAACAAACCCTTGAGATTTCCATGCTAGCCCTCCGCTCAGAGTTACATTGCTAATTTAAAAGCCTTAGTGATTATGCTGTGTTATGATATCAGTGGAAAGGTCAATGGATTCATGAAATTACTTTTTTTTTTCAGCCTTTATGACAGTCTAGACCTTTTTTTCAGACCATTTCAACTGAAAACTGATCATTTGGCTCACTTAGCATAATAAATGGATATAAGCAACCAGAGTTTGTAATGATACTGCTCACCCTGTCATAAAAACATACACATATGCAAACATAATGTATTTTATAGACTCAAAGAATTATTGGTGATTTTTTGCTTTTTAATAAAAATATTTTTAATGGAGAAAGAAGGAAAGGAAGAATATTTAATAAACTATAGATAAGATCATACAGATGTATATGTTTATGGATAAGATTACAATTGAGTTTCAAATCTTTTAGCATGTGCTATCATTGCAATTGCTAACAACATTTTTTTTTAAGATCAAAATTGCCTAACATCCATAATACTTTTGTATATTGTAAAGGGTGAAGGACCATAGAAATGAGTAGCAGTAGAAAACAGGAGAACTGGAGTTCAGGGCTAGGAATATAAAAGACATAAACAAGGTGAGAGGAGCAGAATAGTCAGGTAGGTGCAGGACACTCCCCTCAGCTTCTCATACTAACCCCAAAGTTGTACTAGAGCTCAAAAATCCTTCAAAAATATTTCCCTTGATCTCCAGTGAATCATTCCCTTGCATATGGCAGTGACCAACTTGTAAGAATATTGTTTTTCTTTTCTGTTGTAAGGTTAGTAGAAAATATGTCTTGGTATCGGAATGGGAAATGTGTGGCCTTGAGACCACATGGGGCCCTCCAGTACTTCAAGTATGGTCCTTTGAATGAATCAGGTCCCTCACTCCTGTTTCAATTGGACTTTTTTCAGTCTATTCTTCTTCAGATTTCACCACTGATACTTTCACATTTTCTTCCCTCACATGCATTTTTAACTCTGTTGAAATTGCTGTATTTGATATCTTACTATCATACATCCATACAGCAACAACAATAGAATGTTGTTATTTTTAATGGGCCTTTGCTTTCATGGAAAACTTAAGGTCATTCAAAAATTTTCAGCTTCTTGACAGGATTCTAGCCCATTCATCTTTTTTATTCAATTTTGGGCCCAATTCATCGTTCATATAAACTATCAGCAATATATATACATTGACAGACAAGGTGTTGAAGTTTTCCATTCAAATGCCTGTTGTAATCTGGGCAATAAACATTCCACTTGGTCATTAATACATAGATAATCAAGGCAAGTTCATTTGAGTTACTACTCAACATACTCAATTTTTTTCAGTTATTACTCAATTACTCCATTCTAGGACACTTTGCTCCATTCTGGGCCTTGATGAAATCAGTACAAACTTATTCAGAAAGAGGAACATCCGGACAACTTCCCAGGGAATCCCTCTTCAGCCCAAATTACAATGTACCCCTCTCTAACTGTGGCCAATATCTTAATCATGACAACTCCCAGTTTTACAAAGTAATCTGTTATCCACTAAGATCTGTAAATAATTTTTCAAACTAAAGTCTAACAATTTCTCCCTAATTCTATACCTGAAAAATTGATTTTAACCTAATTTTAAGACCTTATATTTTATCCCTATTAAATGCCATTTCATTGAATGCAGCCTAATGTCCTAGTTTGTCAATTATTCCTGGATCCTAACTAACTCTTCCATTTGGAGTGTGGATGTGGGTCTGTGGGGGTGTGTGTGGTATCTCTTCCAGCTCTCTGTAATGTACAAATTTGATAGACATGCCACCAATATTTTCTGAAAGCTTTCTCTTCTTCAGGCTCTAGAGATAATTCTAAGGAACTTGATTTTCTAACACAGTCACTTCCAAGCACCTTCAAGTGTCTTCACCATTGATTATTAATTACCAAACATTGATTGCCTTTCTAAAAAAGGAGTATTTATTAAATAGGTATGGTATTGCCTTAGTTTCTTTATCTGTAAAAGACCTGAAGTATGAAATGACAAAACACTCCAGTATCTTTGTCAAGAAAACCCCAACTGGTGTTATAAAAAGTCAGACACAACTTAAATTACTGAATAACAACAACATAGTATTAAATATATTTATTAAACAACCATTCTGAGGATAGTTGTTATAGAAACATCCCCTCAAACTGGGACAGAGTGTCAAGTACAGTGCCCTTAACATTATACTAGAGAGCCCCTTCTAAAATGACATTGAATCCTAATAACTATTCATTGAGTATATTCTTATATTTACTTCCAAATCCATCCCATAGGACTATCTTCTAATTTATAGTTCCATCATTCCTTAAAATTAGATTGAGGGACTATATTAAAGGTTTTTAAAAAATTTGTAGAAGGTGTACCTACAACATTCAGCTTACCTGCTGGTTTCATTACCCTAACCAAAAAGAGAAAAGAAAAGTAAACTTAGCCTGTTATGACTTGCTCTTAACGAAGTCAGGCTAGCTCTTTTCTAAGCAGTGCATCATTCTTTATATATTGATGAGTCATTCTAGGATTTCCCTGGGGAATCACAGTCTAGCTCACAGGCCTATAGACTGTAGCCTTTCCCTCTCTTTTTCTTGAAAATATATGAATTTACCCTTCTCCAGGCCTGTAGAATTCCTCTCTTTTTCCATCATCTTTAAATATCACTATAATAGCTCAACAATACACCTAGCAGTTATTTCAGCAACATTTATCTTCATCTGGGCCACATGACTTGAATTTGTCAAGGGCAATGAGGTGCGTCTCCTTCTTTACCTTGGGTATTGACTCCCTGTTAGTCATTTTTGTTCTCTATTTCCAGGGCAAAAGGCTACTCCTTGGCAGAGAAAACCGAAGTTTCAAGAGAGTGGTTAAGAATCCCTGTTGATGGACACATAAATCTACACTTCTAAAATACAGCTTAGATCAAATACAATAAATTGTTCTCTGATTTACTGTGTTTTGAATCATCACACATACATTTGTGAAAAAGTTCACCCTTTTCCCACTGGGATAAACCTACTACCAGCCAATACTGGAGAAATAATTTATTCCTACAGATATAAAGAACATAAAATAAAACCTCTGCTTCTTGGACTCACTATCAAAATTCAAAAAGATGGAATCTCTGAGAAACAGAAAGATATAATCTTATTATAATTTTAAGAATATAACATCAGGGATCATTAAAATTTGCAAACTTTTCACCTTGTTTTCCAGGTTCAAATGCATAGAATGAGTATTTTCTATAGGTCTAATTCAATATATCCTATCAATTGTTGCTCAACAAACTCTCTAGAATTTATTCCTTTCTTTCCATTATCACCATCACCACTAGCACAGTCAAGTAGACAACTCTTCATTTTTCTCTACATTGAAATCATTTTCCAAAATCTATAGTGCATGTCAAACACTCCTGGCCTTGCTTCTTCTCTGCCATCAACTCATCAGCTCTGTCATAAAACTCTAAAAAGGTTCCAATTATTTCCACCCGAAAAAACAATTCCTACCTATTAGTGTTCCACCTTAAAGTACCATTAAAGGAAGTAACTGTTATTTTTTCTGCTTTTGTCAGAGAAAGAACTCCAAAGTGAGCGTGAATATTTATTCAGACATAGGACCTGATTTGTGATATGCTCCCTGAACATTCATTTCTTCTTCACTCTGTCCAGGTGGTACAAGTAAATGGTTGGATGAAAAAACACTGAGTTTACTATGTGCTTGAAACATAGCTAAGCACTGAGGATACTAATTAAAGAGAGATACTATGGATCTCAAGAAGCTTACATTTTATTAATATGAAACAACATATGAAGGGCTAGTGATGTACAGGGAAAGTAGTATCTGACAAATCACAGCTAGAAAAAGTGAAGAAAGAGGTAGAGAACACAGGTGGCATTGAGCAAAATAGCCTTTTGGATATCTAGATGGGATGTAAAGAAGAAGAAGAAAACAGTCTAGTATTTAGGCTCAGATAGAAATCATGGGCTGAGTAACATAAAATTCAATGACCAAGTTAGACATCTGGAGCCCAAGGTGGGAGTGGAAACAAGGGATGTGTGAATTCCAGTGACAATTCCCCCCTTTTTCTCTCGATTTTCACTCAAGTTATTTTTGCCATGATACCTAATAGTTCTTTGATCTCATCACATGAATATATCTTCTTATTATACAACTCTACCTCTCTCCTTTACATATTCTGATTTTTGTAAATAAAGTATTTCCATACAGCCATACTCCAGAAACTGGCCAACTCTCAGTAATATTCTTGAGGTTAAACGTTTTCCCCAAAGCTCTGCAGTAGTTCATCCTCCTTTTAGGGTACCCTGGCCCCAGCATACTGGGAGCAGGCCTTGGGAGTGAGAGAAACATCAGCAATGCACTTAGTGCATTTCTGCAAAGACACTTGAAGCAAAGGATTTTTCCTGCTAACTCCTTTCTTGGATTTTGTTCAGAGCACCTCTACTGATATTCTTCCTACATAGTAGTATAATGGAAAGCAAAATAGGATTTTTTGCTCTTTTTCTGGATTTAGTTTTAGCCAGTGAAGTGCTTTTGATTGAATCTTGTCTTTGATTGAATCAAGAGTCTTTGATTGGAAATAATGTGTGTGTGTGTGTGTGTGTGTGTGTGTGTGTGCATTGTATTGCTTGAAGGGAGAGGAGGGAGGAGAGAGAGAAGCAGAGCTGAAAGAGATAAGAGAATACGAATGGGCTAGGGGAACTTGCTTGTGGAGAGGTCTAACAGGAAGAATGTTCGTGATGATGGTGCTCCCTCTGTTGATCTGTGTTAATTTCTCAGACAGAAGCCCTGTCTGTTGGTCTTTATGAGTGAATTGAGTTGAAGAGCAGAGATTCACCCACAGGCAGGAGGTTTAGCTTCAGCCCTTTTTAAGAGCCATTAAAGTGAGTTGAGATGATGGTGCTGGTAATGTGTATAAATATTGTTATAGCCCTGTTAAGCTTTGTTTTCCTAGAAACAGAAACTGCAGCCAGGAGTCCCTGGAGCCTGCTGTCAGGCAGAAGCAGGAAGAGTTTAGAGTAGAACAATCCCCATGAGCTGAGAGAAGGAGCAGGAGTAGAGAGCAATCTGTCTGTGAACCCAGGCAAGAGTTGGGGGTGGCTCATGGGGGAGAAGCCATGGGGTTTGGAAGTCAGCCTCAAGTCATGATGAGAGAGGCCTTGAACACTGTGTGTTAATTAAGGAGATTTTTCTTACAGTGACCTAGGGGTGGATGGTGCGATACTTTCTATTACCCCTTAAGGATGAGTGTTGCTAGGGAAGACCCCAGCCTAAGACCCCCTGATTTTGGAGATGCAATGATATGTACGATGTACCATATGACATACTGAGTGTTATGAGGTACATTTATGTATCAGATGATAAGTTTTGCTTAAGACTGTTGCTATGAATGTTATGCTTTATTGAACAAATTATGAGCAGGATGCTTTCAAAAACATCTGGAAAGACTTGCATGGCTGATGCAAAGTACAATGAACTATGTACAAAGTAATAGCAATATTGTAAGAAGATCATCTGCAACCGACTTAGCTATACTCAGAAATACAACCATCCAAGACAGCTCTGAAAGATTTATGATAAAACGTACTTCACATCTATAAAGAACTGATGGTGTCTTAACACAGATTGAAGCATACTTTTTAAAATTTTTTCTTTATTTTTCTCAAGGTTTTTTTTTTGTCTGTTTTCTTTCAGAACATTAGTATTATAGACATGTTTTGCATTACTACACATGCATAACCTATAACAAGTTGTTTACCCTTTCAATGGAGGAGGTGGGGAGGGAGAAAGGGGAAGAATTTGGAACTCAAAGTTTTAAAAATAAATGTTAAAAATTGTTTTTTACATATAAGTGGGGAAAAGTAGAATACTAAATAAATACCAAAAAAATGCCACTCCTAAGGTTCAAACCATTGAACCCAAATTCCAAACCCCATGCTCAGATATTATCTCCTTAATTATTTGCTTCCCAGGTCTATTTTTTTTCCCTTTTTTTCCATTCTACACCTTCAGTGAGCAACAGTGATGCTCCCTGTGGTCTCAGGTTCCTGGATTAAGACTTCATAAGTTTGGGATATATTCTAAGTTCCTTCAAGAAGTATCATTTCTGAGCATCTGAATCACCAGAAAGAGTAGTCGTCACCTAATCTGAAAAGTCTTGGGGTATTCTCTGTTCTGCACTGGATGAATAACTCGCGTGCATTGTTTCTCACTAAACAGAACCTATGCTTACAATTTGTCTGTCTTTGCTTAATAAGTTGATGTCTCCTATTTACATTATGGAGTTCTATTTTTAGAAAAAGCCTCAAATACACACACACACACACACACACACACACACACACACATACACACACACACACACACACACCCTCTCCATGTGTACATTGCTTCTCTTCCTTTTCTATGTGTCATTCTTCTACTTCAGTCTTTTGACACACAGAGTTAAAGTTTCTGGTTCTGTCTCTTTCCTTAGATCCCTTTTTCTACCCTTCCCCCGTAATAAAGTCTCCCTTCCATTTAACAAACACTTTATTCAGTTCAGTTTCATTCAATTCAACAAGTACCTACTACTATATATCAGTGCTAGGGAGAGAAAACAAAAATGAGTGTCCCTCTCCCTTTTCCTCTCCTTCTCCCCTTCCCTTTTTCTTCAGGAGCATACTGGAGAACTCCATCTTTTCTTCTCAGAGAGGAGCCAGCTCTCACTCTGAACACAGATAGCAGTCACTTGGCCACACAAGAACTACACACCTTGAACACTTTATTCACTAAAAACTTCTGCTTACCATTCTAATGAAGGACAGATCACAACCTATGAGTAGTCAAAGCTACCTAAATGGGGGCCCAGCTGGCCAGTACCGGCTGGGCAACTCAGCTCCTCTACCCTCCCCTCCCCTTTTCACTTTTCCTTTCCTCTCTTCTCCTCTCCTCTTCTCTTACTTGAGGGTATTCTGCCCAAAGGAAGGGGAATTTTTATTGCCCAAAGCTACCTAGTTAATTTGGGTTTTACTGGCTAGATTTCTTTTTCAAAGACCAAACTTTAAACCCATTTCGTTCTGGATCTCAGGGATTGGACAAAATGGGTCCCTGCCCAAGTATCACTTAATGGTTATTTTCAGACTCTCCTGGCTCAGAGTGAATGAAAGTATTAACTGCTTCTCTTTTGGCCAGCAACCCTGAGCGTCTTCCCCTTCCAGTATGATTTTTCTTCTTAAAGAGGTCTATTTACTGAATGGGCATTGCCTCACTCAAAGTGAGAACCTGAAAAGACCTTAGGTTACACAGGCCAAGGTCTCCCCCTGCATTTTGGACCACCTCCATTCATCCTAACTGATATCTGGCCACTGGACCCAGATGACTCTGGAGGAGAAAGTGAGGCTGGTGACTTTGCACAGCCCTCCCACATTTAAATCAAAGTTAATTGCAAGTTATGTCATCATCTCCCTGATATCATGGTGCTCTTTGAGAACAAAGACAATTCACAACACAACCTAACTAGTATGAGATCCTCATTACCTGTCTTTCAAACTTCTTGTGGGTTATTACTGCTTTATATCATCTTTAATACTTTGAAAGCCTCAATAAATTATTTCTTCTTTCCCTAATTTGGTTTAACTATTTGTTTTACTTACATTTTCTTACCTTTTTCTTTTTCATAACAATATTCCTGCTCTTCTTCCTTCAGAATTTAGATCTCTTTTCTCCTCCTTCACCTTCAATCACTCTTCGTCATTATTTCCTCAAGTTCCTTCAGATTTGCCTCCCCAAATTCAATCTCATATTCTACACAAGTCCAAAGTCCTCCACAGCTTCACAATTTCCTTCTTTGCACCTCAAGCTCTTTCTTCTCCAGTTCCTTCTCTTATACAACCTTCTCTTCAGAAGCTGGAAGCTATATCACTAGATGTATCAGTTTCCTTAGCTACAAGATCAACTGTCTGGATCATGCCTCCTGAAGTCCCTTCTGGATCCAATAGTAATAGATAGTTTCAGAATTACCACTTATTAGCTGTGTGACCATGAACAATACTCACAGTTTGCAAGTCCCAACTTTCTCATCTGCAAATTGGAACAATAGTTGCTCTCTCCCTCAATGGACTTATAATGAGGTTCATATGAGATAATATCTATAAAGGACTACACAAAGGTAAGGTGTCAGCATTCAAATTTCAATAAATGGATGAATGAATGAATTCAGAATACCAATGCTATGCTTGTGTTTAAATACCTAAAATGATCTTGCCTAAAAAACTTTTAACCTTGTGGATCAAAACCACTAGTTTCATAGATATTTTCCTTTTCTACTTTCATTCATTGGGTACCAGAGTTTCATACATATGTGTGTATACATATATATATATATATATATATTATATATATTCTTCACTTTTCTGATTAGTCTTTATCTTTAGCTTTCATACTGGTTGTTCAGTGAGAATAATTTAATCAGGGCAACTGTGGACATAATGTGATCTCTTTGTGTGCACAAACAAAGATGTTCTTTTAATCAACCATTACTTATTTTGACATATAAACTTTGATAAACTGAACAGTAATTTTCAGAGATTATACATTTATTATCCTCAGTGCTTAAGTTAGATAGCAGGTTTTTCTTTAAAGAGAAGTATTCCTTTTCAGTATGACTGTTTACTTCTTGCTGGGTACTTTTAAAGAAATGTCATGTAGAGATGTCTCTAGGTAACCTTAAAGCAAATGCATTTTACCACAACTTTATTTTATGAAGTGCTTCTTTAAGGTAAAGCCACCTCAAAGCACTGTCAAAATTGGAAACAAAACAAAAGTCACACAGGTAGGAAAATCAATGATCTTTCAAATAATCCAAGATTAAGTCAAATCAAACCAGCTTTAAGCTTTGACTCTAAAGCTAACCAGTAGTTGGCTTCCCTGATAAGTACTAAGTAAAAACACTATGTAAGAGACTAAGGTGGCCAAAGGATATATCCTTTAAACAACAATTTATTGAAGATCAAATTAAAAATTTAGAACCATATCTCAGAGTTTCTAGATTCAAATGAACTGAAGTAACTGATATTTTATTTTAGAAGAATATAGATTTTAAATATTTTTTTTTGCAATTTAATGTAAGCAGCTTTTGAAACATCATGGTAAAGCACTGCCATCTTCCAGTATTTGGCTAAAACATGATGTATATGTGACCCAGAGGAAATCCCTTATGTTCTCAGTGCCCTTGTCAGTGCTGTGCATAAACTGTAGAATAGGTACAAGTTTGTATTGGTAGGTGAGTTTCACCACCAAGAGCTCCTTACAATGATGAAGTCTTAAGTCTGAACATATGCTGAAGCAGACATACATAAGTAAGCAGCTTTGGACTTTGAGTCTTATAATAGAAATCGGAAAACTTTGGTCCAAGGCCTGGCACTGCTACTTATCAGGTAGGGGATTTTAGAAAAGACAGCTCTAACAGTCTGTTCTATTCCGAATTTTTCTTAGCACATATTAAAGGCTAGAAAATGCTACTCATCATTATTTAGGATGGCAACAAACTCTGTGTTCTTATTAATAAAGAAAATATTTAGACTGCATAAATTAAGATCTGAAAGTGAAAATATTTCCAGATGTTGTACATTTACAGATGAGTCTGATATTATTCATTCTAATTTATTAACCAACTAGTTCTGAAGTCATAAATTTCTTCAATTTTCTTATTAGATTTTTTTCTCTTCAATGGACAAGTCATTTTAGAATTTTTTTCAACAAATTTTATGGTGTTTTACACAGAGTGACTTTTTTAAATACCTAAAATGGAAAATATAGTCTACTTTGCAGAGTTGTTCATTTTAACCACTTCCATTATGAGTAGATTACAAAGAAAAGTTATCTATTTAGAAAAATTACCTATATCATATATTTTGAACCCCTTCTGTTCAAGATACATTATATCCTAACAAAATAACCAAATAAAGTATACTATATAGACTGACTGGTCATATGTTCAAAATTACTTAGTATCTTCCTAAATATTTTTTTTGATATTATAAACCCAACTTGTTATCAGAGAAAGCACTGTGTAGTGTCTAGAGGTCTAGACTTGAAGTAAAGAAGAGCTAGACTCAAAATCTGATTCACTTAATTAGCTATGTTACCCTCATAAAATGATTTAACCTCTCTGGGCCTTAGTTTCCTCATCTGTAAAATAATGGGGTTGATTGGATACTGTGACCTGTAAGGTCCCTAAATTTATGATACTATAAACTTTATAATTGTGTTTATTGATATTTATGAACTCTTTGTACAAAGATTTAAAAAGATATAATTTATTATTAAAATACAATCTCACTGAAATAAGCCATTGGTTCTAAAAAATGGAAAAGAAGTACAGTAAAAAATATTAACTCCTATTATTTTTTCTTGTTGTTGGACAAGTGGGATGTAGTTCAGATCTTTGGCTTCATCACTGTGGGTTGGTCCCAATATGAAAATATTTTCAGATGATAGAGATTGGAAACATATCATAGCATATAGTCTTCAAGCAATGGTGTCGAACTCAAATAGAAATACATACTACTAATCTATAATCCCTGTGGGCTGCATATTGACATTTTAAAATTATGATCTCACCTATATTTTATTATACTTAATTCATATGTTAGATAGTTTTAGGGCAATAAAAATTATAAATTTAGTTGGATTTCAAATTTATTAAGCACTTCCCTTACTTCATCCATATGAGTGTAAGTATCTCTATTTTCTAAATGAAAAAAATTGAATCTCAAAAAATATTGTGACCTACATATGGTCACTCAGCTAGTAAATGAACCCATATCTCTTTAACTCTAGATTTGGTATTCCCTTTGCCTTACCATACATTGCCACTGATGTTTTGAATGTTCATAGTTTCTTTGTTAGAATAGGGAGAAATTAAAAATATGCTTCTTGAGCATGAGATGAATGCAAATTACTTCCTATATGTTTGAAGTAAGCTCCATTAGAATACAATCTCTATGAAGGCAAGGACTTTCTCTTTGTATCTCCAGCCCTTAGCACTTTATTTGGTGTAAAGTAAGTGAATAATCAATGTTCATAATCAAATAAATATGACCGAAATCTTTTCTCCTAGAACTTGTTTTTGAGAAGCACACACTTCTCAATGCACCAAGCAATGCAAAATAACATTCATTGTGTTATAACCTATTAATATTATATTTTAATAGTATCTATGTTTTTAAAAATATTTTGGTAAACTGCATTTCGATACAACTGGAGTCCTTTATAACCTTATATGTTTGTATTTTATGCATTTAAAAATTATTCTGAGAAGATATCCATAGCTTCAGCAGACTGCCAAAGGAGTCTATGATACAAAAAAGAAAGAAAGAAGAAAAGTTTAAGAAACACAAAATTGTAGTAGATAGATCCTTATTCCTTCTAACCCCTCTGTTGCCTTTTACAGTGTTCATTCTTCTCTCTATGTTTTCAGAATACCACTCATCTCTTTTTCCTCCTACCTATCAGACCATTCCTTCTCAGTTTCCTTTGTGTGGATTCTTGTCCAGGTCATATCTTCTAACCATAAGTGTTGCCCAGGCTTCTGTCCTAGATCCTCTTCTCTTCTTTCTCTATTGCTGCCTCACTGGGATGATCTCTTCAACTTTCATGGATTTCATCACTATCTTTATGCTAGGAGATATCTAGTAGCACAGTGGATAGGGTGCTGGGTCTGAACTCAGCATCTTCCTGAGTTCAAATCTGGCCTCAGACACTTACTAGTTGTGTGAACTTAGGCAAGTCACTTAACCCTGGGTGCTGCAGTTTCCTCATCTGTATAATGAGCTGGAGAGGAAAATGATAATTCACTTCAGCATCTTTGCCCAGAGATACTGGGGTTCCAAAGAGGTGGATGTGACTGAAATAGCTCAACAGCAATAACATGCTGATCATTCTCAAACTCATCTGTCCTACTCTAAATTCTCTGCTGAATTCTAATCTCATATCCTCAACTTCCTTTCAAATATCTCAAATTGGATGTTTAGTGATCAACTTAAACTCAGCATGTCCAAAATTAAAATCTTTACCTCTTCCCCTAAAACCTTTCTCTTCTCTTAGCTTTCCCATTACTATTCATGGTAACATCATCTTCCCAGTGCCTCATGTTCACAATCTAGTTGTCATCTTTGACTACTCTCACTCCATATCCAATCTGATTTCATCTTTGCAACATCTCTTGAATGTATCCCCTTCTCTCCCCTGCTACTACACACACCCCAGTGCAGATCTTAATCAGCTCATGCTTGGAAAAATACCTTGCTGAGCTGGTGGGTCCACCTTCCGTGAATTTCTCCCCACCATAATTCATCTTCCATTCATCATCCAAAGTGAACTAAAGCATAAGTCTGACTCTCTCTTTCTCTCTCTCTCTCTCTCTCTCTCTCTCTCTCTCTCTCTCTCTCTCTCTCTCTCTCTCTCTCTCTCACACACACACACACACACACACACACACACACACACACACATACACACACACACACACACACACACACACACCACTAAATAAACTCCAGTGGCTCTCTATGGTTTCCAGGATCAAATACAAAATTATCCCTTTGGCAATCAAAGCCCTTTGTAACCTAGCCTCCTACATTTCCAGTCTTCCTACAACTTATTCTCTACTATTATATTCTCAATCCAGTAATACTGGTTTACTTGATATTCCTTGAAGAAGCCACTCCCTTTTTTTCCATTCTGGACATTTTTTCTAGCTGTCCTCCGTGCATGCACTGTTTTTCCTCTTCATCTCTACCTCCTGGTTTCCATGGCTTCCTTCAAGCTTCAACTAAAATGTTGATTTCTTCAGGAATCTTTCTTCACCTCTCTTAATTCTATTACCTTCTCTCCCTTAATTACTATTTTTCCTGCATATAGCTTGTTTGTAAATATTTGTTTGCTTGTTGTCTTTTCCATTAGGCTGTTAGCTGTTTGAGGGCAGGAATTTTCTCACACCTCTTTTACCATCTGTATTACTTAAGACAACCCCTGGCACATTGCAACTACTTAAGCAATCCATCAACTTTTATTAAGCCTGTACTGTGTGGGAGAAATGTGTATTGACTGACTAGATAGAATGCTAACCTTAGAATCAGGAAAACTTAGATTCAAATCCTACTTTTGATTCACTCTAGCTACATATCCATGGGCACATTGATTTTCAGTGCCCTCAGCACATTCTAAGATTCAAATGGGAAAGAAGAATTTCTGAATGTGCATTACTGGAGAGATTTTTTGTAGTAGAATCTATCTGCAACAAATATCACAGTTCCAGTGGAAAATCTAATACCAAGTAGTAGTATCATTTAGAAGATCAGGCATAGGAGTTTAAAACACTATTACCTAACCAGAACTCCTTCAATTTGTTTACTCTTTATAACTCCTGTATCACTTAGGAGATAGTCTTCCTGAGTGGATGTGGCCTTCTAAATTCAGCCCCTCATAGCCATCACTCTAGTGAGGAGCAAAGCCATTTTCCCATACTCTGATATTGGACAAACCCTAAGAAAACCTTTCATTTCTTAATATTTGTCCTTTTTCCATTTTCCCTTTCTGGTGGCATCCACTCAGTTTACTTGAATGTCTCAGCACTTGAATGTGCAAATACCACATGTTCCAGACCAGTTTTCTTTTTCTTAGTTCATAGAATACATTCAATCATGTTCAGTCATGAGTTTTCCAATTAGGTTTCCCTTATTTGATTAATTTTCCTCATTAATGAAATCATTGGTGATCATGAAAAGTCATTTTCTTACCTCATTAGCACCACTTATAATAATTCCTGCTGCCATCATAGCTCTACCAGCTGTCTTCTCAGTCTCTAATCCATCTACCTTGAAGCAAATCCTGGTCATACTCTCCCTATACAAACTTAACCTCATAAAAAACCTGACCCAGATGATTCATGACCATTTCAGAGACTGGCTCATTTTGGAGAGGGGGGATTAATATCAAGATTATTTAAAATCTTATGATATTGGAACTATAATAAATTTCCCAGATTATCTTGGAGAAAGCACTTCACTTTCAGGAAAATAAGGTTAAGAAAGGTTAAAGGGATTTTTCCAAATTTACACTGTCATGTTTACTCTTTTCAAAACAATTAGAGAGTATATTGAAAAGTCCTTTTTGCATAGGATCAATCAGACAATACACATTTATTAACTGTCTACTATGCGTCAGACACTAGGCTAAGCACTAGATCATAGAATATAAGAGTCAGAATAGATCATAAAAGTAAAGCTATAACTAGAACAAAGATGCCTTGCCTTAGGTGAGGGTGCAAGGGACTGCCGAAGGGTAGGAATGCCAATCCATAGTAAATTTAAAACTGACAAACTTCCTTGAAGGATGAAGGCAGGGGCAGGCAGTGGTAGTAAGGCAGGATAAAGTTGTTGTCAAGATCTGGTCACAAGATAATCAGGAGAAAAGTGATGAGGAAGGGAACAAGTGGTTATTGATTAACTGTGCTAAGCACTGAAGCAGACAGAAGGTAAGCGAATTTCCCAGGGTCATGCACCTAATGAAGCTTGATCTGAACACATCTCCTTGACTCCAGACCCAGATATCTATCGACTGTACCAACTAGATGTCTAAAAACCAGAGAAGGCTCCTACTGAGAAGCACTTTAACTGTCTCATAGGGGTCTTTAGGCAGATGCTGAAGCTGACTGGACCAAAGCTTTAGTCCAGTCTGCATTTGAGAATGGAGGCCCTGACCTGACCTAGTGAAACCATTTCCTCTTCAAGTATCACTCCTAGATTTCCCATTTTACTATATAACATTCATCATTTAAACTCTTGAATACTGGGTAAAAACTGGAAAAGCAGATTAGCAGACAGACTAGATAGAAAAAGAAAAATCAGAAAGAACTGGACCCACTAGTTCATTTGCTAAATGCAAGCACATAAATTCCATGAGGAAGAACTCACTCTTTGACAATTTTGACAGCAATTAAATTTAGACTACTCTCACACACGATAAATTCAAATGAGACATGGTTTGAATATTAAAGAAGTCATAAAAATATTAGAAAAGAACCAGTTCAAATACCTTTCACAAGCATAGAATAGGGGAGATTTCTTAACCAAATGAAAGTGAATCACTGAAGATAAAATAGATAAACTTCCATTAAATGAAATTGACAAGCTTTTCCATAAATAAAATCACTGCAATTAGAACAGCAAGAAAAGATGTTGAATGAAAAAGATATTTGCATAAAATATTTTGATAAGAATCTCTTATCTAAGATATACAGGAAACGAATAAATAAATAACACCAAGTAATTCCTCCAGTGGATTCAGAAGCCCCAAAATAGAAACCTTTTTCACTTAAATGGGAAGAATCTTGTGAAGAAGAGTTTGAACATGCATGAGATTATTTAAGGAGGCAACACCCTAAGGAGAAGATAGGATCAAAAGTACAGGTAAAAGGTAATTCTTGGTCAAGAATGCAGACAGTTCTTTCCTCTGTGACAGTAAGAAAAAGATAAGAAGATGAGTCTAGATCCACTCCACTTTTCATCTGCTTCTCTACCAAGTATTAACTCAAAGAATAAGATGCCCTTCCCAGAGTAAGCTCACAATATCAAAACGTATTACCACACTTCTAACTTCAGCCTTGATTGAATCCACCTCCCTCTGCCTCCTCTCCCCTCTAATTGGAGGACTGGAAGACAGAGGAGCAAATACTTCCCAAGGTCTTCCTTTATAGAGGGCACAAACTGGACTGTTAATTCAATCCACTTTGCATCTGCTAGTCTGTCTGGTTTTAGCACCACTGAACAAGATGTCTTTACAGAAGTATTCCTTGGTGTCCCAGTCTTACCACCATGTCCAACTCCACTTCCCTGCTTCTTTTGTGTGTATTGTCTTCTGAGGATTGTAAACTCCTTGAGGGCAGAGATTGACTTAAATTAACTGTATCCCCAGCTTTTAGTACTGTGCCTAACACATAGTAGGTGCTTAATGTTTGTTGGATTGGAAATGTTGAGATAGTCTGGGAAATGAAGGAAAACTTGGAGAAAAACTTGATTTGGAGTCAGCAGAATCCTGAGTTCAAATTCTAGCTCTAATACTTACTGGCTAACTATACAACCTAGACCTGTTGTTTAACCTCTCTAACTAAGGCATGGCTTTATCATCTGTAAAATGGATGAATCAATATTAAAATTATGTACATCATAGAGTGTTTTGAGAAAAGTTGTTTGCAAACCTTAAAATACTATATAAAGTGCTATTATTGCTGTTGTCATAGGAAATGAAGTTATCTGCTGGGAGAATGAAAACATTTGGAGCAAGCCTTTAAGGAATAATATTGAGAATGAATAATAATAGAAGGAATGAATTGCTGAACAGTAGGGAAAACCCAGCTGACCTTAGATTGAATGAATTTGTAATAAAATACCACAACATCCACCCCTAGGTCACTGTAAGAACAATCTTCTTATTCAATACACAATGTCCAAGTAAAGTCCTCTCTCATCTTGACTTGAGGCTGACTTCCAAACCCCATGGCTCCTCCCGCATGGACCAACCACCCCCAACTCTTGCCTGGGTTTACATGCAGGCAGCTCTCTGCTCCTGCTCCTTGTCTCAGCTCATGGGAACTGTTCCACTCCAAACTCTTCCTGCTTCTGCCTAAAGCAGACTCCAGGGGCTCCTGCCTGCAGCTTCTGTTTCTAGGAAAACAAAGCTTAAGAGAGCTATAACAGTATTACACATTACCAACACCATCAAGACAGAACTTCTGTCTGAGAAATGAACACAGACCAACAGAGAGGGTTTCTGTCTGAGGAATTAACAGATCAACAGACAGAGCACTGACATCACAATGTTACATTCTGTTAGACTTCCCCACAAGCAAGTTCTCCTAGCCAGCTCAGGCTGACTTCTCTCTCGCAGCTCTGCATCTCTCTCTACTCTCTCTAAGCAATACAATATAGATACTGTTTCCAATCAAAGATTTTTGGTTCAATCAATTACTCTTTATTCAAACAAAGACTTGATTCAAAAAAAGGCAAGACTGAATCAAAGGCACTTGACTGGCTAAAACTCAATCTAAAAAACCCAGCAAAATATCCTACTTTGCTTGCCATTTGCATGCTCCCAGTTTCATTCTCTTGGCTGCAAAATAACAAATCTGATGCTTCCTCAATACTTCAGGCTCCTATTAGTTGAATACAGTTACCAAATACCCTCCCAGATCCTATCTTCCCTATAGATTAAGATCATAGCACTCCAGAGGTGATTTATTAGGGTATGGTGGGATTATCACCTCCCCATGAAAGTAAGCTGTGTCTCCTAATAAAGTCCAAGATAATATCAGGATAGGTGGGTTAGATGGCCTCTAATGTACCCTACAACTCTATGTCTATGATGCTATAACAATATTAATCCCTTCTGAATTTTTTCCTGTTAAATTCAACCATAAGTTCTAGTTTGTCAAGATTCTTTTGAAAACTGACTGACATTCAGTGGGTTAGTTTTTTCACCCAGTTTTGTGTCATTTACAAAATTTTTTGTCTTTTCCTCTCTATAATTGCCTAAGTCACTGATAAAAGATGATTTAAAGGACAGGGTCAGCCACAGATTCCTGGGGCATTTTTCCAAAGACATCCTGGCCTCAATGGTAATAAACCATTAATAGTTATTCTTGAAGTCTAGCCCTTCAACCCATTCCAAGTCTGTCTAAATAAGTAATCACTAAGTCCACATTTCTTTTTCATCTTATCCACAAGAATACTATGATTTTTTAAAAGTATGAACATTTTATTTGTAAAATGAAATTTTTAGCTTTATTAAAAGTAAGACAAAGTCTGAGTGTGGCAGTTAGATCCTTTATTAGTTTAGTAACTATTAAAGAATGTATATAAGAATAGTCTGTCATCACCTATGTTATCATGAATGTGATTATCACTACTTCCTTTTCTAGATGTTTTCCAACCATTGCTTTCATGATCCATTCTAGAATTTTACCTAGAATGAAAGTCAAGCTCACTAGTCCATATTGTAGCCTATACTGTTCTTTTCTTTTTTTTGAAAATTAAGATTTTTCCTCTCCCCTAATCATACGGCAGCTTTCCTGTTGTTTTTTTTTTTTATTTATTTCTTTAACTTTTAACATTCATTTTCACCAAATTTTGGGTTCCAAATTTTCTCCCCTTTTGTCTCCTCCCTCCACCCCAAAACACCAAAGATTCTAATTGCCCCTATCACCAATCTGCCCTCTCTTCTATCATCCCTCCCTTCCCTTGCCCCCATCTTCTCTTTTGTCCTGTAGGGCCAGATAACTTTCTATACCCCTTTACCTGTATTTCCTATTTCCTAGTAGCAAGAACAGTACTTGACAGTTCCTCCTAAAACTTTGAGTTCCAACTTCTCTTCATCCCTCTCTCCCCACCCCTTTCCTTTGGAAGGCAAGCAATTCAATATAGGCCATATCTGTGTAGTTTTGAAAATGACTCCCATAATAATCATGGTATATAAGACTAACTATATTTCCCTCCATCCTATCCTGCCCCCCATTGCTTCTATTCTCTCTTTTGATCCTGTCCCTCCCCAAGAGTGTTGACTTCAAATTGCTCCCTCCTCCCATTGCCCTCCCTTCCATCCTCCCCCCCACCCTGCTTATCCCCTTCTCCCCCACTTTCCTGTATTGTCAGATAGGTTTTCACACCAAAATGAGTGTGCATTCTATTCCTTCTTTAATCAAATGTGATGAGAGTAAACTTCATGTTTTTCTCTCACCTCCCCTCTTTTTCTCTCCACTAAAAAGTCTTTTGCTGCCTCTTTTATGAGAAACAATTTGCCCCATTCCATTTCTCCCTTTCTCTCCCGATTTATTTCTCTCTCACCGCTTAATTTCTTTTTTTAAATATATGATCCCATCCTCTTCAATTCACTCTGTGCTCTCTGTCTCTATGTGTGTGTGTGCAAGTGCGTATGCATGTGTGTGTGTGTGTAATCCCACCCAGTACCCAGATACTGAATAGTTTCAAGAGTTACAAATGTTGTCTTTCCATGTAGGAATGTAAACAGTTCAACTTTAGTAAGTCCCTTATGACTTCTCTTTGCTGTTTACCTTTTCATATTTCTCTTCATTCTTGTGTTTGAAAGTCAAATTTTCTTTTTAGCTCTGGTCTTTTCATCAAGAATGTTTGAAAGTCCCTAATTTCATTGAAAGACCATTTTTTCCCCTGAAGTATTATACTCAGTTTTACTGGATAGGTGATTCTTGGTTTTAGTACTAGTTCTTTTGACTTCTGGAATATCATATTCCACACCCTTCAATCCCTTAATGTAAAAGCTGCTAGATCTTCTGTTATCTTGATTATATTTCCAGAATACTTGAATTGTTTCTTTCTAGCTGCTTGCAATATTTTCTCCTTGACCTGGGAACTCTGGAATTTGGCCACAATGTTCCTAGGAGTTTCTCTTTTTGGATCTCTTTCAGGCGGTGATCTGTGGATTCCTTCAATACTTATTTTGCCCTCTGGTTCTAGAATCTCAAGGCAGTTTTCCTTGATAATTTCATGAAAGATGATGTCTAGGCTCTTTTTTTGATCATGGCTTTCAGGTAGTCCCACAATTTTTAAATTGTGTCTCCTGGATCTATTTTCCAGGTCAGTTGTTTTTCCAATGAGATATTTCACATTATCTTTCATTTTTTCATTCTTTTGGTTTGTTTTGTGATTTCTTGGTTTCTCCTAAAGTCATTAGCCTCCATCTGTTCCATTCTAATTTTGAAAGAACTAATTTCTTCAGTGAGCATTTGAACCTCCTTTTCCATTTGGCTAATTCTGCTTTTGAAAGCATTCTTCTCCTCATTGGCTTTTTGAATCTCTTTTGCCAATTGAGTTAGCCTATTTTTCAAGGTGTTATTTTCTTCAGCATTTTTTTGGGTCTCCTTTAGCAAGGTGTTGACTTGTTTTTCATGCTTTTCTTGCATCTCCCTTATTTCTCTTCCCAGTTTTTCCTCCACCTCTGTAACTTGATTTTCAAAATCCTTTTAGAGCTCTTCCATGGCCTGAGCCCATTGGATGGGCTGGGATACAGAAGCCTTGATTTCTATGTCTTTCACTGATGGTAAGTATTGTTCTTCCTCATCAGAAAGGAAGGGAGGAAATATTTGTGCACCAAGAAAGTAACCTCCTATAGTCTTATTTTTTTTCCCTTTTCTGGGCATTTTCCCAGCCAGGTACTTGACTTCTGAGTTTCCTTTCCACACCCACCTAGCCTCCAGATCTTCCCAGCCAGTGCTTGGGGTCTAAGATTCAAATGCTGCTTCCCAGCCTCAGGGCTTTGGGTGGGGGCAGGGCTGCTATTCAGTGTGAGATTAAGTTCAGGTGCTCGGGTGGGGGCAGGGCACCCCACGGGGCTCAGTTCCCTCAGGAGGTTTATGCAGAGACCTTCAACAATGGATCCAAGCTCCTGCCTGCTTTGCGAGCCCTGGTCTGCTGCCGCCTCAGCTGATGCCTCCCAAGGGGGCCTGAGTTATGGAGGCACCCTGCTCCCCTCTCAGCAAGCCAAAAAGACTCTCTCATGGGCCTTTGGGGCCTGTGGGTAGAGGGACCCACACAGCCACTGGAGATCCCATCCCTGAAGCCTGCTCCAATCTGCTCCTCTTGGTGCTGCATGGCCAAGGCAGGGCTGGGCTCTGCTCCAGGTCCAGTGCACGATGGACCTTTTGCGTCTGTTTTTCAGGTCTCTCTGAAACAGAAATCTTCTCTGCTCTGTTGTTCTGTGGCTTCTGCTGCTCCAGAATTTGTTGGGAGTTCTTCTTTACAGGTATTTTATGGGCTGTGGGTTTGGAGCTAGCATATGTGTATCTTTCTACTCTGCCATCTTGGCTCCTTCCCCCTGTTTTTCTATGAACTTGGAAATATTACTGACAAAGGCTCAAAAATTAAAACTGCCAACTCTTTTAGGATCTAATAATATAGTTAATCTGGAATAATTGAAGGGCAATTAAATATTCTTTTTAAAAATTTCCTTACTTATATTAAATATCAACTGCTTGTTAGAAATGGCTACTGTAATAGTGAATAGAGTGTCGGGTCTGAAGTCAGGAAGATCACAATTCAAGTCCAGGGTTAGACATTTCCTTGTTCTATAATCTTGTGCAAGTCACTTAGCCTCTGTTTGCCTCAGCTTCCATAATAGTAAAATGGAAATAATGATAGAACCTACCTAACAGGATTGTTCTGGGAAATTTATAAGTGATTATCATGGTGACTGGCACACAGCACTATATAAATGTTTGTTCCCTTCTCCTTAGTAATTTTTGTCTTTTCATTTCTAGAATAATAAAAATATTATTTATTCTACTCTATATAGAACTGCATATAGTTCAATATGTTTCAGCTGCTTCTGATTCCATTATGTCAAGGTGAAGCTACTAAACCTCAGTAAAACAGAGCAATATTAGCTAGAAGTATTTGAGTACTTATTTGGATTAAGGAAATACACGATAATCCATAACCCCTGAAACAGTGCATATAGAGTAGAAAATGGGAAAGTCCTTGTTTTTGAGGAAAAGAGAGCACTTGCCATATTTCTTAATAGAGCAAGAGTGTGGTTGTGGTGCCCAGCACCAGATCTTTTGGGCTGAACAGGAATGGGTAGAAGCTAAAAATACTATATGATAACCAAATTAAAATATCAAGGAACCCATGGTGACTCTCACTAAAGATATCGCTGCCTTTTCCCCAACCCAAAAGAAAGTGTTAATTGATAGGTTTTCTGCTAGCCAGTTCCATGCTACTTTGCTGAGTTGAGAGGATCCATTAGTGTTGAGAGGATCCATTAGTGTTACTAAGGATTATTAATAGAACTTATAAGCTCCCTATCAAAAACGGCATCTTAGAAGGAGAGGTTCTCATACAAGAAAAAGAAAAATAATACTAGTATTTTTAAGTCGTAGGAAATATATTGAAAATACTATAAGATAGATCCACATCTTTCAGAGTTAAGAAATACCAAAACAAATTGCAAATATAATCATTATGATGGTATTCCTTGTATATACACTAACCAAATATTTCAGGGATTGAGAAATCCCCTGAAAGAATATGAGTGTTAACTCTCCTTGGAAATGCTGGAAAGCATAAGGTAACCCATCCCTGGAAGAAATTATACATCAAATTAAACACCATTCTTCTAATTCTTGTGATATAGCTTTCTTGTGGGTTAGCTATCTAGAAATCTATACACACAGTAAGATACGAAGTCACTTCTTGAATTAACTGCAGATTCTTAGTGACCTAATCTAATGTAATTTCATAATTTGTAATATTTAGAAGAGAAAAGAAGCTTACATTTTGGCAAACTTGAGTCAAGCATGCTTATTGACAGTAAGTCATCACATGAAGCTCCTAGCACAGACTGGACACACAATTGGCAGTCAGAAAACATTTGATTAATCAATTTATTAATATTAGGGTGAAAAATTATCACTCTGGTGAAAATTCTTGATTATGAAAGCCTTCCTAAAGGATAAAAGAATTATTAATTGGAAAATATAAAAGAAAGAAATATGCTTATTCCACTCAACACCATTCCCCAAAGCTATCATCATGGGTGCTAATCAATCTGCAAAGCAAGACCAATAACCACCAAGGAACTGAGTCTGTTTAAAGAGTGATTAATTCTTTACATAGTGTACTTTCTACATTTAAAACATGCTATTACTGATTGCTTTACTTTACCATTTTTTCCACCTAAAAATCATCAAAATTCCCTTTGAATCAGTTTATTTATTTCATGCCTTTATTGCTGACTGGCACTTTGGAATTTTTAGCTTATGGCATGAGACACTAACTCAAAAGTCTTATCTATCCAAAACATTTTGGATTTGCTTGTTCTGTTCCTTTGTATTTTTTTCTACTTCCTTCAAATTTGTGTCATCAGCAAATTTAACTCCATTCAAAACATACCTCTCACAAGGTCATTTACATTATTCAACAAAACTTTGATAAAGTTTAATTACAAATATGAATTAAGCCCCTCAAAAGCATTTTAAAAAACACTTTAATACTCAATCTTTACTTCATGGATTATTTTAATTGAAAAGAAAAAGCAGTATATAAACAGAAGATAAAATATAAACCCAGATTTTTAAAGTCTTAGAATGGGAGCATTCAGTTGAATCACCTCCAACTTTTACTGCTGAGGCCATTTACACAATAATCAAGTGGTACCAAGAAAGACACCTAGAGATGGAAGTTTACTTCTTTGATGGAGTTATTAGTTCTAAGAAATACAAAGGTGTTGAAATTCACAGCACCCATTAAAGAAACCTCGATAGCATCTTCATAAATGAATTTCAGGACCTTACAGAGGAAGGACTACTGCTGTAACTATTTCACTCAAGGGTAGAGTTTCTAGTATTAGGACACTGAAGTCGCTAATAACACAGTTGGTGCTCATTTCTCCATTCTTCTCTGAGTTCCACTCTTAACTCTCAGTCTTCTTTCTCCACAAGGTCCTGGCAGCATTCTCACTCTGGAAGATGTCTCTGTCACTCTGTCCCAGATGCTTTCTCAACCTAAAAGATCCCTCCACTCCTGAGACCTTCCCACTATGAAAGATCCATCTGTTCCTGGGGTCTCTTCTTCTGATTGGCCAGTTCTTCCCAGATCTTCCATTTTAAGGAAGGGTCCAGACCAGCCATGTTTATGCCCTCATTTCTCTCTGGCCTCTGCTCATAACTCTACTACTTTCTCAAAAATCTCATCTCTCTTTCATCCCACTTCCCTACACATACTTTCGAGCTTCTTTTTATATATTATCTTTCCCCACTAGAATATAAACTCCTTGAGAGCAGGAACTGTCTTTATTTTTGCTTACAGTTGTATTCCCAGTGCTTACTACAAACGCTAGCAGACAGCAAATACTTAATAAATGTTGTTTACTTATATGTCATCAATAGCATTCACTCAGACAGAAGCTCCCTTAAAGTCAGTTTTATCTTACCTTAACTTAAGGTTGAGCTTATAACCCAAGACAGCTACGGTTTCTATTTGGGACTCTTCTTTTACCATATCTCTCCTTGGTGCCATTATGCACTCAAAATGTCACAAAACTTGGCAAGTAATCTTCCTAGTCTGTCATAGAACAGGCACAGACTTAATTTGGTTGAAGAACAAGATATGGTTAGCATGAAAATGATTTACGACTCCATAAGATTACCATACATTAGGCCTGTACAACATACAGTCTGCCACTTGTGGCCTGCCAAAGTGGTCCACAGGCAGTATGTTATACAGGCTTGCCTGAGGATATTAGGCCTCTAAATCACTTCTTGTTAAAAGGTCAGTGAGCCCTATTAGGTAATTCTGAGAACAGCCTTTGGGCCTAAGCATAACCTTAACTGTAACTAAAACCTCTATATTTTTCACAGGTCACCTGAAATGCTTTGGCAAGTCTCAAGTGGCACATGGACCACAGCCCATGGGCTGAATGTTGGGCAGTTCTGCCAAATATCTTCATTCAGTTTCAAGTTAGTATTTTTAAAATCTTTCAAGAAGAATTTATTAATTGTCCACAATTTGCCAAACATTGCACTAGGTATTAGAGATACAAATACAAAGAATGAGGCAATCTCTAGTCACAAGGAAATCGTATTTTAACAGAGTAGAGAACACATACAAATACAGATAAATAATGCCTAAAGGTAAATATAAAAACTATAAAAATAGTTAAATATGAAGTTGTTTGGGAGAGATCAGTTGGAGGGATAGGGATGATGAATGTCTTCAAGAAGAAGATTTTTTTTCTACATATTGAAAAAAGAGTGGGACCATAAATAGCAAAGATGAAGAGGAATATATTTCAGGCCAGTGAAAAGGCTTACTGAGGGGAGAAGCAGTATAGAGTGTGAGGAATAAAGAGAAGGCCATTTTGGCTGCATCATAGAGTGAAGAAAGGAGAGTAATGTTCGTAAGCCAGGAAAGATACTTTAGAGCCAGGTCACGAAAGGCTTTAAAAGTTAAACAGTGTTTATATTTTATTCCTGAGGCAATAGAAAATCACTGGAGATAACTGAATGGTCAAGTCACATTTTCAGATTTGCTTTTAAAGAAAATTATGTTGACATCAGTGGGCAAGATGTAAGGGAATGGGAAAAGATTGAAGACACGGAGACCTAGTGGGAGGTTATTACAATAATTTAGGCAAGAGGTAATGAGTGCCTGAACTAACATGATAGCTTGTATGAACAAAAAGGATGAGCCAGATTTAAGAGATGCTGTTCAAGAAGAAACAATGGCAAATGAATATGTGAAGTGAAAGAAAATGATAAGCTGAAAATAATGCAAGTGTTATAAAATTGTAAACTCTAAGAATGGTGAGACTTCAAGTGAAACACTGAAGTGTAGAAAAGGAAAACGTTTTATGGATGTGTGGGTAGTAGGGGAAGATAAGGAACTCTATTAATGACATGTTGTATTTGAGTTATCTCAGAAATATTCAGTTGGAAATGCCCAGTAAGCAATCTTAACATAAGACTGAAGATCAGGGGAGCAGCCAAGGATTGGTGTGTGTGTGTGTGTGTGTGTGTGTGTGTGTGTGTGTGTGTGTGTGTGCATACAGTCACCATCCACACACAGTTAAATCTTTCTGACTTAATGAGGTTCCTAAGAAAGAGTACAGAAAGAAAACAAGAGAGTCCAAAAGAGAATAGGGGAACACCAATAGTTAGGAAGGATATAGATGATGAGCCAGCAAAGAGACAGAAAAAAACAGTTCAAACAAATAAGAGAACAATTAGTAAAAGAAGGTAGTGGAGCAGTAGATTTTACAAGGTGGATTAAGGAAGACCTGGATTTGAATTCTGCCTCAGTCACAAATTAACTGTGTGATACTAGGAACTTAATTATATTTCAATTTCTCTGAATATAGCAACAAAAAACAACAATAACTACTAGAACTGTAGCATTTTTGAATTTTAATGTACTTTTAAAATATCTAATTTTTTCTCCAAAACAACCCTTTGAGGTAGGCAATATTATTGTGCCAATAGTTACAGATAAGGAAACTGAGATAGATGTTAAGTTATTTTCATAGGGTGCCACAGTTAGTAAGTATCCAAATCAAGATTAGAACTAGGGTTTCCTGATTCCAAGACTAGAACATTATTTATTGTGTTATCAGGTTAATTATCTATAATTCTATGAAATGTGGATAATAAAAGAAACTTCCTCTAAGATTATTGTGAGATTCAAATGAGTTGATGCATGCAAATTCCTTAGAAAGTCATTAAAAACTTAATAATATGGTATATAATATATTTTAATCATGTATTATGTAATAACAGAAAATAATATATTGTTGGGGTTGGAAGCTCAATTCTGTGTGGACAGTCTCGGGCGGGTAAAGGTGGGAACTTCTAAATCTTAGAGCTCTCACGAGACCCCCCCAGGAAATGGCTGGGAATCGAGGTGAACCGAGCTACCTCGTGTATTTCCGCCTCTTCCAGTGAGAAACGTGATGGGAGAGAGATCTCCCCGCCCTCGAGATTGTCCCGGATCTGGGCACACTATTGTTATCTAACAGCACGGTATTTAGATGCAAACTATGCGACTGGAGAGTTAAGTAGGATCAGGGAAGCCGGAAAGCTCTCTTAGCACGTGAGGAGCCAAAGAGGACACAAGGCTGCGCTTTTCCTCTTCTCCTCTCCCCTCCCCCTCTCTCCCCGCTTGTACTTCTACTTCCAATCTCTTATTGTAAGATCTTTGCCTCCTTGGGAGATTCTTCTATCCCTCCTAAGGAAGAATTCCCCTGCACTTGTAACTAGACCCTGAAATAAAGCTCAACCCTTGTTCGACTCTGGAACGTCCTTTCTCTCATACGAGCATCCGGTTTGGCCAACCGAAGACCTCGGGAGATGAGGTAAGAAGACTCGGGTAGCCCACAGGCCTCTAGGCCTGGCAATATATAATAATTGTGTACATAATGTATTTTATGTTAATATATAGATTACTTGATATGTAGGTTAATATATAATAATATATAAAAGCTTTTTCAAAAGCATATATCAAACAGGCTTTGAAGAGGAGCCAAGATAATGGAATGAAGGCAAGAACTCACCTGAACTCTCTCAAATTACCCTCCAAACATACTTAAAATATAACCTCAAAATGAATTCTGAAGTGGCAGAATCAATGAAAGGAAAGGGTGACAAAAATTTCCATTGAAAAACAACTTAGAAGGTCAATAGCAAAAGTCTATCTCACTCAGGTTAGAGTGTAATACAGCCTAACACAAGGGCAGACCTCCCTTAACAAGCCAGCATCAAACCTTAAAGGTGACTGAGGCTACAACTTCTGGAGCTTAGCAAGCATAGAGTAAGAGGGTCAGATAACTGATCAGAAAGAGATTATAGGGGACCCTTTGCTAGCACTGGAAGGAAGCCTCTGTTTCATTGCCCATAAGAATTTCCAGGTCACAGTTCCAGGCAAAGGAAGAGCAATAGTAGAAGTGCAGACCCCAGTTCCAGGGCTGAAAAAAAAAATTCTTCGAGTCACTCAAAGAAAAAACACAGGCTAGGACAGCAGTGACCACACCTCCCAGATCATATCACCTTAGAACAACTAAAAATCTACAGACTCCTAAAATTAGCATTGACAATAGCAGCACAAAGAAACCTGAAGCTTGAAATAATGCCCCCTCCACCCCAGGAGCAGAGCCCGACATGAATTTTAATTTTTGATTTAGACTTGATAATGAGCAAATAACAACAAAAAGAACCTGACCATAAAAACCTAAAAGAACTTGACCATATGGTGACAGGAAAGATTTCAGAAGAAGATAATGAAATCAAAGCAGCTACATGCAAAGCTTGAAAGAAAAATGTGAATTGGTTCCATGCCCAGGAAAAGTTCATAAAGGAGTGTAAAAATCAAAGGCATAGAAGGAAATTTGGGAGGGGGGAAGGAAGAAATGAAAGTGATGCAAGAAAATCATGGAAAAAAGAGTCAAGGAGGTAAAGGAGGATCAAAAATATTAAAGAAAATAACACCTTAAAAATAGAATCAGTCAAAAGGTAAAAGAGGCACAAAAATTCATTTAAGAGAACTCTTTAAAAAAAAGCAGAACTTGCCAAATGGGAAAAAATGGTACATAAGTTAACTGAAAAAAATAAATACACAAAAATTAGAATTGGGCACATGGAAGCTAATAGCTCCAAGAGACATCAAGAAACAAAAAAAATAAGATAAAAATAATGAAAACACAGAAGAAAATGTGACATATCTCAAAAAAAACAACTGATCTGAAAACACACTGAAGAGAGATAATTTAATAATGTTTTGAATATGTGAAAGCATGATCAAAAAAAAGAGCCTAGTCATCATCTTTCAAGAAATTATCAAGGAAAAATGCCCTGATATTCTAGAAACAAAAAGGCAAAACAGAAACTGATAGAATCCACTAATGATCTCTTAACGACATCTAAAACTGAAAAACCCCAAGACTATTATGACCAAATTCTAGAGCTCCCAGGTCAAAGAGAAAATATTGCAAGCAGTCAGAGAGCAGTAATTCAAATATCATAGAGCCCCTGTCAGGATAACACAAGATTTAGCTTCTCTATTAAAGAATTGGAGGACTTAGGATATGAAATTCTAGAGCAGATAGGATTACAAACAAGAATCAACTACCAAGCAAAACTGGGTATAATCTTTCAGGGAACAAAATGGATATTTAATGAAATAGAAGACTTTCCAGAATTCCTGATGAAAGACTAGACCTGAATAGAAAATTTGACTTTTAAATAGGAGACTCAAGAAAAGCCTAAAAGGATAAACGGAAAAGAGAAATCATAAGGGATTCAATAAGGTTAAACTGTTTGCATTCCAATATGAAAAAATGAACCTTTTAGCTCCTAAGAACTTTATTATTTTTAGGGCAGCTAGAAGGAATATACATAGATGCTGCACATGGGTGTGTTGACTGTGACAGGATGATATCCCTGCCCTCCCCAAAAAATTAAGGGGAGAAAAAAGGGATGACATCAGAGAAGAGGGAAGAAGGGTGTAGAATTATCTCACATAAAAGAGGCATGAAAAAGCTTTAACAGTGGTAGCAAAAATGGGGTGGGGGTAAGGGACAGGCAATGTTAGGACTTTTCATTGGAATGGTCTCAAAGAAGTAATTTATATATATATATATATATATATATATATATATATATATATATATATATATATATATTCATTTGATTATAGAAATATATCTTTCCCTACGGGGACATAGGAGAAGAGGAGGATAAGAGATTAATTGGAAATAAAGTCACCACACATTTATTCAATACTTCCTATGTTCTGAGCACTGTGCTAAGTGCTGGGAATATAAATAAACACACACACACACGCATACATACATACACACACACACATAAACCAAACAAACAAATAAACCAGACCTTAATGGCAGCTGGGAGGTTATGTGGGAGAATGATGGACCTGGAGTCAGAAATACCTGAGTTCAAGTCTGGCAGCAGAGATTTCCTGGTTATATGGCTATATGATGATGGTGGGTATGTCACTCAATCTTTATCTACCCCAATTTTCTCAACTATAAAATGGGTATAATCATAGTACCTACCTCTCAGAACTGGGAAGATCAAATGAGAAAATATCAGTAAAGTGCTTAGCACTGTGGTTGCCTTAAAAGGCACTTACTAAATCCTTATTTAAGAAAGAACAAGACCTTAACCTCAAGGAGCTTGCATTCAAAAGAGGCAAAAATATGAAAACAATTCTGTACATATAAGTTACATGCACAGTGCCTGGATTCTTTTTATTGATATGAAAATCCACAACCTGAAATATGTAACAGAAGGAAATTGTTTCTTTCAAAATATCTTTCCCTATAATATTATTCATTTGAAAAAATAAAGAGCATTTTATATAGAAAAATAGAATTCATAGATTAAGAAAAAGTTCTACTCTTATGTATGAACAAACTAGAGAGAAGGCCAGAAATCTGTAATCTTCTTTACCAAAGGACAGATCATCACTTCAGAATATGAAGTTCAGGCCCTTATAGCAAGATTTTCATATTTTACTTCCACTGTCCTTTGAGTTCTTTATATGTTATTACTTTTGCTTCAATAAGATTAAATGTTTGATCAGAAGAGTAATGTCACCTTTTCTCCCATTTCTCCCTCTAGAGTAAAGCTACTGGTCTTCCCAAAACAGCATTTTCAAAGGACAAGAAAATTAATAAGTCTTCTTGAACCCTTCTCTGGTGTTTGATTAATTTAAGGGCAGACCACAACACTCTGTGAAGTGAAATAGGATGGGAAAGTAAGAGAACAGCAATCTAGAGTCTCTACTGAGACTAGAAAAGTCCTGGTCTGGAAAACATATAGTCAAAATGAGTGATTTCTAATATTAAAAACTGTTGCTGGTTCCATTCAAAGGGACTATCATCACATTAAAAAACACAAGTGAACCTTGAAGTTATCAAGCAAAGTTTTGAAGCTTGTAGTCAAATGGAAAGAAGTGGACAATTTTGTGGATAATCTTGAAAACTTCGTCCTGGTTAAATCCAGTTTCTTCAATACTACCCTTGAACTCAGTAGAGTCTTCAAAATAATTTTGCTTGGTTTAAGGGAGGGTTTGTAAGGGGGTAGAGGTGGGGAAAAATCTATCCTCAATATCTTTGGAAAGAATACAATGTAAAATAGCTTTCTTGAGGACTGGAGAGGTAGAATATTCTGATCAGAATGATATGCATCATGGCGGTGCATGCTTCTCTATCCCATAACCTTGAAGTTCTAGATCCCAAATCATACTGAGTCATGTCCCCACAAGTGAAGATACCTATCACCTTTAAGGTTCTAGGGATACTTCTAAGAGGCAATAGGGTTTTCTCTAATGCCATCAGTTTAAGACTTCCCTGTGGATGTTAGTGGATGGATGGCATTATGGGAATGAAAATGGAAATGGATATACAGAATGGAAGGAGGATAAAGACCAGTAGATAGGCTATTGATGAGGAAGAGGAGGGAAGATGGATGAAATAATGAGGATGGATAGATCAGTAGAGGATGAAGAAAAGGAGGGTAAAGATGGATGAATAGATTGATGGATGGATGATACAATGTGATGCTGATGAGGTTAAGTATGGATGGATTGATGGGATAAGGAAGAAAATTGGGAAGATGATGATGAGAATGGGCAGGGACAGATGGCAAGCAAGGAAGGAATGAGGAGAATGAATATAAGGGTAGGATAGTAAAGATGGAGGTGAATGAAAAAATGGATGGAGATGAGAAAGGGTATGAAAATGGTGATAAGAATACCTGCTGATGGAAAGCATGGATGAAATAATAAGGGTTAATAGATGGGAATGAGAATGGAGATGGATGAAAAGCATGGTACAATGAGTACAGAGATGGGAATGGATAAATGGGATGAAGAAGGTGAGGATGAGAATGAGGATAGATGAAAGAATGGATGGGATGATGGAGATGGGGATAAGGATGATAGATAAATATGAGGAGGAGGAGGAGGAGGAGGAGGAGAAGGAGGAGGATGGACATGAGGATGAAATGGGAATCCTGGAAAGAATGAACGGGATGATGAGGGTAGGATGAATGACAGGGATGAGGGGAATGAAGGTAGGATAGACAGAAATGATAAAGAAGTTGAGGGTCAGATAGATAGGAGAGATGTGGAGGATTAGCACGGATATATGGGATGATGAGGATAAGGATAGGGATGTGAATGAATAGATGAATTAATGGAATGAAGATGGTAAGCAAAATTGAAAGCATGGATGGAATGATGAGGAAGAGAATGAAAGGAAAGAAAGGATGAAATTATGTGGAGGGAATTAAGTATGGGGATAGGGAATGAAGATGGGGAATGGGAATAATTCATAATATACGTATGGGATGATGAGGATTGAGATGGCCAAGGATGGACAGCATGGATGAGATGATGAAGAGGAGAATAAATGGAAAGAATGGAAGGGATGGTATAGATGTGAATATGGGATAGATAAATACACACATGGGATAAAGAGGGTAAAAATGGGGATTAATATAATGTATATATGGAAGGATGGAGATTAGTAGGGATAGACAAGATAATGATGATAAGACTAGATAGGATGATTAAGATGAGAATCAGGATTGATGGAATTCATGGACAGGATAATTAGGATGAGGATGGGGATGGATAGAATTAGGAGGATGAGAATGGAGATGGGGTAAGGATGAGAATGTGGAGAATGAGAATTTGCAGGAAGATGAAAATGGAATAATAAAATGCATGTATGCATGATAAAGGAAGATGAAGGTAAGATAGATAAATGGAATGAGAAAGATGAGCATGGTTACATGGGATGATGAGAATGGGGATCAGAATGAACAGACAAATTCATAAAATGAGGATCATCATGAGGATGGAAAGCATGGATAGAAAGATTAAGGGTATGAACAAATAGGATAAGGATGCTTATGAAAATAGTCATATGGATGAAAATAGGTGTGATGATGTGCACAGATGAGATGAGAATGAAGGTGGATAGATGTGATACGGAAAATGGGGTAAGGATGGGATTAGTGACAAAGACTAGAATGAATAGATGGATTAAAGATAAAGGGAAGACATGGATAATGATGGATAAATGTCATAAGGATACAGGGACTAATGATCAGGATAAGAATGGGGATTGATAGAAGGATGATGGAAATAGTGGATGAAATCTTGAGGAAGGCAATGAAGTGGGGATTAGTAAGAATAAATAGGATGATAAGAATGAGGATAAGCATGGGGATAAAATGGGGTTATTGCATTGCATGGATGGAATGAAAAGGACTATATTATGGATGTATAGAAGAGATGAGGAAGATGAGGATAAGATGGATAAATGAGATGAGGATGGTCTTAAGAATGACAATAATGGATGGAATGATTAGGAAGGGAATAAATGGAAAGAATAGATGGTGTGATGAATGAGAATGGGGATAGATAGAATAGATTCATGGGTTAATGAGGATGGGTGAAAAATATATATGGGATCAGGATAAACATAAGGATAGAGATGAAGATGAAAGAATGGATGTATGGGATGAGGCAGGGAATGAAAATGGGCATGACATAATGCATGAATGTGATGAGAATAGGAGTTGAATGGGGATAGATGGAATCTATGTATGGAGTAATGAAGATGAGAATGGAGATAGAGATATAAAGATTTAGATGAATAGATGGTTGGAAAGAATGGATGGGATAATGTAAAGATTGATAATAGTTAGAATGCATGCATGGGATGGTGAAAATAAGGAACAAATCAGATGGAATGATAAAATGGAGATTAGTAGGGATGAATGGAATGATAAGGATGAAAACAGAATAAGGAGAATCAGGAAGGAAATGGGTATAGATGGAATGCATAGCAAGATAATTGGGATGAATATGGGGATGACAGAATGATGGGAATGAGGAGAGTGAGGAAGGATATATGGAATGTGGATGAATAGATCAGATGATGAGTATATGAACTGAGGGATAGAATGAGAATGGGTATGACTTGAATGAGAATCAAATGAGAATGAAGATGAAAATGGGAATAAATGGAAGGCAAGACAGGATGATTAGGAAGGTGAATGAGGATGGATTGATGGGATGATGAGGGTGAGAATAGCCTTGATAATTGTTCCTTAGAAAAATCAGGAGGCAGAAACTCTCAAGTTAATGAGAAGTTTATTGATTGTCTCATGTAACATGTACATGCATGCTATAGATAGCCTGCAAAAGATTCATCTCTACAAATATTAGTCTGAGAGATAGTGTCTCAATATCCACTTAGTAATGACTAGCACTATTAGAATTGGTGTTAGAAGTTCGTCGTGATCTGAAAATAGTTGGTATAATCACATTATTTATTTGAATAGGAACTTGGAAAAAACCTCCCCCACCAATTTGGGCCTTATTATATTCATTGAGTATCAACATCCATCAACTGAATTATTAAAACAGATACCAACATCCATTAAAGTCAAATAACAGCAGTCAATAGGGAATATGCTGAAAAATGATAGAAGGTAATGTGATTAAATGTTCTTCTAGCAGTTAGTATTTCTTTCCATAAAGAATAGTCTGTAACACGGTGAGTGGTGATAATCAGGCTAGATCCCTAAAGGCATTTGGCAATATGGTGTTAACTTAAGGAAAAACCAGAAATGTCTTTTGTTCCTTGAATTGGTGGATGAGAAACTTAAAAGGACTTTATCATTGATTGACAGATATGGGCACCATTTGGAAGGACAAGAAATAGTTACATTATATGCCAAACATTTGGTAGCAGAATGAAAGTTATAGCTTAATTCCAATCCATTCTTTTGACAAATTATGAGAGTACCCACAATCAGTATTGCAGTTGTATTCATTATTCCACTATCTTATGTAATCTTAGCTTTGAGAAAGCTGCCTCTTCACTTTTCTGTTCTGATTCTGCTCCTGAGTTGACATAAGCTGCATTCATCCAGGATGGTTTCTCTCCAACCTTGATGGTGGTGTGAGTGACAAACAGCATCTGACAGGGACCTTCTCACCAAAGATACAGCCTATCCTTATATTCTTTTATGTAAATACAGTTTCCTAGCCTGTATGGATATAGAAATATATATAATGCATACACACACACATGTTCTGGACCACTCTTACAAAATTTATCAAGGTTTTGGTTCTGCTGTTACAGTGTCTGTATTAGTCTTTTTAAATTTTAAATAACTTTTCTGAGTTGAACTTGTTTCTAGGATATCCAGAATTTACAGAGAGGGCAGACACATCTGCATGGGTTGCTTTAACATTAATCTGCAGTTTTATTCATCCTTTCTACATTTCCTCAAGATTGCACTTGTTAGGGGATATAACAATGAAGAGGAATTCCCAGATTCTTTCAGATTTCTTGGGAGACTTTGACAATAAAATAAAATGCATGATCTAACTCTAATTGTTTAGGATTTCCTAAGTAGGCGTTGTTCTATTTTGCAAAGCTTTTACTACTGCAGTGTCATCAACCCTTCCAATGACAGATACTTCTGGCATCCAAACACCATTCACATGAACACTAAATATTTCTTGGCTTGCATCCATCGATTATTAATTGTTGATTAAAGAGCAAAAAGTGGTCATAAGTGCTTTGCATCTTATAGATAAATGCTGAGTTTTGTGTAATTGCAAATTTGCTTCAACTATGGTGGCGTTGGGGAAGAAAGAAACTCTCAAATAGGTTAAATATCCCATGATTAAGTCAAACTTTCTCTACTAGGAGAGTAACAGTCTCAACTGAGTAGAGATAGCCAGACATCCTAGCAGCAACAGGATATAAAACTAATTAATTAAAAGTTAAAGGTTAGTAATTTCCAAATGTCTTAGTTAGTACTCAATTAGCTGCCCTTTTTGAATCATGAAAAGAAAAACAAATAAAAAAGCTTCTCATGATTTGTTCTTCTCAGGACAGGAGTAATCATAGATTCCTTTAATTGTATGTAACTGTCTGTTGTCTCCTCAGTCCTTTGGAGTATCTCTGGTTGATTATCATAGAGCATGATACTGAGGGTCTTTCTGCAAAGGAGACTAGCCATTGTTTACTGTATCAAAATAATTCCTATACCTATAGCTCCTGCTTTATGGCAGGTTGCTTGATATTCCCTATCAACTGTATTTGGACAGATTAGATTTGCCAGCCCTTATGAGATAATAGATGCCCCTTCTTAGTAGACTTCTTACTGGGAAAACTACAAAGTTCCTAGAGATGCCTTATGTGGAAGAAGACAAGGAAGAGGAAGAGAAGGAGAAGAGAAGGAGGAGGAAGAAGAAGAAGAATTGGGTCTCTGGCCCAATCAGTATGTCATCTACATATTGTACAATAGTTGACTCACATGGTGATTTGAATGAGATTAAGTTATCCTTTAGAAATCATGAAAAGATCTTGAGAGAGTCCTGAAACCCTTAAGGGAGTCTTTGCTAAAAATATTATTCGTGACTATAAGTAAAGGCAAACAAAAATCTAGATTCCTCAGCCAGAGGGGTCAAGGGGAAAAAGCTGAGCACAAATCAATCAAAGAAAATCAAGGAGTAGAACTGGGGAGAAAAGTAACTACTGTAACAGGGTATGGTACCACTGCAGTTCAAAGAACAGCAAATCTGCAAACTGCATTCAAACGTTATCCAAATTGGGATACAGGCTGACATTGAGAATCAAATTTTCTCTCTTCCTAACCTGAAAATATTGGCCTGTTCCAGGGACAAGATCCCTTGACCATTATTCCCTGTGCTTCTCATTCTTCTATAACAGGTTTTAGTCTTTCAATTTGGTCTTTTGAGAGAGGACATTGCATAACATTTGACCATGTTTTATTCTCTTGGTATTATATAACAAATGGTTCAGCATTTTTAATAACCTTTTCTGTTAAAAGTTTTAGCCCATAATTTAGCCAGAACCTCTTCTGATTCTATTATTTAATATTATTATATAATTCTAATAATTAGGTTTCTAATAAAAAAAAATCTTTCCTCATAGATTATCTAGTGCTTCCAGACTGGCAAATTATCTAATAACCTGATCTTTAAATATGTAGAATATAGTTACCCCAAGCTTGTAAAACAGATCTACAAGTCTTATCTCAATAAATTTACAGATTCTCTTGGTATAACAGAAAGACAAAATGTTCCATAAAAGGTTTACTCTAAACCTGTCTAGGTTGTAAGCCCTTTTTATAATATCTGATAATATGGCAAGGCATAATCTCCAAATTCTTCTACTACTGCCACCTATATGCCTCTGGGCATTATACTGTATGGAGGGTCTTCAGCCTCCTTCTATGAGATCCTTCTCTAAGCACCTTTCTATGAAATAATTTCCACTCTTTCTTGATTCTCTGGTACCTCCTGACTGCATTTGACAAATTCTTTGGCAAAGTTAGGGATCTATACCTCTGACAAAATCCATGAAAAATAGTCAAACAAGCATTTACTAGGCATCTACTCTGTGCCAGACATTTGGATATAAAACCAAAGCAGGAAGATCTGTTCTAAGTATAAATATAAATAGAAACAGAATATAAATACAAATGACTATGGGTGATAAATGCAGTTAAGTATAGTAGTCATGGTTCAGTGTACTACCAGAAAAGGGTTGGAAAATCCAGAAAATTTTCATGCAGAAGATAGTGCTTGAGCTTCATCTTCAAAGAAGAGAGTGATGTCATAAGGTAGAAGAGAAGAAGAAATACATTCCAAATAAGGGAAATGAATAATGCAAATATAAGAAAAGTGGAAAGGGAGTGCAATACATTAGGAACAGAAAAAAACACCAGTTTGGATGGATCATACTGCTCAGGAAAGATGACAATATTAAGTTAAAACCCAAGACTTCCAAAGAGTTTAAGAATTCTGAACAACTAACCCTGATGATACAAAACCAATCATCTTTCTACCACAAACAAATACAAATACAGTCTTTTAATTCCTTAATCCAGTCGATTAAAAATAATACATTACATGTCATCAGGATGGCCTGGTAAATATTTTGTGTCAGTTTCCAACCTGAAAACCTCAAAAAAAGAGGAAAATGTGATAAATCTAAAGGAATTAAAGCTTAGTAAACATGATAAGAAGGTACAACATTACACAAAATAAAACATCTAAGGAAATAAGAACAGAGAAATGAATTGTTTTTCTCATCCATCCACCCTAAACATGGCTGGGTGATGCCAATGCTAGCAATATTACATTACAGGTTTGTGTTTCTGACTAAAGAAACGCTATCTGGTCCCTCCATGGCAGGGATTCTAACCTGTACCATGTATGAGGCAGAAAACACTAATTTTACCCTCTAATATGAAGGAAAGAGAATGGAGATAAGTAACTAGACTACAAAAGATGGAAGAAGAAGCAGGTAAGCTCAACTTTCTGCACAATGACTCCAAGATCTAAAAACAATGCCAGATGGAATAGCAATAGGGGAAAAGAAAGGAGGAAAAAATGGTCATTTTTACAGCCCAAGAACACAAATTTGACGCACTTGGAAATAGCCAGGGCAGGAATTGTGGAATAGGGGTGCACCTGGAGTGGTCTCTGATTGTAGAGTAAGATCACCTATGCTCAGTTATGAATCAGAATTACATTGTTTTCACTAAATAAGTAAGATTGAATACTTATAACCCCTGAGGTCCTTTGGGCAGTAGGCTGGCTGTTATTCCTACACAGGGATGTGTTAGTATATGTTTAACAGCTAGCTATTAAAGAAAAAAAAGTAAACATAACATGCTTTTAAGTTTAATTTCCATTAATGACATTTTTTCATCACTCTCTTAAGCCTAAACAGCAAAATAATAAAGCAAATAATGATTTGCAGCATTTGCAAATTATTGAGGTTTGAGCTGTCACACTGGAAATTTAATAATTGCCTCTCCAGAAATGATTCAAACAGTCTCCAGAATACCACAGCTCTTACTTCAAAGCAGGATCATGGACTTAGCTCTCAGGCTCAGTCAAGGGGTAAGTCATCAGCCCTGTCTCTAGCTGACAGGAGGAGGGCCAACCACTGTCTTCAGAAGTTCTCACCAAGAAGAAATCTTCAATTGTGTTGTCTATATGCAAACAGAGATCCATTGGCTAGAATGTCCAGGAGGATGGCAATTAGATTGTGCTTTCCACATTTAGAACAAAACATCCTTGTGAACCTTGAAAAATATAGCATTCATTGCCCAAAGAAAATAGCAGCAAGTCAATGAGAATCACAAAGGAAATAAAACAAGATGTTTTTAAATCTTTTTAAATACTATAAATGAGCTCATTAGAGGAAAGAGCTGGAAAAGAAATGAGAGACATGCAAGAATTACCAGATTAGAAGAAATGACACATAACATTACCATATTTGTGAGCTTCTTGAAAATTAAAATGAACCTAACAAAAGTTAATGACTCCATGAGACAATTGACACAAAGTGAAAATGTTGAAAAAAGTAGGGAAAAAATGAAAGGCATCTATTGTTTAAAAAAAACTGACTGGGAAAGCTGATCAGTGAAAGATACTTTATCAATGGACTACCCCAAATCGGACCACCCCCCAAAATATTGTCTACATATTCTATTTCAACTGATCATGAAAGAAAACTTCACAGATGTATAAGAAAAAGGTGACAGAGTAAAAATAGAAAGAATCCATTGATTAACTCCCAAATGAAAACTCAAAATGAAAACTTCTAAGAACTTCATGGTCAAAATTCAGTTTCTAAAACTAATACAAGTAGGATACTTTACTTTTCAAGCCGTATAATTTCTACAAAAAAAATATTGCAAAGAGCCAGAAAGAATACATTAAAGTAGCGAAATCAGCATCAGTATCATCAAAGATTTAGCAGCTAACATTATAAAGAAGCAGAGAGTATGGAATAAGATATTTCAAAAAAACCACAAACAAACACAATCAAGGAAACAAATACAAAAGGACTTTCAACCAAGAATATCTTACTCAAAAAAACTGAATAGTGCTGGGTGGAAGTGGAGGGGATATGTCTTTAATAGAGTCCTTCTAAGCATTCTTGATAAAAAAAATAGAGCTGAGTAGAAATTTCTAAATATAAATTTAGGAGTCAAGAAAAACATAAAAAGGTAAATAAATGTGAGCAATGTGAAGGGATATAAGAATGTATATTAAAATATATTTTTTTTAAATGGGGAGGGATAAAAAGATGAAATACAAATGATACCTCAGAAACTGAATGCCATCAGCAGTTACATTGAGAATTAAATAGAACAGAAGACATATGAATAGATTTGTTTTGTTTGGGAATTATTAAAAAGGAACATGCTAGGGAAGAAAAGGAGGGGGAGAAAGTTGGTACAATAGGACAATACTTTCTCTTAGTAATGAGTGCGCCTCTCAGGACCCTAACCAATTCTAGGAGGAAAAAAAATGTATGCGTCCCCTGTAGCAGATAAATATACTGCCCTTGGAAACAGGGAATGGTTATGATAAAGGTGGGGAAGGAGGGGTAAGGGGATACCAGACTTCATGTTTTGGAATACAGAGATACTTCCACTATACATGACTAATTCCTTCCTTTCAAAGAGGGAAACAGAACAGAAAGTAACCTCAATAAGAATCAAAACTTATATACATGCATGCACACAAAGACATGCTTACAAAGAAATGGGAAGATGTAGTGGGATCTACAAGCATACCAACAGAAATAGGAGAGAGAGAAAGATGCACAAATATGGAAGTGCATGTGCTCCTTTTCTCATCAGAGATGTAAAGAAAATAAGGAACAAATGAGTGAAAATATAATTCCAAATATACATGGATGTGACAGAAATAAGGGAAACAAAATACATGAAAACTTATTAGAAAGGTATTCCATAAAATAATTGTAATTAAGCGAAGAGGATGGATATATAATCGTTTCAAACTACATGCATATCTGGGCAGGGAAAAGGAGGATTCCAAGATTTGGTGGAGGAGTGGGTGACAAACAAATGAGAAATTAACAGTTTATGCAACTTTAAGATACTGAGGATAGAATATAAATGGGATGGGGAAAGAGAATGATATAAGCCCTGGAGGAACAAGTATCATAACTTTAAATTTAAACAAATCCAAAAATAGAGACAAAGAGTTGATATAATCGAAGCACATCTCCAAAAACACAACATTAAAGGAATAAATTAAGCATAGTAATAAGTATAAGAATAGTTATAGTCAGCTCCTGAAGTTCATAAATTGTTTTACAAATATTATTTCATTTTATTTTCATACCATCTCTTCAGATAGGAGCTATTAGTATTATCATTTTACAGTTGAGGAAACTGTGGCAGAGTTTAAGTGGCTTGTCCAGGATCACCCTGCTAGTAAGCATCTAAGGTTGTCCTAACTCTACGCCCAGAGTTCTATCCAGTGAATCCACCTAGCTGCCTATCTGACCCCCAAATTAACAGTTATAATGTTAAATGTGAATAAGTAAAACAATCCAAAAGAGGAGAAAATTTATGGAAAAACAAAATTGAGTGCTGCATAAAAGATACATATATAGAAATAAAGACACACACAGGGATGAAATGGAGAGGCTTCAGCAAAATTTACTCTGCCTCAGGGGATTTACCAAGAAAGCAAGAGTTGCAGTAATGCTATCAGACAAGACAAAAATAAAAATTTACAATTGACTGATGTGTTTTTCTTGTTTTGTTATTATTGCTAGCATTTGTAGAATTATGTCATGTAATAGGACAAGAACATCCTTAGTTTAATCCCTGTAAGCACTAGGAAGTTTTCTAGTGTTCTTCCATTGTAAATAATGGTAGCTTTTAGTTTTCGACAACTTTATGTTGTTGCAAGTGAAATTTAACAAATAGGTTTTGTTCTGTTGCTATTCAACCATGTTTAATCATTCAGCCTTTCATGACTCCATTTTGGGGTTGTCTTGGTAAAATACTGGAGTATTTGCCATTTCCTTTTCATTTTATGGATGAGAAAACTGAAGTAAACATGATTAAATGACTTGCACATGGTCATACAGCTAGTAACTGTTTGAAGTCAGATTTGAACTCATGAAAATGAGTGTTCCTGATTTGAAGCCCAGTGTTCTATCTATTGCATCACCTAGCTGCCCCACAAAATAAGTAAACTGAGGAAATTCTCCACCCAGCACAAGATATCATTAATTAACATGGCACAAACCTATTAGTAATAGGATATCTGGTCTGCCTCCATTTGTGCTAAAAGTCCTGGAGTGAGGCATAAAAAAGACCAGAAAAAGCTTTGACAATGGAGAAGAAGGGGAAGGTAGGAGGGAATAAGTGAGCCTTCTTTTCATTGGATTTGGCTTCAGGAGGGAATAACAAACACACTCATTTGAGTATGGAAGTTTATCCTACCTTACAGGAAAGCAGGGGGAAGGGGATGAGAGAGGGGGGATAATAGAAGGGATGGCAGATTGTGGGAAGGGGCAATCAGAAGCAAACACTTTCATAGAGGGACAGGTCAAAGGAGAAAACTGAATAAATGGAGGGCAGGACAGGATGAGGGGGAAATATATTTAGTCTTTCACAGCATCACTGTCATGAAGGGGTTTTGCATGATGACATATATATAACCTGTATTGAATTGCTTGTCTTCTCAATGAGAGTGGGTGGGGAGGGGGAAAGGGAGAGAATGTGGAACTCAAAGCTTTAAAAATGAATGTTAGAAGTTGTTTTACATGCAACTAGGAAATAAGATATATAAGCAATGGGGTATAGAAATTTATTTACCCTATTGGAAAACGGAAGGGAAAAGGAAGAGGGGGGAGGGAGAAAGGAGGGTAATAGAAGGGAGGGAAGATTGGAGGAAAGGGAAATCACAATACATGCTGTCCTGGGGTGGGGGGAGGGTGGAGATGGGGAGAAAATTTGAAATACAAAATTTTGTGGAAGTGAATATTGAAAACCGAAAATAAATAAATTTATAAAAATTTAAAAATGTTCCCATCGACAACAACCAAAAGGACCTGGAGTGAGGGCTTAGCAGGGCTTTTTTAAACCTAGGAGTGTCTTCCTCCTGATTGTCCTGACTACATCATCTTGACCTCCCCTGGCTAAGGCAAGACAAGTCTGATTGATGGACATTTTTATGTGAAGGTGGGATAATCGTTCTCAGTTTCTCCCTATTACTTTATTATTGGAGGAGGGGATATTGATCCTTAGGTGAAAGGATTAATATGAGGCTAGAGAAAGCAGGTTGGCCTTCAGATGTAGCTAATTATTACCCACTCTGATACACAGCTGCCTCTACCAATCTTGACTAGAAAAATATAAGGCTTCTCCATCTGTTTCCTTCTGGTTTGGTCTTCCCCATGTAGATCAAATCACCTCTAACTTTGATTAGGAAAAGTAAGAACATAAGTAATCCCCTGGGATGGGATCAGCTCAATCTGACCTCTGTGTTTATGGAGTAAGCAGAAGGAAGGGGAAAGGGATGAAGCCCAAGCTGGTTAAGGAGCAGATGCCTTGGAGGTTGGGAGTGAACTTCTTCCACTATCGTGACTCTCAGAAACTGCCTACCCTTCAGAAGTGGGGTCTGTCAAAATGAGACAAAATGGATCACAGAAAAATATTGGTTATCAAATAATACAGCACAATATTAATTATCCTTAGTATCACATTGCAAGATAAGCATATTATGTTTGTGCTCTTCTAATGAACTGGGAAAGGCTTCTTAAAGGAGGTAGCACTTGAGCTCAGATTTGAAGGAAGCTAAGTCATTCCAAGGAGCTGAAGTCAGGAGAAAGAGAAGATTCTAAGTGAAATTGTATTGACGTAGAAGATGAAATGTTGTAGACTCTGAACACCAAGCAACCCAATTTTGCACAATGGGGAGAAATACATAATTATCATTGAAAGATAGACTGGATCCATATTGTGAAAGGATTTAGGTTTGTGAAAGGATGGATAGGGCAGCTAGGTGTCACAGTAGATAAAGCACTGGACCTGAAGTCAGGAAGACTCATCTTCTTCAGTTCCAATCTGACCTTAGACACTTACAAATTTGTGACTCTGGGCAAGTCACTTAATTCTATTTCTCCTAGTTCCTTAACTGTAAAATGTGCTGGAAAAAGGAATTGACAAACTATTCCAATATCTTTGCCAAGAACATCTCAAATTGTGTCATGAAAACTCAGACACAACTGAAATGACTGAATAATTAAGGTTTGCAATATGCTATTGTGGTAGCTAGATGGAACAGTGGACAGAGTGCCAAGCCTCAAATGAGGAAGATTCATCTTTGCAAGTTCAATTCCAGCCTCAGACATTTACTAGTCATGTTATCTGGGCAAGTCACTTAACCCTCAGTTAAGCCTCAGTTTCCTCTTCTGTAAAATGTACTGAAGAATGAAATGGCACAACCATTTCAGTATCTATGCCAAGTAAAGAGTCGACTGTGACTGAACAACAGCAAATGTGCTGTACAAATATTATTTCATTTTATCCTCACGACAACCTTAGGAGATAGGTCTTATTATTATTCTCTAAATTATAGATGAAGAGACTGAGGCAGAAAGAGATTCAAGTCTGATAAGTGTTCAAGGCTACATTTGAATTCAGGTCTTCCAGATTCCAAGGTCAAAATTGTGTCCACTAAACAATTTAAGTGCTTCATAATGAATGAATGAGACTAATAAATTAAGGCAGAAATAAATATGAAGAATGATGTTTCCATAGAAGTGGGATAAGATTGAGAAGAGATAGTGAGTTCTATTTTGGACATGCTTAGTTTCGGACACCTATGGAACATGCAGCTAGAGCTATCAAGCAGAAATTTACAGATGCAGGAAGGAGGTCAGGTAAGAAATGAAAACAGAAAGTGGATATTTCTTCATAAAATGGTAGTTGAATCCATGGAAGCTGATGAAATTACCAAGGTAAAGTTTGTAAAGAAGAGAAGGCAGAGTGTAAAGCCCTAGAGTAAACCCACACATAAAGGGCAACGATTGGTGCAGCAGAAAAAAAGAGATCCATAATACAACAGTGTCATAAAAATCCAGAGGAGAGAAAGTATCCAATAAAATCATCATGGGCAAGCACTGCAAGGTTATAAACATCAGTAAAGAAGAGACAAATTCCAAATGTGGTGAAGACATCATGACTTACATGACATGGCCCAGGTAAGGATTACTTCTTGCCTACAGGATCAAACCTTGGCAGAATCTTTATCCATTGCCTAAAGAAATGAGAATTTAATTGAACTTAATTTATTTTAAATTAACATTTAAAGTTTACATAAAGTAAACTTGAATTATATGACAAAAAAAAAATCATTTTTTAACATAAAGTTAGAGCTGGCCATACTTGCCATACTTAGTATAAAAGCCCATGATTATTTATACTGTGAAGATTAATAATTTGAAGTTCTGTTCAAATCCTGGGGGGGGGGGGGGCAGGGAGTATGATTAATTCCCAGTGTGCAAATTTCCTCCACCAATACAGACCTTAAATAAATGATTACTCAATGGATAGGTTTTAGGGAGTTGTCTGAGGCATGTGGAGATTAAATGGCTTCCATAGAGTCACACAGCCAATAAGCATCAAAAATAGAATTTGAATTCAGGTCTTCGTAGATTAATGACACCAAGCTCAACATTGTATCCACTATATCATAGTGTCTCTTACATGTGAAGAGTGTGTGTGTGTGTGTGTGTGTGTGTGTGTGTGTGTGTGTGAGAGAGAGAGAGAGAGAGACAGACAGACAGACAGACAGACACAGACAGAGAGAGGGAGAGAAAGAGAGGAAAAGAGAGATCCATCTAAATGAAGTTTGGGGCTCTAGTGAACAGAGTTCACATTAAATGAAGTTTTGTTTCAGTGGCACAATAGGAGAAAACCAGCAGCAAAGTTTAGGGGTATAGGATGTGTTTAGGAAAGAATCCTACTTCTAGTACCTAGTACTTCTGGTGTAAAGTATCCTTGTACCTCTGGTGTAAAGGCTGCCAGGTTCTTTTCAGGGCTGCCTTCCACCTTGGTATCTACCTGATTCACCCAATTCTCACCTGTGGCTCCAAGATGCATGCTTAGTGTACACACCACTATAAACCACTTCGGCAGATGTGCTAAACCAGCCTGAGGGTAACCAAGGGATCTATAAATATGGTGGATTTTAGTGTGTGTAATGTGGATTTTTGTTATTCTTTCCTAGATACTAGTTCCTAGGATCCAAAGCCATGAAAATCCCTAGTTCTGAGGCTCATGACTTGTAAACATCTCTACCATACTTGCACAACATATTATAATCTAAAACATTTGAGTTCAGCAATGAATTAATGTAAACTTGTGAGGCTATTGCTGGCAAATTGCTGTCTTTGTTACCCTATAAATCCCATAGACACTGGTCAGTAAGTGGGAAATTTGAATCAGCCCCCATTAAGGCTTAGGGGAGATAGGAATTAACAAGGGAAATGTGCATGTGTGATTGCCTCAGCCAGCAGCTTAGGGGACCTATAGGAGTTGTAGCTTCTACTATATTTTTACCTGCCCTTGTGAAAAGAGTGCGAAGATTGCAACTCCAATAGACTGGTCACTATGTTGGAATGCCAAAAGTAGCCTAAAAGAGTATTTTTGGGGACAACTCACACAAGACAAGCTCTTAGATGATGGTCAGAAGTGATACAAGGACAATCTCAGGTCTCTCTGAAGAACTTTGGGATTTATTGCATTACATGGGAGACATTGGCACAGGACTACTGCTTCAAAGAAGATCCTACACTCCTTGAATGAAGCAGAAATGCAGTAGATTTCCCTCCCCCTCTCTCCTTCTCCTTATCTCTCTCTCTCTCTCTCTCTCTCTCTCTCTCTCTCTCTCTCTCTCTCTCTCTCTCTTCCCATCTCCCCCCATTTTAAAAGGTTAATTGTGAATTTTGGAACCCAGATGCCTTGGACAAGAGATAAAGAATAGCTATGAATGTGGGAGGGGCCCATCACAACTAAATCTGTTCAAATGATGTTACTCAAGTTATTAGTACATATCAATAGGAAACAAAAAGTAGAAAAAAAATATAAATTAAACTTGAGGTCTCTGGAGATGACAAGGGGAAATCAACATCTAATATATTTCTAAAATGCTAAATTTGTAAATAGTTTTTTTTTAATATATTATCCTCTTAAAAGTACAGTGATAAAAAAAAAAAAACAATAACCTGAAAGAAAAAAAGAATGGATGACTCCACCATTAACAAAGCACCTATATCTATCAAAAACTGATTCACAAAGAATAAAGGAGAGGTCCCAACCCTGATTGAAATGAAATGTCAGTAAGGATAAGAAAAGAATGATGGAGAATGTTTTAGCAGACAAATGATATGCAGAAATGAGCTTTAATACATATCAAAAAAGAAAAAAAATCCTAAAATAGCATCTCTATTCAGTAGAACAAATTCATATGAACCAGAAGACACAGTTAGTCTGCCTTCTTAGAAGCACTTGTTGAAGTTGGAGTCAAGCTTGGACAGAAATGGATTTAAAACAGAATCCTAATATTGATTGCAAGAGTAAGATGGCGTATGAGGAGAGGAGGCTACAAATCACCGAGGTACAAAACCTTGAATGTGTTATTCCCTCTGGCCAAGAGCTCTCAGAGTTTTCAGTAGAAGAATAAAACTATATTTATTAATCTTCTTAAGAAGATGCATGTGCCAAATCTAGAGAAATGGTCATTTATTTCTTCCTTTTCCTTAACATTTTAACGCAAATATGAAAGTTTGCTATGCATAAATCAAAATATATATTTATAAATTTGTTTAAACATCTATGCAAAAAGGAACAAGTTGACTTTTTAAAGGGCTGAAGAAAAGATTTACACCACAGGAAGAACACTAGGGGCCAGGAGGAAAAATATACATAATATTCATAATATTACTTGCTCCTCACTGTCACTTCCAATAGCAGCACCATGATGCCATCACTCAGCAATATCTCCTTCAGAAGTCCTCACCATCTCACTGTATCATCATATGCAGATTCTGGTGAAAGTTACCTACTGGTCCCCTGGTTATTATCCTTTCTCAAAGGCTGCCATATGTAGCTCATATCCTTCTTCTCTGCTCCAATACCAGCCCCATTACTTAACAGACTTCAGTTAAAACCTAGCTTCCCAGTTCATAGATCCCTTCAACTTATAAGAGCTGTACTTTTCGTTTACTTGAGTCATATAAAGATAGTCATACTCTAATCTCACCACCACCCATAATCGCTGTTCCTCAATAACAATAGCACATGAGGAAAGAGTGAGAGGGAAGGATAAACCACCCTCACAGCTCACTGCAGTAGTCCATTATATAGTAGTGTTCAGTTGCCTCATAAAACTGTCTGGTTTTGAAGAGTATCTCCTAATGCAGTCATCTTGTCCCCTGGGAACTTTTTTGCTTATGCATTCTGGAATAAGCCAGTTATCAAAGCAGCTTCTTCTAGCAGATCTGCTTCTCTGATTCAGGTCATTTACACAGTTCCCTATTAAAATCTCTTTCATAACAGATATCAAAATAACTTAATACAGTCACTTTAATTTTGCATTTCCAATAACTAAGTCATGTGGTGAAAATTAGTTCAACCTTATAACCCTAATAAGAACATCAAATTGGGAATCACTAGATCTGTGGCCTTGAAGCCACATACATCTCTCTAGGTCCTCAAGTACAGTCCTTTGACTGAATCTAAACTTCACAGAACAAGTCCCCTTAATAAAATGATTTGTTCTGTAAAACTGAGGCTCTTCAAAAAGTCACACCTAAGGATCTAAAAAGCCACATGTGACCTCAAGTCCACAGATTCCCCACCCCTGCGCTAGATGAAAGAATTTACATTTTGCATACCCCTACCTACTCTTATCTTTAAGCAATATATTTGATTTGAACACTGCCAACAGACAAACAGAAGAACCTAAAAGATGGTATGAGGATCTTTATTTTTAGAATGAGAACAGTTATTTACTAATGTACCTGTGCAAGCCAGAACTTAAAGTGCTTTTTAAATTAGTATTGACTCCACCACCACTTAACTTCTAACATTCATCTATTTCATTTGTCATCTTGGGTTCAAGTCATAGAAAGGGAAAAATTTTCAGTTTATTACCTATAACTGCCTTGTGATATGTTAGCAAATTGCTATGTTGATATATTTAGGAAATTCAGATAACAACTAGTCCTCTAAAATAGACCAATTTGTGCAAAGGGTGAACAATGTAATTGCTTATGTAAAATTCTGAACCCAGTTCTTAGAACTTATTATTAGAACATGTTCAAAGTCTTTGCATCCCATTAGAAACACTTGCATTTGATATATATAATTGATTGATCTTGTTATTTTCTCAAAAAATTTTCACTCCATCTATTTACTCATTATTTACTCTAGTTATTTAATCTACTTGCTCATTCATCCTTCAGGAGGATAAGATGCTACTGCTAAGTATCTAATCCTATACAGGACCACATAAGTGCCAACTCTCTTTGTAAGTAGATGATTTCTATGGCTAAGTTTAGTGACCACACAAATGAATTTACCTAAGAGATGCTTATTTTACTCCCAATTGTTACAAAGAGCTATGATGGGGTATCTGAAAAGACTAAGTAAATAATTCCAGATTTTAACAAATAAATTTCTATAGTAGAACATGCTCAGTTACTAACCATATTCAAATGAATTAGATATGAAAGCCCCATAGACCAGTGCTCATAAGTACTCCTCAGTGATTTCAGATAAAACATCCTCTTTATTATAAGCAAATCTAGAAATTTCAGATTTCTTAAATTACAATACTTCATAGTATTTCAACACATGATCATTAGGGCTGATAAAATAACATGTTTTCAAACATTTTCCTATCTTTTAACAGTTCAGTTTATAATCTAACAACATCCAGATTATTAGAGAAGTTGTTTTTCTAATAGCAATTCTATACAAGAGTTTACCAAATTTCACACTATAAAAAATTAGAATTGAATGAATGAGAATAGAAATGAATGAAATGACTGAGTAACCAGATGCTATTTCATCAGATGTACTTCCAAATTACCTTACATAAAAAACCATGCTTCCCATCACACATGGCTTTAAAATTTCAGGTGGAACTTATTTGTTTAACATACATTGATTTGTAATGTAAGCTGATTTATGCACATTCTCATTCTAACTAGGTATAGCTCTGTAGCTCTCTGTCTCAGGTTAAAGAATTATACATTATATACCATATCACCAACAGAGCAAAAACAAACGTATAACCATGACAAATAACAAGTCTCAAACATCTTATCAAATTAAAAAAAACACACACACACAAAGAAATAAGAAAGGACAAAGATCCAGGGATCTTTTATTGAAAAAGTTCAGATTAGACAGAGTCTCTTGATCAAGCATCAGCAGGGAAACTACTGCCACCAAATAGAAAACCATGTAGAGGCAAATAAAGTTTAAGATATCTGTCAAAATCCAAAAGAATTCTATTTGATCTAATGGGTTATAAGGGAGCCATATTCCTTCACTGCATAATCTTCATCCAAATCTATCATATCAAGGACATACTTTTCTTCCTATTCACTAAGAAATATACTCCCTTTTCTGTTCTACATTTCTGACATTCTGCTCTGTTTGATTAAAACTGGATGGTCCTATGTCCACGTGCAGCAACTCCCTCTAATCTCTGGTGTTTCACCCCAGAAATGTAACTGAAGTAGGAAAAGTTTGCCTCCCTTTCTTTTTGTTCTCCTTAGTACTCCCTCACTCTCATCTTCACATTCCATATTTTACTCAATCAAAAAACATTTGTTAAATGCCAACTATGTCCCAGACACTGTACTAAGCACTACAATATGTGTTCTCAAAAAAGATATAAGCCTTAGTGCTTGTGCATCTCACTTGGGGAATAATTTGAAAATCTTCTTGTGAAATAAAAGGTGTTTTGTTCCTTGATAAGAAGAAATTCAAACACTAGTTAATAAATAGAATAGCTAATTTGGAGGAAAGGGACACTTGATAAATCAGTACTTAAGGTCAAACTGGATGAGGAAGGAGCAAAAAAATTTGTGATCCACCTCTTAGCCACTGACTTAATTGTATTATCATTAAGATTTGTGGAATGAAACAACTCAAGACATTATTTTTGAATACTAACAACAAATAGTCAATAGTTATCTGTTGGGGCAGCTGGGTGATGCAGTGGATATAGTGCCAGGCTCAGAGTCAGAGGGATTCATCTTCCTAAGTTCAAATCCAGCCTCAGACACTTACTAGATATATGACCCTGAGCAAGTCACTTAACCCTGTTTGCCTCAGTTCCTCATCTGTAAAATTAGATGGAGAAGGAAATGGCAAACCACTCCAGTACCTTTGCCAAGAAAATCCCAAACTGGGTTCACAAAGAGTTGGACATGGATGAAATGACTGAACAACAACAAAAGTCTCCTGTCAAAGATCCTATTAACACAGGACCCTGTGTTAATACATTAATGTTAATAACATTAATTTAATGTTAATACATTAAAAAATGCATGGTCTAAGGCGACCAGACTGACAAGAATATATGAGCCTGAGGGAGAAAGAAAATGTTAGCATTTACACCTTAAAAGGATATTAAAGATCATCTCTCAAATATCTTTTAGTTAATACTCATGAGATCAAGAGGTGAAAAATGAGAGAGAATTTAGCAACTACTTCCTTAATGTGCAAACTTTATATAGCAATGACCCTCACCTTTTTTTACTAGAAAAATTGTCACCCATCCCATAGTTTTCATAAAATAATCTAAGCAAATAATTTTTTAGTTTATTTTTATTAAAATAAAATTGAGAATTTGCTATAAAATTTTAGCACAAAAATTAAATTTACAATAAAATAACGACATTAAAAACATAAATTGATGTATGCAATAAGAGATATAAATTTTCACCTAAGTACCACTCTGGGTTCATCCCATAAATTTTGGTAAGTTGTCTCATGGTTGTCATTTACTTTAATGAAATTATCAATTGTTCCTATGATTTGTTCTTTGACCCTTTTGTTGTTTTTTGGAGGGAGGATTAGATTAGATAATTTCCAATTAATACTTTTTAATTTAGCATTTTATTTTTCCACAATTACATGTAAAAACAATTTTAGCATTCATTTTTTAAAAGTTGAGTTCCAAATTCTCTCCCTTATTCCCTCCCCACCACATCACTCATTCAAAAGGCAAGCAATTCAATATAGGTTATACATGTATGGACGTACAAAACACATTTTCATATTAGTTACGTTGTGAAAGAAAATACTGACACCACCACCACCCCAAAAAGCTCAAGAAAAATAGAGTTTAAAATAGTATGCTTCAATTTATATTCAGACACCATCAGTTCTTTATCTAGGGATGTATATAGCATTTTTCATCCTAAATCTTTCAGAGTTGTCTTGGGTCATTATATTGCTGAGTATATGCAGTGCTAATCTAATTAAGATCTTTTACTGTTTTTGTTTTACTAAAAGTGGCTTTGATTGAGTAATGTGATTGGGGATGATCTCTCCCACCCATTGATGAGAAACTTGATTAGGGGAGTTGTTTTGCTGGAGAGTCCCAAGTACCTCTTGTGTTTTCCTATTTAGGTCCTGGGTCAGAGGGTTATGCCCTCTGGCTCTAAAATGTGCATAAATACTCTGAGGGTGAGGTTTACTTTGGAGACTCTGGAAAGCCATTAAGGAGCATCACCCCACCCCCAGGCTAAAACCCAGAAATTGGTGCTTCCCTCTCTGGTAACTGTGTGTGTATGAAATGGTCAGACACATATATTATGTAATGGTCAGGCAGTTTGGAAGCGCTGTCAAATAATTTTTGATTTCTCTGAAATTTTGATTTTCTTTCATACCTGTACTTGATTAAAGTGATTGTCTACCCCTTGAAAGTTGCTCTCCTTTTACGAATGTGGATCCAAAAACCTGTTGTAGTAGCCCCTCTGTGTATATTGGGGTACTTACTGATACAGTATAGCTAAGTCATTCCTAAATGATCATCTTACTACACTGCTATGCCTTTGTGCACATTACATTTCACTATGCATCAGGTTATGTAAGTCTTTCCGGGATTTCTGAGAATATCCTGCTCATCATTTCTTATAGCACAACAGTATTTCATTAAAGTCATATACTACAGTTTGTTCAGCTCTTTCTCAAATGATAAGCAACCACTCAATTTTCAATTCTTTGCCATCAGAAAACAGCTGTTATAGACATTTTTGGAGGTCATTTTCCTTCTTTTTTTTAAATCTCTTTTGAGATTCAGACCTAGTCGTGGTATTGCTAGGTCAAATGATAGGTATGGTTTTGAATCAGGTCACAACTCCACCAATAGTCCATCAGTGTCTCATTTTCCCCACATTCCTCCAACATTTGTCATTTTCCTTTTCTGCCCCATTAGCCAATCTCATAGGGGTAGTACCTCAGAATTGTTTAATTTGCATATCTGCGATCAATAGTGATTTAGAGAACTTTTTTCTTATGGCTATAGACAGCTTTGATTACTTCATCTAAAATTGTTCACATCTTTTGATTATTTATCAATTGGGGAATGGCTGTTATTTTTATAAAACTGATTCAGTTCTCTATATATAGTTTGAGAAATGGGGTGTTTATTAGTAAAACTTATTTCAATTTTTTTCACAGTTATTCTTGCTAATTGTATTTCCCTCCATCTTAATCCCAACCCACCCCCTCCCCCACTTATTCTATTCTCTTTCTTATTTTACCCTGGTCCTCCTCAAAAGTGTTTTCCTTCTGACTACCCCCTCCCCCAATCTACCCTCCCTTCTATCACCTCACCTTCTTCTCTTATCCCTTTCTCCTCCTACTTTTCTGTAGGATAAGATAGATTTATTCACCCAATTGAGTATATATGTTATTACTTCTTTGAGCCAACTCTGATGAGAGCAAGGTTCACTCACTGGCCACACACTTCCCTCTGATTCCCCTCCAGGGTAAAACCTTTTCTTGCCTCTTTTATGTTGCTAATTTACCCCATTCTACCTCTCTCTTTCACTTTCTCCCAGTACATTCCTCTCTCACACCTTAATTGTGTGTTTTATTTTAGATATAATCCCTTCATATTCAATTTATAAATGTGCCCTCTATCTATATATACTCCTTACTGCCCCAACAATGAGAAAGTTCTTATGAATTACAAAAATTATCTTTCCATGTAGGAATGTAAACAGTTTAACCTTATTAAGTGTCTTATGAGTTCCCTTTCCTGTTTACCTTTTTTATGATTCTCTTGAGCTTGCATTTGAAAGTGAAATTTTTTATTCATCTCTGGTCTTTTCATCAAGAATGCATGATAGTCCTCTATCTCTTTGAAGATCCACTTTTCCCTTGAAGGACTGTGCTCAGTTTTGCTTGGCAGGTGATTCTTAGTTGTAATCCTAGTTCCTTTGTCCTCCAGAATATGATATTACACACCCTCCTATATTTAACATAGAAGCTGCTAAATCTTGTGTTATCCTGAGTGTGGCTCAATGATATTTGAATTGTTTCTTTTTTAAACATATAATTTATTTATTTTTCAGTTTTCAACGTTGATTTCTAGAAGTATTTGAATTCCAAATTTTTCCTCATCTCTCCCATCCCCCATCCCAGGAGAGCGTGCACCTAATTCACCCTTTGCTCCAGTCTGTCCTACCTTCTATCACCCTACTTCTTCCATCTCCATCGCCTCTATTTTTCTGTAGGTCAAAAAAAGATTTCTATACCCCATTGCCTGTACATTTTATTTCCCAATTGCATGCAAAAACAATTCTTAACATTCACTTTTAATGTTCCTTATTCTCTCCCTTTCTCCCTCCCCATCTACTCTCATTGAGAAAGCAATTAATTAGACATAGGGCATACATATGTAGCCATGCAAAGCACTTCCATAACAATTATGTTGCAAAAGATTAACCACATATCCCTCTGTCCTGTCCTGCCATCCATTTATTCTGTTCTCTCCCTTGACCTGTCCCCATACAATGGTAGTTGCTTCTAATTATCCCTTTCCCCCAGTTGCTGATCCTTCTTTCATCTTCCCTCTCCTATCCCCTTACCCCATGCCTTCCCGTAGGGTAAAATAGATTTCCATACACAACTGAATATGTGTTATTTCCTTCTTAAGTCAAATCTCATGAGAGTGAGGCTCTCCCTGTCATCTCCACCCTTCCCCTCCACTGTAAAACCTTTTTCTTGCCTCTTTTATGTGAGATGATTTGCTGCATTCTACCTCTCCCTTTATCTTACTCCTAGTATATTCCACTCAACAGTAAATTTTATTTTTTAAGTATTCTCCTTTCATATTCAACTCACCCTGTGCCCTCTATCTATGTATAAGTATGTGTGTGTGCATGTATGTGTATATTATGCATACATACTCATACATTCCTATATATACACACATATACTTATACCTACGTGCATATGTATAATATACACATACACACACACACATATCATGTTGGCTAATAAGCGTCATAACTGTAGTGTAGCATAGCATGATAGAAAGAGTCTTGGAGTTGTTGAAACCTGGATTGTAATGTAATTCACCGTACTAATTTAAATCATTTACCTTCTCTGTGCTGTAGTTTCCTTGTGTTTGAAATGAATAATTCAGACAACTGTTTTCAGAGATACTTCTTGGAACCCACATATTGTAAGATGCTGGTGTTGTTCATCCATTTTGCTCTCTGCTTCCATTTACTGGATGAGTTCATTCCATTCACATTTATAGTTATGATAACTAAGTGTATTTTCATCCATTTTCACTTTCTTTTATTTTTTTATTTGAGTCTTCTTGCACAAAAATATGGACATGGAAATGTTTCACATAATTATATATATATGTTATATTATTTATATATTATATAATTTTATGTATACAGATATACAAATATATATATATATATATATATATATATATATATATATATATATATATATATATATATATATATATATACACACACACATACATAAAACCTATATTTGGTTGCTTACCATCTCAGGGAAGGGGAAGGAAAGAAGGGAGGAAGAGGGGATAGAATTTGAAACAGAAAACCTTAAATGAAAATGTTAAAAATAATTTTAAGTAGCCCTCCAAAAAAAAAAACAGAAGGAAGCACAGAAAAACTGGGTTGTTTGGAAAACAATGCATAGAATTTATTGCGTAGGTTTTCATTAAATGGCAATACATATTTTGTATTAGAATTCTCACATGCTCTGCTTGTGTACCTGGAAATATATATATATTTTTTTATTTTTGGTATGTATGTTTAAAATGAATAATTTTTTAAATTAATTTATTTTAAGTTTTCAACATTCATTTCCACAAAATTTTGAGTTCCAAATTTTCTCCCCATCTCTCCCCTCCTCCCACCTCAAAATACCAAGCATTCTAATTACCCCTACCACCAATCTGCCCTCCCTTCTAACATCCCTCCTTTCCCTTGTCCCCATCTTCTCTTTTGTCCTATAGGGCAAGATAAATTTCTATACCCCATTACCTGTATTTCTTATTTCCCAGTTGTATGCAAGAACAATACTCAACAGTTGTTCCTAAATCTTTGAGTTCCAACTTCTCTTCCTATCTCCCTCCCCACCCATCTCCAATGGGAAGGCAAGCAATTCAATATAGCCTATATATGTGTACATTTGCAAATGACTTCCAAAATAGTCATGTTGTGTAAGATTAATTATATTTCCCTCCATCCTGTCCTGCCCTCTATTTCTTCTATTCTCTCTTTTGACCTTGTTCCTCCCCAAGAGTGTTGACTTCTAATTGCTCCCTGTTCCCACTGCCCTCCCTTCCCCCACTGCCCCTCCCTTCCATCATTGCCCCCCATCCTGCTTATCCCCTGCTCCCCCACTTTCCTGTATTGTAAGATAGGTTTTCATACCAAAATGAGTGTGCATTTTATTCCTTCCTTGGGTCAAATGTGATGAGAGTAAGCTTCACATTTTCCCTCTCATCTCCTCCCATTTTTCCTCCATTGAAAAAGTCTTTTCTTGTCTCTTTTATCAGAAATGATTTGCCCCATTTCATTTCTCCCTTTCTCTTCCCAGTATATTCCTCTCTAACTCTTTGATTTTAGTTTTTTAGATAAGATCCCTTCCTATTCAACTCACCCTGTGCTCTCTGTCTCTGTCTCTTTCTGTCTCTGTCTCTCTCTCTATGTCTCTCTCTCTCTCCATACATATGTATGCTTGTGTGCGTTTGTGTATAATCCCATCAACTACCCAGATACTGAGAAAAATTTCAAGAGTTACAAATATTGTCTTTCCATGTAGGAATGTAAACAGTTCAACTGTAGTAAGTCTTTTATGATTTCTCTTTCCTATTTACCTTTTCACACTTCTCTTGATTCTTGTTTTTGAAAGTCAAATTTTCTCTTCAGCTCTGGTCTTTTCACCAAGAATGCTCGAAAGTCCTCTATTTCACTGAAAGGTCATTTTTCCCCTGAAGTTTTATACTCAGTTTTGCTGGGTAGGTGATTCTTGGTTTTAGTCCTAGTTCCTTTGACTTCCGGAATATTATATTCCACGCCCTTCAATCCCTTCATGTAAAAGAATCTAGAGTTTCTGTTATCCTGATTGTATTTCCATAATACTAAAACTGTTTCTTTCTAGCTCCTTGCAATATTTTCTCCTTGAACAGGGAACTCTGGAATTTGGCCACAATGTTCCTAGGAGTTTCTTTTTTTTGGATCTCTTTCAGGAGGTGATTGGTGGATTCTTTCAATATTTATTTTGCCCTCCGGTTCTAGAATCTCAGGGCAGTTTTCCTTGATAATTTCATGAAAAATGATGTCTAGGCTCTTTTTTTGGTCATGGCTTTTAGGTAGTCCCATAATTTTTAAATTGTCTCTCCTGGATCCATTGTTGAGGTCAGTTGTTTTTCCAATGAGATATTTCACATTATCTTTCATTTTTTCATTCTTTTGGTTTTGTTTTGTGATTTCTTGGTTCCTCATAAAATCATTAGCCTCCATCTGTTCCATTCTAATTTTTAAAGAACTATTTTCTTCAGTGAGCTTTTGAACCTCCTTTTCCATTTGACTAATTCTGCTTTTTAAAGCATTTTTCTCCTCATTGACTTTTTGAACCTCTTTTGCCAATTGAGTTAGCCTATTTTTCAGGGTGTTATTTTCTTCATCATTTTTTGGGGTCTCCTTTAGAAAGTTGTTGACTAGCTTTTCATGATTTTCTTGCATCTCTCTCATTTCTCTTCCCAATTTTTCCTCCACCTCTTTTACTTGATTTTCAAGATCCTTTTTGAGCTCTTCCATGGCCTGAAACCATTGAATAATTATTTTGGATGTTTGGGATACAGAAGCCTTAGCTTTTATGTCTTTCCCTGATGGTAAACATTGTTCTTCCTCATCCAAAAGGATGGGAGAAGATATCTGTTCACCAAGAAAGTAACCTTATACAGTATTATTTTTTCCCCTTTTTTTGGGCATTTTCCCAACCAGTTACTTGACTTTAGGTTCTTTGTCAAGAGTAGGGTATACTCTGGGAATTTGTAAGATCTCAGTTCCTCCAAGGTGGCACAATCAAGCATGTACTGGTCTGGGAGCAACCAGAAACTTTTGTGCTCAGAATCTGTGAGTAGTAGTTTCCTCTCCACAACCACCTGGCATCCAGTTTCACCAAGCCAGCACAGAGGCTGAAATTCAGACAAGCTACTCAATTTCCCTAGGAGCGTTAGGTGGGGACAGGGCTGTCACACAGTGCTGAAGTACAGATCAACTGCTCAGTTCCCCTAGGGGATTTACAATCCAACAATAGATGTGGGCTGCTGTGGGAGCTAACTGCCATCCTATGTGGTCTCTGCTGCCACCTCTTGATGCCAGAGATATAGGAAGACCCTGTTCCCTACTCGGTCAGCTGAAAAAACCCTCTAACTGACTTTGGCTCCTGTGGGTTGTGGGATCTGCAAACCCCTGCTACTGCAGCTGGGGATTCTGCCCCCGAGGCCTGCTCCATCCTCCTCCTGGTACCATGCCTCAGGGCCAAGCCTGGCCTGGGCTGTGATCCATGTCCAGTGTAACAGATCTTTCCTGTAGCCCTTTCAGGTCACCCTGGGCTGGAAATCTCCTCCACTCTGTTGTTCTGTGACTTTTGCTGCTCTAGAATTTGTTGTGAGTCTTTCTTACAGGTATTTTATGGGCTGTGGGGGAAGAGCTAGTGTATGTGCATCTTTCTACTCTGCCATCTTCTGAATAAAAAATTTAAAATAAAAAAAAAAACAGAAATTGGTGGGGGCCACTCTTACACCCATGTTTTCAAGAGTAAGAATGTGTCAGAAAGATTGACAATTATGGAAAATGAACTCAATTCATAGATTCTTCATCTTTCCATTTGCTCTTCTTGAAGAGTACAGCAAAAGGGGAGTAGGAAAGTTAATCCTTCCTTCAAACCCAATTGTAAAGTCACAGAAATAGGGGAAAAGGAAAAAGGGAGAAAAGAAGCAAGAAAAATAATCCTATTCCCTTTCTATTCTCTAAGAGAAAAGAAAAAGTGAAGAGTGAATTCAAAAGCTTTGGTCTTCCTTTGTAACTTTCTTTCTTTTGGACTTACCCTTCACTGGGTTGGCTCTTATAAGCTTAAATACTCAGCCCTTCCATTTGCCTAAATCAGCTTCAGGGGTTGGGGAGGAAGGGAAATGGGACTACCTTTCTGCCCCATTTCTTGAGCAATTCGTATGCAAATTAGTTCATCTAAAAACAGGAGCCCCTATTTCTCATTTTCTTTACTATAAGGATCTTACCTCTAAAAATTTTATTAAGTAGCTGGGGGTGGGAAGGGAAAGGGATCAGGAGACTCTTTATGCACCTGCTTCTTGATGATTTTGACTTGTTTTCCCCTCAAGAAAGAAAGCTGCTATTGGGTAGAAAAAAAAATGTCCTATTTATAGTACACATTTCCTGAACCTAGCTCAAGTATCTCATCAAGAAGAATAAACAAGTAAGAAAAAATTTAAGATGCAATTCTAATAAGATTTGTAATTACATACACTAAAACATAATAAAGACTGAATGGTATTGAAAAACTGAAGCCAAAATGAAAGAAAAAAAATAAAAGAAAAAGCATTCTCACAAATACAATAGAATTCCGAATGGTACAGAACAGGAAAGGAAAATCATAGAAATTAGTGAAGACAAAGCAAACTAAACTTGAGTAAAATATTTTTGATTATCAAATAAATTCAGTAGTGCATAGGTTTATCAAGAAAAGTCTCTTGGATAATTGCAATCACCAAGAGCATTAAGGGGTGAAGCAGGTACAGTTCAAAAAGTACAAGTCCCAAAGCCAGGTCTACATATATTAAAAGTCTCTACAATGTCAGTCAGGTACTTGCCAAGCACTAAGGATATTAAGAAAAATAGAAGATAGTCCCTCTCAGTCAAAAAAGATAATCTTCTGATTTCTATTCCTTAGCTCAAACAATTGCAAAAATAAAATGAAATAAGATCATTCAAATAAAAGAAAAAAAGTATCAGCTCAGAGATGTTTCTCAATATTTATTGATAAAAATCATATCTTGCTATAGGTATAGGATCATGTAAATATATTGGAAGGACTTCAAATGCCATCTAGCCCAAACTCTTCATTTTACAAATGATGAAACAAAGGTCATAGAAGAAATAAACATTACAGATAGGATGTGAACCCAAGTTCTTTAACTCTATAGCCAACACCCTTTTCACTGCACCAATCTCCTGATGACTTAGCCAATAATAAGTGTACTTTGTACATGTTGAATTTCAGCGATGAAAGACATGTATGTAGTTTTGTTCATTTTTGCTTTGGGGATTTGTTTTCGTGGGCATTTTTTTGCTACAGAGAAGTGAACATATTATAGTCTTACGTATGGTGTTTCTAGCTGGCTGCTACCTTCATAACTTCAAATTAAATTGAAGAACTAAGGGCTCACTAACTTCATTATTAAAATATGGAAAATAATACCTGTCTCTTGAGAACAGGGTCACTTTCAGAATTGAGCATGTAATAAATCACTAGGAAATTATGAAATGCTATGCAAATGCAAAGCATTATTTTTAATAGAACCTAGGTTTTCATGCAAGTGAATGTGGCCCTCTAGGCACACCCAAGGAAAGATTTAGTATGATCTTCAGGTTAGTTCCTTTTTCTATAATTGGGATCCCAAGACTAAAGCTCTATTTTAGTCAGTACCTTTTTCCCTCTCTTCCTAACCGTCACACTAACCTTTCCTGTGTACTCTCTTTCCAAAGTGGAGCCAGGAGGATTTCGAATGCTTACAATTCAGACACCTTATACTGAACAGATTACTTACTGGGATTTGTTCTGTGGAGTTTTCCAGCACCTTAGTCAGCACCTCTATGTTCTCTGTCACTCCAGTGTCCATTTTCAGCCATTCACCTAAGTTCTCAGTGGCATTCATTCATTCATTCTCCAGTCACTCCCCCTGCTTTCTTCTAATATACCACAACAGCTAGAAGCTTGGCATTCACTCACTATTTGTTCTATTTTCTGAATCTAAGCCAGACTCAAACCATCAAATAACACATTCATAGCAGTAAGGCCATTCTCTGATACTATTAAATGTACTTTCAAGCACCTTTTTATTTCTTACAGGCAGGCCTGAAACAACAGGAGACTGGGAACAAATCTTCACCAATGTTTTCTCACCTGTAGGCCTCTTTCCCTCCCTCAGTCTCAAGAACTAACTGCACCTGACAGTTGTTCATGAGGGCAGGGAGGATAATCTTACCATTTAAAGCTTGCTACTTTACTGATGGTATGAATTTCCCAAAATCTTCTTTCTCCTAAATTCCCAGCTCACGTTGCCACGTTTAAGGCTTGAGTTAGCTCCTTGAAGAACCTGAAGTTAGTTATAACCAAGTCAGCATACTATAATGGAAAGACAGCTGAATTCAGCTCTCTTAAATTCTAACTCTGTTACTAACTACAGTTATGGGAATTTTTTAAAATTTTCTTATATTATTCAGGTCTCAGGGATATTCTGCCTATAAATTTTGGTTAACTAAAAGTCTGTTTTAATATTAACCTCACTTGAACAAAGGCTGTCCCATGGGAGGTGAAAATTTTACTGTACAGCCTGAAGTATTCCTTAGATAAAAAGCCAGAGAAAGAATCTCAACTGTCCCTGACTCCTTAGTGAAAGGTAAATTCTCCTCAATCTGTTTGTGAATCCTCTAAAATGTAGTTTAATCTGTAACCTAATTTGGTTTACCTTATTGTTTGAAGAAGTTTGGCTCATATGGGGATGTATGAGATTAGGATTCTGTTTAACTAAATTTGTTCAACTTTATGACCTTGGAGGAAGTATGGGCTTATGAATCTACTCGTTAACATTTAAAACCTAAGAGGAATAGGCAAGATTGCCATATGTAAATGGATTATTTCTCTGTCACTCTGACATATTTCACCTATAGGAAGCCTTGTAATACTCCTCGAGTTTTTCAGGTTTGCTCTGAGGCCTGAACCTATGATGGAACATAAAAATGAGACCTGGGATTTAACCTCCATAGTTTCTGCAGTTGTAAATATATCACTTGGCAGGAGTTCTAAATCATATATACACAAACTGTATATAAACATAAATATTCCTGCACATGTACATTTTATACACAGATGCGTACATGCACACACACACACGCACACACGCACACACACGCACACACACGCACACACCTCCAGAGCGGTGTCAGAACACAGAATCACAGATGAAAAGCAGTGTCTGCCAAAATGAAAGAGCTTCTGTTCAAGATGAAAGAAGCTATTAAGCCCGTTTTCACAGAAAATTCATACTTAGAATCCCTTAACTGGGGAGTAGTTTTACAATTATTGGAAAGTTCACCACAGCACCAAAAGCTTAAAATTCAGAGAATCAGCACAATTTGTACATAACCAGAAAAGCTTAAAGTGGTAGGTCATTTTAAAAGGACAGAGGAAAATGATCAATATAGCTTCTGTTTCCCTTACTGGAGTATTTCCATGAGAAATATTTGAAAGTAATAATTGTTTTTAGAGACCCTTTTCACTTAATGTTGTGCCCCTTTGATTGATAGATAACATTACTGAATTTTACTTTTATCCCAGTGTATTTTAAAATATAGAATAGCAAAGTGGTACATTGGATAGAGTGCTAGACCTGGAGTCAGGAAGATTTACTTTACTAAGTTCAGATCTAAACTTAGACATTCACTAGCTGTTTGACCCTGGGCAAGTCACTTACCCTTGTTTGCCTCACTTCCTCATCTGTAAATTTTGCTAGAGAAGGAAATGGCAAATCACTTCAGTATCGTTATCAAGAAAATCCCAAATAAGGTCATGAAGAGTTAGACACAACTGAACCACAAAAATTTTAAATACTATGGTCACCAATTCCAACAACACAGATCCTTTAAGTATTTTTAAGCTTATTGCCAGAAGAAATAACAAAATTATCATTAATTTCTAGAAACCTGCTATTACAACCTTGCAGACAGAAAAAACAATGGTTGACTTCGGTGATTTTTTTTCCAGTAAGATTTGGGGAGAGAATTTGAAAAATGGGTATTTGGGGAATACTACAGTCACAGAGAACATTATAGCTGTGGTGGCAATTATTAATATAAACCAGCATTGATCAGATAAACATCAAGCCATAAGAAAATATACATACACATATAAATCAATTGTATTGCTATCCTGTTTATTGAAACTGTTCGTTTTGTATGTATTTTTCTGGATATGTTTTGTTGACAAAGAGATATGGGTTATTAAGTCATTTTCACACATTATATAAATAGAGAATCTTCTTAAATTTGTGTCTACATTTGCTGGTCAAAAAATTTATTGCTGCATTAGAGTATGTCTTTTTGAACTGGTAACTTGACTAAGTCCCAATAGTCCTGCCTCCAGAAGAAATAACTTATCTTTCAATATTAGGGCTTTCTACTTGTATAGGTCTCTCTGGTTTTGCCAGTTGTCTCTTTTTGTCAAGCACTTGGATTGTATTGAATATCATGTACAGGGAAGAAGGTCACTGTCAGTGACCAAGGCCAATAATCTATTCACGAGAGGAACAAGGAATAGGTAAGATGGCAGAAAATCCTCTAGAATCAAGGTTAGGGGCAACAAAAGATTTTTGTCAAGAAAAAGAGATTATAAAAGAAATACAGAGGAGTTGGAAAGAGCATTTCTATAAAGGGCTTGAAAGGGATAAGCCATTTCATTCTGGAGCAGTCAAGAAAATGATAGTAAGTTAGAAAAGTGATGGTAGAACAAGGAAAAAGGAAGAACAAAGTAGGTTGAAAAAAAAAAGAAACAGGTAGAAAGTGGAAAGGAACGTGTGTTGTTGTCTCCACTGCCATAATATAATTTGAGACCTTTTCTACCCTCTATGCCTATTGCCACCAACCCAGTATATTAGCTCATTAATTGCTCCACCTAACCAGAGGATTTCTTAATTCAAGTCAGCTAAACTTTATTATGTTCTGTATTCAGGGCACTGTGTTCCACAGCTACTGAGCATACCAAGAGAAAAGAAAATAGCTCCTGCCCTCAAGTTATTATTTTTTTTTTTGTAGATGCTCTGAAACTTTTTATTTTATTTTTTAAAAGAGACAACAATAATTTACGTCATTAAACAAACCAGAAAGCTGAATGACCTTCTTCCCAAGCCCCAAAGCTGAGCCCAAGTACTGGCCCCATCCTACTCCCCTGCCCTTCAGTGAGGCTGCCTCCAAGCCTCTGCCTGAGGAGTGAATTCCAGTTGTCTCTTTGAAAAGGTGAAAAAGGGACCAGGGAGCTGCCTCTTTCTCATTCTCCCTTATGGTCCAGTCTTCTCCCATAACTCTGCTGTTTTCACTGAGTAAAGATCCAGTTGGGCCCCAGAACCTGGCACCCTAGCAGCATCACTGCTTGCACAAGAGGCTAGGAGTCTCTTTCTTTTATTAGCAAAAAGGCAAACAGACACAACGAAAACCTTAAAAATATGGAAATAACATAACAAATGTGGCCACCTCAAAATCACACAAGCACGAGTAGCAAACCCCTTCTTAATTCTAGTTTTGGTCCTGGCTTCCCCAGCCTCCCTATCACTCCCCCATACTGATCCTATTCTAGGTTTGTTTTTTTTTATTTTTTTTTAAATATAATTTCATAAATGTTCCATAAAAATACTATTGTTCTTAATCAAACACAGATATTGCAATATGAAGAGTAACTGTTTTTTCCTCACTCTATAAAATATGAAAAGGTTATCACACTGGTTAATATAGAAAATGCCAGAATCTCTAAGTATCACCAAAACTGGTACCAAATGAGCAAGGTGGAGATTTTACAGAATGCCAGATGTTAGGATGGGACTTAGGAAGACATTCCTCCTGTTCAGGTCTTCAGTGAAGTTTCTCTGTCAGTCTCTCCCACCTCTCCACCCCGCCTCTCTAGTCTAAGCTGTCTGGATCAGCAACGATGTAGAGTCAGGCCTCTCTACGAATTCTTAAGAAGCCTGAAAGCCAAACCATGTTTAGAGAAAAAAAAAGGGCAACTTGATGCTCTGATATTGCAGAGCCAAATATTCCTCCCACCCTCAGGTGCCCTCTAGGGATCATCTGGGTCTCCAAACACCCAATAATCCAGAAGAGGAGGAAATCCTCACTTAGACTGAACCATTGAACTGGTAAAAGCTCCCACCCAAGGGAGGGCACTGAGGATAGTCCTCTGGGCTTGACCTGCTCTCTTTGTGCAAGGAATAAAGATTCCACCTTATTAAAAAAAAGGTGACGGGGAGGCCTAACTGCTAAGGAATGCTAAAGAATGAGCAAGCCTCTTCTCTTGTCCTTCCATGTGGAAAAGGTGACTTTTGACCCCAGATTTGGTTTCAGGCCCAGCCAGGGTTACCTTCAGTTCTCAGAGAGGGACAGTGCCAGGGCAGCCTGAAATGTAGCTTCTTCATCAATGTTGTAGTCCACAAAGGTGTCACAGGAGAATATGTGTCGATGGAGGAGGTGCTGCAAGAAGCTGGCGCTCTTGTAGCTGGGATCGCCCCAGGGCATGGCTGAACAGATGGGGCAGACCATATGGTTAGGGTCATTTGGGTGATTCTCCATGCAGTGCTTTACCAGCTCCTGCTGGTCCAGATTGTGGGCTTGACTGTACGGACACACAAAGATGGATCTGTTTGGGATATTATTGGGAAAGGCTGGGATGCTGGCACTACTGGGATAAACTTGGTACAGTTGGCCATCTGCTCCTGGACCTTCATGCAGGAAGAAATGTGTGACCTCCTCTATGCAAGAGTCAGCTTCTTGCTGTAGCCCTGGCATGGAGCCTTGTAGGATGACAGCTGCTTTTCCACATTGGAGGCTTTGTCCACTTTCTTTGGGTCAAAGAGCATTCAGCAGAGTGGGCTGAGTAGAGATGGCATCTGGAGACATGGCTGCAAATACTCCCCACAGAATGTGTGTCCGCAGGTGCCAATGGCCACTGGCTGGTGGTAGACCTCCAGGCAGATGGGGCAGCTGTACTGGGCCTCCATGCTGCTCAGGCTGGGGGTGCTGCTGCTGCTGCGCCGAGACCACCAGGCTGTGAAACATTGCCATGGCCAGCCAGGCTCTTACCTGCTGGCCCCTCATGCAGCCCTCCCTCGCTCCTGGTCCGCTGTTCAGGCTTGGGCTCCAGCTTGTTCCCTGTCTGGGTCTCTGGCTCTCTCCTGCCCTCAAGCTGAAAAATTGTTTCAGGAGAGAATTAGATGTACACAGATTATTAAGTAAAAATATCTAGAAAGTAACTGGAAAGGAAAACTTAACAATTTATTGAGGTCTTGCGTAAAAAGTGGCAATAAAGCTTAGCCTTGTAATAACCTAACTTATCTTCTTAGGTGAATTATTTCTCCCTATACAATTGATCACTTCCAGGATGTATGTGTACATACACATATATACATACATATGTGCTTGTATGTATATATATGTATACATACATATTAATACATAAATATCATAGATCTGATCGATGTCTTCCTATTGTCCATAAGATAAGGTTTAAAATTCATCATCTGACATTCAGGTCCACAATAATCTGATACAATTCTGCCTTTCCATCTTGGTTTCATATTATTCCTCACCATGGTCCTAATCCTACATCTAGATTACTACTATTCTCTAAACTTCAAATATATGCTACTTCCCCCCATTTATGCCTTTGCTCATAATTTTCCCTATGCCCTCCTTTATTTTTTAAATCTATTGAATTAATATCAACTCTGTAAAGTCCATTGCAAATACCACCTATCCCAAAAAGGCTTTCCGGATTCTCCTCCCTAATTAGTAATTATCTCCATATGGGTCTCAGTTGGGGCTTTCTCTTGTACCTCTCTAAATTGCTTTCTCACTAATATCATACATTTTAGTTTCCTATTTTGTGTTTTATCCCTCTCTTAAGCTCTATACTCAATTTTTCCCACATTTTTATCTAATTTTTGGATCTTCTTCAGTGTCTAACATACTCTGCACACCATAGACATTTAACAAACATTTTAAAATGTTTTTGAATGAATAGATTAAAGGGAGTAATGATTAAAGAAGCAGAACAGAGCCTGACAGAATGAAACTAGTAGCCTTCGAGAAAGATGTGAATAGGAATGGTGGATAGATGATGGAAGATGAATGACAAAAAAAAAAATGTGGAGAAGAGACTAGCTAGGGAGGAAAATCTAATGAAGGATAATAATAGTGATAAGTGACATTTATACAGTGTTTTGCTGTTTAGCAAACTGTGTCTCATGCATTATTATCTCGTTTGGCCTTTCCTCTACTCGCAGGCAGAAGCCTTGAGAGAAGGCCTTACAAAACCACAGCAAAGACAATACCCTGGAGAACTTAACTCTTTCAACTATGAACCCCTTATGTTCTAATTAATGATTTCCTCATCTGACCTCTTATACTGGAGCTGGTTCTATCTAGATTTCAGCTTCCTCCCTAGTTTACTCCCTGACCATTTTCTTACCAGCACCAATTATGTTACATGCCTCCCACTTCCCCAACTTTCCAGTTCTGGAGCCATAATCAAAAGAATCTTACCATTGCTACGGAAAAGGAGTTAACACTCTAATATTCTTCTTTGGCTAAATTCACAATCTGTATAACTTTTCAAATGAAAATATCTCTCCCTGATGATCTGTCCCCAATATGTGTTGTTTCCGTCTATTAGAACATAAGTACCTTGTAAACAGCAACTATCTTCAAATGTTTATTTTTATCCCTCATACTTATCATAAGCTTGGAATATGAGAAGTACTAAATAAAAGACTTTTTAATTATTATTTTTAAATCAACAGGTATCTACTCTCTCTCTCTCTTTTGCCTCTGGACTGGTTTAAGAAAAGAATGGAAACCAGAACAACTGAAAAACAATATGCATAGTCAAAGAAAACTAATCCCTCCACTGACTATGCACAAAATCGTGTGATTGACTGCCTATGTAATCCATTGCCTGATTCTATATCATCCATCCTCTGTAACGTTGTGGGACTACCAGTTAGGGGATAAAGTGAATGCCAGACATCAGAGCTCACATTTCAATTAGGCATGTATTCTACCCATACTATCATGACTATCTATTGCCTGACCTAGCAAGGAAGCACAATTTTTAAGTTTCTAAGGTGAATTGCTGAATGCTTATTTTTGTAACCAGAGTGCCAGAGTCTCAGAACCAATAGGACTCTTTCCTCATTGATCTAGACCATTGTCCAGGACCTGCAGGAGCAATGAGTGGAGCTGGTGAGAGCATAGGAGAGGAGAACTCTTCAATTCCCTTCCACTTTTTCTTCAAGGCTCCCTACACTTATATGACTGATTTAATGATAATGATCATTTTTAAAAAATCTTTCACAAACCAGGGTCTTGTCTTCATAATGGGCTATATTCCCAGCATATGATACCAAGAATAGTATAGTAGTCTTGGAATAGGACAATAGAAAGAAAGTTGTATCTGGAGTCAGAGGAGATGGGTCTAAATCCCCACTATACTGCATAAAGAGTGACCTATTACATGCCTGAAAAAAGTTACTTTGTTTCTTAGAGACTCAGTTTGCTCATCTGTTAGAAAGACAGAGATAGAAACACACAGAGACACAGAGAAAGAGACAGATATGTGAGAGAGAGAGAGAGAGAAATATATTTCTTCAGTCTCTCCCAATCCCTGCTTCCCCCACACCCGAAGGGGCCTCAGAGAAGTCTTTCTTAAAAGAGAAAATGGCAACACATCCCCAAGTCAAGTAATGGAGCCCACTCCTGCGAAGGCACCTGAATTCAAGTTATAAAATCTCAGCATCAGAGAAGGGTAGGGCAGTAAGCTGGAGAGTGCTGTGTCCTACTAGTCATTTCCACTTTACTCAGCTATCTAGGAACCTTGCATATTTCCAAATGCTGGGATCAGAATTCTAAGTTAATGCACTAAGAGGCAGTTGACCAGAATTACCTCCTCCAATCCAGAGGAAGACTATGAGTGTTTGAATTAACCTGAACACCCTTATAATAAGATTGTCTTGCTACCCACCATGACTGGGTTGGATGTAATCCTTCCTGAGGAAGCATAGGACTCACTAATGCTCATAGAGCTCATCTAAGACTTAAAAGAAGGCATTACTACTGATGCCTATTCTTGAGAACATCTGGAGAAAGCTGAGCTGGATGCTGAAGGACCTAAAGCTCACTCCATATGAAGACTAGTAGAAGGAAACGGACATTATTTGCCTAGAGGAAAGAAGAGTGGGGGGTGAGGGGAACATGATAGTCATCTTTAAGTATTTGAAGTGGAAGAGGAGTTAGGCTCATTCTATTGGACCTCAGACAACAGAACCAACATCAATTGCTGCAAGTTGCAGAAGCAGATTTATACTTAGTACAAGGGGAAAAAAAAACAACTTCCTAACAATTAGAGCTGTCCAAAAGTGGAATAGACTGACTGGAGAGATTGCTGGTTTCCCTTCCCTAGAAGCCTTCAAGCAAAAACTGACTCACCACTTGTCAGGGATACATATCATGCAGAGAGCACTGGTTATTCAGGTACCAGTTGTTTATTTCCAGGGTCTCTGCAACTCTGAAATACTATATTTCTTTGGAAAACGATTAATCCAGCTATGGTATCCAGTGAGTCAGAATATTCCATTGATTGGATTTTTACATTCCTCAACCATTCTAGATAATATACAGTACGGGGTCTATAAATTAAATAATGAGGCTGCATAGAATAGAGCAATAAATATAGTCCTTGATGAATACAAATCACAAATTGAGTATAGATGAAAAATAATAGAGGCCAAAAAGAGAATCAGAGAGAAAAATCTTCTTTGCAACATGAAATTCTATATATTTAATATATCTGTAGTCATTTAAATGAGTTTTACTGAAATGTTTACTTGGCAACATTATGCATACATCTATTATTGGGAAAAATATTTAGGAAATATTTTAGAGAAAATTGAAATATTTATCAAAGTAAAAATAACATATCCTCTTATATGGCTGCCACTGTGGATTAAAGTCATATGATGAACACACACACACACACACACACACACACACACACACATTCTACCTTTGGTAAGTCATTCTATAATTATAGAGTATTAACAATATGCTGGTAAGAAAGGCCAGCTAAGGCTTATATAATTTGTTTTTTAAATTAAAAGATGAATTGAGTGAACATAATTGGACTTTTAAAATGCATTTATATCTGTATTTTGATTAATGATAACGTTCTCATCAATACTCTACCACTAAACTAATAATTCCCAATTTCCTGGTCTTTAGATTCTCATTAACATCCTTATATTCTCTTTCCCCTGTAAGTCCTATTTAATTATAGCGAAGTCTGTCTTCAGCCACAGCCCAAGAGAAAAGCAGAAAAATGGTTGCCTAGCAAAGGTGAGCTTTAACTAAAGGTCATATAAAATTGTATGAGAGGCCTAGGAGATACTTGGAAGTGGTAACTTACGACAGAGAGATGGTCTTTGGGGAAGTGGCCCTTAGCTCATGTTTGAATGTGGCAAAGGTGTTGTACTGCTGTAGTAATATAAAACCTTTTACATATTTTCTTCCTTACAAAATCATTTTGTTCACAGCGGGATTAAATGGATATCTCCTAATGATATTTTTTTTCATTTTCCTGTCAAATTATAATGCTTAATACTGCTTTCAATAATGTACTGTGTAAATCTAAATGATTTATGCTATTATGATGACAAGAAAGATAATTCTAAGGCTCCTTTAAAAATAAACCTCTGATAGCATTGCCCAAATCTAGTAAGAGAAACTTTAAGAAAAAGAAATGACCTTACAAGGGAAAGCTCACAGACATTTTTAGTAGAACACAATACTAAATAGCAAATCTTTACCTGACTGGTCTTAGACCCTACTGTCATTGGCCTGTGATATCAAACTTCGCTCTATCTTTGCTTTTCTCCTTCTTGGGAAAGTAATAGCCTAGTGTCTGATCAGTGAATGTAATCTCCTTTTACACCAAGATCTGTCACCCTGCTGAATGGCTGAGTTGTGTGTAATCATACCAGCTTTGCCTTATATCAGATTGACTAGCCCAGAACAGCTAATGTATTTTGTTAGACCACTACAGAATCCAAGCTCAAATGTTCAATAGAAACCTTGATACTTTGGTGCTTTTTAGGAAAAAAAAAAAAACTATGCACAACCTATTCCATCTTCTCAAATGAAATTCAATAGTTTTAATTTGTATTTTTCCAGGTACTAATTGGAATCACTAATCCATTGATTGTTTTCCTGCCCCCCTGCTCCTCTTGGCAAAAGTTTTACATAATTTTGCATATAAAGTAACTTATGAAGTCACATGAATTAAAAAAAAATAAGTTCATTTGAATTTACACTAATTGTAAATCTTAAATGATTTCAAAAGGACACAGCCAAGAAGCAAATTCTGGAGATGAAATCATAATGATTCTCCAGAAACCTTTTCTAAAACAGCAGCCATCACTACAACTTCTTGGCAATGTAAAGGAACAGCCGAGTATACAGCAAGAAAAATGAGCAGAAGAGGCAGCCAACTCCCGGACCAAAAATGGGAATGAAAATCTCAAATGCTTCCTGGAAATTTCCGTTCCTTTCTTGCTAGGCAGTAACATGTTAGGTGGTTTACGAACATCTCTTGGAGAAAAAAAAAACAAAAAAACCCTCCTTTTCAGTGCTTGCTTGTATTTCCTGAAATGCCTCCTATCTCGATCTCATCTATGTAAAGTCCCCCTCTTTCCTTTTCCTGCCCAAGTCAGAAGTAGAGTTAACCAATATTAAAAGGGAAAAATAACAATATAACATCTTTCAAAGAGCTATAGGAATATGAGTAGACTGAGCCTTGAGCATCTTACAGAATCAAAGAATCTATGTGCCAAATATATGACTTCAAGGGGTCATCCAACCTGTATCCAAACAGGAATCTTCATAACATACTTGAAAAAGGAGCATCCTCCCTCCCCTTGAAGACCACCTGAGGCAGTTTAAACTCTATTCGGAAAGTTGTATTAGGAAATTTTTCTGATATTGAGTTGAAATCTATCTCTCTTTCACTTCTACTAGTTAGGCTCTCTGGGACTAAGTAGAACATGTATTGATTCCTCTTTATTGTGAGAGTACTTCAATTACTTGAAAACACTTGTCATGGTCTCCAGAATAAACATCTTCATTCCCTTTTGCAACAGTAGCTTGTTAGAAGCAGATGTTTATAACTTTTACCACTACCTCAGCTAAGTTACACAGGGCATGATCTTGAGGTCTCTTAAGACCCTGGCCACACTTCTCTGGCTTTATCAACATTCTTCCTAAAGTGTGCCTAAAGCCTAAAAACTTACACAGGACTCCAGAATTTTTCTAAGAAAAGCAGAACAATGTTATTTAAATGCTACTCTCCAAAAGTACTATTTTAACTTCATTTCTGTTGAACCTGGATGACTAGAAATGCTTAATGATATATTTCTTGTTCTTTCTATTTGTTGTCCAATGTTCATTGCTAAATGGTTTATTCATTGCTAAATCTAGTTTAACAGGTTTAATTCCAACTTCTTTGCAGGTTCTTTTACCCCTGAAATGATTTTCCTCCTTTGTAAGGCGTTACTTTTCCTAATATTATGATATTCTTGGTAATGCTTTGAAAGTGAGTTTGTACTCTAAGGTATCATTACTTTTGGCCGTCATGTCTCTGTTTGGCAAGGAAAAATAAAAAGAATTTTGTTGGCTGAAATGATTTCTTGGCAGGTTTTTTTTTTTTTCCTCTAAGCTGTTGGCTGTAACAAGAATCCTGCCAAGGGCTTTGTCACTTTTCCTGTTAATTCTCAGTTCTCTTCACTATCTACCTTCTCCATCTCTCCTCCCAACTAGCACAAAGTTGAGATTGTTAGGAAGAAATGAAAGATATAGTCTCTCTCAGTGTCTATGTCTTTTTCCTCTTTTTCTTTCTCTTTTCTCCCTACAAAAGGAGAGTAAAAAATGTGTCTATATTGGGAAGGGTGAAATTCTATGTAACCTCTTTAAAAATTAGAAATGATTCTGTGATCTACCTTTTAAAAAATATTGTTTTGCCAATGTTGCATTCCATACCTTTTACCAACTATCACAGATAAATCACTTTGGCATAGTTTCTCAAAACTTATTTCTAAAAGATCTTATGCCTTTAGAAGAAGAAAATAATTTTAAGCAAAGGTTTCAGAAAGTTGTAAAATGGTTTGAAGTTAAGTCAACAAGAATTTATTAAACTCCTACTATGTGCCAGGCTCTCTGCTAAGCTCCAGGGATACAAAATAAGGCAAAAATAGTCCCTCATCTCAAAGAGGTCACAATCAAAATTCAAACTATTTTTTTAAAATAAAATGTGCAAAGAATAACTTAGAGATAATCACAAGCAATAGCATTAAGACCAAACATAATCATTTTTAGTATCATCATCATATCTTTGTCTACACTTTGAGCTATTGCCTTATTTTAAGCACTAACCATCTCTCCTAGACGATGGCCATTGTATTCCACTTTTTTTTAAATTTTATTTTAGACTCAAATGTCAGAATACAAATTCAGAATAGAGAAAAGAAACAAAAACATATCATAAGCTTAAATATTGGAACTTACACACAAAGTTAGAAAGAAAAAAAAGCATATGTGCATGGCAGAACATGAGTATTCAAAATATGTAACAATAAATTTTCATTTCCAGAAAGTCTGTAAAATAAATAAAACACATTGTGTTGAGAATTGTCCATGTTTTCTTTGCTTCCTTTTGAGTTTTCTTTTGTTGTCTGCCGTGCACGTTTTTAGTTTGTGCTTTCTTTCCCTCCACCCACCCCTCCAGAAGGCTACAATAAAATTTAGATGTTTCTCTACAGCTATAAATATACACATACATATATAGACACATACTTCCCCAAACATATTCTTCTCCTGATCTTTGTTTTCATGTTTTTACGTATCTCTTGTTTCCTATCCCTCCTGCCTCCTCTACTTTACTCCTACCCACTACCTTGCCCTTCTATTACTTGCCTACACCCTCCAAGGATGCTTCCCTTCATGTCCCATTCCCCTAAATCTAAACACCCTTCTATACCCCTCTTTTACCTATTCCCTCCCCGTCCCCTGTAAAGATGCCTCCCTTGTCCTCTCCCCCTTCCCTATGCCCTTTACATTTTATTTCTTCACAATTTAGAAGACTTTTACACTCTTCTACGTATATATATATAGTTCCCTCTTAAACCCATTCCCGATGAAAGTAGATTACCAGAACTATCAGTCCTCCTCCCCATCTAATTCCTCAGTATCCATTCTTCCTCTTGCACCTCATTTGTATAAAATGATTGCTCATTTTAGCTGTTCCTAAATGGTTTTCTTTTTAAATTCGTATCATACTCAGGTTTACCTCAAGCTTTCTTATTAGCTACTCAGTTATTAATAAGAATCTTAGACATACATTTTATATTATGTATACAAATATATGTGTGTATATATGTGTGCATATATGTGTACATGTGTGTACATGTGTGTGTGTGTGTGTAGTAAACAGTCTGTCCTTATGAATCCCTTATAATCAGTCATTGGTATGTACCTTATATTTTCCTGGTATGTCGAATCTTCTATTAAGTTCAGCATTATCTATTCTCCAGATCTCCTCTGAAGATGAAACCTGGTCTTCTCTATTCCCATAATACCTTCTATGGTTGGATTTTTTCTCCTTTGTGCATTTTTTTTGAAGTAACAGCTTAATTTTTGTAGTCACCTCTAGCCCTGGGGTATGGGAAATGGTACCTCTTGCCCCAGATCTTCAGTTCTCTCCTTTGACCTGGAACCAAAAATCTCCAACCTCCTGTAAGTGCCCACAGTCAGAGGTTTTCTGTCCCTCTGCTTCTGAACTCACCCAGTGTGTGCTGGTTCCCTCTCACCCTCGCCACTTTTTGCAGCACAGCTGAGTCCAGCAATCCTTAACAGCAGAGGTTTCTTCAATCTTCCCAGGCTCAAACACCCAACTTCCCTCACTATCCGGGGGTAAAAATTCAATGCCTGGGGCTGAGGCAGACTCTCAAACTAACTAACCCCAGTGCTTGACACCTGTTGTTAAAAGAAAACCTAGCCTGGAGGTGTTTACTCTTCACAGGGACCAAACCTTGTTCTGCTCTCAAATTGTCCCAGGAAGACCCTGGATGTGCCCCCTCTAATACATCACCACCCATACTTTGTTCAACCTAAGGTGCTATTTTAAATCTTTTGTGGGGGGTAAAATCTTGAGAGCTTGGAATGTCCTGACCTACTCCATTGTCTTCCCAGAATCCTCTGCCTTGCGTTCCACATTCTACCTTCACCCTTAGCACCTCCTCATATTAGCCAGTCCTTTCAGTACTGACCAAAGTAATCCTTTATTCATGATTTCACCCAGGCCATTCACCTGAGGGACATATAATGAATTTCAGCTTTAAAGCCTTCATCATCAGTTTAAATCATTTCACTTATTTTCCCCTCTACTAATATTCTTCCCAATATCCTATCCAGTCCTTTGGGGCCAGTGTATTGTACATTTCCTTCTATTCATTCCTATCCTATTCAATATGACATACTAATTCACATTACAGTATCAGTCTTATCTCCTCCTCTACATTTTAAATTCCCTGAACACAAATCGCTTCTTAGTATCCCTCATACCACATAGTAGAGGTTTAAGAAATATTTGATCAAGATTGTAGAATGACTAAACAGATGTCAGCACATCAATTTAACCATAAGAAAATATAATAAATTAAATATAAATATATTTATCAATATAATTTAAAATAATTATATAAAATATTATAATAATGTAATATGTAATAAGCATAATAAATTAAATATAAATAACCATATTTAATCAAAAGAAATTATGAATTTGAAAAATTCACAGAAACACAGAGGGATTTATCTGAAACAAATCAAAGTGAATTAAGTATACCCAGCAAAATAATAAAGAGATTTGACAATAAAATTAAAGAAAAAGAAAATGAAGTCAAATGGTGACTAATTTTTATTGGTTTGGTTAAACTTATTGCTTTCTTTTTGTTTTCTATTATAAGACATAGCTTGCTGAAGAGAAAGGAGGAATATATATTCAGTAATAAAAGTGAGGAAAACATAAAAGACATATAATTAAAAAAGAAAAAAAATAAACAAATGAATAGACAAGTAAGCAGAATGATCTGTTTCAAATGATAAATCTTCCCTGAATGGATAAGGATAAATATGTCTCTTTGACCCTAGTAATTTATTCCCATTACTACCTTTTTCTTCTTCACTGTGCTAAATTCACTTACCATTATTCTTGAAACACATACATTGGTCTAATGTTTGTTCATTCTGCATGTCATTAATATTCATGTCTACAGCAATATTGTCTGCTTTATATCTTCATCTCCAAGACAGGACCCTATATATTTAGCTCATTTTGCTTACCAACAATTAGGAATAAATACGACCTTAATAATTGATTGAGATGATGATCAATATTCTTCTTATGATACCTTATTAAACAACAATTCTGATTTCAAATACCTTCCATGTCCCCCTTTCTTTAATCTCAGTTCACTTCAACATGCATTTCAGTGATTCAGTCATTTCAATGATGTCCAGATCTCCACAATACCATTTGTGCTTTCCTTGGCAAAGCTAGAGAAGTGAATTGTCATTTTCTTCTCCAGATCATTTTACAGATGAGGAAACTGAGATAAACAGGACTATGTGACTTGCCCAGGGTCACAAAGCCAGTACATGTCTAAGGACAGATTTGAACTTGGGTCCTCCTGATTCCAGGTGCAGTACTCTGTCCATTGTGCCATCTCATTAATAGCAGGAGTGTTTTTCTCAACCCAAAATTGGGTCACTAATCCACCATGGACTGATATCCATTAAGCATTTTTGCTTATTTTTAATGCAATTTTGTTTCTTAATGGGAAGAACTTTATTATCCATTAATAGGCCCATGTGACCTGCCTGGGTCACATGGAAGCCTGAGTCACATGAATCAAGTCACATGGAACAGGAAGGGGTGGAGCAGGAGAACAGAGTGGAGAGGAAATTGGTCAGAGAGCAATCAGAGCTGGGAAAGGCAGCATGTAGCTTGAGTGGGAGCCTGTTTGTGATTTTGTTTAAGGGAGCTGCTTTGTGGGAAGTCTAACAGAGGGAAGGCTTGGGGGTGTTAGTGTCCCCTACATTGTTATTGCATTTGGATTTCTTTGTTACTATGATGGATTTGGCTTTCTAGTGTTTGAAAATGTTTTGGTCCTGTCTTCCATGTGGAGAGTCTGTTGATTTTCATAATTCAGAATTGCACTGGTATATTCATAGTTGCGATATGCGCTGTGAATATCATATTGGCACTATAGGACTTAGGAAGGTTTCTAAAACCACTTTCATCTAAACACAAGAAGGTTAAACACTCCTATCCACACTCACCCATGCACTCATACATGTAAGGACTGTGGCACAAAAACTCAAAAGGGAAATAGAGTCAAGGAGAACAGAAGGGGAGTTGGGAAAGAAATAAAGAGTAAAATCCTTTAATCCAAGGTAGGAAAGTGAAAGAGAAGAGGAGAACAGAGTGGAACTGATCCTTTAATTTATAGACCACAAGTGTTAGGCAAGCTCCTTCATTTTTGCCATTGTCTTTTTTATAAAGTGAGTGGTCTGGTCAAAGAGAGGAAAAGCATACAAGAGGACAAAATAAAGGAAAATGGAGAAAGACAAAAAAGGATTAAAAAATAAAGTTCAACAATTTCTCACATTGAAAAAAGATATTTGAAAAATAAATATAAAACTTCTAAAGTGAAAATGTATAAACATGCACAGAGCTGAAACGAGAAACTGTAAAAAAAATCTATTATGCTTCAGCTGAACTCAAAAAAGTGCATGTAGAGTGATTTCAGATGACACAGTAAATTCAGGCATGATAAAATGGATTAGCAGGGAAACTATTAGTTTCATATGTCCCATAGATATCAATATTTAATATATACATGTAGAATTTGCATACCTTTCAAATATTTAAAGGAAAAGTTAAGTGAATATTGGAGATAAATAGTAAAAATGTAATAGTGGTTGACTTTTATATACCTCTTTCAGACCTAGACAAATTGATCCAAGAGATAAAAAAGAAATAAATTAAGATTCAGATAGAATTTTTGAAATATGAGAGATGATAGATCTCTGGCAGTTAGCTGGTACAGAAAGTTTAACACACTTTTCAACTATTTAATACAGTGCTATATATGCGAACTGTAGCAATAAAACAAAAGTGAAAATCAAAGGAATAGGCATTGGAAAAGAGGAAGTAAATTGTTGCTTTGGGGAGACAATATTATGATTTACTTAGAGAACTGTAAAATAGTTAACTGAAATTAATTGAACAATAACTTCAGCAAAGTTGGAAGATATTTTTAAAACTCACACAATCAGCTCTCAAGTATATTATCAAGAAAGCACAGGAAGAAGACACAATGAAAAATTCTATTTAAAATAATTACAGAATGTACAAACACAGCATACACACATGAACTATCTGAAAACAACATACAGAAATAAAGATAAGCTTTAATAATTGGAGTACTAATTATTGTTTATAAGTAGTACTAGCCAATTTAATATATCAAAATATTATTTATTTATTAATTTAGTGCTATACCAATTAAACCACCAAATGATTGCTTTTATTGAATACTTTGAACTTGAGGATTTTTGTTGTGCATATTTTGGACTGCTGTCTTTTACACATGGTCTTTCTAAAAAAGACTAGACAGTAATTTAAAAAAATATATTATTACAACATGTATTTTCTCTTCTTACAGAACACACCTTACCAAAGATCTTTTTTTTAATCTCTTACAATAAATATACAAACTATAGCAGAACAATTTGCTAGATTGGCCATATCTAATTCTGCCTGTCTCATTTTGGAGCTTGTCTTTCACATTTCTAACAGGAGGTGGTGACATACGTCACCTTCAGTGTTCTGGTGTCATGTTTTTTCTCTATATTAATCAAAATTTCAAAATCTTTCCAGGTTTTGTTCTTTGTGAGTTTTTCTTTTTTTTTTTTTAATAAAAATCCTTAGACATTTCTACCCTTACTCCTATGAAAACTTTAATTTAATTACTGGGTCACATCTCCTTATCTCCTTACTTGCCTTTCTTGTGTTTTTATTCCTGAACTTGTTTCTAAGCATCCTGCTCATTTGGTTTTGTTTTTGGTTTTCTGTTTTGTTTTTTTTTTTGCAGGAATGAAGAAGACCAGGGTTCATCTTCTTTCCCTTTGCTGAAAGACTATATACAATTTTTTTCACTAATGATTAAGCTTAAGTTTGCAGGTAAGTTATTTTCAGATGAGACCAACCTCTTTTTCCCTTGGAATGCTATATCTCTTTCTTTCCTTTTATTTGCCATGGCCAAAGAATAATCTTGGATGAGACTGACCAGTTTTCCTTGGTATAAGAATGATTTTCTGACTGACTGATATGTATTCTTTAACTGAATTCTGGCATTTTAGTGACAAAGTACCTTGATGAGTTTAAGCTTTAATTCTTTCACTGTGCTTGTCTTTTTTATCCTATCCATTTGAATTTCATATATTGTTTCTTTTGCTTCTGGATGATTTCACTGAATTGTTTTCTATGAAATAATATTCATTTTTAAAATGTCATTTTTTTTCCTCTATATAGCTCCTTGGTAGTTTCTTGTATCTTCCCATTATATTTTCTTGGTTTGTAGATCTCTCAACTCTTCTTCCAATCTATTCTTTGGGATTTTGTTTGATTAGTTTTTTCTTCTTTCTCTGAATTTTTGTGTTCCAAACTTATCTTTCTCTTTTCCATGGAATATGCTATTTTAGAGATGTTCTGTAGCTAAGATCTCTACCCTTTTATCTGATTACTTCCTTGAGAGCTCTAATTCCTGTCCTAATTTCTGCTCTTATGCCTTCTATTAATTTAATTGTTGCTATTTTGAACCATTCTGGAGCTTCTAGTATTTGCTTCATTGATAGTTCTTAGAAGAATTTGCAGTAGGATCTCTCCCCTTTGAGGATTTTTAGAAATATTCCCTTCCTTCCAAAGTGTCTGTTCAAAATATCAGTTCTCTTTTTATTAGTCTTTCTGTGGAATTGTCTATATTGCATTCCTGTTTATGACTTCTTGTATATAGTCTTCCAATTATAATTGTCTTGTCAATTCTTAATGCTCTCTTTCTTCTCTAGTAGCTTTCACTTTTGCACAAGGTACAATGTAAGGATGTTCACTGAGTGGTATAATCTGGAAGAGGTGAGCTGATGATAATAAAAAGGAAGAATGGTAAAAACACCTACCTAGAAGTGTTGTTGTGAGTGTCACATGAGATAACATACATAAAGACATTGCAGACCTTAAAGTGTTCTTTCAATGCTAGCTAAGATGATGTAAAGGTGGTTCCATTGCCATTCAGGGATCAGGTACAAGCTGAGGTGGTACAGAGGAAAGATTCACTTGTATTTGGAGACTCCACTCATAGGGTAGGCCTTTTTCTCAGATGAAGGTAGTAAGCTTCACTGCAAGATCACTTCAGGCTAAGACTGTGTGAATGTTTGTGTGTGTGTGTGTGTGTGTGTGTGTGTGTATGTGCGCGCACACACACACACACACACACACACATATATATATGTATATATATATATACATATATATATATATATATATATATATATATATATATACATATATTATTTAGGAAGCTTTATCTGGGGAGGATCTCAGATTGAAGACAGGATTTAGCAATGGGCCAGTACAATTGGAAATTCAGGACTTGAGAAGAAATAGATTAGGGGAAATGAAAGATAGAATTCTGACCCAGCCTCTTAAAAAGAAGCTGCTTTATCCAGCTCCTAAATTGTCTACTGATTCTACTATGCTCCAGTTAAAAAGCTAATAAGTGGGTCATAATGATATTTATGTACAGATTAATTCCCCCATTTGTATAAGTTTGACACCCCTGATCTACCACACAATGCTCAAATTTGACAAAAATTGCATAGCTCTTCATCCTTATGGTACTGTTTACATAGGAGGCAGCTAGGTGGTACAGTGGATAGAGCACCAGTGCAGGAGTCAGGAGGAACTGAGTTCAAATCTCACCTTAGACACTTGACACTCACTAGCTGTGTGACCTTGGGCAGGTCACTTAACCCCAATTGCCTCTTACTGGGTCATCTCCAGTTATCCTGATGAATATCTGGTCCCTGGATTCAGATGGTTGTGAAGAGAAGTGAGGCTGGTGACCTGCACAGCCCACCCTCACTCAAAACAGAGTAAAGTGCAAGTCATGTCATCATTTCTCTGATGGCATTGTCTTCTTCAGCAATGAAAGATGAACACACACACATTATTTACATATGATGATACCATCGATGTGTCTAATGTTAAATGCACTCAGTTTAGTATGTGATCTTACAGTGAAATCAAGTAATAAAAAAGTTTCAGCTCTATTTATAATTCCAAGAAGAAAACATTTGAAAACAATACTTTTTTTACAGTTAGATATTACATATAATCTTAATGTTTAATGCATTATTAATATTTAGGAAATATTTTTCTTTTTTTCCTCTTTTTTTTGAGGCAATCACGCTCAAGTGATTTGTATAGAGTTCTATAGCTAATAAGTGTCTGAGACTGGATTTGAACACAGGTCCTCCCAACTCAAAGGTTAGTGCTCTATGTACTGCACCATCTAGCTGCCCCAGAAAGTATTTTGTTTGGAATAATGGGACTTCATTCAGAATTAATCTAAGATAGAATTCAGCAGCTTTATTTTGACATTATCTCTTCATTGAACAGCTCATGACAAATGCTATAATTGAAATAAATATTTTCTTTGGTCAATTCCCAAAGATGGATTACTGTCTGGCTCCGTTATCATTTCACTTTCCATAAATAAAATGTAACCGTAAACTCTTGATTAAAAGCATATGCCATGGACAGAGAACTAGCTACAAAACCAGGAAGGCTGGAGTTCAAGGTCTGCCCCTGTCAGTCATTGAAAATATGACCCTGACCTCTCAGAGGTGCCTGAAACTCACTAGGAATATAAGTTGCAGAGGAGGTACCAGCCTACACTGGTAGAAGGCGTTTCCTTCTTGGGATTTTCTATATCAGTGAGATAAAAGCCCTAGTCCCTTTTCCTGTTCTTGAGGCACAGGGAGCTTAAAGATAAATAATTCAACAACCCTCCTAATGTAAGAAATTTTTTGACATTATACTTGACATATAATCATTAAACATCTAGAGGAATAATTCCAGTGACGTTGAGCTCACTATTTCAAAAGGGAAATTGGTTGTTGTTAAAGGCATTATATTGAGTTTAAATTTGTCTCCCTATGATTTATATATGTTGGTCCCGGTTTTGTCATTCAAAATTAACTCAGAGTAAAGGCATTTACTATTTTAGAGGCGATCTCATAAAAATCTATGAAGACAATTATCATGATACTCCCACTATGTCTCTCCAGATCAAACATTTCCATTTTCCTTAAATATTACTCACACAGCAACTTTTCAAAACTTCTCAACACTCTGATCAACCCTCTTCTGAAGATTTTCCAACCAGTCAACGGCCTTAAGATGTGCTGTTCAGTATAAAAACTGGTGCTCTAGATGTAGTAAGATTGCATAGAGTGAAGTAGGACCTTCTTTGATAAAGACAAAATATTTCTCTTAATATAGTGTAAAACTCTCTTAAGTTTTTAGCAGCATCACATCCCAAAGGTAGTTCACAATGATCACATGATCAATGAAAGCACAAAGAATTTTTCATATGGACTATCAATAAACCAAATCTCTCTCATCCTGCCTTTGTTTATTTGGATTTTTGAGACTAAAATCCAAACTCAACATTTAATCTGGATAAATTTGATATTGTCTGTTTCTCGGGTTTGTGTCATCTGAATTATAATCATCGTTCTTTCTATGCATTCTTCCAAATGGATAGTAAGAAATATTGAAAATGGAGGGGGGGGGGGGAACCTACCAATTTTTGTCCAGTCTTGCAAAAACAACAACAACAACAACAACACTGAGACATAGATAAATTCATGAGAAACATTCTATCTCTTTATTTTTGGAGTGCTTCATACATCTAACAAATACCACTGGTGTAAAATGTTGTTTTTGTGCCTCAGAGAGCACTAGGTTTAAAGTTTGGGGAAAGGAAAGAAAGAAAGAAAGAAAGAAAGAAAGAAAGAAAGAAAGAAAGAAAGAAAGAAAGAAAGAAAGAAAGAAAGAAAGAAAGAAAGAAAGAAAGAAAGAAAGAAGGAAGGAAAGAGAGAGAGAGAGAAAGAAAGAAAGAAAGAAAGAGAGAAAGAAAGAAAGAGAGAGAGAGAAAGAAAGAGAGAGAGAGAAAGAAAGAAAGAAAGAAAGAAAGAAAGAAAGAAAGAAAGAAAGAAAGAAAGAAAGAAAGAAAGAAAGAAAGAAAGGAGGGAGGGAGGAAGGAAGGAAGGAAGGAAGGAAGGAAGGAAGGAAGGAAGGAAGGAAGGGAAGGAAGAAAGGAAGGAAGGAAGGAAGGGAAGGAAGGAAGGAAGGAAAGGAAGGAAGAAAGGAAAAAAGAGATAGAAAGAAAGAAAGAAAGACAGAGATAGAGAAAGAGGGATAGAGAAAGAAAGAGAGAAAGATGAAAGAAAGAAAAAGAAAGAGAGAGAAAGAAAGAAAGAGAAAAGAAAGAAAGACACAAACAAAGAAAGAGAGAAAGAAAGAGAAAAAAAGAAAGAAAGATCTGGTTAGGTGGAGGGGGAGACAGAAGGAGACATCAGAGAAATGGGCTGTTTTCTCGACCCTCCTGGCCTAAGAGTGATTATCCAGAGTAACTGTTGCTCTTTCCCTACCAGCTTAATGTAGTTACTTTTTATTTCGCTCTTTCTTTCTTTCTTTCCTTATCTCTCTCTTTTTATCTCTCTCTTTCTCTCTCTCTTTTTCTCTCTCTCTTTCTCTCTCTCTTTCTTTCTCTCTCTCTCTTTCTTTCTCCCTCTCTTTCTCTCTCTCTTCCTTTCTCTCTCTCTCTTTCTTTCTCTCTCTCTTTCTTTCTCTCTCTCTCTTTCTTCCTTCCTTTGCTCACTTCCTTCCTATTCACTGAATGGGCATTACATCACTCTAAGTGACTACCTGAATAGGTCTTAATCTAAAAAAGGCCAAGATCTCTCATTGCATCTTGGGCCTTCTCCAGTCATCCTGATGGAATATCTGGTCACTGGATCCAGATAGCTCAGGAGGACAAAGTGAGGCTGGTGACCTTGCACAGTTCTACCTCATTCAAAACAAAATCAAGTGCAGGTCATGTCACCATTTCTCTGATGTCATGGCCTTCCTCTAAAACAAAGGACAAACACAATAACAACAACAATAAGATTTTTGTGCCTCTAAATATCTCTTCCTGCTAATCTGCTAACTCATTTGGTGCTGTCCACTCATGTCCATCTTTTTCTGACCACCACATTACCTAGCTTCCCTAACGTGTTTGACAGTTTTAGAAAATAACAATGTCCTTCATCCTCTAACATACACTGACACAAAACACTCCAAAGACCCTTTCAGCTCTAAGTCAGTAGCTTCACTTAGGAATAAGCAACTTACTGTTTATCTGACTTCTCACTTAGTCTGTCTACTAAAGGTCCTAGAGAGACAAATAATAATAACAAAACATGAAAAAACAATTGAATCATGAAGGCAACTTAGAACATCAGCTTAGCCTAGTAACTAAGGTTAACTTTAGGGCAGGTAGATGGCATTTTGGGGAAGCTAGGTGATACAATAGATAGAGAGACAGGCCTGGAGTTAGGAAGACTCATCTCCCTGGGTTCAAATCTGAGCTCAGACTCTTACCATCTGGGTGACCCTGGGGCAAGTCATTTATCCCCCTGTTAACCTCACTTTCTTCATCTGTAAAATGAGCTGATGAGGGAAATGGCAAAACACTCCAATATTATTACCAAGAAAACCCCAAATGGGATCATGAAAAGCCACGCACAACTGAAAAACAAGTGAACAACAACAAAGTTAGGTTTCAATAGAACATTAATGCTGACCGAAAAGTTAAATTTATTAATGGATTACTCACTTGTCAGTATTTATCATGCCAAGCAATGATTTGGCTGATATTTTTTTTATTACCTGACATAATTTACCAGTTATTTTCTTAATCTTTAAACACATCCATTAAAAGAATTCAAAATGGCAACTACCTACACTGTTGAATTTCTGTTCATTACTTCATAGTAACCAAATCTGACAGCCTGGTCACAAATAAAGTATTAAATAGTAACCAAGAAAATGATAATCTAATATGAATAGTTTTTTAAAAGAAAATGAGAACTTAAACTCCAACCACATTAATATCATTTATCAGAGTCCTTTTTCAAAATGGACATTAACAATGGGCACAAGGCAATGAATTTCTAGATAGTACAACTATTAGTTAATATCATTTGTGTGTTATGTTCTATTATCTGATTGCTGAAAGTTCTTGTCTAAAATACCTATAAATCTCAAACTATATAAGTTTTTATATTACTCTAGAATTACATGACAGAAAACATTTTGTATGCAATCATAAATGAGAATTGAGTTTGTTCAAAAAACAATGCCACCAAATAGTCATGGAATTAATTTATTTCTGTTCTAGACAGTGGAAATAGTCAAGCAAAAAAATCTCTTAACTGCTTATCCATAGACCACAAATAATTTTTTACTCCTATAAAGACAATGTGTGGATAAGAGAAAATACAGAGCTATTACTAGTAAATTTGACATTTGGGGGTAGGGTTAAGAAAAAGAACACTAGACACTTTGGGGCCATAACCCATTGTCATTTAATCAGAGATCTTTTAAAATTTCAAAGTATTGATTCATTCAGCACAAAGCATAAAATTCAAGTCAATTTAATTGATTAATCAGTATAGAACTATCTATCAGACTCTGAGAAGCAAGCAATTCTGTTCTTTCTTTTTTTTTAATATAGTACAACCACATATAAACAATTCAAAACCTAGCAGTAGTTTTGGCTTATACAGATTCTGTTATAGCAATGGGAAACAAGATCAGTGAAGCAGGGGAAAAGGTAGGAAACAACAAACCACAAAAGATCCCAGAAAAGGGAAACCATAGATGAGGACTGAAGGAGAGGAATAAAATTAACTTCTAATCAGGTCCAGTTTCCACCCTGCCTAAAAAATAAATGAGAACCCAAGGACATCTTATAATTCCTAACATTTGATGTTGTGGTTGTCCTTCATTATCAAAGATGACCATGACAGAAAGATGATGACATGAGTTGCAGATAAGAAGAAAAATATAAATCACAAAGAGGCAACTTAGGTATTTGGCATGTTATAGTGGAAAAATCACTATATTTAGAATTAGAGAATTGGCTTTAAATTCTACTTCTGCTAATGTAAATTGATGAAACTGAAAATCAAAGAAATTAAACTATTTGCCCTAGATCATCCAATAATCAAATCTGGGAATCAATCCCAAATCTTCTGATTTCAAATTTAATGTTCCTATTGAACAGTCTTGGCTTAGTGGAATTATTAACTAAATGATGAATATAATTTGTGTTCTCTGCAATTCCTAACCTTCTAAAATTGCATATTCCCAATTTTAAAATATAAACAAAGATAGCAGTAGTAATAGTAATAGTGAATAATAATTACATTATGGAATGAAAACTATTATAATATATTAATACTAATTTTAATGAATAATAATTCTATATGATAATTGTTGTATTATAAATAAGTGAAACATCCAAAAAGCTAACTTTAACTCCCCTAAGTAAATCTTTCATATTTTGTGGGTGCTCTTTTTAACTAGATAAACTAAGGGTACTGTTTTTCTGTTTTTATGGGATCAAAAAAGTACATTTTAATTTTTCCCCAAAAAATAGGGTGAATTACCAATGTAATACCTTTAATGTTGTGTGACAACTTCCGTTACAAATATAGTCATTATTTAGAGTGCTTTATTTTGCATTATAACTTAGATGTCAACAGAATTAAAATTTGCTGTGGAGTAAATGTATTAAAAAAAGTATTAAGTAATACTATTTAACCCTCAGTGATACATAGGTAGAAACTGATAACCATAATGCATTTACATCTGTATGTAGACATGCAGAAAGAGAGAAAATCCCCGTATCTTGGCTTTGAAAGTTAATATCAGAAGCAAAGATCAAGAAGTAGAGGCAGTAACCCGATCAAAAACCCAATATTCTCCTCCAAACAACTTAAAATAACAAAATAGAATTCTGGAGTGACAGAATCAACAGAAAGTTAAGGTGAAACATTTTTACAGCCCAGACTAAGACAAATTAGGAAGTTACCAAGAGAGGTTTGCAAAACCAGGATAGGGGATGACCCAGAGTGCATAGGAAAGCAGCACGAACAGCAAGCCTTGGAGGTGGCTGCTATGGCAATTGCAACAGTGGCTTTGGTAGCTGTCAGTCCAGAGATGGTAAGGAAGTCAGACAGCTGGTGAGAAAGAAACTACACAGTACCCTTTGCTGATGCTAGGTTCAGGACTTGGCACTGTTTGCCAAATATATTGCCATGTTCAATTCTGGGTAGCAATTTCAGGGCAGAGAGGAGCACTTGGAGTTCATTACAAGGGAGCAAGGGCCCTTGTTCCAGTTCCAAAGCAGAGAAGAATGCTAGCACTTGCACTTGCAGATGCAGGACAACAGTCCAAGGGCCAAAAGAAGTGCAAACACTTGTGGTTGCCCAGGAATAAGGACCTTTCTTGGGTAAAGACCAGAGCACACACCAGAAGAGCAGTGACCAAATCTCTCCCCTGATTATTCCACCTTAGAAGCACTGAAAATGTACAGAGCCCCCAGAACTAGATCTGCAAATAGCAAGAGAGAAAAAAACCTAAAGCTGGGAAATAAAATAATTCCTCGTGGAGGTGTGAACTGATCCAACCATTCTTGAGATCAGTTTGGAATTATGTCCAAAGAACAACTGAACTATGCATGCCCTTTCATCCTCCCAATCCTACTACTAGGGATACACATCAAGAAATCATAAAAAGGGGAAAGTACCTACATGCGCAAAAATATTTCTTGCAGTCTTTATCATGGTGGTAAAATATTAGAAATTGATAGGATACCTATCAATTGGAGAATGGCTGAACAAGTTGAGTTACATGAATATGAAGGAAAATTAATAAGAAATAATAAGCAGGCAGGTTTTAGCAAACATTAAAAGATTTGCACAATATGATGCAAAGTGAAATGAACAGAACCAGGAAAACATTACACATAGTATTAGCAACAATATGTGATGATCAACGATGAATTAATTACCTCTTGTCAGCAACAAAATGATCCAAGACAAGCACAAGGGACTCATGATGGAAGATTCTATCAACATTCAGACAGAGAACTGATAGACTCTGAATGCAGATGAGGCATACTTTTTTCACTTACTTTAGTTTTTTTAGTGTTTCTTTTTAATATGTTTCTTCTTTCATAACTATGGTTAATAGGGAAATAAGTTTTACATTATTGTACATGTATTAAATTGTACCTATGTTAAATTGTCTGCCATTTTATGAAGAGGGGAAGGGAGGGAACAAGGGTGAAAATCTGGAATTTAAAATCTTCTAAAAATGAATGCTATGAATTATCATTACAGATAACTGGGGAAAATATAATTGAAAGAAAAGAATGCCTCAAAAATTAGAATTAGTCAATTGGAAGGTAATGATTCCATGAGATATCAAGAAACCAAAAAAAAAAAATTAAAGACTGAAAAATACAAAAAGAAATATGAATTATCTTATTAAAGATTAACCTAGAAAACTAACTTAGGTAATAATAACCTAGAATTATAATAATTCTATCTAGAATTATCTCATAACTCTAACTAGAACCTCTAAATACCTAGAATTAAGTTAGAAAATATAGAAAAATGACATGGAAAAATAGTTTAGCAATTATTGGACTACCTGAAAGCCATGATTTAAAAAAGAGGGGGGAGAAGAAGTGAAAGAGAAGCCACGAAGTCGCCTGAGCTCTCACTAGTTTCCCTCAGAAACAATATTAAATCAAGTGTCTAAATGGAATCATGTATGACAGAACACACAAAAAGATGAAGTGAAACAATTTTCCATCTTAAGGCAACTTAAAAGGACTTCAGGAAAGTTCTCTCACTTGGAAGAAAAAAAGGGCCAGAAGAGCATAACCCAGTGCAGGTGGTGTCCAGGCAAGCCTGAAGTAGACTCTTAACCACAGTACAGATCAGCAACTGACATTCCTAGGTCCTAGCTCAGGAGGCTAGTGGTGCAGTAGCCAAGCTGTAAGGATTCCAGTCTCACTGAAGATGGCAAATTGCAAGCCCAGAACCCTGGCAAAATAGGCCACCTTACCACAGTGGGCAAGCCACAAGTACCTGAAGTCCTTGTGTGGGAAACCAGTGACCAGGCCCCCAGAACAAGAAACATAGGATACTGCCCCCTTTGCCCCAGGAGTAGAGCTCAATTTTTGAAAATGAGCAAAAAGAGTCTTAACTATAGAAGGCTACTATGGCAACAGGGAAGATCAAAGCACAAACTAAGAAAAGGAAAACAATGTCAACATATGTACATGTGAAACCTCAAAGGGTAATACAAACTGGTCTCAAGCCCAAAAAGTCCTCTTGGAAGAGCTCAGAAAGGATTTTAATAATCAAGTAAAAGATACAGAAGAAAAATTGGGAAAAGAAATGAAAGTTATACAGGAGAATTATGAAAAAAAGGTGAACAGCTTGGAAAAGGAAGGACAAATATTGATTGAAGAAAACAAACCCTTAAAAATAGAAATGGCCAAATTGAGCCTGGGGAGAGTCAACTGAAGAAAACAACTCTTTTAAAAGTGGAATCAGCCAAATGGAAAAGGAGGCACAAAAGCTAACTGAAGAAAATAATTCCTTAAAATTTAGAATTTAGCAAGTAGGAGTTAATGACTCTTATCAGATAACAAGAATCAGTCAAACAAAATCAGATGAATGGAAAAAAGGGAATAACATGCACCCTCAGTTAGGTGTAGAAATTTTTCTTACACTAAAAGGTAGCAGGAGTGCAAAGGGGAAAGTGGGGTGGGTACTGATAGAAGGAAGGGCAGATTGAGGGGAGTGGCAGTCAGAAGCAAAATACTGGTGAGGAGGAAAGTGTGAAAAGAGAGAGAAAAGTATAAATGGGGGGAAAATAGGATGGAGGGGAATATAGAGTTAGTATTCATAACTGTGAATATCAATGGGATGAAATCTCCCATAAAATGGAAGTGGATAGCAGAGTGGATTAAAAACCAGAATCCTGCAATCTGTTGTTTATAAGAATCCCATTTGAAGCAAAGAGATACAGAGTAAAGATAAAAGGCTAGAGCAGAATGCATTATACTTCAGTTGTAGTTAAAAAAAAAAAAAAAGCAGGAGTAGCAATCTTGATCTCAGACAAAGCAAGAGCAAAAAACAGATCTAATTAAAAGAGATAAAGAAGGAAATTAGATCTTGCTAAAAGGTACCTTATACCTGAAGCAATGTTAATACTAAAAGTATACCAAGGGGTATAGCATCCAATATCTTGGAGAAGTTAAGTAAATTAGAGGAAGAAATAGACACCAAAACTAAACTAGTTTGGGGCCTCAACTTCTGCTTCTCAAAATTATATAAATCTAACCACAAAATAAATAAGAAAGAAGTTAGGGAGATGAATAGGACTTTAGAAAAGCTAAATATGGTAGACCTGTGGAGAAAATTAATGGGGATAGAAAAGAACAGATATTTATAGACATTTAAAGAGCAATTAATTATAATACTCTATAAATAAATTGGAAAAATAGGTGAAAGAGTCCTACCAAATTCCTTTTATGACACAAATATGGTGCTGATACGTAAACCAGGAAGAGCCAAATCAGGGAAAGAAAATTATAGACCAATCTCTGCGATGAATACTGATGCAAAAAATTTCAAAATTATTAACAAAGAGATTACAGCAATCATGGGATTGGTACACTACGACCAGATGAGATTTATACCAGGAATGTAGGGCTGGTACAATAGTAGAAAAACTATCAGCGTAAATGATTTTATCAATAACAAAACTAACAGAAATCATATGATTATCTCAGTAGGTGCCAAAAAAGCTTGCTCAGGGCCTGCCCTGAGCTGTCGCCTGGAGCTTACCTCTCCAACTGCTCCAACTGCTTTACCAGTCTTCCAACGGTTCCAGCCCCCTCCTGTGGGGGAGGGGAATGACCAAACAGTGCACCCAAGGAGGCTGCTTACTGCACTTTATTGCTTACCCCGAATCCTCCCGACCTTCCCGTGTTCCCCCTTATATGCCCTGCCGTAGCTCCTCCCATGTTCCACCCTGGAGGCAGAGCTCAGCTCCGGAAGGGGTGTTCCCAGCACCCAAAGGTGGGTTCTCACCCCCGGGTGTCTCCGGGCTCACCAGGAGGCCACGGTCCAGAGCTCGGCCCTCTACAAAAGCTTTTGACAAAATATACTACACATTCATTAATCATCAGTTCATCACCCATTGAAAATGTCAGGGACCATAGGAATAAATTATTTTTCCCTTGAAATGATAAGTTGCCGTGGGTGACCAGCGTGTGCAGAGTGCTTCGGTGAGCCCTGAGAAGAAAGACCCTGTGCAGGCACGAAAGCAAGAGATCAATCCGTTTATTCAACTGAGGGTCAGGGTATTTAAGGGCTGTAACCACAATCACGTGCAGGCTGAGTTCATCCCATTACTTCACCATTTCATGACATTACTTCACCATCCCATGACTCACCCACATCCTTATACACAAAGCAAGTAACAAAGCTTATCCTGCTCCCGAAGCTAGCTCCTGAGTTCCCAGGCCCAATTGCAACTTTCTGCAAGAACATCAGTATCTGCAAGAACATCAGGTTCTAGGGTCATGGAGAGCTTTTGCCAAGATTTGTGTAAACACAAGTCCCACAGGAACAGGCTTCACCTCAGCTGGGGCTTTGATCATGGGATTTGCACTCCCCTTAGTCCTCTACAATAAGTAGTGTCTATCTGAATCCAGCATCAAACTTTATATGATATGGGGATAAATTAGAAGCATTCTCTATAAGGTCAAAAGTGAAACAAGGATGTCCATTATCACCACTATTATTCAACATTGCACTATAAATGTTAGCTTTAGCAATAAGAAAAAGAAATTGAAGGAAATAGAATAGACAATGAAGAAAGAAAAGTATGCAGATGATTTGATAGCACACTTAAAGAATCTTAGAGAATCACCTAAAAAATTACTTGAAAAAACAATTTTAGCAAAGTTGCAAAATATGAAATAAACTCACATAAATCATTAGCATTTATATACATTACCAACAAAGTTCAGCAGCAAGTGATATAGAAACTTCATTTAAAATATTTGGGAGTACACCTGACAAAATAAATCAAGGAACTATATGAACATAGTTAGAAAACACTTTTCATGCAAATAAAGTCAGATATCTTGGAGCTAATATAATAAAAATGATAATTCTACCTAAATTAATTTGTTTATTCAGTGTCATGTCAATCAAACTACCCAAAAATTATTTTATAAAATTAGAAAAAGTAATAACAAAATTCATTTGGAAGAACAAAAAAGTAAAATAAATCAAGGGAATTAATGAAAAAAATGCAAAAGAAGGTGACCTATGTCCAGATCTAAAATGATATTATAAACTGGCAATCATTAAAACTAAGAAATATAAAGTGGTGGATCACTGGAATAGGTTAGGGGCACAAGACACAGTAATCAGTAACTATAGAAATCTACTCTTTGATAAATCCAAAGACTCCATTTTCTGGGATAAGAACTCACTATTTGACAAAAACTTCTGGGAAAACTGGGAAATAATATGGCAGAAACTAAGCAAATACCAACCTTTCACACCTTATGCCAAGACAAGATTGAAATGAGTACATGATTTAGATATAAAGGGTAATATCCTTATGAAATTAGGAGATTAATGGATAGTTTACTTGTCAGATCTATGGAAAAGGGAAGAATTTATGCTCAAACAAGAGATAGAGAACATTATGTAATGAAAAATGAATAATTTTTCCAAAAAAACAATTACAACCAAGATTAGAAGAAAAGCAGAAAGCTAAGAAACAATATTTACAGGCAGTATTTCTGATAAAGGCCTTATTTCTTAAATATATAAGGAACTGAGTCAAATTTGTAAGAATACAAGTCATTCCCTAATTGATAAATGATCAAAGGATATGAACAAGCTATTTTCAAATAAAGAAAGTAAAACTACCTATAGTCATATGAAAAAATGCTCTAACCCACTACCAATTAGAGAAATGCAAATGACAACAACTATAAGTTACCACTTCACACCTATAAGATTGGCTAATATGACAAAAAATGAAAATAATAAAAAAAAATGTAGGAAAATCAGAACACATGCATTATTGGTGGAGTTGGAGCAAATCCAATCATTTTGGAGAGCAATTTGGAATACCTAAAGGTCATCAAATTGTGCATACCCTTTGATCCAGTCATAACAATACTAGGTCTGTATCCCAAAGAGATCATAAAAAAAGGGAAAGAGTCCACATATACAAAAGTATTTATAGCAGCTCTTTTTGTGGTGGCAAAAAATTGGAAACTGAGAAAATTCCCATCAATTGGGGAATAGCTGAACAAGTTGTGGTTTGTGAATGTAATGGAACAGTATTGTTCTATAAAAAAGACACAAGAAGGATTATTTCAGAAAAGACCTGAGAAGACTTATATGAACTGATTCTGAGTGAACTGATCAGAACCAGGAGAACATTGTACCCAGAAACTACAACATGGTAATGGTGATCAACTATGATAGACTTAGCTCTTCTCGGCAATATAATGATCCAAGACAATTCCAAAAGACTCATGATGGAAAATACTATCCATATTCTCAGAAAGAGCTATGGAGTCTGATTGCAGATCAAAGCTTACTATTTTCACTTTGTATTTTGTTTTTTCCCCTTACTTTATGTTTCCCTTCTGTTCTGATTCTTCTTTCACAACATGACTAATGTGGAAATATGTTTAACATGATTTTACATATATAACCTATGTCATATGACTTGCTTTCTGGGGGGAGAGAGGGGAAAAATTTGGAGCTCAAAATCTTACAGAACTGAATGTTGAAATCTATCTTTAAATGTATTAGAAAAAAATCAAATACTATTAAGTGCAAAGAAGAAAAAAATAGCCTAGACATCATATTTTAAAAATTATAAAGAAAAACTGCCCCAATATCTTAGAACCAAAAGGTAAAATAGAAATCAAAAAAATCCATTAAACACTTCCTGAGATCTCCTAATGAAAACTCGCAGGAATATTATAGCCAAATTCCAGAGCTTCTAGGATGAGAAGGTAATATTGCAACCAGCTAGAAAGAAACGATTCAGATATCATGGAACCACAATCAGGATCACACAAGATTTATCATCTTCCATGATTAAGAAGTGAGGGATTTAGAATATAATATTCTGTAAATTAAAGGAGTTAGGATTATGACAAGAGTAATCTAGCCAGCAAAACTATGCATAATCATTCAAGGGAAAAAATGGATATTAATTGAAATAGAGCACTTGCAAGCATTCTTCATGAAAACACCGGAGATGAATAGAAATTTTGACATTCAAACACAAGGTTCAAGAGAAGCGTAAAAAGGAAAACATGAAAGAAAAATAATAAGAGCCTCAATAAGGTTAAACTTTTACATTCCTGTATGGGAAAATGATACATGTAGCACTTAAGTACTTTGTCCTTATTAAGACAGTTGGAAGGAATATAGGAGACACAGGGTATGAGTGTGAGCTGATTTTGGTGGGATGATAAAAAAAGAAGAATGAAGGGGTGAGGAAGAGCCATGTCTTGGGAAAAGGAATAAAAGGAGAAGCAGCACCAAGGAAATCTAGAAAGAATAAACATCACGGAAAAGAGGGTGTTTGAAAGTATCAAAGGCTGCAGAACAGTCCTTCTGGATGGTGATTATGAAAAAAGGAATTAGATTTTGTGGTTAAAAAATCACTGGTAACATTGGATCTGCCCAAAAGAATAACTATTTGCAAGAACCTTCTCTTTTGTCAAATACCGCCACTAAATATGTTAATGGGATAATGTGATTGAAAAGGGGAAGGGAATACGCATTTAAAGTAACTACTATGAGGCAGCTGGTGGCACAATGGGTGGGGCACTGGGTGAGGAGTCAGGAGAGATCTGGCCTCAGATACTTACTTACAAGGTGTCTGATCTTGAGCAAATCATTTAACCTGTTTGCCTCAGTTTTCTCAATTGTAAAGGGATAATTAGAGCATCTATCTCACATAATTGTGAGAGGATCAAATAAGGTAATAGTTGTAAAAGCACTTACTACAGGGTCTGGCCAGTAGTAGGCGCTATATGGATATTTATTCCCTTCCCTACTATTCTAAGTAGTTTAGAAATAGTATCTCAGTTGAAAAACTGAAGTCTGACCAGGAGTTTCTACTGGTTATACATGTAGCTTTCACTCTAGAGAATACCTTATAACATTATGTGATTGTTTGCATGTCAGTTGCAGCCGCTCTGGATGGCTACTAGGGGAGTTTTACTTTACTAGCAAAATCAGCCTATCTCTGATAGCCTAACATCAGTCTCAGCTGCTATTGTTTCTTGGACATTAACGTGAATACAGCGGGAACTGTAATTGAATTAGTGTTAGGGAATTTCTCAGCCTGGGTTCCTGGATAGTCCAAGGAGAATGTCATTCAACAAGTAGATCCACGCACTAGGGGTCAAATAACGTGGCCAAATGAAAATTATAAAGCTTTATGAGCCTGCTAAGGAAGATTACTCATGGAGAGTAACTTCAGCTTTCAAGGGTACAGATTTCATTTTAAAAATTTTGGGGGTCCATTTAGAGTACATGGACAGTATGTAACATTCTGTGGCAATTTAGGATTGATAACACATTTCACAGCAAGGAGTGCTGTCGAGAAAGGAGGATTTAGCCAAGGGAAAATAGGAGTTGGAGCTTCTGGGGGAATGTTTGCTATTCAGCTGGAATGGTTGGTTATTAAAATGAGAAAACATTCTCTGCTCAAGGACAGACAAAAAAAGAGAACCTGACCAAAAACTTCTACAATTATTAAAGAAATCTGTTTGATCTAAGACAGCAGGGTTAAAGTAACTTTGTTGAGACAAAACCGCAGGTGTTTCTTGTCCAAGGACAACAAATAGTTTTTACAGCAATAGATAAGACCATCTGTTTTTCTATGACCTTATACAGTTTGTTATATTTTATTTTTTCCTTCATTCAGCATGGGAGACCTCCTGGTGTGGAAATTCTTTTAACCAAATGCAGACTGAATTTGACTGAGCAAACATCTAGGGAACTGTCTGAGTCACACAGTGATTTAGTAACTTGCCCAGGGTAACACAGCTAGTAAGCGTCAAAAGAGGGATGGAATATTTTCAATATTATCTCTCAATGAATTCATAAGACATGTGTTTGCTCAGCATCTATCCTTTTGTGTATTTGGTTATTTAACCATATCATTCAAATGCATATTTGACTTGCAACAGCATGATTTCACCTAGTAGTAAATGTGTGGAAGAGGGCGAATGGGATAAAAACGAAATCTAATTTATTTCTCTAAGATGAATGCACAGGAAATCATTATTTAGTCTTTGGGATTTTTTTCCTACCTTTCATATTTTAACTGATAAATAAAACTCTTTACTGAAGACTCTGTAAATCCCCATTTCTATCATGTTTTGAGTCTCATTATTAATTTTTATTTAAATAGTTCAAATATCTTGCTTAGTAAAATCATATTTAATGTAATTGTGGGTTGTTATTATATCTTAGGCCTTTTAAAAATAAAGATCTGGGACATTATGGTAACAGGAAATCCTACAGGGAGCTTTGACTAATGATTCATAATGTGAATTTGGCGTGCTGACCTTGCTATGACTCTCTGGATACAATTTATCATTTCAATACTAATGACACTGATCATTTTAACACTAATAGCTCTCTAAAGACTCACTGTAGCATCCTAAGATGATCTCAGATCATCTGATGGTCACATCTCGAAAAGATTCAAGTTGCAGGAACAGAACCTTCATGTAGCCAAGCACTCTCAACCCAAGTGAATTTGGAGTCTCAAAGGGAGCTCCTGAATCACGCAGCCAGTGAGGGAGTAACACAGCTTTAGCTGTTTGGAATGACACTTGACTTGATTAAAAATCTTTAGAGCTTTATAGAGCCCACAGGAGACACTCATAAGGCTTCTCCTCAACAGTTTTCTTTTTTTAAATTCTCCCTGTGGGGATTGAGTGACTTTGATGACGAAAATATTTCCAACTGTATGTAAACATAAGCACTTTATACACTGCTGTTTTCTAATGCGTAGCATACCTTGTTCTGTAGCATTCTGAAGGGGAAAAATCATCTGGAAATTGCTAACATCTTTTATCACTTGGAACCATATTCTTTATCTGACACAGTGTGAAGTCCAAGTCAATTATGACAGCTAAGCCCGGTGAACTGAACAGAGTATTGATAGTTGGGAGCATAGTTTTAATGTCAGTTCTGCCAAAAGTAGCATTGCTTTCAGTTTAACATCTGCAAAAGGGTGCAGATAGTGAAAAAATAATTAAGTGTAAGTTCCCTTCAAAATGCTATAGCATAAGTGGTGCTCAGTTAGTCATAGTTCCTGAGACACTAGGCTACCAGAGAAGACATTAAGGTACTTCTTAAAGCCAAAGAATTTTTCAGATCATTAGCAAACTACTTTTTTTGAAGATACTATTTTCCAAACTTCCATCTAGGGCAAATCATCCTTCTACTCTACTCCCAGTATAACCTCTGTCCTCTCCCCTATCACTAAAGAAAAAAATGTCAAAGAAGAATGGAAGTCTGGGATAGCATAATAAAGACAGTTATCACTGAGAGAAAAATAAATTGGAATAAGACAACCATAAATTAAGACCTGAAGATGGTATTGTAGTTCCTGAAAGTCTACATTTCTGTCAGGTTCAAATTATTGCATAGAGGAAGCAGTTTTATTTTATACTTAGATTTGAAAATTACCAAGATTATACACTACAATCAGGCAACATTTGACTTTGGGGTTCATGCTATCTGTTTGTCAATTTAACCAATTAGAAGCAAGGAAATTTAAAATTATTAGGTAACTTTTAAATTCTCTTACCCAGAACTACTCATGATGTATCAGTGGTCTATACATGGGGAGCAAGTGTGCTAGAGTCATCTACCTGGGAGCCATTTGATAATTTTCAGTATGAACATTTACAGCTCAAAAATCAGCAAAAGTTACAAATTAAGACTTGATTTACTGTTTTAATGATTATCTAGACTTAAGAAAGCAAAGGAGAAAATGTTTAATAGTACAGATTAGACTTAAAAATGTATCACAAGTATATTTTTCTTCAGCAAGCCCATTGTTAAGCACTAATCAGCACACCACTAATTAGGAATGACCAATTCCTATGATAATATATTTTGTCTAGCTGAATCTCCTGTTTGTAACATACAATGATATATTATATCTACATCTCCAAAATTTCACATTTCTTTTAAAATTGCGATTTTATGTGAATTATGTGAATACCTTAATGTTTTAGAGTTTAGAGTTCAATGCCATGAATTACTAATATATGTGTAATATTTCCTTTCTAGGACATCATTTTCAAACTCCTTTCAGAGTCCAGGTATCCATGTCAAAGAAATCACTCAATTAGCACACACATAAATCAAAACACTACAAGTGAGGATGGTACTTGCAGCCAACTTTTGACCTCAAAAGTGACATATCTGGACCACTGCTTAGCCTGTGTGTGAAGATATCTATGGAGGTACTTTGGGGAATCCAAACAAAACTTTAGCATCTGTTTGTTCAGTTTGGAAGTAAAGTTATTTGTTTAAATGATTTTGCATTTTTAAATTAAAGGTGTGTGTGTGTGTGTGTGTGTGTGTGTGTGTGTGTGACCACAGAACTTAGATTTTGGGGTCTGCTTCATTTTTCGCATTGGAGAAGGCTATTCTGTCAAACTAAATCTGCCTAGAGATTTCAACTCTAAATTATGGTGTGCACTCTTTGGGCTTTAAATGCTGCTACTCTGTCTTGTTTATTGCAGAAACCAATGTTCTGGCCTATCCTACAAGAGCTACACATATATAATTCCACCAATGCTCTTTGTTGGTCCTTATAAAACAAGTTGTCAGTGAGATAAATGACCAGTAGCAAATAGTTGTTAGAGCCTTATGGTAGAAAAATCCCTTCAAAATTTTTTTTACCCCTTATTTCTACTGGAGGTTTTGTGGTATCTGATCTTCCTATATAGCTGGTATCAAAAATCACCCACTTACCCTCACTTTAGTGAGGGGAGGGGAAGTTGGGAGTGGTAGAAGGAGGGAGAAAATAAGACAGAAGCAAGACTTGTGATTGATTTCATCAGTGATTGGAGCTCCCAGTGTGCAAATCTCCCAAGTAATATAGAATGGCCAGGTTTCCATATACTTTAAACTCTTAGAGAGTTACCTATGACAGAGAGGTTAAGTAGCTTGCCTTTGTGGCCACACAGATGGTATCAGAGGCAGAAAATGATCTAAAATCTTCATGTCTCCCAGGTCATTGGGCTAGGTCCATGCCATAAGAATTGGCTGCAAGGACTATGCTTTACTTTTATTTTTTTTGCTATAATTGAGAATAAATCTGTAAAGAAATGAAATATTCATATTCATGATACGCTGATGAGGAAACTAGAGCAGGAAGGTTGAGCGCTGCCTCAAAGCCATAGAGTTAGCACTACAATCTGCAGATTCCAATCTCTTATTTTCATTAAGATATTCTGCTTCTCAAAACACAATATTCCTCTTCAGGAGGCAGTTACTACACCATCCTTAGGAAATTCTTTGCACTGAAGCATAAACATGGATAGTTAGTATTAAAAGTCATCTAGAGATCAGATAATATTAACATCTACATACAGATCAAGCTGTGTGTGTGTATCTATGTGTATGTTTTACAATATTCTTTGTCTATTTAATTACTTATTTCAATAGAACCTAAAAGATAATGTGACATGCATATCACATATCAAGGCCCGAAAGAGTAACCAATAGTTAGAAGTTATACTTCTAACTCCAGTCAGCTACTATATATTGTCATTTGTGGGAAAACTGAGCAGAACAGTACAGACTCACTTCAAGGGACCTGTCAATGCCTACCTTTTCTGATCAACTTTAAGAAATCTGAGGGAGCCAGAATGTCCCTAAGAATCTCCAGTTTCTAAGAGGACAAGCAAAGTCACTGATCAAACGTTTAATTGACTCCTATCTTATTGCCTTTTGAACAATAGTAGAAATTGGAGTTAACATGTCATCTGAATATTTTAAAGTATATTGGATCCCCTTGATCAAGCAATGTATGTAACATTTATCCCATGTTATAAGGTTGAATTTTCACTCAAGTGATCAATAAGCATTTAACAAGTACCTACTATATGTCAGACCTTATACTACCAGTGTCTAACACTAAGGATACAAAGACTAAAGGGCATCACAAGACTCTGTCTTCAAAGAGTAATCATAATCACAATAACTAATGTTTATATAGAGATTCCTATGTGCCACTGAGCTCAGTGCTTCATAATTATTATCTCATTTGATCCCTGCCTTTCTGTGACTTTCAGGAGTCAAGATGGCAGAGTAAACAATAAGCTCCTACAACTCTCCCATACTCAACTCCAAACAATCATAAAATAGAGGTCCAAAATAAATCCTGGAACAGCAGAAGCAGGAAAAAAGATGGGATGAGACAATCTTTTACTCCAAGAAACTTGGAGGATTGACAAGAAAGGCCTATCTCACTTGGGTAAAAGATGAGAGCAGCCCAGGATGGGAAGCATCCCAGCAAGCCAACAGGAAGCCCCACCTCAGCAAACCAGAGGGAGATCATGAGTACTAGTGTGATGGAGTAGGCAAATACCAACACCAGGGCCCTCACATGCCTTAGCATTGCAAAGGGAACCGGCAGACTCCAGTTCTGAGAACCACCATGTCCTTCAGCCTACCCCTGGGCAAACAGGCATCCTCTAGCAGTTAGACCTCCAAGTATTTCAGCACAGCCCTGGACAAACAGGTAGATTCCAACCCTACTGGTGCCTAAGCAAGTAGGCAGCTGCCAGCTAAAATCAACCCCAACAGCGTTCAGCATAGCCCAGGACAAGCTGGCAGCCTCCCAAGGCCTGACTGAATATGTTCCAGTGTAGCCACTGGGAAATTCAGAAAAACCCTACCTGGCCTCAGCACACACCAGACACCACCACTAGTACCCCAGCTCAGCACCAGGTAAGCTGCCACACTTCTATGGCCTGCAGCAGCATCAGCCACTCCCTACCTGAGTTCTGCAACACAGCACCAGACATGAGGGTCCCCCATGGGCCTCACTGCCACATCAGTGCAGCACTAGGTAAACAACCAGGGACAGTGCCCCCTCTACATAGCTCAAATTTAAAAGACAGGAAAAAGACCAGAAAAAGGTACTATGCTGACAAAGAAGACCAAGACTCAAACTCAGATGCATATAACAATGTTAGGCAAAACCTCAAAGAAAAAGGGGAAGTGGTTTCAAATCCAGAAAAATGTCATGGAAGAGCTCAAAAAGGAGTTCAAAAATCATTTGATCCTCACAACAACCTTTGAAGGTATGTGCTATTATTAATTCAATTTTTCAGTTAAGGAAACTGAGGCAAACGGAAGTCAAGTGACTTGTCCATGGTCATTTGACTAGTATTAAGTGTCTGAGGCCTGCTTTGAATTCAGGTCTTTCTGCATCCAGGCATAGCACTTCATTCACTGTGCCAGTTTACTGTCCCAATCTAGATTCTCTCAAGGGAGACAACATACCTTTACAATAGATTAAGAACATATAGAGAATGAATACAAGGTAGTTTGACAATAAAGGGACATATTACTGGTCATATCTATGCTGCATTTTATTCTTTATACTAGATCAGGAATACAAACTCATTGTTCCTTTAGCAAAATATGATCTGCTTTACAATGATCCACTTTAATTACAGTCGATATGAATTCATTATTCATATTGGTAAAAAGCAGTGACTGCCTAGACATAAAAATATTGATGTGTGCTGATTTTTTTCCATCATATTTATCCTCTATTTCAATTATTAAATTTTTCTCTAGTCAAAGACAAGTATGCCTGATTCTAATTCCTGGGTGAGATCTAATCTTTTTACCCAGTGACTGATAAAATTTTAAGCTACATAAGTTGGGACAGTTAATTAACATTCTACATGGCAGGTCTAGATTCCCAATTTATTTCAGCATGCTGGAATGCTGGGCTGTAACCAAAAATATTAAAATTAGCTTGGATTACACTTGAAATGCTACTAACTCCCTACATGACAGTGGCCATGGCACATGAGAATGGTGGACTATCACATCTCTAAAGTATCTTCTAACTCTAGATGCATAGTCCTATATAAAGTCAGTCATATTTTACCATAGAAATAATTCTTTTATTGTTTATGGCTTTCCTAATCAAGTATTAAGTATCCAGCCACAGATAAGACCAATAATAAGATCTCATATCTAAGTCAACTGCAAAACTACAAAATGTGGCAGACACGGTTTGAAACTATTCCATATGAATAAGAACTGTGGGGTTTCATTTTTTAATAAGTACAGTATCAACCAAATGTATGACATGGCTAAGAAAAAAAGCTAATATAATCTTAGGTTACATGGATAATAATAACTGACATTTATATAAAACTTTAATATTTGCAAATCACTTTATAGACACTATTTTCTTTGAATCCAGAAACAACTCCGTGAACTAGATGTATCCTTATCCCCATTTTATAAGTGAGAAAACTGAGACTCAAAGCATTTAAGTGACTGCCTGCGTTGACACAATGAGTATTAGAAGAGAGATTTCGGATAGAGAACTTCATGACTCCAAGTCCAGCAATTTATCCATTATGCCATGTTTCTTTTTTCCAAAAGTACAGTGCCCAGATAGTAATAATGATAATAGAAAACATTTATATAATCCTTCCTATGTAGCAGTCACTGTGCTATGCCCTCAACAGCTAATCTTCCCAACAACCTTATGAGATATGTGCTGTTATTATTTCCACTTTATAGATGAGAAAACTGAGGCAGATAGTGATAAATGACTTAGTCACACAGCTAGTAAGTGTCTGAGGATAAAATTGAACAAAGGTGTTCCTAACTCCCAGTCTAGCATTCTATCCACCATATCACCTCGCTGCCCAGACTTTGGGAATTAAATAGTCTCACTCTATTCTGAAATCCATTCCAGGTAAAAATCAGAGCTGAAATATTGATTGCTTTTCTAGATACCATTTCTTCAAAGGAATATTTGCCAACTAGAGTATCCAGCAACAAAGAGCATACAGCAACCAAAATGGGAAAAAGAGTAGAAAATTCTCCTATGAGCAATAGTTGAAGAAACTGGATATATTTAGTCTGGGAAAGAAAAGCCTAAGAAGCCAGTCTGAAGCTGTCTTCAAACATTTGAAGGGCTGTCATATGAAAAATGGAGCATGGATTTGTAGCGTTCCATAACAGCCTGGTCTCTAAATATCCTATCTTTTCACTGCTCAATGACAGCAGCACGGTACATTGCTCGAATGCCAAGTGACAGCAGAGCTCAGGTCCAACTTAAGTTAGATATTTCAAAAAGTAACAGACTGGAAGATTAGGAAAAAGGATGGCCATCACATCTAGCATCAACATGAGTCACATAGGACTGAGGAAAAGCAAGAGGCTGCCATGAGATGTCACTGACCCAACGTGTTTCTTTCTTCCTTTCTTCCTTCCTTCTTTCCTTCCTTCCTTCCTTCCTTCCTTCCTTCCTTCCTTCCTTCCTTCCTTCCTTCCTTCCTTCCTTCCTTCCTTTCTCTTTCTTTCTTTCTTTATCTTTCTCTCTCTCTCTCTCTCTCTCTCTCTCTCTCTCTCTCTCTGTCTCTCTCTCTCTCTCTCTCTCTCTCTCTCTCTTTCTTTCTTTCTTTTTAACATTATGAGCTAGCATTTAACCTGAGGGCTTTTGTTTTGGTTTTGGATTGGCACAATTAGCAAGAAGCAACAATCTAGAGTAATCATTAAGCTAGCTTTTCTCTCTGTGAGATTTTAATATAATTGATTAAGGCAAGAAATAAAAATGTGTTTGAAAGAGCCATGCCAAAGTACAGCTGAAAACTGTTTTGTTGATATAGTTCAGTCCTTTCAATAGTGTCTGACTCTTCATAACCCCATTTGGGGTTTTCTTGGCAAAGATGCTAGAGTGGTTTGCTGTTTTCTTCTCCAGTTCATTTTACAGAAGAAGAAACTGAGGAAAAGAGGTTTAAGTGACCTTCCCAGGGGCGTGCAGGTGATATGTCTGAGGCCAGTTTTGAACTCATAAAGATTAAGTCTTCCTGATTCCAGACCTGGCACTCTATCTATATCATCACTTAGGTACCCCTGAAAAGCTGGTGGAAAAAGGGGAAAAAAACAGGCTTGGTAGAGGGGGAAAACCCCTGAATATTTTTCTCAGATGTGGGAATACATCTAACTCTCTGGGGCAACAACTGTGATTTATTGATAATAGTTTTGTCACATATGATCAACAAACATGATCTTCCAGTCTTGAGAGTTTGTAGATTTGTTTATATGAAAGGAACATAAATGGGTTGTGGGCAAATTGTTGAGAGATAGTTTGGAATTTCTTTCCTTTTCTGATTTGCAAATGAGTGTATTGCATCCACATTTAGAAATAAAATATTGAGAATCATTGGAGTTTCACCCCAGAAAAGTAGCATATATAAATTTTCCACTTAGAAGATGCTTTTTTGAAACAATATTATCACAGTTTATTAGGTAGCTATGTGTTTAAGGACCAAGACTAGGCTTTACACTAAATAAGTTAAATAGAGGCATTTTCTGAATTCTAGGAGATTACAATTTAAATTAGTAATTTTAAAGAAATTGCCTCAGTGGCCTAGGAAAGAGTAAGTACAAAAAGTATATTGTTTATGGAAAGCTTTCCCATGGTATGACCATAGGGTACTAAAGTCAGACAACCTGGCTTCTCATTACTATTTGCTATTTACTACCTATGTGACTTGGGAAAATCACTTACCATCTCTGAGCCTTTTCTATAAAAAGAGGGTGCTAGACTGGATGATCTCTCTAGTCTGGATCAGCGATTTCATCAATGAAGGTCAACTCATTGTGAAAACTTCCTCCAGTGCAAATCAGGAACTTTTCTGTAACTTTATACAACTGTATAAGGAGCTCCTATGGAAGAAACTCATTCTACCATGACAGATCGGCAATTGTTCTGCATTTTAGTCTGATAGTCACCAAAGGGTATGGAAAAGTAAAATTATTTGCTTATACCCACAAAACTAGTTTGTGTAAAAGGTGAAACTTGAACCCTAGACTTCCTAATTCAGAGGCCAACCCTCTAGAATCCACTATGGCATGTTGTGCCTCTAAATTGTAGAAAAAGTAAAATACATATCTCAAAAAGGCATCTATCATGAAAATGTGTTTTATCAATTAAACTTGTAATAGAAGAATATAATAAATGCAATACAATGTCCTTATGCTGGACTAGAAATGAACTTTTTTATTTCTAAAGAAGATACAACAAAACATACAGAAAATCATTCCATTATAACTTCTCATATTTTTATAAGTTTTGTATGTAAATGGGGTGGGCCCCTACTTAAAGAAAGTACAAAAATCTCAAAATCCAAATCGATAAAATGAAGGATTGAGGGGTGATCATTTGTATGAAAAAAAGTATTATTCATTTTCAACAATATATAATAAAATCCAGTAAAATAATTTATTGGATGGTTCTTTTACAGAAACAGCATAGTATGGGGAAAGAGTGCTGAATTCAGAAAAGAGCTGTGTGATTCTCGGCCAGTCATTTAACTGTTTTGGCCTTTAGTTTCCCTCCCTGCAAAAAAAGATAATTACAGTATCTATCTATACAGAAGTCCTATATAAATGTGAATTCATTATTATAGGCATAGGGAATATTTGCTAAATATTTAGTAGTATACCATTATCCTATTCTGTGTGTATACATACATACATACACACACACACACGCACATATATACGTATATATATGACACTATAGAATTTCTTTTCCTTCATGTTAGGGGACCACTGTAATAGAGAATAATATTCTCTAATGAAGTTTAAGTGATTCAAAACATCAAGAAAAATTTTCATAAAACTTCTCATCTTTTGGATAAAGAAGGGTGGTATGTATGCACGTGTGAAAGTATGTTTATGTCTTGCTGTCCATATAAGGAAAGAAGCCAGGAAGATCTATTCTGCCAATGATGAATTATTCGGAGTCTCTGATAGCCATTAAGACTATGAGGTCTGACATTAGATGAGAAGACTATACAAATGCCTGGAGCAAGTAGCAACTAACCCTTCTGCCTTTCAAAGTCATCCAAACCAATAGTTTTAGTGCCCTGATATTTGACAAAACCTTCTAACGGATTTATTAGCATATCTATTCTTGTGAAGAAATAACCCATAGTATCCTTTCCAAAATATTTTCCTTGGAAATAAGAATCCCTTTGATGTATTTGCTGAATTTGGCATTTTATTCTCTTAATCAAAGAATTTATGAAGAGCAAAAGAACATCTATTTTAAGAAATGCTAGCAAATAAAGCCGAAGTCGATGAAAACTGGGCAAACTAAATACATGAGGGCTCCTAATTATTTTTGTAGCTAGCTGATGTATACAAAATATCCTTGGAAATTGCAGTTCCTAAATTCATGGTGGCCCAAGAGATACAGAGAGATTGAATCTCCCCAAATACTTGGCAACATTGTCCTCCTGTCACCCTCACTTCAAAACTAAAGGCTATCATCTTTCAGCAGTGTAACACTTTCAAAATTATAAATGAATCCTGACAAGTAGATTTTTTTGTTGTAGTTTCAGTCATGTTTCATTCTTTGTGACCTCCCGGGGTTTTATTAGCAAAAATTCTGGAATGAGTTGTCATTTTCTTCTCCTGATCATTTTACAGTGAGGGAACTGAGGCAAACAGAATTAAGTGACTTACCCAAGGACACACAGCTAGTAAGTGTCTGATGCCTTATTTGAACTCTTTTAGACTTCAGGCCCAGCACCCTATCCACTCTGCTACCTAGCTGCCCCTATTTATATAAGTGAATGAATCCAAATATTGTAACAATTTTGTTATCTGAATAACATATAAGCTATTGAAATACCTTCTTGCCATAGATAGATCAGAGTCAATAATATGTTCAAAAGAAAGAAAGTAGTCTGGACTTACTCATGCCAACAGTGTGTGCATATATACATGTATGTATATGTGTTCATATGTGTATATATATATACATACACACATACATATATTTACACTTTTTTGAGGAAAGAAAAACTGTCAGTTAAAATAAAATCTAATACTGATGACAAGGAAAAGGTAAATGGAGAAAGAGAATTAAAATCTTTCATCCAGCTCAAACCAAAACAAGCTGCCAAGGTAATTCTATAATCTTAAAATAGTTTTACTGTTTATTTTGGAGAATAGGTAATTTGGAGTCAAAGGGAAGTAAACACAGCATGTTGAGAATGTGGAAAAAGAAGCAGAAAATGTCACTTTATCCCATGTTTTATGGATATTCTCAAATATACTCTCATAAAGTATAGGACTTATCAAACACTGGAAATTTTGTTATATATAGTGATTTTCTTTTAACTTTATAACTTTCTCTTAGATAATGTTTCAGTGTTTGTCGGAACCCTGTCTCTCTTGCTCTATATTCAGTGCTTATAATGTCCGAAAAATCAGAAGAGAACGGAAGTGATAATAATCTCATTAATGATCAAATTCATTCAGACTTAGTTCAGCAAAATGAATGACCTAGCAGGGTTGTATATCAAGGTCTTGAAAACCCTTGATTTCTGTCAACTGATGGATTTTCTAGAAGTAGTAGATGTAACAGTAAAGTGATCAAGAAATGACAACAGAAGCAGAGAGATAGAAAGAGCCACCTAACACCTATGGTCCCATCATCATTGTCTCTGTTTCCTCTATTACTATTGATGCTTCTGTCTGAAACTCCACCTCTAAAGGTCAATTTCATTGAGCTCTCAATATTTAGTGCTTTTAAAGAGTTCACTGCTAAATTTCAGTTAGCTTTACAAGTAACACCTCAGTAATACTTTAGCATAAATTGTCACTTTCTAATTATTCTAGCATTAAGATTCTGTCAAAATTGAGTAGCAATGTTTTATCAGAAGGAAGTGGATGCGAAGGACATTTTGCTTAATTGTACAATATAATATATTATATATATATGTATATATATATATATACAACATAAATTGCTAAGGACATTTTGCTTAACTGTACAATACATAATATATGTATATGTATACATATATATTGTATTGTACTATATATATGTATGTACATATATATGCATATATATATATGTACATATATTTTACCCTTGGGACCAGGTCTGCAATTTTTAAACTCTGAACTTTAAGTATAATTTACAAGCTTTATCAAAGAAATAAAGAATTTCTCTATTAAATTCTATAAAAATAAAAGAAAAACTAGTATTATTTTGTCCAATATATCTTTTCCCAGAATATATTTTTCTGTCCTTCATTCTCTGAAATAGAACATTCGTTCTAGTTTAACAAGCATTTAAAAAAAAAAAACAAACATGCACTCTTAAAATTGCCATGAACTTTTGGTTAAGAGAAACACAAGTTCTGTAAGATAGGATTGAAGAAGCAGCAGAAAGTGTCATTGCCTCCTGGTGAGAAGTTCAGGAAGGCTGCGCCAGCAGATCAAATAACATATCAGGTCATTGTAAGCAAGAAAAATATCTCATATAGTCTCAGTACTGAACCAGGGTCTATTATCTGATCATCAGCCTGGCTAAATTCAGAGACATTTGTCAGAAGAAAAAAAATCTAGCAAATGATTTCGTTTGCTCCAGAAAGTCATAAAGGCCTAGCAGGAATACGGTGGAACCAGGATGGCAGAGTAAAACTAGCTATTTTGCTGAGTTATCTCAATATACCTCTATATCAACTTAATAAAACACAAAACATGGTCTAGCTGTATCAGATCTCAAAATGTATTATAAATCAGTAGTTCAGTACTTGCTAATAAATAGAATGGTGGATCAGTAGAATAGATCAGATACACATTTTACAGCAAATGACCACAGTAATCTAGTATATGTTAAACCCAAAGATCCATGCTTTTGGAACAAAAGGTGATTATTTGAAAAAAACTTCTGGGAAAACTGAAAAACAGTATGGACAAAACTAGATATATATCAACATCTTAGACCATATGCCAAGATAAGGTCAAAATGGGTACATGCTTTACATATAAAGGGTGATACCATAAGTAAATTAGGAGAGCACACAATAGTTTATTTGTCCAATCTATAGATAAGGGAAGAATTTAGAACCAAGCAAGAAATAGCGAGCATGAAAAATACAAAATAGATAATTTTGGTTATAAAAAATTTAAAAGTTTTTGCACAAACAAAACCAAGGCAACCAAAATCAGAAGGAAAGCAGAAAGCTGGAGGAAAATTTTTGCAGCAATTATCTCAGACAAATGCCTCATTTCTCAAACCTATAGAGAACTGAGTCAGATTTGCAAAAATACAAGCCATTTCTCAGTTGATAAATGATCAAAGGACATGAATAGTTTTCACAAAAGAAATCAGATACCTATTTTCATATGAAAAGCACTCTAAATCACCTTTGCTTAGAAAAATGTAAATTAAAATAGCTCTGAAGAACCATCTCATACCTATCAGATTGGTTAATTTTACAAAAAGTAAAATGGTAAATATTGGCAGAGATATGAGAAAACTGGGATACTAATGTACTCTTAGTGGAATCATGATTTGATCAAACCATTCCAGAGATCAATTTCAAACTGTACCCAAAGGGCTATAGAATTGTGCATCCCCTTTGATACAGCAATACTAACAGCCTAGGTCTGAATCCCAAAGAGATTTAAAAAGGGGAAGGATCTATTTGTACAAAAAGTATTTACAATAGTTCTTTCTGTGATGGCTAAGAATTGGAAATCATGGGGATATCCATCAAGCGGAGAATGGCTGAACAAGCTGTGGTATATGACTTTTATAGAATATTACATACTTTGAGAAATAACAAGCAAATGGGCTTCTGGGGGAGAAAACCTGGAAAGCATACATACACTAATACAAAGTGCAGTGAACAGAACCAGGAGAATATTGTACACAGTAATAAAAGTATTGTATGAGGAAGAATTGTGAATGAATTAGCTATTCTCAACAGTATAAGACAATCCCAAAAGACTCATGATGAAACATGCTATCTCTCTCCAGAGAAGAACTGATATTGTTTGAATACAAACTGAAGCATACTATTTTTCATTTTCTTTTTTTTTGTTCAAGGTTTCTTGTAGAAAATGAATAATATGATGGTGTTTTACATGATCATACAAATAACCTATATAGGATTGCTTACCATCTAAGGGAAGGGGAAAGGAGAGAGGAATAGGATTTGGAACTCAAAACTTTTTTTTTTAGTGTTAAATATTGTTTTAATGTGTCAGGAAGAAAATATAAAAAATATTTTAAAGCATTAAACCCCAAATTCTGAGCCAGAAAACTAACAAAAAGTCACAATGAACTATTTTTCCAGCAGAGCATATTGAGAGAAAGGACTGGATAGAAGCATAGTGCAGTAGAAACAGCACTTGTTGTCTTCTATGGTGGTGGTAGGAGCAGTGACAGCAGTGGCACTACTAGCAACCAAGTATCCATGGGATTGTAATAGCAAGCACCCAGACATGCATGGGGGGGGGGGGCTGCTATCACAGGTTCTTAGATCTGTTTTTATAAAGGAAAGACAACTTCTGAGGGATCAACAATAACTTTAATCAAATTAAACATGTATCATGTATCATTCACTTAGTTCACAGGCAAAAGTCAACACCCTGAACTTCAGAGAAAATACAGAGAAATCAAAATCAATAACATGCTTCCAAATGTCTGATATAATCAATACATACATCATAGATCAACAGACAGATCAAACTGTCTGACCATAGTTACCAGAGAGGGAAGCACCAACATTTGGGTTTTCAAAGCCAGGGGGCTCCTTGGTGGCTGCCCAATCTCATCTGGTCAAACAAACACTTCCAATAAGAAGCTGTCACCCTTAGAGCATTTATACATTTTTAGAGCTAAAGGGCATCACAACCCTTCAGAACCAGTGCCTCATTAGAAATGAAAAGGTGTGGGCCTTCCTACAAATCTTCCCAGGCCCATTAATGAATGGGGAAGATCTTCTTTAAAGACATTAAAATAATTAACAATACAAATACATATACTGTTTCTAGTTAAAGAAACTCTTGTTTCTGTATTTTGCTCCTAGTTAAGACTTTTGGTTGATAAAGACAAGATTCAATCAGAGGCACTTAATTATACTAATACAAAAACAACAAAAGTTTCTACTTTGCTTACCATCACAGGAACATATGGGGACAGAACACCTAGTCAGAAAGAGATCCCAGGAAATGTCTGTATCAGCAATAGGGATAGAATCAAGTGTCATTTTGCAGCTCTGTTCTCCATTAGCCAATTCTAGGTCACAGTTACTGGGTGGAAAACTGGTTACAGTCAAAAACAAGAAAGGACCTTGCCTGTAAGGACCAAGGCACATACTAGGAAATCGGTAACCAGATCATATCATGTTGGGAATATCAAAATACCCCAGGCTTCCACTGAGCTGTGAGAGCATCAGAAGTTCAGGACAGACACCTCCCCACAGGTGACTAGAGACCAGCTCTAACATGAGATCCAGAGTCAAGAAATAGATTGGGAAAATGAGCAAGGAAGGAAGGAAGGACAGAAGGAAGGAAGGAAGGAAGGAAGGAAGGAAGGAAGGAAGGAAGGAAGGAAGGAAGGAAGGAAGGAAGGAAGGAAGGAAGGAAGGAAGGAAGGAAGGAAGGAAGGGAAAAACAGGCCATAACAAGCTAATGTGGTGATGGGGAAGCTCAGGACACAAACTTTGAAGAAGACAATGACTTGAAAACATCTATAAGCAAAGCTACAAAGGAAAAATCAGATCAGAAAAAAACAAACAAGAACTAGTAGAACTAAAGAAATAAATTTTCAAAAGAGTAAAAACAGAAAGATCTTAAAAATCAAAGAGTAGTAGAGGAAAATTGGGGAAAGATATTGAAAGAATGAAAAGAAAATTAATAACTTAGTAAAAGAGGCATGGAGGCAATTGGATGGCACGGTGAGTAAATAGTGCTGGTCCAGAGAGTTAGAGATGAACTTGACACAAAAAAGGTATCAAGAAAAATTTATTAAAATGAAGTTTAGAGTAGGGAAGTCTTTCTACATTCCTTCCCGTGGCTCAAGGAGAGAAGAGCACACACACACACACATACACACACACATACACACACACATACACACATACACACACATACACACACATACACACACACATACACACATACACACACATATACACACACATACACACACATACACACGCACATACACACATACACACATACACACACATACACACATACACACATACACACATACACACACACATACACACATACACACACACACATACACACACACACATACACACGAGTGCAGAAATGTATCTTACCCAATAGAGAAGTAGGAGAAAGGGCTTAGAGAGAGGGAATGAGGGGCCAAAATAGAGACAGCAGATTAAGGGAGGTGGTAGATGGAAATAAGACTTTGAGGAGAGAACAGAGTAAACAAGAAGAATAAATAGAAGAAAATAGGATGGAGGGAAATACAGATTTAGCCATTATATCTGTGAATATGAATGAATGAATTCATCCATAAAATAGAATAAAATAGCTGAATGGATTAACATCAAAATCCAGTAGTTTGTTGTTTACAAGAGACACACTTGAAAGAGAAAGAAACTCACATTGTGAAGAAGAAGAAAAAGAAAAAGAAGAGGAGGAAGAGGAAGAAGAAGAATGAGAAAAAGAAGAAGCTTCAGCATAATCTATTGTTCATCAACTAAAGTTAAAAAGTCAAGGGTAGTGATCATGATCTCAGACAAAATAAAAATAAAAAAGAGCAGATTGAAAGAAATAATCAAGGAAACTACATCCTATTAAAAGGTGCCATAGACAGTGAAGTAATATTAATACTGAGCATATATGCACCAAATGACATAACACACAAATTCTTTAAAGAAAAGTTAAATGAGATTAGAAGATACATAAAAAGTAAAACTCTTCTAGAGCAGCACTTTAACTTACACCACTTAGACCTAGAAAAATTAAACTGTCAAATAAATTTTTGAAAAAGAATAGAATATGATAAAAGATAGACATAATTGTCCTCTGAAGAATATTGAATAGGTATATAAAGAAGTATACTTATTTCTTACATATATATGTATGTATATATACACATATATATACATACATATATATATATGGCACTTTCATTGAAATTTACCATCTATTAGGGGATAAAAACTTCACAAATGCAGAAAAATAGAAATACTAATGTACCATCAGACTATAATCCAATAAAAATTATGTTCAGTAAAGGAACAGAAATATAGATGAAAACTACTTACAAATAATAATTTTTTGTTTTTGATTTTACTAATATCTACTTTGATTTTTTTTAGGTTGTATATTTTGGCGTTTTATTGGGGATATTAAATTTGTTGTTTTTCTTGTTTTATTTTTTAGTTGCATGCCCAGTATGTTCTTTTTGTTTCTTATTAATGTATGAGTTTAGAGATATAAATAGGTGAGCAGAGCCCAATTCTAACATAAAGTTCAAAGTCAAGAAATAGATTGGACAAATGAAAGTAAAATAAAAGTAATCCCGTAAATAAAAGTAGGAGCTGTTTTGTGGAGAAAAAAAAGCAGATACAACAGATGAAACATTGGCTAATTTGACAGCAAAAAAGGAAGAAAACCAAACTGCCTATATGAAAAATGAAAAAGGTGAATGCAGAAAAAATGAACATAAGACTACATTTATTCTAAGAATAGAGGACTAGTTTAATATAAGGAAAACTATAAACATAATGGACCATATCAATAACAAAAATATGTGGTAATATCCATAGATTTAAAAAAAAAACTTTTATAAAATATAACACCATTTCTACCAAAAACACTAGAAAATGTAAGAATAAATGGAATTTTTTTAAATGATAGATGATGTCTGTCTAAAACCAAGAGCAAGCATTATATATAATAAGGATAAACTAGAAACCTTTGTAGTAAGAACAAGGATGAAACAAGAATGTCCATTATCATCATTATTATTCAATACTGTTCTAGAAATGCTAGCTATAACAGTCAGATAAGAAAAAGAAATTGAAGGAATAAGTATATACAATGAAGAAACAAAATGATCATTTTTTGCAAGTGATATGATGGTATACTTAGAGAACCTCAGAGAATCAATTAAAAAACAAATTCAAACAATAATAATTTTAGGAAAGTTGCAGGATATGAAATTAACCCACATAAATCATCAGCATTTCTATATGTTGCCAACCAAACCCAACGGGAAGAGATAAAAAGAGAAGTTTCATTTAACACAACTGCAGACAGTGTAAAATATTTACGTGCCAAGACACATACAAGAACTATATGAACACAATTGTCAAATACTCTTCACAAAAATAGATCTCAATAATTGGATAAATATTAGTTATTCATAAGTAGGCTGAACCAAAAAAGAAGACATTGTTACATAAATTAATTTAGTTATTCCTTGTTATATCAATTAAAATACCAAAGAATTAATCAATAGAGCTAGAAAAAAAATAACTATCTGGAGAAAAAAAATGTTCAAAAATATTAAGGGATTTTTTTTTAATTTAAAGGAAGGGGACCTAGAAGTAGCAGATTTCAAACTATATTACAAAGTGGATACTATTTAGAGTTGGATAAGAAATAGTGAGGGTGATCAGTGGAACAGATAAGGTAAACCATATAAAGAAGCAAATAAGTACAGGGACCTAGTCTTTGATAAGCCCAAAGATCCCAATTATTGGGATAAGAACACACTATTTGACAAAAACTGTTGAGAAAAGTATAAAGGAGTCTGGCAGAAAATAAGCATAGACCAACATCTCATACTATGTAGCAAGAAAAACTCAAAATTGGTACATAATTTAGAAAAAAAATTATGATATCAAAGGTAAAATAGGGGAAAATAGAAGAAATAACCTGTCAGATTTTGGGATGCGGAAGAATTTATGATCAAACAATAGAGATATTAAAATGAAGGCTAAATGGATCATTTTTGTTACATTAAATTAAAAAGGCTTTTCACAAATATAATCAAAGCAGCCAAAAGCAGATGAAAAGCAGGAAACTGGAGTAAAAAAAATTACAGCAAGTTTCTCTTCTAAAAGCTTCATTTTTCAAAACTATATAGAAAACTGAGTCAAATTTGTAAGACTACAAGTCATTCCCCCCAATTCATCAAAAAATATAAAAAGGCAATTTTCAGGGAAAAAATCAAAACTATTAAGTCAAAATAACTCTGAGGTACCACCCTGTAATTATCACATTGGCTAATATGATAGAAAAGGAAAATGATAAATGTTTGGGGGGAATGTGAGAAAATTGAGACACTATTGCACCATTGAAGGACTTATGAACTGATCCAAACCTTTTGGAGAGCGATTTAGATCTATGCACAAAGGATTATGAAATAATATACACTCTTTGATCCATAATACTGCTCTTAGGTCCATCTACTGAGGAAACCAAAGAAAAAGAAAACATACATACTGAAACATTTATATTGTCTCTTTTTGTGGTGGCAAAGAATGGGAAACCAAGATGTTCACCAATTGGGGAATGGATGAACGAGTTATAATATATGATTGTGATGGAATACTATTTTCTGGTATTTTTCTGGTTTTCAGAAAAACCTGGGAATACATAACTGAAATGATGCAAAGTAAAGAAAGCAGAACTAGAGCAATATTGTATATACTAAGAGTAATATTATAATCAATTGTGAAACTTTTTAACTCTGATCAATATAATGATCCAGCACAATTCCAAAGGATTCATGATATAAAATGCTATCCACCTCCAAAAAGAGAACAGATAGATTAAAGTACAGATTGAAGCATACTTTTCCAATTTATTTTTCTTACTTTGAGGATATGGGAGTGGGAAATGAGAACATGGCTAATGCTGAAATGTTTTGCATGACCTCATATACATAATTAACATCACATTTATTGCCTTCTCAATGGACAGGGTAGAATTTGGAACTGAAGATAAAAATTAAATTTAGAAAGTAAAATTTATTTTTAAAAGACCTAAAGTAAGGAAGGAATATAAGAAACTTTGATAGAAAGACCATTTGTGCTGATAAATTATGATGTAATTCTTTGAATCTAAGTATCAGTATTTGACATACTGAAGTAAGAAGCATATCAGGCAAAAAAGAAATGACTCTTCTTAAAAAGTAGTACAACTGAGAGGATGAAAAAAGTCATGCATAACTTAGTCAAGGTGGTCAAAATCTTGGACAGAGAGGTTCAAAAGTAGTGACTCTCAAATATTGCTCCTGTGGAACCTGTGTCATGTTGAACTAGCAGCAGATGAAATGGAGAAACTATTTTTGACTGTCGTTGAACTTAAATCACAATAATACTGGTACTTTCCCAAGAACACACAAATCACATGAGCACAATGCATATGTTGGCATTTGATTTATATTTTGCTATTTTTCAAGAAAAGGAAAATATGGTCCTCTGCATCTCAAAGTTTTATTTCCTGAATAAATAAAACTGTATAACCTATGTTTAAATTGCACAATTGGATTACTGGGTAAAAATTCCTTCTTGTATGTAACATTGGATGGATTCTTTTCACAATCTGTGACAACAGAATGACAAAGGAAACATTTTTTTTCTTGGGTGTTTAGAGAATACAATGGTTCCCTATATTCATATCATACTTATAAAGACTTAAACGTATAGTCAGGTAACAAAACATGACCTTGAAGTTTTTGCCAATTTTTCTTTCATTGGGCTACAATTTCACAAAGAAAAATCATTTGTGGTTTCTTACTACAACTCTTTGAAGACATTATATTCCTTTCTCAGGAGGTAAACTTCTCCTGGTAGATTAATTCCACATAGTTCCTGATAGCACAGAATTACATATATTAGAGCTATAATGAGCAGTTCTGGTGTATATCCCGGGATAGACACTATGAAAAGATGTCTAAAATTTAAAATGTAAGGCAAGTTAAATGTGGAAGGAGACACCTGGAGGAAAGACCTTGGATATAAGGCCACAAGGTCCCATGGAGAAAGAAACACCAAGACAACACCTTGCTGAGGGAAGATGGAGAATGTAGGAAATCTATAAGCTCCAGCTCCAGATGTTGCCACTGGAAAATGAAAGAAGCTCAGCCAGGCCAGGAAAAAACTGAACTGCTATGAGATTACAAGAGGGATTGTGGTAGTGACAAGTAAGGAAGAGCTTACCTAGTAGGTTTTTGGTTTAACTAACTATTCTTATTAACTGGTGTTAAATTAGTTGTCTCTCCCTGTTGTAAGAGTACAACTGCTATCCATTCCATCTAAATTTCAAGGCCTGAGGCAAAGCTCAAGTTTCTCCATAGTACTTACGGCCATCACACAAGCATGAAAATATGAATGCACAAAGCAGTCCATATCCTTCCCAAGTTCAGCAACATATTACTAAACATTCCAAAAACCCAACTGATTAAACATATTTTAGATAGAAAGACAGACAGACAAACACATATTTGGAACCTGTCTTGAGTTATTTGAAGTCAAAGTAGAAGATATTTGTCAAGTAAAAACTGGTGATGTGGCAGGAAAAAAAATCATGGCTATTTCTGCTCTAAAGCATATAATATTCTGATTCTTTTTCCTACTGTAGATAAGTCATTAGGATTAATAGAACTATTCTATTAAAAATTGTTCAAGTGCCTAATATGGACATAATCTTGTGCAAGGCATTGAAAAGATAAAGAGAGTTGGGAAAAGACTCAATCCCAGTCCTTGCAAATACTAAATCTTTTTCTACAATTCATTTAACTTCATCACTTCTGTTCCTCAAGCCTCTCTGAGTCATATAACTTTGTGGGAAACTCACAAAGGGAGGTTTAAAATGAACCTCCCCTTGTATTATAAAGACCATTTTTCTGTGGCCTCTCTATTAAAAAAAATGTGAGCCTACAATGCAGAAACAATGACAAGAATCATTTTTCCATGTAACTAAAACAATTTATATATTTTCACTGAGAAAAATCTGTAGGTGGAGGAACCAAACAGGGTAAGAATTAAGCAAAGAAGGTTTTTTTGGCTTTATTCAATGGTGTATGTGACATCTGCTCCACTTGATTGCAACTCACAACACTTTTTAGTACTTCTTCCTAATGCTTTTGGAGGAATATGAAGCATCATTAGTATATTTCAGTCCCTAGCATTATTGCCTCATGTTGCTTTATTACCATAATAAACTTGTGAATCATAGTAACTAACTCAGTAGGGCTCCCATAGTGAATTCATTTTCATAACCTCTTTTGTTATCACAAATGTGATTCAGAAGATTGCCAAGTCAGCAGTTCTGTACAGCTTATTAATATACCAGGTTGCAAGGATTCATTTAAAGCCCAACAGATGTAATATAATGAAACACTCTACTTATAATTACAGTTATGCTAACGTTTAATAATTATTGGGCTTCTGAGCCTATCGCTCACTTTGCTAGTTAAATGACTAAATCTTGACAGAAGTAGCTAACCCCTCAGCAGGTAATGGCCTTTCAAGCACTCTGCAATCAAGAGAACGAGAAAAGGGGTCATGATAAAAATCAACAAATATGCAAAATTGGGAGGTAAGAAATAAAGAAGTGAGTGGGAACCATTTTTTTTCTTTCCAGGGAAAATGGATTGTTTAGTTTTAACAAAATCATGAACCTCATCTACAAGATCCTCAATAAATGATCAGACTTCTTCCTGAGGGTGTCTAGTGCCAAGATAGTTACTATCTGCAAGTCATCCTACATCATCTTTTGACATCTTTAATTTCTAAGAAGTTTTCCTTGGAAATCATAAAAGCACAGAAAATTTTCTTGGAAAAATAAAATATTACGTCTAGACTCCCAGCAAGGTGGCTATATCTAATCTCTGCTTCTCCTCTGGTGAAGAAGACCATGCCATCAGAGAAATGATGACATGACTTGCACTTGACTTTGTTATGAGTGAGGGAGGGCTGTGCAGGTCACCAGCCTCATTTCTCCTCCAGAGCCATCTGAATCCAGTGACAAGATATTCATCAGGATGACTGAAGATGACTCAGGATGAGGCAAGTGGGGTTAAGTGACTTGCCCAAGGTCACACAGTTAGTGAGTGTCAAGTGTCTGAGGTGAGATTTGAACTCAGGTCCTCCTGACTCCTGCACTAGTGCTCTATCCACTGCACCACCCAGCTGCCCCAGAGGTCTTCATAGCAGCACATAAAAAGACAAAGAAGAAAGAAAAATAAAAACTCTTTCTAATGTGCTTAGCCTAGTTTGTTGCTATTGCCTTAACACATAGAATTATGTCAAGGACAACCAAACTCTTTATAGGGTGGTTCTTGCAAGCAAATTCTATTCCTAAATGTCTGATAGAGAATACACTTCATAATTCTCTCTCAGAGCCTGGGAAGTGAAAGGAAGCCTTGGTACAAGAACTAATAACATCTCAATATTCAAACACCTATAGTATCATTGAAATGCTACAGTGCATAATTTACTAAGCCTTTTGATGAAATTAGGTTAACTCCATTCCAGAAATATGAAACATCGTTATTTGTGCAGATTGGTGACCCACTTTCTCTACTTTCTAATTGTACTTTAATATAGGCCCAATTCAATAGGTACCATTTTATGCACTCAATTTAATTTTAATTTAAAAGTTTACATACTTGTTTTAGTTTTTTCATATTTTTGCTATTGATATTAACTATGTTAGATAGATATAGATTATGTCTCTCTCTCTCTCTCTCTCTCTCTCATATATGTATGTATGTATGTATGTATCCCAGTGAAATGCCATCAAACAAATATGGAGGTAGATGGATAGATAAATGATAGAGAGAGATGAGAGATAAAATCTAGACTTAAAACATAGTTATAATATAGAATAACAGAGTTAGAAGAAAATTCAGAGGTTGTTTAGTTTTAACAAAATCATGAACCCCATCTACAAGATCCTCAATAAATGATCAAACTTCTTCCTGAGGGTGTCTAGTGCCAAGATAGTTACTATCTGCAAGTCATCCTACGTCATCTTTGAATATCTTTAATTTCTAAGAAGTTTTCCCACTCAATATGACTTAATCATGATACCCACTGGAACAGAATAGAAACTCAGCAAAAGAATTAAAAGACAATATGAAGTGTATGAGGAGGAAAATAATGTTTAAAAAATGGCAAAAGCTAAATATGCAAAGAGGTGCCTTAAAGGAGATGATATTTGGGAAGAAAATTATATAAACATAAGACAAAATGCAATTACAGAAGAGTAAATACCAGAGAAAAATCAAAAGACAAAAAACTGGAATAACACTTGTCTCTCCAAACTCAGTGAGACTTGAAGACAGACTTGGTCAATCAATATAAGAAATTTTTACTTCCAATGTAAATGGTGTAATGAAATATAATGAAATATACAAGGAGGAATGGATGAAATGAAATATAAGGAAATCAGGAAATCACCTCAAAGTATGAGCAATAGGGGACAGAGTAGAGATCAGCAGAATTCACTTGCTGCCATGAAAGGAGAACCCCTTGTTCTATTTACCAAGATATGTAATTGCCAGTTTTCTGCATTTCAAGGTCAGAGAATGAATCTTTCTTCTTGTAGAAAGGAAGAAATAGTTTACTTGTTAAAAAGCAATCATTTTAATAATCCATGAAGATTCAATGATAATAAATGAATTTGAATACACTGCAAAAAGTAAGCTAGTTTACGTGCCTAATATAATGTGATATAAGTCTGAACATATTTCTCCATCAGAAAAATTTAAGCTTCAAAAAGATGACAGACTTCTATTCATTCCTCCTGGGAATAAAAGAACTGATTGGGGCCTTTGACAGGTAAATAAGACCATGTACAAAATAAGTAAACTTTAATAAATAATTTCTAAAATAAATATAGTAACGAATAAGAAATGATTTATGATTACATGTTACAAGGGCTTGAGAAGACAGTTGAATGAATGAAGACTGTGGAATAGATAAGATAACATACCTTAAAATAGATAAGATGCTTCAATATTATATCAGTAAGCCATCAACTTTAATTACTCTTGGGTTTTTAATTTTTCTATATCTGGTAGCTAGAATAATAGGTTCTCTAAACACAGTAAGCGTCTAATAAATATCTGTCAGATTAATACATGAGAAGTGTTACATGAGTAAATTATCTAGCATAAAATAGTCTAAATTTTCAGCAAGAGAATAAAGAAATCTGTTCTAACCTCCGTCTTTGTTTTTCTCTATTGATATTTTCCAGACATTTTATGAATGATGGAAATCTCACAATTTCATCTAATTACCCTATAATCTGATCTGACATAAAACTAGATGGAAAACAACCATGTCATATCAAATATCTTTTGTGAGCCATCTGAATTATCTTGAATCATTTACCTTCAGTTTTGAATGATTAAAGCCTTATTCCCAAGAGTTGAATGCCAACTGGCTTCAGAAGCCTTTAAGGGATCTAAGCAATGTAAAAGGCAGATTTATCATCCTGATGCCACTGGCAATGCCCTGATATGAAGCATCAGGTTCTTGTATGTCAGTAGTTATACTTTTACTTCTATTTCTCCCATCAGTCATACTGGTCCTAAGGGAAAAGGGTGTTAGAATACTCCTTTTTCCCCACTATTCTTTCAGATACCCTTTACTTCCATCACTCAACAATCTTTTCTCCTTTAAGTTCATTTGATGAACATGTTCTACCCAATCCAGATCAGTGTCTCTTAGACACTGACCTCCAGATCATTCTCCCTCCTTTGGCAATAAGTTAAATATCTGACTCAACTGCTCTTTTCTTAACTCCTCTTAAACCAGGAGAATTTAACGTCAACACAGATGTTCCCATAGGCCCCTTACGCTCAATCCCTTTAAATCCTATGAAATACTATTATTTTACTCCTGCCATATTCAGGGATATTCACTACCTAAGTCTCTCCATTACACCAAATTGTTGGATATCCTTAATCACAACTCTGACAATCCTTTATCTGACCATAACCTCCTGTCATTCCTTCTCTCCCCTGCTGAACCAATTCTCTCTCATCACAAACCACTATAAATCTACCCCTCACTTCTTTATCAAGCCTCACTTCAACTTCACTTTTTGTTCTTTCTAGTCTTAAATGTACAGCTAGTCAATTCAGCACTATACTTTACTTTCAAATCCCAAGTCTCCTTATACAATTGCTACTTATCCCTTATAAAATTTGAATTTTGCATTCTTACCAGCAATGACCTCTTTTCTTCTTTCTCAAATGCTGAACAGAAGTGAAGAATATCATACAGCATTGTATGCTGACTGCATATATTATATATTTATTAAATATTTAAATTTAAATAGGCCCTCATTTCAGCAAAGAACAAATATTATTATTCTCTCAATGATTCTATATCTCATTCTCCACCAAGATGTTGCTGCTAGAACTTCTCTTTAGTCTTCAAACTTCCCATAACTGCTCCAATCTCTCTCAGCTAAAGACTTCATTTCTTACTCAGAAAATTTAAGCCATTTGACGTGAGCTCCATCTTCTCACCTCCCCTTTATTTCTAAATGCCTTTATCTCATACCTTGCTCTTCTTTCCCCAAGTCTCTGACAATGATTTGTACTTCTCCTTCCCAATGCCAACAACTATACATGTGCCCTCGACCCCTAGCTGTCTTCATATTTTTAAACAACTTGCATTCTCAATTTTCCTCTTTGTCTAATCACCAATATCTATATCGAATTTTCTCATAGTTACTATTATCAAACATATGCAAATATTCCCTACCCTCAAAAAATTTTTACTAGACCCCACCATCACTTGACCCTATATTTCTCCCCTCTTTATCAGCAAACTTCCAGGAAAAAAAGCTACCTACATTTAATCTCATCTCAGTCAGTACTCAACCCTTAGGAATCTGGCTCAACTCAAACTGTTCTCTTAAAAGTTACCTATCATCTTTTAATGGTAGTCTTTTAGAAGTCCTTGTCTTTCTCTACCTATCTGCTACATTCAATTCTGTTAATCACTCTCTTCATGGATACTATCCTTTCTTGATATTCATGACTTTCTCCTAATCAATTTTGCTCTTTGCTGACATATGACCCATATATTCTCCATGTCTGTGATTGTTCCCCAAGAGTCTGTCTTTGGTCCTTTTCTCCCTTGACACTTTTTTTTCTTAGTAACAGCAATAGCTCCCTTAGGTTTAATGATCCTCTCTATGAAATGAATCATAAATTTATATAAGTTATCTCTAGGCTCTTTCTTGAATTTTAGTTTCATACTACTGTATCAGTAAGCACCCCAAGATACTCTGGAGGACCTGCTACCACAGGTTCTTAGATCTGCATTCATAAAAGGAAAGCAACTTTCAAGGGGTTAACAATCTCCTTTAATCAAGCACATACATCATTCCTTTAACCAAGTACATATATCATTCACCTAGTTCAGGGGAGTTAGCACCCTAAACTTCAAAGAAAATACAGAAAAATCAAAGATCAACAGACACAGCTTCCTGTGTCTGAATTCAACAGACAGGTCCAGCTGTGTACCTATAATTACCAGAGAAGAAAGCACTGACATCTGGGTTTTCAAAGCCAGGGGCAACCTTAACAGCTTCGCAGAATCTTCCTCTGGTCAAACAAACACTTCCAGTCAGTAAGCCCAAAAGTAAACCTCATCTCAGAGTACTTACACTTATTTTAGAGCCAGAGTGCATCACAACCCTTGAAAACAAGTGCCTCATTAACAAAAGGTGTGGGCCTTCCCACAAATCTTCCCTTAATGGGCAGGCCTATTCATGGGTGGGGATGATCGTTAATCTCATCAAATTATAATTAATTATAATTGTGTATTATATATTTATATATAATTATATATATACAAATATATAATTATATATAATTATAATTAATCTCAATAAATTATAATTATATAATATATATAATCAAAAATAATTAGCAATACAAACACATATATTATTTCCAGTTGAAGAAACTTGTATTTCTGTACTTTACTTCCAGTAAAGGCTCTTGATTGATAATGGCAAGAGTCAATTAGAGGCACTTGATTATACTAGAACAAAAACAGCAAAAGATCTTATTTTGATTCCATCGCAAGTACCAACTGCCTACTGGATATTTCAAATTAAACTCAAAATGTCTAAAATAGAAATCAATGTCTTTATCCCCCTCATAACGTATCTTCTAAATTTCTCTATTTCTTCTGAAGGCAACACCACACTTTCTTTATCTCAGGTTCATAGCCTAAGTGTTATACTGAATTCCTCTTTCTCTTTTAACCTACATATTCAAACACTTGTCAGTTCTCCCTAGTTAAACATATACAATATAACTTACATCTACCACCTTCTTCCTAAGCACATAGTTGCCTACCTTAGATCCTTTCTCATCTTCATCATCTCTCATACAAATCATTGTAACAATTTTCTAATTTGCCTAGTTTCAACTCTCTGTCCATTTTAATCCATCCTCCACACAGCAACCAAGAAGAAATGAAATAAACCTCTAACCATACCACTCTCTAACACAATAAATGTCAGTATTTTCATATTGCCTGAGAAAAGAGCTCTTAATTTGAAGTTCAAAAATTTTGCTGTAATTTTTATAACTGTATATCAATATAACAATTTTCCTTTATAATCATATTTTTATTTAAAATGTTATTCTGAGAAGGGGTTGATAGGCTTCACCACATTTCAAATGAAACAAACAAAATAAAAAGTTTATTGAGTCTAGCATAAAACATAAACTCCTCTGTTTAACTCTTAAAACCATTCACAAATCATTCTCTACCTACCTTACGTTTCTCATTAGATATTTTCTTTCAATCCCTGACCAACAGGTATATTCTCTCTCTGCTCTTCTCTGTCTCTCTCCTTGTCTCCCTCTCTTCCCCTCCCCTCAAAAAAAATAATAATTAACTTCCTATGCTCTGTCAGAAAGTATGACACAATCATTTACTTCCTACCAAAAACATCCTCAAAATATGGAAGCACATTCAGATTTCAAATTAAGGACTAAAGTTAAATTTATTATGCCTCAGCTAAATCCCAAAATATAAGTGTTACAATCATCATTTTAGATACAGCAACTAAAAAAGGCTACTATCGTGGGATAAAGTAAAGAAACCAATCACCACAGATAATGCAACAAAATCGATATTGAATAAATATACATATATCATAGTGAATACATACCTACAAGGAAATATAATGAAAGCAATCATAATCATGGTGATGATGATGATGATGGTAATGAAAATCCCAGACAAGAAAAAGAATATATTGTAAGATACTTTTACATTCCTTTTTCACAACATGACAAGTATGAAAGAAATAGAATAAAAAGAAATTTCATGCAAAAATATAATATTTGAAGGGAATTTAAAAGAAGAGGGTTGAGGGAAGAAGAGAGAAATCAAATTATAAAGATCTGGAATGAGGAAGTAGAATTCTCATAAAGAATGGAAAGGAAATTAAGAAAATTACACTACACTGTTAACTGCTGCTGCCGCTAAAAACATAAAAGGAATTGACAGATATCTTCTGTCAGGCAGGAAACAGAGGAGTTTGGGGCTCCAGACTCTAACTGGCTCATTCTCGATCTGGGCATCCAGAAGGACATCACTGGAGACACGATAGGGGTTGATTTCTTTATTCTTCTCAAGGGGGTTGCTGATAATGAGAGCACCAACTCTTACAGCAGCCCCTAATTACTCTTCGTGCAAGTGCAGGTGAGAGTAAAAGTAGGAGCTCCAATTCCAACAACATACCCCTAAATCTCAATGGGGACCAGTCTGGACAGACACAGCATTCCAGCTTCTGCCTTCCCCAGTTACTGATCAGTGCTCCCGTGATTTATAGAGAAGCACACCAAGAAGGCAATTTGCTAGCAATAGCCCCACAAGTTTACATTCACTTAAACAGCATCATGGAAACTTGGCATAAAGCACGCACAGTAGGTGTTTACAATTTAAGCACAAATGTTTGCTTTATCTTAAGATTATAATATGATGCATAAAGGTAGTGAGATTGTTTACAAACCATGAATCTGGGAACTAGTAGATTGTTTACAGCCATGGATCCTGGGAACTAGTATCTTAAAAAGAAAACAAATCCACCTTACATACACCTACAAAATATAAAATACTAAAATAAAATAGGAAGAATAAAACCTAAACAACCCAAACTCATAAAGAGAAATGGAGAAAATCAAAATGAATTCCTAAGGTAGAAAATAAAAACCTTCTGGTCCAAATTTGCAAGTGAATTCTATCAAATGTTTAATAATCAGATAAACTCTATGCTATCAAAACTTTTTTTCAAGTACAGATAAAAGTGATACCCCACCAAACTCTTTTTAATGAACCAATAAGCTATTAATACCCAAAACAAGGAAGGACAAAACAGAGAAAAAGTTCTGTATAATAACATAATAAATGAACTTTGATGAAAATGATTAAATAAAATTTTGGCAAAAACACCACAGCAATATGTCAAAAATTGTTTGTTATGACAAAGTTGAATTTATTTTAGGGATGTAAGAATAATTTAACATTGGGGAAATAATGAGCATAATGAATTGCATATATAATGAAACAGATCATCACAATGTTACTATATGATGCCAGGGGAAAACTTCCACTAAATATGATACTCCTTGTTTTTAAAGAAATGTCTGCTTTCAAAACGAAATATTTTTTTTTACATAATGTAATCAACAGATTCACTTAAATCACATTATTTCTGATAAAAAAAAAAACACTAGAAGCTTTTGCAATAAAATCAGGTGTGACAAAAGATGCCATATGACCTTGTGCTAGAAAAGTTAGCTATAGGAATGATATGATAAAAATAAATTAAGATAATGATCATGGAAAGAGAACATGAAATTGTCTTTATTTATGCATAACAGAACAATATATTTTAAATCTATAGAGAATTAATTTTTAAAATGGACAAATAGTTTCACAAAGTAACCACTTACAAAATAAATACAAAGAGATAGGCATTTATACTAGCAAAAAGAAGGAAAAAAGAAGGGAAAAAAATTCCATTTGAAATAGAAAAATTCCTCCAATATCTGGTTATTAATCTAACAAGTAGCATCCAGGATATACACAAATATTGTTAAAATTGTGTTTCAGTAAAACTATTATTTAATTTGAATGACTTTTGACCCTGTCCACCATAAAGTTCTTAAGAGAGGGAGTTGGTTGCTGTCCTTCATCTTGAAGAGGACCAAAATGACATCACTGTGTTGGGGTCAAGACATAGTGTGTTCCACTGTGGCTGATCAGACCAATACAAGTTCTGAAGGCTCTACCCCAGGTAAGACAAAAATAGTCCACATGAATATTTGGAATTGAGATGACTCTAAATTCATGCAACTCATATTTCTTTTGAGCTACTACAAGTCTGCTTTGTATATAGTACACAGTGCATTTTTTTGATGGGGGCACAGCATGCTGAGAAGTCCTGTGTCTCACAATAGATTACAAAATTCTTCAGAGAGACTGTGAAGGTGTCCTTGCAGCACTTCTGATCTTCCTATGAGCACTTGCTTTCTGTGAGTTCTCCATAAAATAGTCTTTTAAGCAAATAGACATTTGGCATTCAAATAACAGAGCCAGCCCATTGGAGTTGCACTCTCTGAGTTTGAATGCTTGGCAGTTCAGTTCAAGAAAGGACCTCAGTGTCTCTAGTAACTTATCTTGCCAGATAATCTTCAGAATCTTTCTTAGATAATTCAAAAGGAAACAATTCAGTTTCCTGGCATGGCACTGAGACACTGTCCAGGTTTCACAGGTATACAACAATGAGGTCAGTATGACAACTCTGTAGATGTTCAGTTTAGTCTAATACCTCTTCCCTCCCACTCTTTCCTTTGGAATGTCTCAAACACTGAATTAGCTCTGGCAATGTGTGCTTCGATCTCATCAGTTATGTGGATAAGTCCAGAAAATACACTGCCAAAATTTCTCCCTTTGCTATAACCAGTGGTTCCACATATGGCTTGTGTGGTGCTAGCTGGTGGAGAACCTGTGTTTTCTTGGTTTTAATTGTTAGGTCAAAATTAGCCTAAGCAGCAGAGAATCAATCCATACTTTGTTGCATCTCAGTCTTAGAGGATACATTGAGTGCACAATTATCTGTGAACAAAAGTTGTGCCAAAACTCTCCTTTCACTTTAGTCTTGGTTTGCAGCCTTTTCAAATTAAATAACTTACCATCAATGTGGTAGCTGACCTTGATGCCATGTTTGTCTTTGTTGAAAGCATCTGACAACATTGCTGGAAATATCATACTGAAAAGCATGGAAGAAATCACACAGCCTTGTATTCCACTGGTAAATGGGGAAGCATTGTCCACTAGCCACAAACCATGCAAGCATGCCAATATGAAACTTAGATAGAATATTGATTAACTTCTTAGGGCAACCAAATTTTGACATAAGCCCTCATGTGTCAAACTCCTTCATTAAATTTATGAATACTGACTACAGAATTCTGTTTTACTCCTTTTACTTCTGAAATTATTGGGCAACAAACACTGTATTGACTATGTGGCCCTTTCTGAAACCACATTGACTCTCAGATAGATGATCATATTTCAGATGAAGAATCAGTCTATTAAAAGGATCTCTGGAAAGAGTCTTGCCAGCAATTATGAAGAGAGCCCCTCTCCCACCTTGTAATTGTCACAGGACCACCTATTTCTCTTTCCTTTAGAGATGGCCAATGGAGGCATCCTTAAACTAAGACATAACCTCCACCTGTCATATAATCTGGAAAATTTTTGTCAATTTTTGTATGAGCAGTGGATCCCACAGCCTTGTAAAATCAGCACCAGATATGTTCCCACGTGATAGGAGCCTAATGGCATTGAAAATCTCTTCTTCAATTGCAAATTCAGTTACAGAGGAATTAGCTTCAACCTGAGGTATACAGTCAATGGCTTCAGCATTCATTGATGACAGCCTGCTGAGAACAAAGTGCTCAGCCCATTTTCAAGGATTATGACTTTATCGCTAATCAATGTACCTCCATCATCACTCAGTAGTTGAAATACAGTATATGTCTTTGACACATATATAGCCTTCAGGGTATCATAATAGCACTTTGGATTGTTACTTTCAGTGTAAAACTGAATTTCATATGCCTTCTTACTGAGTTAAGAATCCTGCAGCTCTCCAAGTTTCACTTGTACTTTGCTTTTTATGAAGTTAAATATCACCTTCTTAGAGAGAGATGAACTATCCTGCTAGCAAACCCCAGGGAGTTCTCATTTTTTTCATGAAACAGCTTCTGAATTTCCCCATAATTTTTGTCAAACAGATCTTGATGTTTGAGAATGTTCTGGCCCAGATAAGTAAATGCAGTGCCATACACCAAATCTCTGAAAACTGCCCACTCTTTTTCTGTTCCACTGTTGCCAACCATGTGTTGGCTCCAAGTTAGCAATGAATTGGTCTTGCTCAGAGAAGTGTTCTAATCTGTTGACACTAAGTCTTCTGATAGTTGTCTTGCTTTGGGGCCCCTTCTTTTTGTTGAATGAACATGTTTCGCTTGGAGAGGATGTATATTATCAGTCGAGTACTCTGTGTCACACATCACCTTTGTCACTCTCATATCCTGTCTGTCTCTTCTTCTTAACAATGATAAAGTCTACTAAATACCAATGTTTTCTGTAAGGGCACATCCATGAAGTTTTGTTGTGTTTAGGTTAATGAAAGACAGTGTTGGTGATGGGGAGAACATGAGGCATACTTAAGTAATAAATGATTGTTGCTGTTGTTGTGTGTGACTTCATTCTTCCCAAAGACTCCCTGCCATGTTTGGTAATCTGTGCCTACTCTTACATTAAAGTCACACAGAATTATAAGTTTGTCCTCTTTTGGCACATTAAGGGTGAGGATCTCCCAGGTCTTCATAAATTTTTTCTTTGACCTCATCAATGTTCATCATGATGGGAGCATCTGTACTGATGGTGGTGACATGGCACTTTCCTACAAGTGGCAATAACAGTGTTATGAGTCTCATTCACTCTTTTTGATAGACAAACACGTTTGTTGACCAGATTAATTTTGATTGTAAAACCTATGCCAACTTCATGGCATGCTCCATCACTGTGGCTGCTCCAGGAAAACATTCATCCAGTTCCACCGTTGGTAAAATTGCCTTCATTTGTCAGTTTTGTTTCATTGAGGGTTCTTTTTTGGAGATAACACCCACTGAGTTCTCTAGTAACACAAGCCGTTCATCTTTCAGGTGTACAGGATTTCATATTGTCCAAAATATGCTCACATTCCATGTACCAGTGGTAAATAGAATCATCTCTGCAGAAGATTCTGTACTTTTTTGTAGTTTTTTGACCACTGGGTAGGATTCCCACCTACTACAGCAAGCAGACAGGATTGGGTGAAGTAGACAATTTTAGAGAATGTTTTCTAGCCCCTTCTTCATGCCAGGAAGTGAATAGTACAATCCTTCAGAAAAACTTCTCAGATACCTATGGAGTTTTCAAATCCTAATGCTGCTTCCTTCAGTGAGATGTCCCCATGACCTGGACCACCTATGTGCAAGGTTGTGATTACAGCTTCCACTGTATCTACTGCTTTATCACTTGTCTGTCACCATAGGACTTTGAGGTAGATAAAAATGGTAAAATGTTATGGGTGATATCTTTTGATTCAAACTTAAATTGGAATTAAGTGAGGCAGAATGTTGTGTGAAGTAATCAACCTTACTCTCTCTTCCAGGTTCATCATAGCCCAGTGGCAAGACAGAAATCAAGACTAATGATGGCTCAGGATACAGTGGATAACCTTGTAATCTTTGCTGTCTAGCTAAGCTCTAGGTGTTCCACAGCAGCTGCAGGAGCTGCCTCCATAGTCATGGAACAAATTGTTCTCAACCACCCATTCCACCATGGGAAGTTTTCACATGCTTGGGGTAAACACCCCCCTAACACAAGGATGTGTTTGACACTCCTTGGTTGCTCTCAAACTGGTTTAGGATATCTGTCAAAATGGTTTGCTAGTATGTGGCACTGAATATGCTACAACTTCTTGGAGTCACTGGTGAGAGTTGGGTGATTCTAGTGGACAACAAAAGTGGAAAGCAGCCCTGAAAAGGGGTCAGCAGCCCTCACATAGGAGGCATTATTCTTCCTTGATTACCCTGCTTCCATCTCCATCCCACAAAAGAAATCCACATACAGACAACATAGCCCACCTAGAATTCTCAAATTCCTGAGTTATTTCCTGACCTTGAACTGGAACATGTTTATAGAAAGAAGCTGAAAGATGCCAGAAAGCAATCAAGAAAGGATATGATAGACTAGAAGGGGTCTGGGACTGATGGTCATTTACAATTATTTCCTGAAGATTAAGACTGAATAGTCATAGTTATTCATAGATCAATGAAGAACCATTTTCCTTTATTGTACCTGGATCAACACTTCTCTTTCTTTCCTTATTTCCATTTACCCCTGTTAAAGTTCTGGGGTGGGGGAAGGGAAGCCTGGGATTTGTCCCTCAGACAATTGTCTACTTTCTACTTTAAGCTATTAAATGGGGGGATAGGGATGTTGGCCCACAAAAACCAAGGCTGCTTGCTCTATATTACTTTACTATTTAATATATAGAAAAGAGAAAGACTAGGAATTCTTTTTTTCAGAAACTAGAGACAGTTTTCTAGGAAAGCTGTGAGATGATTTTGAGAGAAGGGTCAGTATTAGCTTGCACAATCCTTGCAAAAGTACCCAAAGATGCTTCTTTCTAGGTAATTTTGTGCGGGAAGGAAAGATAGACATAAAAAAAGGAGATACACTGTGGAAGAAAAAATGCTGCTTCATTGAGACTTAAGACATTTCCATATTCATTTCAAAAAACACAATTTTACTTTTAGAGAGATGAAGTAATAAATGAGGATTCCACAGAGGTGCAGTAATCTCACAGGAGGGCACTAATTTTTTCTGTATGGTGAGCATAGATAGAGATGTTATCAGAGTACCCCTGCAATGTTACTAATAGAGTTTCTCTCTCTCTCTCTCTCTCTCTCTCTCTCTCTCTCTCTCTCTCTCTCTCTCTCTCTCTCCTCTAAGAGATGAGTAAAAATAAAATGTCCCAGAAGAAATGTTTACAGAAAAGTTCTCAAAATGCAGGTTCAGACATGTATGGACAAAAACTAAACTTTTTGTATTGGACACACATCATCATCATTATCACCATGACTAATATTTATAGATTTGCAAAATACTTTAGATATGTCAGTCTATTTTATCCTCACATCCATTCTGTGAAATAGGTGCTATTGTTGTCCCTTTTTTACAAATGAAAAAATTGAGGCTAAGAGGTTAATTTAATTGCCTGGGACCATAAACCAAGCAAATGTCTGAAGCAGGATTTGAACTCAGGTCTCCTTAATTTCAAGTCCTGCATTATGCTCACTGTGCCACCTAACTGCCCATTATGATAATTTTTTCCAGTTCACAAAATACCTTAACCATTTTATCATATTTTTCCTTATTCTATTCCATTCTGTTAACCCGCTATGATCAAGATCCTATGAGAAAGAAAGGGATGGAATAAGACCTAGATCATGTCTTGTGTAGTCATTAAAAAAAAAAAAAAACCCTAGTTCAATGTTATTCCTATTTAAAAAGTCTAATAATTGCTTTAATTCCTTTTCATGGTAGAAGTCAAGCCCTGTCCCTAGTTGTTCAATTCTGAATACATTTATTAAAGAATTATGTGCACATATGCAAAGCACTATGTCAGACATTGGGAGGTACAAAGACCCTGCTTGCAAGAAGCCTATATTCTAGCTAGCCATTTGTTTTTGTATCCATGGCACTTCAGGGCTTTGACTCTTTGCCTTTGGTCAAAATATGTCACCCATATCCCCCTGTTGTTCTGCAAAGAAGGTATCTGCCTCTCATGCTTCCCGGCAGTCAAAGGTCTCTCTAACTCATTGCCATGTTCTTCTAGTGCCCTCTACTGTCATTCAGAAATGTTATGACACATTAGATTGGTTGTCAGGTAAAGGGCACATTCCCAGGTACTGGTATAGGTAGGAAGAAGGAGAAAAAAGATAAATTTAGCTGTTAAATTTGCCCATACTGGATTATTAGAAGATAAGATTTAAAAATCAATGCTTCTTTAAGGGCTACATATGTCACTTGAAACCTGGGATAAGCCTCCCAGTTAGTGCTTTTTGTAGAATTATATGCAAATCAAGGGAAGGACATTTAGGCACCACATAATTAGAAAATTATTAATAAAATATGTAATTATTTTATGTGGTATCTGATATTCTTATGACATTTTTGTTTAAGCTATCAGGCTTAAACTAATTAAAATTCATATACAATTTTGAAATCTAGAATGCAGTGTCTTCATACCCAACTGATGAAATTAGCATTTGCCAATTCATTACACTGATATTAGAAATTTTTGTAATGCAGGAAGCTCTGTTTGATCCCAAAATCCTAGAGAGTTTTCTTTAAGTGTGTCTGCAAATAGAGGAAATTACGTACAACCATGCATCTCAGAATATTACAAAGATATAATGGGAAACTGTAGCAATATCTCTCCCAATGATAAATATGCACCTTTTAAAAATTAACTAATAGACCTCAAAGAAATCTATAATGAAGTAAAAATACAGTTTACTGTAGAATATAAAGAAAATGTTCCATACAAATTTTAAAGATCTTACAAGTATTCAGGTTAGCTTTTAAATCCATTTTCTATTAAGGCATTCTATGACAAGTTGGTATGTAACGCAGTTCAAATGATGTCAGCCAAGGAATTCAAACATCCATCCCAGATGTCATTGCTTACGATGCTCACCATTTATAGAAAAGGGCTAACAGACAATGACATGGATGTGCTTATTGTTCTGTGCTAAAAGTACAGAGCGCCTTTCACACAACGAGCACATTTTAACATTCCTTAGTGTACTGAGAAAAGTTAAAAACCTATTTTCCAATCCAATAAGGGGGAATAGGATTATTATTTATTACTGGTTCATGCTAATACTGGAAGTTTAACAACAAGCATTAAAACTGTAAGTAGAAAAAAACAAGTTTGCAGTTTGTTCTCCTTCCAAAACCGAAACAGTAAATCACAAAAACACATAATTTCCCCTGTTATAGATTGTAAAGGTTATGTTTATACTTTGAGCTGTGAATGAGATTAATGAGTTTTCTCAACACTGTAAACCTCCTTCACTGAAACAAGCTAAATTGCCATAAATCATAGGTTTATGTTCATGTATTTATGGGACAAGGAAGATTTAAGAGTTCCTCTGTAGGGGAAACTATCCCAAAGTAAGAGGAAAAAATATGGCTTCAGTAATATAAAGGTAGATAAACTGGGGCAAAGCTGAAAGTTGTGCATTCACTCCACTTTAATAATGCTGGTAATTTATTAAAAGTAATTATCGTAGCAAAGTTTCTTGTTCATACTTCAGCAGAAGTGACAAAATGCCAGTTCAATATGTTAGTTACTTTCACATCATTATGCATCAAGACCAATTAACTTGGACCTGTCGTTTTCTACATTTCCCTTAAAACCAATTTCTTCTTTTTCTTCCCAAAAGATGTCAGCAGAATTACTAGTGATATGGTGTCCTTCATCCATTATAAAGCATCTCACACCTCCCTGGAAAGGAAATATTTACATTCAAGTCCATCACCACTTAATATTACAGACAGGCTTCTGCATATCACTCCTTATTGGAAAGTAAACTCTTTAAAAAAAAAAAAATACCAGATCACCAATAATGCTTGCTGCCTCAGGAAGAATGTCAATTAAGAAATATGTTTATGCTTCAAGAGGTTTTGCATATAAATTAAAGTGACAAGGAAAAAGATAATCTTGAGGCAAATCTAATGTCATTTTGTGTGAATAAGTCTCTATGTCTCTACCATTGGTGGCATGTTCCTGGAAAATCACCTGGAGCCAAACATGGAATTGTAATTGTAGCCAGCCTAACATTGCTACTAAAATCCTAGTGATGTTTTAATTTTTTTGTCTATTTCTGTAATTCTAAATGAAGAGTTCACTATTGGAAATTTTAGTGACCTTTCCATCACATCTTTAGTAAAGGAAAAGAAAACACTGCAGTTTTGATGTCTATGGTACCTTGGGCAATGTCGCTTGTTCTGGTTCAATCACCTCACAATGTCTCTGGATGGAAGGGAATAATATTTAGAATGAATCGAGACAAGACTTGAGGTGGTAGCAGTGGAAATAAGGTATATTCTCATCTTGAGCCAATGGCTCGAATTTAACCATAAGAGAACAGCAATGAAATTGTATAATAATAGCCAAATAGCCCACAGATTCATAAGTTTTAGCAACCTCAAAGGGACTGGCTTCTTTTTCTATTTTAAGAAAGTAGCCAAACAAGATTCAACAGATGGTAACCCACTCTTGCTAGAAGTCACACAGCCACGAGTTAATTAAACAAAGAAACTGAGATAGAATCACAGAAATTCTTGATTGGAAAGGACCTCACTGGCTATTTCCAGTAGCCATCTCATTGAATTCAAATTTTGAAAAGAATCCCTCCTTCATTGTGCCAAGTAAATGGTACAGCTTCTGCTTGAAGACTCTGAATAAGATGAACTCAGCCTCCCCTGAGGCCATCCATTCCTCTTTTGGATAGTTCTAATTGTTTGGAAGGTTTTCCTTTTGTTGGCCCTACATCTGTGTGTTTAAAATTTCCATCACTTGGTTCTGGTTCTAATTTTAGTGTCAAACAGAGTAAGTTCATCTCCCACATGAAACTCTTCATTTAGAGTTACAGAAACAGACAAAAAAATAAAAATGTCATTAGGATTTTAGTAGCAATGTTAGGCTGCCTATAATTATAATTCCATGTTTGGCTCCAGGTGATTTTCCAGGAACATGCCACCAATGGTAGACAGCTATCTTGCCCTTCCTTAGCCCTTTCTTCTCTAGGCATGATACCTTATGGTCCTTGAACCAATATTCCTATGAAATAAACTCAAGGCCATTCACAATCTTTGCTGTCCTTCTCTGTATGTTCTCTAGCTTATCAATATCCTGTCTATAGTGCAATGAGACGTGAGTTTTTGAGACTCTCAGTCTACCTTAATATATTGCTGAAACCTTTTTGCCTATAGAAATATATGGTTTGGTACAAGATGAACAACTGATGTTACTAAAATTGTGGGGATAAATCTAGTACCTATATCCAGTTGGTATGTAATGAAAACAAAAGGTTTCCCTTAAAATATTGCTCTGAGGGCAAACATAGCTGACAGAAGTTTACTATGGCACTTTTCCAGGACTACTGTAATTGCACTAAAGAGAAATTCTATAGCCTATATAGGCTTAAGTGAGGGAATAATATCCCTCCTCTTAATGTTGGTAGATATTGGGTGTTTTTAATACCACAAGTACAAAATACTTTTTCCCTTGTGAACACAATGTTGGTAGAGAAAACTGTAAAAGTCTCTGCCTATGGATTGGCTGAATGAATCATCAAAGAGAACCTAGAGATATGGATAAAACAGAAAACATGGAAGAAAAAAGGCATGATCTTATTTTCATTTCAAGGTATTTGAGTTAACTCTTCTCTCAGCTAGGAATAGCTAGATAAATAGAGCATGAACTTAGAGTCAGGAAGACCTGAGTTCATATCTGGCCTCAGATACTTACTAGCTATGTGACCTTGGGCAAGTCACTTAACCTCTGTTTGCTTTACTCCATTGGAGAAGGATATGGCAAACCACTCTGGTATCTTTGCCAAGAAAACCTCGGAGACAGTATGGTCCATGGTGTCATGATGGGTCACACACAACTAAACAACTGAACAATAATTTTCTGCAAATGAGCCAAAAAAATACTCATCTTCAAACTAAAAACTAGGAATTGAGTTAGAGGTCCATTAGGGAATACAAAAGAATGAGATGTGGTGGCAGTCTGAGGTCAGTTGTTGGAATGTTACCAAGCTGCTTGACATGCTTTATTAATTATAAGCATATTGAATGTACACTCCCTTACCCTCAAGATTTTCATTTAGTTTTCTGAATATCTTGATCTGGATTACTTGGGGTTCCAGTTTTACCTTTCATCTGCTCGGTTCAGCTCAGTTATTTTCTGTCAGCAAGAACAACTCAGATCAGGCTCTGAAATTTAACTGAGTTTATACACATTCTTCAAATTACCTTCCTTTGGAGGTCCTTGGGGTTAGGACAACAGCTGATTAACTTAGCTCCTGTCTTCTGTTTGAAATGCTCCTGGATAGGACAGAGGAAAGAATATTGAACTTTGAGTCCCAGCCAACCTTAAGATAGATAGATAGATAGATAAATAGATAGATAGATGATAGATAGATAGATAGATAGATAGATAGATAGATAGATAGATAGATAGATAGAATATTGCAAGAAATATTCTTTATTGATGTAGACTGGTAGATAGTTTGATTGGAAATCACTTAATTCCTCTGCATCTGTAAATTTCTCTTCATCTGTAAAATCAAGGAGTAATCAAGGATAAATATCTTATTTTTATTCCAGCTCTTGTCCTATGAGCCTATGAGCTTAGCCTGTTCAGCTGCCCTTTTCTTTTCTATGCCCAACAGCTTAACTATTTGCCTCACACTTGATTTTTTTTTACTTTTTCCCTTCTTTTTTGTATTTGTATATCTTATTTTTAAATTGGTTCTTCCTAACTCATCTAGGCTAGAAATATGGCAACCACGAATGGGCCCAACTCCAGTATTTGTCAGGACAGAAACTTTGATCTGATCCATTTCCAATATTAGGTCAGTTTATCCATTCCTTGGCATCCTTGTGGGTCCCTGCTTCTGAGGGGTTACACTATTGGTGCTAGACTTAGAACCAAGACCAATTGGTTTTAGCCCTACTGCAGCTTGGTTCTGGTGAATTCAAGTGATCAGCCTCATACTCTACATTAGCAGGGACCACAGGCATGCCCAATAATACTATCATGCTTCAATTTAGCCAGTTTCAGATAACAGCATCAGCAGCAGTAATAATTGTAAATAATAATAGTAAAGCTAACATGTATTTATTACCTCAAGGTTTGTAAAATGTTATATTATATATGGATATATGTGTATATACAGACCTCATTTAAACCTTAATACTGATAAAAATTATAGGAGAAAGGTACCATTATTATCAACATTTAACAAACAAGAAAATTGAGGCTAAGGCAAGTTAAGTGACTTGTCTAGGGTCACACAGCTAGTAAGTATTTGAGGCAGGGTCTTCCTTATTCTAAGCTTGTGTCCACTAACTGTATCCACTGTCTAGTTCCTATCTGTCTGTTTTCCCTGTGACAATTAGTAATAAGACCTTCATAAAGTAAAAGAATGGTGATACTTCTTGAGAGATAGAAGAAAATCAGTATCTTCTACCTGGATGCCAAGGAATAAGCTGGAGAGAGAAAAACATTGAACCAAGGGAATAGTTTCATCAAGTACTGTTAGCAAGTCCCAACATACATGGATATTTGAACTTTAATGCTGAAAACAAGCCTAATATAGCTTCCCCTAGTTTTAGCTTAGTCATCTCTTCTGATGCCCATATATACGGATAACATACTATGTCATTGCTTCACCTGTATAGTCTAGATTGTGGATCATCCCCCTATGCTCAGCTCCTCCCCACCTAGCTCTACTGCAGATACACAACCCAGTCAAACAAGGGGAGTACTTCACCTATAAGGAGCCAGACTGTGGAAACTTCCATTTAATGCTTCCTCTCTCCCTCCCTCTTCATGCATACATGATTTAGCTACAGACAAATCACCCAGAAATTCAAGGAAAACTTTTCCCTTGAGGGGACTTTGGTTATGGAAGTTCACTTTATTACATTAATGTTAAATGTCATCCTGATCTTCTCAATTCAAATTCACCATCTCTACTTATTCAGTAATCTAATGGCTAACGTAACCCTGCAGCTTACCAATTTTGTTCCCCAAATCTCTGACATGCACTAGACTACCCTGCATACAACCATTGCTCTACTTTCACTTTCATTATATTTAGGCATCTTTGTCTCTGTGTATCTCTCTGTCTCCATCTCTCTCATTCTCTCTCTCTCTCTCTCTCTCTCTCTCTCTCTCTCTCTCTCTCTCTCTCTCTCTCTCTCTCTCTGTCTCTCTGTCTCTCTCTGTCTCTCTCTCTCTCCTGTCTTTTCCTCTCTACCCCTCAATTTCTCTCTACCTATAGTCAACCTTGTAATGAATTCCTCTGAATCTAGCAAGGCTGCTTTCTAGACAATGAATATGTAGTTTTTCAGCATATCAACAATTGAAACTTTATTAGAATGAAAAGACCTGCTAGAATGTGAAAACATAACCCAGGGGTGCCTCTTTACCATGCTGAGGCCCTATAGTCAAATTTAGTGGAGATGCTCTACACTAGTAAAGGTAATTGAGAGTTAACCATAAGATCAAATGATCAATTACAGTTAAAGAATTAAATCTGTGTTTTCCTTTGCAGCAGATTTGCCTTCCTAATTGGGTTTTACTCGGTTAATATTAAAATGAGTTTCCCTTAGTACACACCAACTGGTGATGGCAGGGAGACAGGACAGAAATTTGTTAGTGGGAGAAAAAAATCAGCATGGCATTAGAAATTCTTTTTCAATATTTCTCTTTATTCTTTTTCAGTGGCAACACAGATTAGAGGGAGAGAGATGGATGGATGGGTAGACAGATGGATACATAGGTAGCTCATTATAAGGAATGTCCTTCATTGATGTAGACTGGCAAAGAAAGATAGCTAGATAGGGAGGTAGGTAGGTAGGTAGATAGATAGATAGATAGATAGATAGATAGATAGATAGATAGATAGATAGATAGATAGATGATAGGTAGATTAGATAGATAGATAGATAGATAGAAAGAAAGAAAGAAAGATAGATAGATAGATAGATAGATAGATAGATAGATAGATAGATAGATAGATAGATAGATAGATAGATAGATGGTACATGATGAGTTGAATATAAAGGGAGGATATCTAAAAAATAAAATTAAGGGGGAGAGAGGAATATATTGGGTAAAGGAGAAAGGGAGAGATAGAGTGGGCTAAATTATCTCACATAAAAGAGGCAAGTGGAAGGGAAGAGATGGGAGGTGGGAAGGAATGAATGAACTTTAATCTTATTTGGATTAAGGAGGGAATAAGGTACACTTTCAGTTGATTATGTTATCCTACTGGCAAGTAGGAGGGAAAGGGGAGATAATAGAATCTTATCAGAGGGGGAAATAATAGAAAAGAGAGCAGACTGGGGAAGGGGTAGTCAGAAACAAACTCTTTAGAAAAAGGATAAGGTCAAAGGAGAAAATATAATTGGGGATGGGGAAAGAAGGGAGAGAATTTGCAACTCAAAGTTTTAAAAACAAATTTTTACAAGCAACTGGGGAATAAGATTATACAGCCAATGGACTATAGAAACCATCTTGTCTCTCAAAAAAGTAAAGGGGAGGGGATAAGAGAGAGGATGATAAAAGGGAGGACAGACTGGGGGAAAGGGGTAATCAGAATGCATGCCATCTTGGGGCAGGGGAGGGAAAAGATGGCGAGAAAATTTGGAAAACAAAATCTTATAGAAATGAAAGTTGAAAACTAATAACAATTAATAAATTTAAATATTAAAAAAGGCAGAGATAAGCCTTTAGCCTCATCATTGCCAAAGTGGGGTGCAATTTGACAATAAAGTTATCTTGAAAGCAGCTCTACTTCATGGGCTACACTTTATGATGAAGATATTTTAAGTCCCTCAGTGCCTTGCTACCATCAAAAATGGTAACAGTGTAATTTTTTTTGGATTTAGAATTTTTTTAATGTTCATCAAATTTTGAATTAAATATTGTCTGTTTTTTTAAATATGCATTTTTAAAGTTTGTCACTATATCTACTCGAAATACTGCATCCCTGTAGTATTTTTCTTGAATTTGTGATTTCTTTTGTAGACTTCACAAGCATATGTGCACACACACATAGAGCTTAGTTAATTTTTTTCATTTACATTGACATATTTTGTTTTTACATCACTTAATTTTCAAATACATCTCTTTCTCTCCTTTTCCCAGAGATCTATGCCTTATAGCAACATAAATGAGAGAGATAGAGAGTTCAACAAAACTAATCAACATGTCAACCAAGTTCGACCAATTCTGCAGTGCTCCACTCTCTTAGTCACTCACCTGTATAGAGAAGGAAGGGACATGAATATCCACAGGGAAAGATCAATCGTTATAATTAGTGTTCAGTTCTGGGGTTTGGTCATTGTTATCTTTCCATTTTCATTGCTGGAGTTACGATGCTTATTATTTTCCCGTTTCCTCTTACTTCACTTTACATATAACTGCTATGCTTCTGTATGTACCATATTCCTCATTTCTTACCCCAAAGTTATATTCTGTTACATTCATGCACCATAATCGGCTCAACAATTCCCCACCTAATGGACTTCTCTGCTGTTTCCAATTATTTGCTACCACAAAATGTACTGCTATAACTAAGTAAATGAATAAAAAGAAAGGTAATCTCTCAGATGTTATTAGAACTTTCATTGGTATAAGAAAGATAACTTTATGTACTACCATTTAAACATTTCAAATATTCCATCTTTTGCCAGAGATATTTTTAATGAGTATAGTGAATAAACTATAACAAAAAATAAAAGTTATGAAATATGCATAGTCAAATAAGTGATAAAAGTTACATTCTAAATTATTAAAATTTAAGAAAGGGGGGACATTCAAATTCTAACTTTATTCTTTAAAGCAATCAAGATACCATTGCCCTTTGAATGTAGCATAAAATCATTAAGACATTTTATCTTGGTTTTTATGCCCTTTAGAAATTTCATGTGTTTTGAAAACATCAATTCAGTGTTCCACTAGCAAATACTAAATTTTGTGAATACAAGATGCTTCACCAATATTTTGTAGATTGAAAAACTTATCTTAGCTACTGTCCTATGAACTAGGCCATTTCTTTCCCAGTGAAATGATACATATATTTGAAATGTCAAGATAGGCTCTCAAAATATCTCAGGCCTTTCATGAAATTGAACTAAGAAGCTCTGTCACATGTTGAATTCTATGCACACTGATTTACAGACAATCACAGTAGATTTTTCTTATGCTTTATTTTCCTACCTTTAAGACAAGATCCTGCCATTTTGACAGAAATAAATTTTCTATTGATTTCAATAAGATTATCAGAGCTCTACAACTTGAATCCAAAGCAGATGTAGAGCATATAATATTCATGTTTAAGATAAAATATTTTAAAGTCGTCTTTTAAAGACAAATTTTATTGATATATTTTGTTTTTAAATTGTGTAAATTTCCTCCTATATCTCCTCTCTACTGTCAAAGAGACATCCTTTATACTACAAAGAAAAGGGGGGGGGTAAATATGTGAAAAAGAGAAAATGTTCAGCAAAATTGATAAATACTTCAAAAATCTGACAGCATAAGCAATGTTCAACATGCATGGACACTCCCCAAACACTCCTTTGAAAGAGTTATAGTTTTGTATCTCATCTTTGTATCTTGTCTTTTTATAATTTTGTAACATTCATTTCCAATTGTTAGATGAACTTACCTTAAAGGTATTAATGTACCAGTGAAATAAACTTGGTCAGAATAAATATTTTTCTCCTTTTCTGTGATTTCACTGGTGTAGAGAACATCTATTATGGCAATGAGTTGGATAAACTAGCCACCCTGAATAGCAATTCCACTAGGAAAGAAACACAGTGTAATGCTGATCATCACAAGAATTTATTAGTCTGTCAGGGAAAGTTACAGGGGTAAAAACGACTGGACAGTTCAGTCCAGTAATAGTGGGGTGGAGAGACAGAGATAGAAATAGAGAGAAAGACAGAGAGTTATACTGGCAGTAATCAAGGGAGGAGACTAGGTAGTCATTTATATAAAAGGACAGAGAGTGCTTATCCCCACATATTCAAGAAGCCTTCCCATACACCCTGAGCACTGGGCCATCTACAGATGAAGAGGGGCTAGTCTATTGGAGCCTGGTGTTTTGTTCTCTCATAGAAGCTTATCAAGAGAGGGGCAGTCCCAGGGCTTCCACCAATGAGTTTTTTGAAAGATGCTAGAATTTTTTCTGGTAGGCTATTCAAATAATGCCAGTGTTCCTTCTGGTGATCCCCTTTGAACAAGAATGAGGGACCAGATTGTTAGTCCTGAGTTTGCTACCTGATCAATCCACCGTCCAGTATGGGTCCTCTATCCAGGGCCTTTCCTGTTAGCTAAAAGGCTCAGTTCCAAATCAACATGAGTCTTCATGTAAAGATATATATCAGTATAATCAATAACCTTTCTAGTAGGGTATATAGTCATCTCCACCAGTTCCATGGAGTAATCCAATGTAGTAATCCAATGAGACCATTGTCAGTGATATAAAATGGATGGCAGTGATTTTCCGGATGACCTCATGGATGAGATGGGTAGAGTCTGTGACCTTGGCTGCAAGTCTAATTATCAAGTGGGTCTGGTGTGATGGTACAGCTACTCAATTATTCTGAGCTACCTCAGTAGGACCTTCTTCTCTTAGAGTGTACCCTAAGTGGTATTAGTCCTGGGGAGGGGTGTCATTCTCCTGCTGGGAGGTGGCTTCTTTCTTCATCTGGTCCCAACTTGGAAATGGTTTTCCTCCCAGCATATATCAAGCCATGAGATTGTGTGTGTGTGTGTGTGCGTGTGTGTGTGTGTGTGGTGAATGAATTCAACTTTATATTGACCTCTTTTCATGATCCTTTGCCCCTGATCACATTACTGACTAGGACCTGCCCACTTCCATCAACCACTGCCTTCACTCCTACACATACACTGCTTTGAAAAGGTAAAGAAAATCACACAAGCATCCTGTCTAGATCTACTACAACTTTTTTTACATAATCTCAACTAGGTCCTCATTGCTGCAAGAAAATATGTTCACACTTTCCTAATTAAGTCAGTGTCCCTCTCAAGCAGATTTTCCAAAAACTTTTATCCTTTTCATTTTTCCACTATCTCAGTTGATGATTTTGTCTCATATTTTACTGAAAAAAAATTAAAATCCTTCATCAAATACTCCCACTTCTCTTATATCATACCATCCTTTCACTTCTTACCATCTCCTTCACCCAGTCTTCTTACATTATGAAGTTGTCCTTCTTGCTAAGGCCAACCTCTATACCAGTATGAGTGATCCCATTCCAAAAGCTCTCCTCTAGAAGATTGTCCCCCTGTTATCCCACTTATCTTCAACATCTCCCTGTCCACTGGCTTACAAACATTCCCATGTCTTATTCATCTTTAAAAAGAAAATCGCTGACTTTGGGGAATTTCAGAGATGAGGCCAAGATGTAAAGTACAGCAAGCAGTCAAGCTCTCCCAACATTGCCTTACAAGCAACTTTAAAGTAATGTGTCAAATCAAATTATTAAGTTATAGAGTCAACAAAAAGTCATGGTAAGAAATTTGTCCAGTTCATGATAAATTAGGAGGTTAAAATGAGAGGTCTGTGATACTGGGATGGGGATTGACCCAGTAGCAACAACAATAAATGGGACTTGGAAGTGACAAGAATACCAACAGCAGTTTTGGGAGTTTTAAAACCAGTGACAGTAAGTGGGTAGGGTAACTAGTCAGAAAGATTACAAGGGACTCCTATGCTAACACTGGGTACCAGAGAAGGTGCTATCTGTGTCTATAACTGCTTTTGGGTCCTAAGAGAGCAGGAGTCCTATGAAGCAGGAATAGTTCTGGTCACAAGAGTCCCAGAGAAGTAGTATCTCTTCTGGTTAAAAAGGAGTGGGGACTATACCTCTTCCCAAATCATACCACCTTGGAAGCACTGAAAACTTCCAAACTCTCAGAGATAGCTCTAAAAACAGTAATATGAAAACGTCTGAAGCTTGGGACAATATCATGTGCACCATCACACAGCCCCGTGCATTTCAAGAAAAGAGGTCAACTTAAACATAAAGTTTAAAGGCAAGAAATAGGCTGCACACATGAGTAAACAACAACAAAAAAGAACCTGACAATGAAAAGCTACTATGGTGACAGAGAAGATCAAGAAATAAATTCAGAAGATAAACATGCCAAAACAGCTACAGGAAAAGTCTCTCTCCCCCCCCCCCCTCTCTCTCTTGCAAGAATTCCTGGAAGAGCTAAAAAAATTATCAAATAATAGTAGAGAAAAAATAAGAAAAGAAACAAAAGTAATGCCAAAATAATTATGCAAAGATAATTAACAGCTTGTTAAAAAAGGTACAAGAATACTGAAGGAAAGAAAACTATGAAGAACAAAAAAAAAAAGAAATAGCCAAGTGGAAAAAGAAACTAAATTTTAAAAAGTGGCTGAAGGAAATAAATATTTAAAAATTATAGTTGGGCAACTGGAATGAAATTACTCATGAGACTTTAAGATCAATAAAATAAAGTCAAAAGAATGGAAAAATAGAAGAAAATGTGAACTATCACAACAGAAATATTACTAATCTGAAAAATAGATTGAGGAAACATAATTTAAGAATTATTGTTCTACTTAAAAGTCATGATCAATGAAAGAGTCTAGAAACTGTAAAGAAAAAATGCTCAGATATCCTAGAACTAGAGAGTAAAATGTGTGTGTTTCTCCTTCATTGCCAAAGAAGACCACACTATCAGAGAAATAATATGACTTGAACTTGACTTGTTTTGTTTTGAGTGAGAGAGGGCTGTGCAGGTCACCAGCCTCACTTCTCCTCTAGAGTCATCTGAATCTGGTGACCAGATATTCATCAAGAGGACTGGCGATGACCCAGGATGAGGCAATTGGGGTTAAGTGACTTTGCCAAGGTCATGCAGCAAGTAAGTGTCAAGTGTCTGAGGTGAGATTTGAACTCAGATCCACCTGACTCCTGCACTGGTGCTCCATCCACTGTACCACCTAGCTGCCCCAAAGAGTAAAATAGAAATTTGAAGAATTTACCAATCATCTCCTGAATGAGATCTCAAAATGAAAACTCCAAGAAATATTGCAGTTCAATTCCAGAGCTCCCAGATCATAGAGAAAATGAGTCAAGAAGCAAGAAAGGAACGATTCAAGTATTATGGAACTACAGTCAGGATCACATAAGATTTAGCAGCTATAACATTAAAGTAGTAGAGGTCTTGGAATATGATATTCTGGAAGGCAAAAGAGCTTGTATTACAACCAAGAATAACCTAACTACCATACTTGAGTATAAACCTTCAAGGGGAAGAATGGATATAAAGTGAAATAGCATTCCTGATGAAAGGAGAAGAGATGAATAGAATTTCACTTTCAACTACAAGACTTAAAAGAAACAATAAAAGGTAAATATGAAGAAACTGTTTACATTCCTGTAGGAGAAGATGGTACATGTAACTTACGAACTGTGTGATTATTAGGGGAGTTAAAATGATTCTACATAGACAGATAGCACAGGATTGAGTTAATTATATTGGGATGATTTTTAAAGGACGTATGAGAAAGAAGGATGCACTGGAGGAAAGTCAAGAGAAAGGGGTCCAGACTGGGGAAGCATGCGGTGTGTGTCCTGCTTCCCGGGGCCACAGACAAGGATGGGCTGCCCCTGTTGGGGTCAGGCATAGACCTGACCAAGGTTCCAGCAGTTCAACAGTGCCAGGCCTAGAGGCCTGTGTGGGCTACCCGAGTCTTCTTACCTCACCTCCGAGGTCTTCGGTTAGCCAAAACCGGATGCTCATATGAGAGAAAGGACGTTCCAGAGTCGAACAAGGGTTTAGCTTTATTTCAGGGTCTAGGTTACAAGTGCAGGGGGTCTTCCTTAGGAGGAAGAGGGGGAGATTTCCTAAGGAGGCTAAGATCTTAAGGGATTGGAAGTAGAAGTACAAGCGGGGAGAGAGGGGGAGGGGAGAGAGGAAGGAAGAAAAGCGGAGCTTACTGTCCTCTTGGCTCCTCACGTGCTAAGAGAGCTTTCAGGCTTCCTCAATCCTACTTAACCTTCAGCCACACAGTTTGCATCTGAATACCGTGCTGTTAGATAACAATAGTGTGCCTAGATCCAGGACAACCTCGAGGGCAGGGAGACTCCACCCATCATGTATCTCCCGGGGAGAGGCGGAAATACCCAAGCTAGCCGAGCTAGCTCAGTCTGACCTTCTCGAATCCCCGCTGTTCATGGAGGGCCTCGTAAGACTCTAAGATTTAGAAGTCCCACTTTTACCCCCCCGAGACCGTCCACACGGATTTGAACTTCCAATCCCAACACAACAGAAGAAGGACTGTTGCTTTTCTAAACCAGTCTGCAGTACATACCATAGGGTTCCTCAGTTGATTTTCTACAGTTTGTGAAGAGAAGCTGTCAGCTCTTTTTCAATCCAACAAATTGGAACAGCTCTCAATATTTTGGATGCAAAGTATCATCTATTCTGGATATAGAAGATGTTAAATTTTAAAAATCAACTGCAAATGTTAATGGTATTATAAATGATCCTGAAGCCCCTCAGGTCAACAGTCATCTATGTCTCCCCAATGCAAAAATGTGACGAAACCACAGAACATATCTTAACTGTAACCAAGGATCCAAGATATATCATCCATCTCAAAATGGTTCAAGTAAGTGTTTCTGTGATGGCAATAAAAAACAAAATGATATCTGAAGGACTGGACCCAGAACTTCAAGAGGCCAAACACCCAAATGCTTGATGGGGAAAGTGAAGCAGATGCCAAAGAAAGTTCAGATAGTAAATTTTCTTTTAGTGACTGAACTTCATGTTGACCATACAGAATTTATATTTCTTTAGGTCATATACATGCATACAAGGAGGGATGTTTTGACAGCTTATATTCTTTAGACCTATGGTGAAAACAATTTCTATTATTTTGGAGGATGATGACTTTCAGAAATCACCTCTCTTGGGGCGGAGCCAAGATGGCAGAGTAGAAAGACGCACATACACATAGCTCCAAACCCACAACCCATAGAACGGCGACAGGGAAGTAACTCACGGTGAATTCTGCACCCAGAGACCACAGAACATTGGAGCGAGGGAGATTTCTGTTCCGGAGGGACCTGCAAACCTCTCGCAAAAGGTCCTTCGCGCTGCGGATTGGGCGCCAGGACTGGGAGCTGAGTACAGCCCTGCCGCAGCCGCGGCACTGAGAGGAAAGATCCGAGCGGGCTTCAGGGACGGGATCTCCAGCGGCCACGCGGGTCCCTCCACCCACAGAGGGACCTGCAAACCTCTCGCAAAAGGTCCGTCGCGCTGCAGACGCGGAGCCCAGCCCAGACCTGCTGCGGCCGCGGCACCGAGAGGAACAGATCCGAGCAGGCTTCAGGGATGGGATCTCCAGCGGCCGCACAAGTCCCTCCACCCACAGGTGACGGGAGAGTCTCTTTGGTGGGTCGAGAGGGGAGTGGGGTGCCCCCATAACTCAGGCCCCCCCGGGAGGTAGAAGCTGAGAGGCGGCTGCAGACCAGGGCTCCCCAAGCGGGCGGGAGCCTGAATCCATTGTGGAGGGTCTGTGCATAAACCCCCTGAGGGAACTGAGCCTGAGAGGTGGCCCTGCCCCAACCTGACTACCTGAACTTAATCTCACAATGAATAACAGCCCTGCCCCCGCCAAAAGCCCTAAGGCTGGAAGCAGCATTTGAATCTCAGACCCCAAACCCTGGCTGGGAGGATCAGGAGGCGAGGTGGGTGTGAGGAGAATATTCAGAGGTCAAGTCACTGGCTGGGAAAATGCCCAGAAAAGGGAAAAGAAATAAGACTATAGAAGGTTACTTTCTTGGTGAACAGGCATTTCCTCCCTTCCTTTCTGATGAGGAAGAACAATGCTTACCATCAGGCAAAGACACAGAAATCAAGGCTTCTGTGTCCCAGCCCACCCAATGGGCTCAGGCCATGGAAGAGCTCAAAAAGAATTTTGAAAATCAAGTTAGAGAGGTAGAGGAAAAGCTGGGAAGAGAAATGAGAGACATGAAGTCAAAGCATGAACAGCAGATCAGCTCCCTGCTAAAGGAGAACCAAAAAAATATTGAAGAAAATAATACCTTGAAAACTAGCGTAACTCAATTGGCAAAAGAGGTTCAAAAAGCCAATGAGGAGAAGAATGCTTTCAAAAGCAGAATTAGCCAAATGGAAAAGGAGATTCAAAAGCTCACTGAAGAAAATAGTTCTTTCAAAATTAGAATGGCACAGATGGAGGCTAAGGACTTTATGCAAAACCAAGAAATCACAGAACAAAGACAGAAGAATGGAAAAATGGAAGATAATGTGAAATATCTCATTGGAAAAACAACTAACCTGGAAAATAGATCCAGGAGAGACAATTTAAAAATTGTCGGACTACCTGAAAGCCATGATCAAAAGAAGAGCCTAGACATCATCTTTCATGAAATTATCAAGGAAAACAGCCCTGAGATTCTAGAACCAGAGGGCAAAATAAATATTCAAGGAACCCACAGAACACCGCCTGAAAGAGATCCAAAAAGAGAAACTCCTAGGAACATTGTGGCCAAATTCCAGAGTTCCCAGGTCAAGGAGAAAATATTGCAAGCAGCTAGAAAGAAACAATTCAAGTATTGTGGAAATACAATCAGGATAACACAAGATCTAGCAGCCTCTACATTAAGGGATAGAAGGGCATGGAATAGGATATTCCAGAAGTCAAAGGAACTAGGACTAAAACCAAGAATCACCTACCCAGCAAAACTGAGTATAATACTTCAGGGGAAAAATTGGTCTTTCAATGAAATAGAGGATTTTCAAGCATTCTTGATGAAAAGACCAGAGCTGAAAAGAAAATTTGACTTCCAAACACAAGAATGAAGAGAACCATGAAAAGGTGAACAGCAAAGAGAAGTCATAAGGGACTTACTAAAGTTGAACTGTTTACATTCCTACATGGAAAGACAATATTTGTAACTCTTGAAACATTTCAGTGTCTGGGTACTGGGTGGGATTACACACACACACACATGCACACATGCACACATGCACACATACATAGAGACAGAGTGCACAGAGTGAATTGAAGAGGATGGGATCATATCTTATAAAAAAAAAATGAAATCAAGCAGTGAGAGAGATATATTGGGAGGAGAAAGGGAGAAATTGAATGGGGCAAATTATCTCTCATAAAAGAGGCAAGCAAAAGACTCATTAGTGGAGGGATTAAGAGGGGAGGTGAGAGAAAAACATGAAGTCTACTCTCATCACATTCCACTATAGGTAAGAATAAAATGCACACTCATTTTGGTAGGAAAACCTATCTCACAATACAGGAAAGTGGGGGATAAGGGGATAAGCAGGGTGGGGGGGATGATAGAAGGGAGGGCATGGGGAGGAGAGTGCAATTTGAGGTTGACACTCATGGGGAGGGATAGGATCAAAAGAGAATAGAAGTAATGGGGGACAGGATAGGATGGAGGGAAATATAGTTAGTCCTATACAACACAACTATTATGGAAGTCATTTGCAAAACTACACAGATTTGGCCTATATTGAATTGCTTGCCTTCCAAAGGGAAGGGGTGGAGAGGGTGGGAGGTAAACAAGTTGGAACTCAAAGTGTTAGGATCAACTGTCGAGTAATGTTCTTGCCACTAGGAAATAAGAAATACAGGTAAAGGGGTATAGAAAGCTATCTGGCCCTACAGGACAAAAGAGAAGACGGAGACAAGGGCAGAGAGGGATGATAGAAGAGAGAGCAGATTGGTCATAGGGGCAATTAGGATGCTTGGTGTTTGGGGGGGGAGGGGATAAAAGGGGAGAAAATTTGTAACCCAAATTTTTGTGAAAATGTATGTTAAAAGTTAAATAAATAAATTCCATTATAAAAAAAAAAAGAAATCACCTCTCTTACAAAACATTTACTAGCCTTGTACTTTTTAATTCTTCATAATGACTTGTAATCACAAATTGAAAAATATATTATGCAGGAATCATTTTAATTTGTGCAAATGTTCTATAACCCCTAATCTGACTTTTGTCTGAACCATAAAGGAATTAATAACCAGCCACACAGTCAAAAAAAAATGATTTATTTGTTTTAAAAATGCAAAGGATTTTTTATTATCATGGCAGATGAGTAACTTGACAGTGAGCATCTTATTACCACATGGAAGAATCTATAATCACAGTGTACCTGAATAAATAAAAATTAAATAGCCTAGTTAAAATAAAGCTTAACAGTATTACAAGTAAAAAAAAAGAGGCATGGAAGGAAAGATGGGAACAGAGGATGGACAATGCTTAAACCTTACTCCGATCTGAACTGGTTCAAAGAAGGAAAAATGAATAAATGAGTATACACATGCACCCACATACACATACGCACACACAACTGGGTATAGAAATCTATCTTATCCAACAGGCAAATACAAGGTGAAGAGGAAACATCATAACAACCAAATTCATAAAACAAAAGTTAAATGAGTTACAGAAGAACTAAAAACCTATATTAGTAGGGACCTCAACTTTCTCCATTCAGAGTTACATAGATCTAATAACTAAATATACAAGAAAGAAGTTAAAGAAGAAATGAATATGATTTTAGAAAAGTTAAACATTATAGCCCTGGAGAGAAAATCAAATAGGAATAGAATGTATACCTTTTCTCAGCTATATGTGGCACCTTAACAAAAACTGGCAATGTGTTAGAGGATAAAAACCTCACAAATAAATGCAGAAGGGCAGAAACATTAAATGCATGGTTTTCAGAATATAATCCAATAAAAATTGCATTAAATTAATGACCCTAAAATCATGCATAAAAATAATTTGGAAACTATACTAATTCAAACTAAACCAAATAATCTAAAGAATGGGTGGGTCAAAGAACAAATCATAGATTTCATTACCTAACATCTCTCAAATACATTCCCTTCTCTCTCGTGATACTGCCACCACTCTAGTAAAGGCACTCATTATTTCATACTTGGATCATTGCAACAGTCTGCTGGTTTGTCTCCCTGCTATAAGTCTTTCCCCACTCCAAGTCAGTCTCTACTCAATTTTTCTGAAGCAATGATCTGACCATCATCCCCGCTCCCCTACTCAATGAACTCCAATGGTTCTTTAACATCTTCAGGATAAAATGTAAAATACCTTTCTTGGCTTTCTAAGTCCTTGATAACCCAGGCACACTTGTCCCCAAAGCCCTTTCAGTTTTCTTATATCTATCTTATTTACACTTTACATACACTTTAATCCAATGATTTCGGCTTCCTTGTTGTTCATTGTACAAAATATTTCACCTCCCAAACTTTGGGCATTTTAACTAGCTGTTGTGACTAAAATAATCTTCCTCCTCACCCCCGACTCCTGACTTCTGTCCTCCTTCAAGTCTCATCTTAAATCCCTTTTTCTACAATAAGCTTTTCCCAATCTATCTTAATTCTAAGGTCTTTCTTCTTTCATTTCCAATTCATCCTACAGAGTTTGTTATTATGTTGTCTACCTCACTGTACTGTGAGATCCTTGAGGGTAGGAACTGTCTTTTTCCTTTCTTTGCATCCCTAGTACTTAACTCAGTACCTATCACTTAATAAACATTTAAGAAACATTTACTGACCTTTTCACCATAAATGTATTTTTCATTATCATCTATATTAACACCTTGTAAAGATGCATTTACATCAGTTTCTAAGGCTCTGAACTTGTTTGTTCTTCTATGATTGTCTTTTATCATTTCCTCACCTCTTGGTCCCAGTTTGGTCACCTACAAAAATGAAAGGACTTGAAATAGATGAATATTAACTTCTTTTTAAACTATAAATCTATGATGCTATGATTTTACTTTGATTGCCCATATTGAATTATTTTTTAGGATAATACCTTTCCATTTTAATAACATAATCTTAATACAGTGTCCTGAAGGAGTTCTCAGAAGAATATAATTTGGGGATGAATGAATTGATGGTATCACATACTAGAGAGATTTCAGTGTTATCAGTAGAACCATCAGGTTCATTTACTTTTGCTATGGATTTTTTAATAATGGTTTTAATAATGGTTTAGAATTAATTTACTAAATCTGAAAGACTATTATAATAAGAATGACAAGATTTGTTGGTGGGTCAAATATTGGTATAGGTGTCTCAGAAGAATGTGGAGAAGATGGCTTAATTTTATCGACATTTAGGCTGTCTTCATCATATTAAAAATTAAAATTTCTAGAAATTTAATGTGACTCAAGCAAATTTGTTTGATTTGGATTAGGATTAATGTCGGAGTTTGCATAATTCAACCAAAAATGTCTGGTGTCCAGGAGACAAAACTAATTGGGAATTTTTGTACCAAACTACCCTAATTTTAAAGTATACTTATTAATAAATGATTGTCAAGAAAATAAGTTTTGCTACACAATTATACATTTTGATGTTGAGAGTTATAGGTGAACAGATGACAGCAAAAAAATCAAAAGAGAAAAGGGAAATGAGCAGAGTGTATAGGCTGCTAAACAGCACGTTCTGAAATTACAAATGCTCAAGATTCAAAAATGAAATACATTCTAGTTCAAAACAATTTTTACATATAACTTAAAGCTTAAACTTTTCAATTAATCACATAATTCTTGTGACAAATTAATCACATGTTCATCTGTGAAATGTAGAAAAGTTTTTCATATTACCCATGTGGGTAAAATGAAATGGTACGAGATAAATGGTACTACAATGAGGTGAATGTTAAACTGGTTGCATAACTGGACCAAAAAAAGGAAATGATGAGTCAATGTCATCTTGGAGGGCAATTAGTATCATAGTGTCCCAGAGAATTGCCCTTAGCCCTGCACTGTTCAGCATTTTTGTTAAGGATTTCTTTGAAAATATGTAAGTGATGCTTCTCATATTTGCAAATGAAAGAAAGCTAAGAAAAGCAAACACACTAGATGACAGTCAGGATCCAAACATATTCTGCAAGCTAGGAGAGTGGACTGAATTTAATAGAATGGGATTTGATTAGGATGAATGTAAATTTCTACACTTAAATTCAAAAAATCATCTTCACACTTACAGCATGGTAGATGACACTAGACAACAGTTCTTGTGAGAAAAAAATTTCTGGGAATAACAAAACAGGAGTAAAAACATAAGTGCAGGAATTTTTTGAGTTTTACTATGGAAGTTCCAAAAGCAGACTGGAAGAAGAAACAATAGCTCTGTAGCCGAAATACTCGGATTCAGATTCTGATTCTGCCACAATTTGTGTGACTTTGGACATGTCACCTACACTTTCTAGGCTTCTGTTTCCCCATTCATAAAATGAGGGTGTTGTATGACATGTAGTTTCTCTCTGAGTGACCCTAAATCAATAATCTTATTCACAGAGTCTAGAAATATTCCTCTCCCTAGAAGCCCTCTAGCCTAAATATTCCAAGGATCTCCAAGGATGGCTAAAACAACGAAGCATTACAGTGAAACAGACTTTCAGATTACTCTTATACTGAACTTCAATAAGAAAAAAGGAATTTCACAAGTATGGGATAGCAGAGAAAATAGTAGTTGTTCTGAGAAAGCTCTAAGCATTTTAGTGCACAATAAGTTTAATATGATTTAGCAGCATAATATGTCTTCTCCCCCCCCCCCCAAAAAAAACTAATGTAGTCTTAGGCTACATTAAAAGAAGCATTACTTTTAAGAATAAAGTTACAGTACCACTATACATAGCTATGGTGAGACCATGTCCACAGGATTGTATTCATTTCATGGCACCACTGTTTTAGCAAGAAGGTAGAAATCCTCCAAAGGAAGATGGTGAAGGACAGGTGGAATAATGAAGGGTCTTGAGTTCATGTTATTTAAGGACAGACTGAAGAAACTGTTGGTATTTACCCTTCTTACCAGAAGAGAAGATGCAGGAGCAACATGACAAGTATCTTGAAATATTTGACAGGCTGTCATAATGTCATAATTTTATTTTTATGTTTCTTATGCTGAAACTGAAACCCTACTGTGATGCCCTATCATCAACTGATTAACATCATGAGTTGAGTGAAAATTCCAGAAGGTGCTAAAATAAATTTAGACTTGCTCTGGTTGGCTTCAGAGAGGAGAACCAGGAGCAACGGAAAAGAAGTGGAAAGAGGCAAAATTAGCTTGAACGTCAAGGGAAAACAAAATAAAATAGTATTCTAACAAATAGAATTGTCCAAAAGTGGAATGGGTTCCCTTAGGAAGTGGTGGATTTGCTCCCAGTGAAATCCTCCAAGCTAAAGGATGGCCATTTGTCACATATGTTATGGAAACAATTCCCATCAGATATGTGTTAGACAATACCGTCCCTCTAAAATTGCGTTGCTCTGTGATTTTCCCCATAGTTTAAATTAATCTATTCAGTTCTTTGTCCTTAGATTTGCAAGAAACTGACAGATATACCCAACAGATAGTTTACATCTCTGATGGCAAGCTTAGTACTCATCCAGCTAACATATACCATTGAGTATACCTGTTTACAAGTACCTGAGAAATTATACAAAAAGGAAAACACACTCAGGCTATGAAATGAAAAGAGAAAACTGTAAGGGATTCTAAAATTAAAACTCAGTGATCCACAGTGAGCATCAAATCTTTCAGGAACCATGTGTGGCATCCTGTCTCTCTTACTACTTGTGTGGATTTGAACAAGTTATTTAAATTCTCTAGGATTCAACTTCCTCTTCTGTAAAATAAAGGGCATTAAACTAAATGGCCTTTTCCAGATCTAAATTGGTACTTCTGAACCTATGGTTCTAAACTTATGAAGCTATGTTTAAATCAATCATTATAGTTAGCATTTGCAAATGCAATGTATGTTCCAATTCCTTCCACTAGAGAGGTTCATATATGAGCAGTGTGTATACTTACTGGAAAAATCTTTACCCAGCTATCTGTTTATATTATACTTTTTTTCTTTATTTTGATGAATAATTTGCAGCCATAATTATAAAAACAAACAGCATTATAAACTTTAAAGTGTTTTACATTTTATTTTTATGTTTCATATGCTGAAACTGAAACCCTACTGTGATGCCCTATCGTCAACTGATTAACATCATGAGTTGAGTGAAAGTTCCAGAAGGGGCTACTTGTCCAGAAAAACTTTGTGTGCAGTTGCTCCCAGAATGTGTCTGTGGTCTGAGAATCAACCTATAACCCAGTTAGAGTTGGTTGATCACAAAATGATGAATGTTCTGATGATATCACCAAATGAAAACCATTAAATTCCTAGGACTAGTGAAATCACATATTTCAAATTTTATGGTATGCTGAAACCTATTTGCATTAATTCCTTAATTCACTCAATAAGAATCCATTAAGTCCCTATTATATACAAATTATATACAAAGCAGATAGCAATACTACAGTAGATTAGCTCTTCCCTTAAAAATAATAAAATCAATTAAAGTGTCAATAGACTACAAGTTAAGGGTTACTATAACACAAATATAAAGTTCACTAATTTTAGCTAAGCAAAAAGGAACCTCAAATGCCATCTCTAACCCTTATTTCAAAGATGAAGTAACTGAGGTCCAAAGAATTTAAATAACTTACCCAAATCTGAAGTAGCAGAGGCAATATTCTACCTCTGATTGTTTTTACTACAATCATAGTGTTTTCCACAGTACCACTGATAAAAAGCTTTTATGATTTTGAAAAACTGGCAGATAAACTAGTTTTCATTTGTTTCTTCTATTTCACTCAAATAAAATCTAATGGCCCTAATGGTTTTCAATGACTCTAAATTGTTCCTTGCATTTGGTCAGATTTATCTGGGATACTTTCCCACAAAAGTGTTGATTTCTGCAAGCTTGTGATTTGTGTATCCATAAATCAATGAACAATCCTATTCAAAAGCTACTTTCTTCCTGTGCTTTAGTTTCAACCAAGAATTTTCTTTGAATCAATTTTATTAATATATTGTTGACCCCATTCAGCTGGCGCATGGAAATTATACATTTATTAGCCAAAGTAACCTAAAGCCTCAAAGTACCTGTAATAGTAATTATTAATAAAAATCATTTAAAATCAGATTATGTGGTGACTTCTGAGCTCAAAAGTAATCAATATATTTTAATATTGAAAATACAAAAGCAAAATGAATAGTGGACAATGTTGTAATTAGAGAAGCAAAGCTTCCTACTTTTAAGGAATTGTCATGCTCACCACAACTTTGCACATAATAATGTACACAATTATATTGGATTACATTTAATTCAGATAAACTAATGCAATTTTGATTAAAAGACACCTCAAATATTCATAAAAATAATGTAGCATACACAGATATTTATTGTTAACAATTATTTATAATTTTCTTATTTACAATAAAATAATAGTCATATTATTAATGGGCTAGGATGGGCTTGGTTTCTGGTACAGTGTTTCTCAAAATGTGTTACTGCTATACATGATTCTTTTTTAACCATTAATGAAGATAGCTGTCTTATTCTTTATTGCAGGTATTGCAGAAAATTCCATTTTATACAAATGAGGTGTTATGAGTACTAAAATTAGTATGTTTTGTTTGATAAACCAAAGAACATTATATTTACCTGTAGCTAAAATTTTTAAAATTAGAATCAATACTTGTTTCAACACATTATCATAAGATAAGTCTATTAAATATTCTTGTTTAGAAATAGTAAGATTAAGCATATTTTATTTGTGACAAAGTGCATGGTTTCATTATTCATTCAAGTTTTAATATGTATACCTTCAAATAAAATCAAAATTCTTCCATAGACTAATAGAATATTAACAAACAGGTCTTGTCTTCTGTTTCATTTGAAGGACCTATATTTTTTTAATGGAGAAACAAATCAAAAATTATTTTATAAATTAGCCATATTATAGATCTCTCTCCATAAATATAGGCATTTAATATTTCTGAATCACATTATGAATTTAAATACTTTGCACTAATTTAGAAGACTGTTTATCAAAAAGGTCAACTATTTCAGTTTCAGTTTCAATTCAATTTCAATTTTATTTTATTATTATCACTGAAAGAAACCATCAATCTTATTTTAGCTCAAATACTTTTGGATGCACTTTGACATAAGAAAGCTAGCATGTTTTGACATAATATAGAAGTGATTGAAGCTCTGTCCCAATATTACATTTTCACACAAATTTGTAAGAATCTTCATATTAAAGAATTTTTATTAAGCTGATTATTAGTTTTAGAACAACTTGAAAACTTTATGTATCTATTCATTCATATTTCTCTATAGATGTGATTATCTGTGAGGAATGTAATGTGTTCAAATTGCACAAGGGGCAACATTTTAGACTAGGGTTTTTAAGTCTGGGTTTAGTCCTTCAAATGAATTCTGTCAGTTCAGCACCATATTTTTCCATATTAAATAAATAATTTTCATTAAGAATCTGCCAATTATATTCAAAATATATTTGATATGGCATTTACATAAGTTTGCGAAGTAACAAATTTTTCATAAGACCAGTTTCAACAACCTATCTTGAATGTATGATCAAATTATTTTGAACTATGTTACTTTACTCATTTAGAATGAATATAGAAAATTTTTACTTTCTCAATTGAATGAAAAGATCTTTAGATACACGGACAATTCTCCTTGCCATGATATTTTTTGAATATCAAACTCTTCAAAGCTATTTTGCATATGATTTACAAGTATCATTTCAACCATACCATCAGTTCCAAGATTAGTGATATTTCTCCTATGGAATGAAGCATTTTTACAGTTAGTAATTCAATAAACTTAAAGTATGTAAACAATGCTTCTGATGCTTCAAACTTCTTTTGATAAGAGTTTTTTGCTTGTTAAAACTATAATTACCTGTAGAAAAAAGTTTTTTGTTAGTATAATTAATGGGTACAATTTCAAGAAAATTTTTTTTTAATGAAATGACACTTATAGATAAAACAGAGGTCAGCAAACTATGGTCCCAGGACATAGTTTACCATCTCTGAGCTAAAGTATTCATACAATGGAAAAATTAAGTTGTTTCTGAATAGATATTTTTTAAACTGTCTCCGTCATCTTTGCATGACTATTTTCAGTTATCCTAATGGATTATTTCCTCAAGTCAGTTATATATTTATCCATCACAAAGAGACAGCTTGCTTTTTAAAAATACAATTAAGATAATTAAATTTGAGTTTATTAAAAATTCACATTACCGGTCTCTAACTTCTCTCATACAATTTAAATTTTGTAAAGTTACAGCTTTGGAGAGACCAGTTTACTATGTTGTGCTTAACAAAATGAATGATGTCAAAAGATATAGTGGATATTCTGGTATTCATAACTCACTTTTTTATACACTTAACCATACAAATGCATCAAGCAATATGACAGCATAATTCATGTATGTAACAAGACTATGTCAATTACTAGTAACTGTGGCACATTGAACCATATGAGAGTTTCCACTGTCTCAAATGTGACCCAGTTTGTTGTATTGAATTGAATACTCACCAGGCTTCCTTCACTGCTATTTGGAACAAATTGGGCATATATATATATACATATATATATCTTTTGTCATCTTTTTATTTGAACTTGCATTTCACTTAAAAGTGACTTATTTACTTTGAAATTATATTCAACAATATCCACTACTGTCCATTGTTTCACAGCCCATCAAAAGATATCCCAAATCTGAAGCTATTTTGTCATATGGTTGGGAAAACTCTCACCTAAAGTTAGGAAAATGTTGGTTTAAGTCCCACCTGTGACCCTTGCTAGCTATGTCATAATATATAAGTAACTCAATGTCTCTTGTGTCTCAAGCAACTCTCTCAGACTAAGCTACTAAGTCATAGATAATCAAAGTATTATAGATTCAGAGCCAGAAAGAATTGTTTAAATTAACCTTTCATTTTGTAAATGAGGAAACAGAAGTCCAAAGAGAAAACGTCTTGCCTAAGGTCACACAGCTAGGAAGTAGCAGGATAGGATTGATAAGCTGTAGTACACACTAATGGAGGGAATTTTCAAACTTGAAAATCCCTATATTGATGAATACATATTTCACATTGAAGATACTTAATATGCTTATTTTTTTCTAAGAAACTAATTCAGTATATGACTAACATATTGACCATGTACTATAGGATAAACCTAAATTAAACAAACCAAATGTTACCATTCACGAACATTCTTAAAAAAGCAAAAAAGTACACAACGTGAATAGCATTCTTTTTTTTAATATATAACAAACATTTTATTTAATGAGACCCAAAGTATTTGGAAAAATCTTGAACCAAATATTGTTACTTCAGAAATTCTCTACTCAATTTCTTTATCCCTGAGCCCCAGCTTCGGTTCTGAATTGTATTAAGTGGATCCCTACCTCAAAAAGAACCATATTCAAGGTGTTAAAACAAATGGGTGGAGTCTTTCCTATCAGTCTGCAAAGATGAAAAACTCTGGTCATACCTGGGGCAATTCTGGCTTGTCCAATCAATCTCCTCTCAATTTGCAGTCCCACTGCTAAAATGCTTCCATAGATTTCCTGCTCTTCTAACCCTACTCCAACCCACCCTACCCTGCACACACATACACACACACACACACACACACACACACACACACACACACACACACACCAATTAAGCTACAAAATGAAAGTTATTGTAGAGATAGAGGACTTAAAAAATGAAGAGTCTCTGCCTGTAGTCAAATGTGAACTTACTGCGATAATTTCCCTTGTAGCTTCTAGGACATTCCACAGCACCATTGTTGATGCCGTCAATGACACTGTGAGGATATCTACCTTCCGTGCTGCAACCCACAGACTGGCCTGTTCCAATCTCTTTAATGGTTCCAGAGAATCTCTTGCCAAGTTTTGGTGCCTCATCTATTAAGCAATGTTTGTAATCTCATCAAGATATGTTTCCACTGGCTTAAATATTTTTCTGCTTTTTTTTCTATTTTGAAATGTTGTTGTCATTGTTTTCAGGGCTTTGATGTTCAAGGCTGAGGCAGAGAAGGCACAAGCTCAGTCCAGGCCTGTCTGTTTTGGATGGGAGATTTTATTGTTATTCTTAGCCTTTTCCAGTTACCAATTGACTCCCCAATATCATCACCAATCTTTTGGGGAGACAGAAGAAAGTAACCAATCTGGGGGACCAGAGCAGATGTGGCAACTTTATTAATGAAAAATTAAGAGTCAAGTTTAAGGTTCAAGAAATGCAAAAGTCACTTCCCTCTGTTCCCACAATCATCAATTAAGGAAAAACCAAGAGATTATTCCTGTAGGCAGTAAGATCTCTATACTTACTATGACTACCAATCTAGAGTTTCCTGAAAGTAATGAGTCCCAGAATATTCTCTCACCCAATTACCCCACCATGATAATCCTGTTCGACTTCCAAATAAAAATACGCAACCTTTATAAGGAGCAGTCAAGTTCATCTGCTACAAGAACTACTGCCTACTATATAAAATATAGCTATTTGGATCTTCCACATTGTAAAACAGACAGGAAAAAAACCAAAAAAGTAAAAGGACCTGGATTAAAAGTTAAGTAGAAAAGGACTCTGGCCAACCTCTGAAGTACAGATGCTTTCCTATGCTTATCAGCACATGGACATGATAGTCAAGTTACCTCTCCCTGGTAACTGTCCCCAGCACAAAACCTACCATTCTATGAAAAATCTGCTCCTAGTACTGCTCTATGAATGATTAATTTCAAACATTTATTGAGAACTCACTGTGGGAGGTGGAGTCAAGATGGAAAGAAGGTGTGGATACAGCAAACTCACTCTTAAAATTCTTCCAAACAGATATGGAAAATATGTCAGACCAAATCCTGATGGGGAAATCCAAGAAAAAGCCACTGTGAGTCATTTTCCTAGCCCACAGAGACAGGCATATAAGTCTGCAGACATTGGTGATGGATCTTTCCAGGAGGACACCATATGCAAGATTCCTGTGCCCTAAAAATCATGGTACACCATGGCAATATACGATCCCAGAAATATATCAAGGAAGCTCAATGGAAACAAGTGCCAATTTGCACTTTTGTTGCCCACTACCTAGTTCCAGGTCACTGATTCAAGGTATACTGAGGAGATATAAGGCACAAAGTAGCACAGAGGGGAAATTTTAGAAGCAAGCATCAGTAATCCGTCTCAGATCTCAGTCTGAAATCTATTGAGCAACAATCATAAAAGAAAGCCAAAACCAAGGTAAACCTATAGTTCTATCACTCTGAGTTGGCAGAATTTCCCAGCCAGTTATTATTAGATGAGTCCCACACCAATCTACTGTTGCTCAGAACCAAATCCAGGTCAGAAACTTTCAGAGCTCACACAAGTAATGCTTTTCCCTGGACTGTACCCCTTTGGAAGCACTAAAAACTTGAAGGTCCACAGACTGATTCATCCCTGAGATCCTGAAATACCCCAAAGAAATCAGCAAGAGGACCAGTTCAGACATTCCCTCCAGAAGGGTACAGAGCTTGACCCTAACTCAAAGTCTAAAGTCAGGAAGTAAGCTGAAAGAATGAGGAAACAAAAAAAAAATCCCATCATAAAAAACTATTATAGTACAAGGATGCTCAAGACACAAACTCAGAAGGAAATAATGACTCCAAATAATCTACTAGCAAAGCTGTAAAGAAAAATACAATTTGAGCACAGAAACCTAAAATTCCTGGAAAAGATGAACTAAAAGTTAAAGAGTTAAAATATTTTTATCAATGAAATAAGAGTGCTAGAGCAAAAAATATACACACCCATACTCAACCCAGACATACACATACACAGGTTGTATTAAAAAATACTTTTTTTTTTTCTCATTGGGGAAATGGGAGGAAAAAGGATGATGGGAGAAGGGGAAATTAGAGAAAGAGTAGACCCCTAAGCAAAATAAGCACTAAGGATGTATAAAAATTTTTCTAGCATTTTTTGAGGTGGTAAAGAATGGGAATGTGAAGGGGTACCCATAAATTGATGGATGGATGAACAGCTTATGGCCCATAAATGTGATGGAATACTGTTGAATTAGAAGTGATGAAGGGGTTAGTTTCAGAGAAACCTTGGAGTGCTTCTATGAATGGATGCAGAGTGAACAGAAACAGTAAAATAACATATATATGCACACACACATATAAATATATATATATACATGTATACAATATGGCAAATAAAAGCATCTTTAAAAGAGACCATTGTAATGATAAATAAGGAAACACACTATCTACCTCCTGATAAAGGGGTGAAAGACTCAGGGTTCAGAATGACATATATAAACATAAATATAAATACGTATATATGTGCACATGCACGTGCGCACACAGTCTAATATGGAAATTGTATTTACTTTATGCAAGTTTGTAACAAAGATTTTAGTTTTCTTTCATTCTCAATGAATGAAATGTGGAGCGGAAAGTGGATTTTTGCTGATATATATGTAAATATACACATAATATATACATATATACATATTTATGCTGATATATGTAAATATATACAATAGTATATATATATAATTTTTAAAGAACTTAACAGTAGACATTTTAAGCCCATTTTTAAGGAACAAAGGGAAACCCTGAAGTGACCATGCTAATAGTTCCAAATGATATCTGGAGGAAGCTCTAGTTTTTAACTATGAGCAAGTAAAGTGTAGATTGCCCCAGTGAAATGTACTTTTCTAATTATAGATAAAGATATTATATATATGTATATATGTATATATATATATGTATATATATATATATATATATATATATATATGTATATATATATATATATATATATATATATATATATATATATAAAATCTTCTTACGTACTTTAGTAGTATAAAGGGAGGCATTCCCCCCACTCTTGCCCCACCACAACTCAGTTGATATGATGAAATCAAAAAAGACTGAAAATGTAATGGCAGTATGTTAATGGGGTGTTAAACTGGCTGTAGAAATCCATCCACATCATTTTTTGGAATGTGAACACCTCCTTTATTGAAGAAAGAAGAAGGAAACAATACATTTCTATGAATATATTAGCTGTGCCTCAGAGGGCTTTAAAAGTAACAGTTCAGGTGAATTTCAGAGTTGAAGCTGAGGGTTGCCTGAGTCTCACTCTATACATTCCTCCCTTCACTGTGCATATGGCTTTGAAGAGGTACTACTGGACCAGAAGACATAGCATTTAGTAGGAAGAACATACATACTAAAGACAGATGGTCCACTGAGGCAGGAAGCAGTTGCAAGAAGCATAAACCTTGGCAGCAGAGAAGCAAGTTACATAGTAAAGAGAAAAATACTGAGAACAGAGATGATCTACCCACCCAGCAGAGATATTTCAGCTAAGGTGAACTGTGTGAGGTCTTTATTTTGCAAGAAAGGATTCCTGTACCAGGAATACTAGGAGTTATGAGTTGCCTTGACACATGTATAGGCTATACATGTACTTTGTCATTATTGTACTCCTAAGTTTGATGCCATAGACTCTGTGTGCATTTGTGAGTGAGTGTACTCTGGTTTTATGGGGGGACAATGTTTTATAACTACTGTTCTTTCTATGCCATTTAAATAAAATCATTTTGTAAACATAAATTGTGACTACTTGCTAATTGTTAATAGAAAGCAGACTTCTAGGGGCTTATGAGCTAGTGCTAAGTCTACCATGGGAGATAACAGCTCACCTTTATGGGACACAAACAGATGGTTCAAGTATAGCTTTGGGGAGTAGTCCAGAGGGGTACTACAATAGTTATCTGTGAGCTACCAAAATATACTTAAGTATCTTCAACTTCCTTCTGGCCAAAAAAACAACCTGTTTCTCAAATTTCATCAACAATCTTTACTCTAAAAGACTTCAACTTCTGGAATAAGAATTCACTATTTGACAACAACTGCTGGAAAAACTGAAAAACAGTATGACAAAAATTAGGCACAGACTAACATTTCACATCCTATTTCAAGATAAGATCAAAATGGGCACATGACTTAGACATAGGGGATGATACCATAAGCAAATTAAGAAAGTAAGGAATAGTTTACCTGTCAGATCTATGGAGAAGGGAAGAATTTATGACCAAAAAAAGAAATGGAGAGCATTATGAAATGCACAATTGGTCATTTTGATTATATTAAATTAAAAGGTTTTGCACAAACAAAACCAATGCAACCAAGATTAAAAGGAAAGCAGAAAGCTAGAGGGGAAAGGTTTATTGCCAGTGTTTCTGACAAGTGTCTTGTTTCTAAAATATATAGAGAATGGAAACAAATTTACAAGAATACAAGTCATTCCCCAAATGATAAATAGTCAAAGATTATGAATAGGGAGTTTTCAGAGGAAGAAACTAAAACTGTCTATAACCATATGAAAAAATGCAATAAATCACCATTGATTAGAGAAATACAAATTAAAACAACTCTAAGGTACCACTTCAGACCTTTCACATTGCCTAATATGACAGAAAGGGAAAATGATAAATATTGGTGATTTGGGAAAAACTGGAACATTAATGCATTATTGTTAGAGTTGTGAACTGATCTAACCATTCTGGAGAACAATTTAGAACTATGCCCAAAGCGCTCTCAACTGTGCATACTTTGATGTGGTAATACTACCACTAGGTCTATTTTCCAAAGAAGTCATAAAAGAAGGAAAAAGACCCATATGTACAAAAATATTCATAGCAGCCCTTTTCATGGTGTATCAGTAAGCATCCCAATATACACAGGGTAGAGGGAGGGCTGCTATCACAGGTTCTTAGATATGCATGTATAAAAGGAAAGGCAACTTTTGAGGGGTCAACAATCACTTTAATCACATTCAACATACAGGGACCAACAGACAGGCTTCCAATTGTCTGACCATTACATACATACATACCAGAGAGGGAAGTATCAACATCTGGGTGTTCAAAGCTAGGGGAACTGTTTAGCTGCTTCCCAGAGTCTCATCTGGTACGCAAACCTTCTTCCAAAACTAAGCTCCAAAGCAAAACCTCCCCTCAGGGTACATATACCCTTTTCAGAACCAGAAAGCACGATCAAAACTCCCTCAATAGCACCACCCGAGGCCTATCAATGGGCAGGGAAGATTTTTAACTCCCATTTACACATGGTGGTAAAGAATTGGAAACTGAAGGGATGCCTTAGTTTGGGGAATCACTGAACAAGTTGTGGTATATGAAAGTAATGAAATACTATTGTGCTAAAAAAAAAAATGATGAGCAAGCTGATTGCAGAAAGACCTGGAACATCTTTCATGAACTGATGCTGAGTGAAGTGAGTACAACCAAGATGACACTGCTCATAGCGACAGCAACATTGTGCAATGATTCACTATGATAAAGTTTGCTCTTCTCAGCAGTACAATAATCCAAGACAATTCCAAAAGACTCATGACGGAAAATGCTAACTAAATCCAAAGAAAGAACTGTGAAGTCTGTATGCAGATTGAAACATGCTATTTTCACTTTTTTTTATTTTTTGCTTTTCTCTTTTTCTCTCATAGTTTGTCCCTTTTGTTCTCATTCTTCTTTCACATTATGACGAATAGGGAAATATGTTTAACATGATTGTACATATATAACCTATATCAGATTGCTTGCTGTCTTTGGGAGGGGAGAGGGAAGGGAATGAGGGAGAAAAATTTGGAACTCAAAACTCTAAAAAAATGAATTTTTAAAATTGTTTACCTGCAATTGGAAAAAATAAAACACCATCAAGAAAAAAACAATCTTTATTTTAATCTTCATGTTTTTCTTCTTGATATTTTCCTTGTGATTGGCTTTTTTTGCAAACTTTCATGAGCATTCATTTTCAGTAATGGTAAGTTTAATTCACATTTGCTTTAAATGGTAACTTGAACTCTTGTAACTTAAGGAAGAACACATTTTTGCCAACATCATTGGCTTGAATTCATAAATCTTTCTCCACTGGCCACTATTACTCCTTCTCTGACCATAGCTTTCTATTTTTATGAAATGACCATTTCTTTCCATTATGCCCACACACCCCCTCAATGTTTCTGTTCACAAAAACAGAAAGCATTCTAAACTGGTAATAAATCAATTTTAAAAAAAAACCAATGAATTTAAAAGCAAGTGTAATGTTTCAAAGGCAAGTGTAAGCTTTAAAAGTCAAGATTTGGCAGACATGCTTTATAGTTCTGGTACTGTATCAACTTATAATAGTTCTAATTGCTTAATTATCTGCTTCAGTGCAATAATAAAGTCTTTTAATATTTCATTTTCTCCTACAGGAAAAGGTATTCCAGTCTGTATTACAGGCCTTCTCTTTGGTTAATATTGAGGTGAAAGTTTTCCATTTTAGCTTGGTCTTTGGTAACACCAGCTACATTTGTCACATTATTAACTGGCCCCTTTCATCTCATTGTGCCCCCCCAATGCTAATGTTACTCACTTTTAAAATGGGAAAAATGTTGTTTTCTATCTTTTATCCTTTTATCATCAGTGACATCTTTTTCTTCAGTTTTCACATTCTTTAATAAATTTCTATATGAGTACGTGTGTGTTCTTTAATGTAGGCAATAACTTCATCTTTGTGATTCCCCATGCGCTGAAAATTTGCTTCTCTACCCCTCATTTTGCCATTAGTACCTCTCTTAATTTGCCTGTCTGTGCTGCACTGAATTGTGGCTGCCAAAATCAATGCTTCTTTTCAGTTCCTGACAGGAAGCACTGCCTTGGGCCAGCTCAGCAGAACAAGGGACTATAAGGTCAACAGTAATAAGAGGATTTAAAGACAACAGTTGAGTACTGAATTGATAGCTGGACAATCCAATGAACCATTGCACATCTCCCTTATTGAATGAACAGGTATATTTCAAAGGGAGTGGCTATCATAAGTATTAAAATACTTCTGCTTATTTTAAATACCAAAAAGTTCAATAATAACAACTTCATTGAAAGGACAGGGACCTTAATGTGCAAAAGTAATAGCATTAAGTTTTGGTTGTTTTTTTGTTTTGTTATTTTGGACTTAATAACCATCAACAAATATTTCAATATATAGAAAGTAAGAGATTTGTGAGAAAAACTGAAATTTTGCTATATAGTTTGTTTTGAAGAAGTAGTTTTACAAATATATCATCTTATGTCACATTCTATTGTGACATAGGACATAATACTTTTTAACTGACGTATAATTTAACAAAAGTACTCTGCAGGAATATTATATTTAATGTACTTCGCCTATACTGCTATTTTGTTTTGTTTTTTTTCTTTTTTTTAAACAAATTGAAAGTTTGTGTGCCCGTGAGTAGGTCAAAGTAATACAATAAAAATGACAATTCTGCCTAAGTTAATTTACTTATTCAGTGCCATACTAATCAGACCACCAAAAATCATTTAATAAAGCTAGAAAAAAATATCGAAATTCATCTGGAAGAACAAAAAGTCCAGAATATAAAGGGAAATAATGAAAAGAAATTCTAGTGAAGGTAGCCTAGCCACACCAGATCTTAAATTTTATTATAAAAAAACTATCATCAAAACCACTAGGTACTGGCTAAGAAATAGAGGGGTAGATCAGTGAAATGGGTTAGACACACAAGACACAGTAATCAATGATTATAGCAGTCTACTGTTTGATAAATCCAAGGACCCCAGGTATTCAGATAAGATCTCACTGTTTGACAAAAACTGGAAGGAAAATTGGAAAATAGTGTGGCAGAAACTGGGCATAGACCAAATTCTGACACCATATACCAGAATAAAGTCCAAATGGATACACAAAGTAGGCATGAAGCCTGATGCTATAAACAAATTAAGGGAGCAAAGAATAGTTAATCTGTCAGATTTATGGAGAATGGAGGAATGTGTGACCAAACAAGAAAAAGAGAACATTATGAAATGCAAAATGGATAATTTTGATTACATTAAATTGGAAAGGTTTTGCACAAGCAAAGTCAATGCAACCAAGATTAAGAGGGAAGCATAAAACTGGGAAAAATTACAATTAGTATCTCTGATAAAGGCCTCATTTCTAAAATATATAGAGAACTGAGTCAAATTTACAAGAATAGAAGTCATCCCCCAATTGATAAATGATCAAAGGATATGAGAAAACTGTTTTCAGAGGAAGAAATTAAAGCTATCTATAGTCATATGAATAGTGCTCTAAATCACTATTGATTAAAGAGATGCAAATCAAAACAGGTCTGAGGTACCACATCACACTATCAGACTGGCTAACATGTCAAAACTGGAAGATGACAAATGTTGGAGAAGATGCAGGAGAGTTGGAACACTAGCTCATTGTTGGTGGAGCTGTGAGCTGCTGCAACCATTCTGGAGAGAAATTTGAAACTATGCTCAAAGGGCTACAAAAATGTGCATGCCCTTTGACCCAGCAATATCACTTCTAGGACTGTATGCCAAAGAGATGATAAAGGGGGTCAAAGGACCCACATGTACAAAAATATTTATAGCAGTTCTTTTTGTGGTGACCAAGAGCTGGAAATCAAAGGGATATCCATCAATTAGGGAATGGCTGAACAAGTTGTAGTACCTGAATATAATGAAACACTATTGTTCTATAAGAAATGATGAACAGGTAGACTCCAGGAAAACCTGAAAAGATTTATATGAACTGATGCTGAATGAAGTGAGCAGAACCAGGAGAACATTGTACACAGTAACAGCCACAGTGTGTGAGGACTGATTTTCTCAGCAATGCAAGAACCTAAAACATTTCCAAAGGACTCATGGTGCAAAATGCCACACGCATCCAGAGAAAGAACTATGAAGTTAGAACACAGAATGAAGCAGACTATTTTCTTTTTTTGTTATGTTTCATTGTGTTTTGCTTTGTTTTTCTCATGGTTTCTCCCATTCATTATAATTCTTCTATGCGACATGACTGGTGTGTAAATGCATTTAATAGGAATGTCTGTGTACAGACCATATAAGACTGCATGCCACCTTGGGGACGAAGGGAGGAAGAAAGAGAAGAAAATTTAAAATTTATAGAAGTGAATGCTGAAAATTGAACACAAGTAAATAAATAAATCTGAAAAATAATTGAAGATTTCTAGTAACCCTGTTTGGAGTAAATCTATCAGTGTCATTTTTCCAACATCTTGCACACACATTGTGACTATGAGTCACATTTTGGTAATTTTGGCAAATTTTATACTTTTTCATTACTATTATATCTGTTATGGTGATTTGTAATGATCTTGGATGTTACTATTATAATTATTTTGGGCTTCCACAAACCATGCCCATGTAAGATGTTAAATTTAATGGATAAATGTTGTGTGTGTTCTGATTGCTCCACCAACAGCCATTCCCCTGTCTCTTGCCCCTTCCTTGTGCCTCCCTATTCCTCAAGACACAACAATAGTGAAGAATATTACATAAACTTAGTTGATAAAGCAGCAGTAGGGTTTGAGAGGATTGATTCTAATTTTGAAAAAAAGTCCCACTGGGGATATCAAAACGATATCAAATAGCATCTCATACTACAAAGAAATCTTTCAAAAAAGGAAGAGTCAATCAATGTGACAAACTTCATTGCTGTCTTATTTTAAGATATTGCCACAGCCACCCCAGTGTTCTGCAACTGCCACCCTGATCAGTCAGCAGCCATCAACATTAAGGCAAGAGCCTCTACCCAGAAATAGATTATGACTTGTTGAAGGCTCAGAAGATGGTTAGCATTTTTTAATAATAAAGTATTTGAATTACGGTGTGTATATTTTTAGACATAACACTATTGCTTACTTAATAGATTACAGTATAATGTAAACATTGGGAAACCAAAAAAAATTGTGACTTGCTTCTTAGCAGTATTCTCTGTTTGTGATGGTCTACAACCTAACCTGTAATATTTCCAAGGTATGCCTGTATTTTGCTTGTGTATCCTTCTGAACATTTTTTTTAAATTTTCTGCAGTGCATTTTTAAATCACAGCAACCTAACTAACTTTTATTAATTCTATATTAAAGCTTATAGGTACATATTGTCTCCCCTTCAGAAATATAAAGTTCTTAGAGTAAAAATTGTGTTATTCTGTGTATTTATATCCCCACTACCTAGAACATTGCCTTTCACCTCGTAATGTCTTAATAAACGCCTGCTAACTGATTGATTGAACCTAGCTGTGGAGCTTTGAAGCGATCTTCTACCAGGATCCAAGATCATAACTTTAGGCTTCTGCTTCTCCACCCATGAAGAACTCCAAGCACTTTAGCATCAACCCTGAATGGCCATGAATATCAGATCACTCACAAATGAACACATTTAATTTGAACTCCCTAAACTGTAATAAAATATATTTTAACAATTACTTGGGGTTTAAAATTTTCCCTTATAATAATACAAAGGGACAAATAAAAGGAAAAAAAAAAAACTTGTAGGGTACCTGAGAAAATTACTGAGCAAACAAAATAGAAGTATATTCTCTGGGAATTATTTTTCCCAAACATTATATTTCCCTCTAAAAATCAATGTACTCTAATTTACAGGAAAATGGTTATTTTGTTACAAAATGAAATAAAAGTCCTACACAAGTTACACAACGACTGCTAATGATTACATGAAATATATTTGAAAAGAAGATTTCAAAGAGCATTTCAGCCATTACCGTTCCTATTTTATTAGTGCCAAAATTAAAATATGGAAAGGAGTGTCTAGTCTAAGGTCATACACAGCCTAGAGTAAAGGAATAATAGTTTCATCCCATACTCTGTCCTCCAGACAACCCAATCTTTCACATAGTTCCCTGTAGAGTAGGGACAGATAATCAGGATTATTTCACTCATCAAACAATACATTCTATAAAAGAATTGCCTCTTGTAAGAAAGCATATTATAATGCTTATGATATGCTACAATAGACTGAGAATTTTGTACTGATATCTTCATTTTACAGATGTGGTTGAAAATGGCTATGCATATACTTTATTTGGATTTTGAGGAAGCCTTTGATCAGGATTTTTATGACAGGCTCAGGCTTAAAATGACAAGCTTAACTGATCCTGATTAAGACACTAAAGAAGACTAAGGGTTCGTAGAGTAACATAGGAGGTTATTTGCCAGGAAATTATCTTTATTGAGGTTTAAGAGGTCAGAACTATTGCTATTCTTAGCATCTATTAAATGTGAAACCTTGACATTGTTAGCTTCTGAAACCACCAACATCACCATCCCTTCAACTCCTCTACCTTCTTAAAGTCGTAAGATAACTTAGAAGAAACCTGGATGAGCCTATGTAGCTCTAGCCAAAAGGTATGGAGAATGGGTCTGTGGTGCATACATAGTCAAAGTCCCCTAGCATCTGAACACATAGTCAAAGTTAAAGTCCCCTATCTGATCACAGGACATTTTCCATCAGGCCACATTCATTTCTTTAAGGGGCACAACTCCACCCCTGTTTCTCCATAAGTGTCATCCTTCCTGAGGCCCCCAGCTAACCCCCCCAACACACAATCATTTATGTTCCATTTCTAGACACTCCCTAGTAGCTCTGTATATTATCATCTAAGTCAATGGTGATCTTTCCTTATTGATCTTGGCTTGATATCCTCCTGGTTGCTATTGGTGTGTGTGTGTGTGTGTGTGTGTGTGTGTGTGTGTGTGTGTGTGTGTGTTCATCCTTTGTTGCCAAAGAAGACCATGCCATCAGAGAAATAATGACATGACTTGCACTTGACTTCGTTTTCAGTGAGGGAGGGCTATGCAGGTCACCAGCCTCACTTCTCCTCCAGAGCCATTTGAATGCAGTTACCAGATATTCATCAGGATGGCTGGAGATGACCCAGAATGAGGCAATTGGGGTTAAGGGACTTGCCCAAGGTCACACAGCTAGTGAGTGTCTGAGGTGAGATTTGAACTCAGATCCTCCTGACTCCTGCACTGGTGTTCTATCCACTGCACCACCTAGGTGACCAGTTGCTATTGGAGGCTTTTGCTGAATAACATGCAAAAATGTAGCCAAATAGTTTTCCCTGCTGTCTCCTTCTGGAATCTACTTTTCCTTTTTCACTTCCATCTTCATCTATTTGTCAGCAGAATTGAATTACTCTGATGGAAAAGACTGACTCTAAAATCCCCTGTTTCAGAACACCTCAAGACCACATCATGAGATAGATTAATAAACATTTCATTTCAATCCCTTCTTTCATTATTTAACATTCATTCTTCCAACAGATAATGATCACAAAACAAATGGCCAATGACTTTTAAAGGTTTGGATGTTAATAAATACTTCTAAATATTTACAAGAGATTAAATTTTTACCTAAAAATGTTTGGTTGATCCTATATTTCTTAACATCTTAACATTTTATTTTGTTTTGCAATTACAAGTTTACTTGAGAAATCAATATTTTTTATATTCAAACCATTGCCCTTTTGATTTAAAAATTAAATAAGTTATTAACTGAAGTTTGTCTTTGTTTAGCTTAGTGAATAGTTTCCTTCTGAAATTAGAATATAAATTATTATTAATTCTTTATGTATGCTAAGCAGAACAAGAAATTATATTCATGTAAATATATTAAATATCTGTTTCATTAAAAGAATATATCTGATTTCGTTTGTTCAAATTTCTTTGTCAACTTCTGATATTTTACTAGATTTTTTTCATATGTTTATACTTACTCAGTTAAGCATTTCAGTAGTTAATACCTAGGCTACAGATTGGACTATGGAGAGGAATGGTTGCCAAGCAACTTAACCAAGAGAACGTTAAGTACCATTCATTTCCATGTTTGAGAGCTACCAAAGAAGATTTTATGGGCAGAATGTTTTGAGTTGATTGGGCTAAACTAAGCAAGTCACCAATCATATGCTTTCAAAACTTGTCATAATGGAAAAGGCTAAAACAACAGGAATTTCTAATAAGAAACTAAGGCTTTTCTGGAATGAAATTTTCCTTAAAAGAGTAAACCCACATTCAGTTTTGTCTACAAAATAGCATTTCTTCAGAATCAAAGTGAAAATTTCACAGTTGGGCACTCATTTTTATTCTTTTCTTTTGTATTCTGAAAAGTAATTGTTTTGAATACTATTTCTCATAATAGTAAATATATACTCCTCAAAAACTATGAGTAAAAGTAAAAAAAAAATTCCTTTCAGAACATTATTAATCCAAATTTAAAAAAAAAAATAAAACAGCTTCACCTAAAGAAAGTTTGGGTTTTCATTCATGTTTTTTTTTTCTTTTTCATTTTTATATCACTCTAAATAGACTATAAGCTCCCAGGGGAGACGGCAGAGACTATTTCAAATTTTTACCTTTGTTTTCTAAGAATCTAGCCCAGTACATGGCACATGGTAGGCTCTTGATAAAATGAGAAAGTGGGAACCCTGGCAACATGAAGTATGTGGGGAAACTGAGGTAACCTAAATTAATGTTTTATCCTATATGAAAACTTCATCATGCCCCTCCCACCCCTTTGTGTTAGGTATTGGATAGACTATTAATATCTCATTTCATTCTATCTTGAAGCTGAAGTAGGCTCAATCCATGACACAAACAAAACACCATTGTCATTCCTGCCTTCAACCTTCTATGCCACACACCTGCTAGAATTAGCTAATAAGCAATTTATTAGTATTTTATTAGTATCTCATTTCATTCAGTGCTTACTATGACTAACATTTTTCAATTCTGCTCTTAAGGCAAGTATTCTTGATATATAGGCAAGAAGTGGCTGAGTAATCTATACAACTTTTGCCTTTTTCTTTTCCAAATCCTGAATCACATTATTCTTGCTTATTTTAGAACCCTCCCATATGCCCGTGCCCTTTGTATTGACAAAAACAAATTTAAAGCAAATGGTAACTTTCAAACAGAAAATGATATTTTTTTTTGCCTTGGCAACCTATGAAATGTGTATAAGTAGAAAATATTGTAAGTTTTGTGTCTCCCCTCTGTTTCTCCTGTGACAGAAAAGGAATCAATGTATATTTTTGGTCCATTTCCAATTTACCTATTATTGGATTCTCCAAGGAATACCTTGATGACGCCTTGAAAGACCTTAAGTGAACATGTCTCACAGTTTTATTCTTCCTTTGATGACAGTACTTAGCAGATCACTGAACAGTTATCTCTTTGATTGCATCTGTCATAGTCTTGTAAAATTTTAAAGCATGTGTGAAAAACACCCAATAGTAGAAGAACCTTTAATTCAACACCATGTTTTGTTTTAAAGTCAAGGTTTTTTTTTAAAAAAAATCATTGTTATGCAGACAATGGAATACTATATCCTTTATGCCTCTTAGTAAAGTTGTGTGGTTGTAAAGATATGATGTGTTCTAGAAATTATATGCAAATACCTACTTCTTCCCTTTTCATATTTTTATCTCACTCTCAATACATAAAGTCCATTCTTTTATAATTATTAAGAAGTAGCCATACTAGTTTCATAGTGGCTGAAGTCTGCTCAACGATGTTTCTTTAAAAAAACACTATCTTTTTTCTTGTTTGGAATCTTCTCTAAGATTTCCTGAAAGGCTGTCTTTTGAGTATCTTCAGAATCAGTCATCATTAGCACAGACTTTTATAATTTTGTTTTATCAGGTATGGTGATGATGGAAGAGTAGAATGGTACAGTGAAAAGAGCACTCAGCTGCCCTACAGTGTGCTTAACGCATGCCTTTTTGACAGCAAAATTGTCTATACACAAAGAGAACTGGGTTCCAATTAGTGCAAATAATGATTTCTCTAATGTGTGAGTATTACTCAAATTTTCATTGCTTATTTCCATTAAACTGGACCCACTTGCCATATTTATCAAATATATTCATATGCCATATATTCAAATACATCATTTGAATTTGCACTATATATTTCCATTGAGATAGAACCAATTACCATATTTTACGCAACTATAACACCCACCAGTGAGCATTTGAATAACTGCAAGCACTGCTTGTTGTTTGTAATAATTAGGATCTTGCTGTGTGTATGTGTGTGTATGTGACTGTGTATGTGAGTATGTGTGTGTATGTGTGTGTACAGACACTTAAAAGTAGTAAAATATGCATAGGTCTCATATGGTTGATAAGGAAATTGGAAAAGGCATGGCTGAATAAGAAAAATTCTCTCTCTGATCTTGCAACAGCCCTAATTATTTATTACAAAAGTAGAAACATGGTTATACCTACCACTATTGGTGAATAGAGAGTATGTAAGATTTATTCTTCCCCTCGTCCCCTGCCACCCTAATTTAGGGTTGGTAAGGATTCATATAAGTCCATTATATATTCCACCATCTAGAAGTAGAAACATCAAAATAGGTGATACCAGATATACATTTGCTTTTGCTGGTACACAACTCAGCAATAGAAAGTATGTGAATTGATTGGAATGGCTTAGATATTTTATGAGATATGAGATATAAAGTGACAATCTCTGTTCATCCTTCATTTTCGAAGAAGACCATGACATCAGAAAAATGATGACATGACTTGCACTTGACTTTGTTTTGAGTGAGGGAGAGCTATGCAAGGTCACCAGCCTCACTTCCCCTCCTGAGCTATCTGTATCCAGTGACTAGATATGCATCAGGATGACTAGAGAAGACCCAGGATGCAATGGGAGACATTGGCCTGTTCAGGTACTCACTTAGAGTAAGATAACTAGCCCATTCAGTGAAGATAGATTAGTGATGAAAGAATAGACCAAAGAATGAATGTTTATTTCCTATAACAGCCATGAACCATATGTTCTTTCTATCAATTATTTAAACTTGAAAAGAAAAAAAATATTCATCCACATGGTTGGTATAATCTGAGGTCCACAAAGGCTAATCACATTCTGGTTTTCTCCATTTATCATTTATGAAATCAAATAGTCATTAAAGCAATGGTTTCTTTACTTTTGTCATTGTGTTCTGCCATTTTATTTAACATTTTTGCTTAATGGAATATTTACTTGTTAAATGTATTTTAGATAATTGTTGCATGACATATTTCAGATCGCTTCAGCTAGATGGTTCCCATGGAATTCGATAAGCAGATTATTGTGAAGCAACATTTTGCTTACTGACACAGAGTTTTCCTGGCTCAATGCTTAGTGCCTGTCTCAGTGACTCAGGTGTTATTCTCTCATGAGATCCAAAATAAACCAATTCAAATTCATTTTTTTTCCACTGAAACATATATGAAATTCAAGATTTTTAAAGGATTATATTCAGGTGTTAAAAAACAAATTACAACTAAAAGAACATTTTTAAAAACACAAAGGCTTTCTACAAAAGACATTTCAATGAAATGATTCTACCTGAAAAATATTCTATTCTGGAAGATGTCTGACTTTAAAAATAAAACTTTTATATGAAGTATGACTTTTAATAGGCTTTTCTTATGAAACACAAAGTCACACATAATTTAAAATCTTTAAGGAAGATTATTTTATTGACAATTCTAAATTTATCAGCTTCTCTTATGCAATGATTTAAAACTAATTAATTATGTAAATACTTAAGGTCTCTACTATACATATATATATATATATATATGTATACAAAAATGTGAAAAAAAAGGCTGACAATATCAAGAGGAGTCTTGACATAGAATGTGGTTTCTCCTTTCCAAAGAAGAGTTACGTTATAAAATCAGTGAGCTATGTGCCAGAAGACAGAGTAAAATGAAAAGAAAGTGATTCAGTACTCACTCCGCAATTTCCTACCTACCATTCTCATCTCTTTTCTCTACTGAAATTCAGAGTTACTCTTGGTTCCTCAGGTTATTTATCCTACAGGATTACATCAACTATGTGAGCACCTCCCTGGTCCATCTTCCCTGTAAATCCAAGGTGTTTAATTCCCAAAGCTAAGGGTTGAAATCAGAGGAAATTCTGAAAAACAAGTAAAATTAAATATACAAATCATCTTTTTCTACTGCTTTTTCTCTCAGAAACACAAACTGTAGCCTTGCTGTGTTTTTCATTTTGAATAGCCCTTTTTAAGGAACATAAAGAATTACTAAAGGAAAAGAAAAAATTTATGAGATCTGGATTCTAATTAACTTTACCTCTGATTAACGTTATCACTGCTCTTTAGTAGACAGGTGAAAATATCATAGGTTAATGAAGGTTGCAAGTAGGATTAGGACCCAGATAGTCCCTGACATCTTTTCCCCTCTGCTTTATGCATGAACATATAATGTAACAAAAGGAAAGAAATTATCTGAGTAATTACAGTTGCATAAATTAGTGCAACTTTACTATTATGCTTTCTAAATTCAAGTTAGGAAATGCCATATATGAAACATAAGAAAAATCACTGAATTTACTTCCTATAAAGTAAACATATGAATTCATGTATCATCAGATAAATAAGGAAGCTGACAAAATTATTTCCTTAACGTTTCCACCTCATTGAAAAGAAGTAAAGGGCAAGAATAAGTACAAGAGTATTCATCCTGAGAAGGAAAAAGCTGATCAGCAAGTTAAAGAGTAGCAATTACTGTAATCTTCCCCATTTCCCAAATTAAATTATTCTAAGGGCATGTTGACCTGAGGACTAGGAGAAGTCCTTCCCCTTAAGAAAGGCTGGTATCCAGCTGATGCAAATACCCTCTGGATGTTTTTTAGGGGGTGAGGAAGGAGTTCACTAGAAATGGGTCTGTAGGGTGAGTGTCTATGCTGAGGGTACTCACTAAAGCTGGTAGCAATAGCTTCAAGCCTTAATTGACTCTCACCTCAGGCTAAAATTGCTCAAACCCCAAATATTACACTGGCTTCAAGGCTCATTTTCTGCATCCATCTCTCTATTTCAATAGATCAGGGGTAGAGGGCATAGAGATTCTAAACAATGCCTATCATGTTGTAAGTCAACAATTTCACTGATTTGCTGCATATACACTATAGAAGATTATTGTTTCTTTTAACAAAAGACCCTCTCTTTCTCCATCTCCCACCCATCCCATGCTGGTGAAGGGGGTGGAGTTTCATCTCTCACTTGGGCTTTGACATCATCCTCTCTAAATCCCAATTCAGGTATTCAAAAGCAAATAAATCCATGGAAGATTTCCATCTAGTTTTATCTGTTGGTTCATTTTTGAATAACATTAAAAAATATACAGGAATGAAAGTAATCTGTTAAAGAAAGAGCAACTACAGAAATCAAGCTTCCAAATAGATGGTAGATCTGGTTGGCAGCACAGAAGAGGCAGAAAAAATGCTTTTCTCCCATAACATCTTTTCATAGAACCATCAGATTAGAGGCGGGGAAATGGAAAGAGAGTGATGACAGGAAACTAAAGTAGCCCCCTCCTTCAGGGTAGAGGGTCTGGAGATGGCTGTAGACAGAACCCAAAATGTCTTACTAACTACCTCAAGCCTCAGGCCATTCAGCTCTCTCTCACAAATGTCAGCAGTTCCCCTAGTTCCCCATCTGATCAATTCCACTGGTCTAGGCTAGTAGCCATTATTATCCGCCATCCTTAGATGGCCCAGGAAAAAGTCCCAGAGGGCTCTCTGTCCTGATAACACCCACTTCTCCCACTTCTGTCATGTGGGTTACTTCTTTGGAGAAGTTCTTCAAGGTTAAAAAAAATAGGCATTGGAAAACTTTGGCTAATGCCTGTCAGCCCACCTACAAAAAAAGTCAAAATAAGAAAAGTTACAAATCATATCTCTGAGGTCCCTCCTGTGACTGTATTATTTTCAGTAAATCTATAGAAGATGAGTTAATGGCTTGATATTTTATTAAGAAACAAAAAGCAGTTTAATCCACTTACTCAAGAGTCCAAAGAATATCAAATATAAAAGAATACTCAAACAGTGACTTGATCCACAACTGTTTCTATCCAGATCCCATATTAATGTGTGAAAATAATAGGTAAATAATAATAACTTGACTCAGTGATTCTTCAAAATGAAGGACAAACACAGATTTGTGAGTAGACCAAGCTGCCTGAATGGGGACCCAGCTAGCTGGGTAAGTCAGATCATCCCCTCCCTTCTGCCTCCCCTCTTCCTTCTTCTCTTCAGAGGAAGATAAATTTGGATGGTTAAAGGACACCCAATTAACTTGGGGTTTATGGACCAGATTTCTTTCTTCCTTTCTTTCTATTTTTCTTTCTTTACTTCATTCTTTCTTTCTTTCCCTTCCTTCCTTTCTCCTTTCTTCTTTCCTTCCTTCCTTTCTCTTTCCCAAAAATTTTAACTCTCTGCATTCTGAAGCCCATACATTGCACAACAATAGGTCCCTGCCTAAACTCCACTTAATGGCTCTTTTCAGGACCTTCCTGGCTTCAGAGTGATTATCAATAGTAACTGTTGCTCTTTCCCTCCCAGTTTGATTTACTTGTCATTTTCTTTTGCTCATTAAAAGGGCCACTCCCTGACTACTTCTTAAAAAGACCTATTCACTTAATGGGCGTTACCTCACTCTAAGTGAGTACCTGAATAGGCCAAGGTCTCCCATTGCATTTTAGGTCTTCTCCAGTCATCTTGATGAATATCTGGTCAATGAATCCAGATGGCTCAGGAGGGGAAAGTGAGGCTGGTGACCTTGCACAGCCCTCACTCCAAACAAAGTCAAGTGCAAGTCATGTCATCATTTCTCTGATGTCATAGTCTTCTTTGAAAATGAAGGACAAACACAGGCAGACACAGACAGACAGATTGAACAAACTACAAAGAAACACCATAACATTTGTACCACCTTGTTAATTATCTCAGCTTTTCTTTATCTGGTTCTATTGTCATATCTTATTCACAAATTCCAAGTATATAAAATTGATTTCAAAATATAGCAATACGAAAGCATCTGATGTCTATATGGAAATGTATTCTCTATTTAAAATATGCCAACAACAAAATACATAAAATTCATAGAAAAGATATCTTTCAAGGAGTCAGCCTAATCATGGCAGAGTCTCATTCTGTCTGTCCCTGAATGCATTATCATCTCTTCTGGTTAAAGCTGAATAAGGCTTCCAAGCCAAAAAGGAAATCATACCAAACCAGTGTTTCAGGCATTTGATTTACTTGAATGATATTAAGTTTTGTGACTCCACCAAAAAAAAAAAAATATTAAGTAGTTTCTTTAACCTATGTAAAACTTCTCTAATAAGGTTAAAATGTCATTTTAATTTGATAAATGTAAAACTCTTAATGAATGTCAAGGAAAAATGGAGCCTGAAGGCTTTGAGCTTCAATGAGGAGGTCAAATGGAACCAATGCATACTGGTGGCAGTTTAAAAATATCGTTAGCTTCTCCAGGCAAGACACATTGAATGCAGAGTTAGTAAGGAGAGATTTGTGACTGTATATGTCAAAAAATCTAGACATTCAAACAGAAAGTTCAGGGAAAAAGGAAAAGAATTTATATATTCTAAGATATTTGTAGCAGCAGTTTCTATGGTGGCAAAGAACTGGAAACTGAGGGGATGCCCATCCACTGGGGAGTGACTAAACATGCTGTGGTATACAATTGTGACAAAATGCTATTGTGCTATAAAAAATGATGAGCTGATTGATTTTAGAAAAACATGGAAAGATTTGCATGAAATTATGAGTGGAAGAATAAGTAGCATACAGTAATAGGAATATTGTTTGAAGAAAAACTGCAAATGACCAAGTTATTTTGAGTTTTATAAATACTCAAATCAACCACAAAGGATCTATGAAGAAAGATGCTATCAACCTCCAGAGAAAAATTGATAAGTAGAAGTAGTATAGTATGGTTTTACTTGTGTGTGTATGCATATGCACATACACAGACACACATACATTTCTGTGTTTAATGATTACTATGGGGGGGGAACACATTTGGAGCAAATGACACATTTGAAGCACTAGTTTAATAAACAATTTTGGAGTAATAATATATGATATTGGATTTAGAAATTATCTAAATAACGATATGTGCAGTATTAAAAACAAGAAAAATGGGGCCCATCAGTCCATGGTAGCTGAAAAAAAAGACTGGTAGTAAACTTTCTCTGCCCATATGGTAAACTGGTTAAAAAATCTAGAGAAATACTTTCTGAATAAACAGACACTATTTCACAAAATAGTACTAAAGGTTTTGGAATTATTTTAGATGCTGGAACCTATCCCAACCCCCTCTCCATAGAATATAAGTAGCTTGAAAGTGTGGATTGTTTTTTTCTTTGGATTCTTTGGATTCCTGTCTTCAACACCTAGTACAGTTCCTGGAACGTGGTATAAATTTAATAAATGCTTATTGATTGACTCAATGAATGATTTAACACACTTTTTAGTATCCTCAAAGATGATCAAATCATTGTCCTTTCCTAAAAGATTTAATTCTCAGAAAGTGTGCAAAGTAATTGAGAACTTGGTCTAGTGAAGAAAATACCTGATGGAGCTGGAGAATATATTTCCATTCAAAACAAACAAAGACAAATTCCAAAGCGTAACTGACTATAAAGTGAAGAAATCTATTTCCTTATGTGTTTTTTTTTTCCTTGTGTGACTCTGAAATCAGTACAATACGGGAAATTCTGAAAATGTCTTCATCAGTAATAACAAAGGTAACCACCTTGAAGGATAACATTCATTTGAATATAAAAGTTGTAGTATTCTTGTCTCATTATTTAGTAGTAATACCTCTTACAGAATGAATGGGTGCCACTTTGGAATCTCTCAGACTTTGAGAGTAGAATACTGTTCTCAAAATGATAAAGGGAAATGAGGGGAAATCTCCAATAAAACTATGTGAGAATCTGAAGGAGGAAGTAACTGAAGAAATAAAATATAAATTTAATAAGGTCTTCAAACTATTCATCTTCTCAGATCTAACTATGGCTAGGATGGTTGGGTCTACCATCTATATGCTTATAAAGCAGAATTTGGAAATACTGCATTGCTGGTCAGGAGAATAAATGGCAGAATATAGAAAGTTGCTTGTTTGATTTTTTTTTAAATCTGTGTGCCTCACAAAAAACTCAGCTCATGTTCAAACTACTATTAATATCACCGCTACTATACCACCACCACCAACATTAATAATAATGATATTACAACTACTAATAATAAAAATAAAATTTATTTTCTAAAAATAAAAATCATAGCCATCTCTATAAAAAAGAGTGCACAGCATCGGAAGTCATCCTAGGAAAACTGGTTAAATGAAAACAGAATTTTTTATTCCAAAAAGTATGTTTTAATACTAACTCTACGTATTATGCAAGCAAAAAACAAGGACAATGAAAGCAATCTGCATATTCGATGTGGGAATATGAGAAGTGTGAAGAAGGGTGGGGAGAGGAACTTTTTTATCAATGATCATAAGCTTTATGTGATTACCAGATGATATATTCATGTATATGTAATAGGCATAAAGAGTTCACAGATGACCCCATGGGGGATTCTATTCACAGAAAATAGAGTTTAAAGTACTCTGCATTGAGCTATACATGTTTCTCTCAAAGGCAAATAGACCATACTAAATGACTGATGTCATACACTATATTGATTCATTTAAAATTGATATAATTTGTGTGACTTTGTAAAGATGTTTTGTCTAAGAACAAAATTTGAAAAGTTCAAGTGTGGTCAAATTCTTGCTTTTCCATTCCTGTAATTTGGAGGAGGATAACAAAAGACTATATGAACTCTGGCAATCATTCAACAAAGCTTTCTCACTTTAGGACATGACAAGCCTGGAGCCTTGACCCTCTAACAAGAGCTACATGGGCTATCTAATTCTAGAATTTTTGCAAACTAAATCTTTCTGTAGCAATTGTCTCATCTGGTAATAAAAAGAGTGTTATTGTAATTATTATTGCAACAATCTAAAATACCACCATTTAAATCATCATCCTCACAATGCATTTTTTACCACATCATTTGGAGCCTTAAGATACGATCTTAATAATTCATACCAGGAACTTCAAACTTATTTTCATTACTTTTTCCCAAAACCCAAAAGGGCATAGGATGAGAGATGGGAAATATTGACAATAAAATCCTAGAACAAAGCGAGGGCAAAGGTTCTGGTGCCTGCTAAATTTTTCTCCCTACTGGACAACTCAGTAAATCCTGAGAGAGAAGATGAGGGTGGAAAAGGATGAAGGATTTCCTGATAGTAACCTTTGTGAAGATTTACTTCAAGAACTATTACTGGGTTCTAATCTCCCACTTGGAGACTCCCTGCCTCACACCAATCCTCCCTATTTCTCCACATTCATCTCCTCTTTCATAATTTCCCATTTCATTTTCCTTTATTCAGGCTAACCTTCCTTATCAGCTCCTGCTTAATGATGGAGCTAAAAATAAAGGTCTAAGCCAGTATAGAAACATGCTGCCCAAGACATCTTTAAATATAAATTTGAACCTTAAATGCATACTCAAAATTTTCATTAGTTTCAATATAACTTCAAATAAAATCACTATAACTTCAAAATTAAAAGTAAAATATCACCAAAAAAATCAACTAAAAACTTGTTTTGCTTTTGCCTAGGAATTTAACACGACATTCCTTGCTACTACAAAGTCTCTTTTTGCTTTCTTCATGTTAAACCAGGCCCATAGTTGATTGTTTCATTAATTTGGTTGCTAGGTTTTTGCTTTGCCTTAGATTTATTAGGGAAGGTATATTAAGGTAATCTTAATGTAAGTAATTATGAAAATTATTATGTAATGACTGATTTTACCCATTTAATAGAAAATACATTTAATCATCCCTTCAGAACACACCTACAAAACAAACATTAGTGAACACAGTCCAGACTAAGTAATACACATTGTCCTAAACATAGTGATGAATTGAGTCAGATAAAATGCAAGAAATTATGTGCAGTATGATGAAACGTCAAACACAAACTCAGCAGAAGTAGAGAATTTGGTGACACAAGCAGGGTAGATAATTTATGTGTGCATACATTAGTCTAGGACTAATGCTGAAAAAAAAATGATCCTAAAAGCTGAGATGATTGGTGTCTCTATGTGGGACAGACAATGAATATACTATGTTTCCTGGATAAAGCAATAAATAGAAAGGGGAAGTCCACATTGATGGTAAAGGCAGGAGAGAGCAAATGATTAAAAGGAGATAAAGTAAAGGGAAAACAGAAAGGAAAGAGAGAGAGTAGAAGAACAAGATGGAAAGGAAACAGAAAAAAGAAATAAATACCCTTACCATCCATTGGCTCAGGATCCAGACAATGGGTGGTTCATATCACAGGACAACAGATTCAGATCTGGAAGTGAATTTTAATTTCATTTAGTTAATTTTAATTTTCAACTCCTATTGCTGACCTGAGTTCACCAGACTGAGCTTCTGCAACCCTGCATCACAGACTCTATGCTTCCTGCTCCCTCAGTGGAAAAACCACTTCAGACCATATAATCATAGATTAACTACGAAGGCCCAAGAAGTAAGGAGACATGGTTGAGGTCGCACAGGTAATAAGTAGCAGAGTCAAATCTAAAAATCTAAGTCCTTAGATTTTAAATTCAACTTCCTTTCGATCACACCATGTTGCCCCTCATTATTGATTCCCTTGCTTTGATCATGGCTGGCACAAGGGTGACTCAGTAATCTCCTAATCTCATATCTAGGACTTTTCTTCAAACCCTAGCGAATTCCTCTTCCCGCTAAATACCTCCTTCATCCACACTTTGGCCACCAGTGTTATTTAAGCTATCAGTGATCCCAAGACCCTTTAATTATGTACTGTGGGCTTCTTTGCAGGCCCAGGTATATGAATGCAATGGAATACTATTGTGCTATAAGAAATGATAAACAGGCAGACTTCTGAAATATTTGTATAGATTTAGATGAACTGATGCTGAGAGAAGTGAACAGAACCAGGAGAACATTATATACAGTAACAGTGTGTGAGGACTGAGTTTGATGGACTTAGCCCTTCTGAGCAATGCAGGGACCTAAAACATTTCCAAAGGACTCATGATGCAAAATGCCATTCACATCAGAGAAAGAACTATGGAGTCAGAATGGAGAGTGAAGCAGACTATTTTCTCATCTGTTAGGTTTGGTTTTGTTTAGTTTTACTCATGATTTCTCCCATTCATTTTCATTCTTCTATGCAACATGACTAATGTGAAAATGTGTTTAATGAGAACATATGTGTAGAGCCCATATAAGAATGCAGGCTATACTGGGGAGAGAGAGCGACAGCAGAAAATTTAAAACTTATGGAAGTAATTGTTGAAAATTGAAAATAAATAAATAAACAAATTTGGAGGAAAAATAAGTGACCAAAAAAGAATTTGTTCTACTAAAAAAAAAACACTAGCTTTTTCTGAACACCAACCTCTGATCTCTTGACTCATGATTAGTAACTAAACAGAAAGTACAGAGATCCTTAATTCTTCCTAGATACATTCATCCAAAGTAGAGAATCTTCCTTCAGGAAAAGAAGGGAACTAGACCTCTCTCATCCTTCAATGGGGTGAACTGGCATATATGAACAGCAAATGGAGTATACATCTACCATCCCCACCTGTCCTCTCCTGCCCTGTTGGTCTGCTGTTCTAAGGTCATTATCTCACCAGACTGGGTTTCTATACCCCTACGTGACAGATTCTACCCTTTCTGCTCCCTCAGTGATCATTGAAATCATATAAATACAGATTAAGCGTTGACAGAAATCATAATGGTCAATAAATCCAAATCTCTTATTCTATAAATTAAGGACACTGAGCCACAAAGTTGTCAAGAGTTATCATCAATAGTTCTCTAAAAATTTTATTAGCAATAATAACCAAGGTTTAAAAAGCTATTTGAGGTTTGTAAAGAACTTTACATATATTATCTCATTTAATTTTCACAAAAAAAAAACCCTGAGATGTAGGGGCAATTATTATTTCCATTTTATATGTGAAGACATCATCACAAAGAAATTAAGTGACTTGCCCAGCTAGTAAGTGTGTAAAGCAGGACTCTAACCCAAATAATTCTTGATTCCAAGTTCAATGGCCTTGGAGAGCAAATTGAGATGTTTCCTGCTCCCCTGTGAGGAAGTTGATAATTCACCAACCTGTCACCAGGCTTCATATCATATTCCCCCTTCCTCCTTAAAAGAGTACAATGACACCAGAATTCTCTAAATTTCCCACCCTGGAGCAAAATGTCCCAAATTTTCATCCCAGATTTATTCACTTTGGAGGTACTGCATATTCTCATCATCATGAGAATAAACCCTGCCTTCTACTGTAAATTCTAGATTTTAGGACCCCAAACAATTATAACCTCTGAGTTTCACTTTAAATCTATCCACATCTTTCCAATCCCAATACTGCATCCTACAGTAGTATTCTTTACTTTTGCTTTTTACTTAAAAGGAGAAGAAAGGAGAGAGAGAGGATTCTGGAAAGATGATGGAGTAGATCAGAAAACTTTCCACTCTCCAAATTTCCTCCACAGGAAAAGACAGAACATTGCCTCAGAGGTAATGTAGAGCACAAGAAATAAACAAATGTCAAAATCAAGCAGTTCCCCTGAGACAACTCAAGAAATCATCAGGAAAGACCTGACCTCCAGGGGCAGAGTTTTGGTCTGAGTGAAGTGCAAACACCTCCAGGCCAACCAATAAAAAGAAACCTTGTGGGCAGCTGGGATTGGGAGGCAGCTCAGCCTTAGAAATTCATTTCCAGGATAGTGTAGGAGTCCAACAGCTGAGGAGAAAATTGAAGGACCTTTCACTTTTGAGAGACACCAAGAATAGCTGTGCCTATCAGATGTATTCAGAGCCATGACAACCAAGAGGAGGTAACACATATCTGGTGAGTGTAAGAGTAGAGGGGCAGGGAGCCTGCTGGCTTTGAACACCTGCAGGAGAGCAGAGCCCCAGTTTCAGTTCCATGGAAGAGAGGACAACTATAGTTTATAGCCACAGGGAGTGAGATCATTTGCAGGACTATGTGACTCAGCTCCAGCCACAGCTTGGGAGTGGAGAGAAGAGCACAAAGTTGAGTCCCAGCATATACTTCAGAAAATAACATTAAGAAGGACCTGAGGCTTAGAACATTACTCTCCATACCTTGGGACTCAAATATGATCACACTAATAGCTGCAAAAAAAATAACATAAAATAAGAAATGAGCTAGCAAAGGAGAAGGAACCAAACATAGCTACTATGCAGATAGAGCAGATCTGGATTCGTATTCAGAGGAAGATAATAAAGCTTTTAAAAAGTCCCTTTTTTTGATGAGAAATGTCCAATGGTCCCAGGCACAAAAAGATGTCTTAGAAGAATTTTCAAAGGACTTTAAAAGTCAAATAAGGGGCAGAGCCAAGATGGCGGAGTAGAAAGACACACATACACATAGCTCCAAACCCACAACCCATAGAACAACTACAAAGAAGTAACTCACGGCGAATTCTGCACCCAGAGGCCACAGAACATTGGAGCGAGGGAGATTTTGGTTTTGGAGAGACCTGCAAACGTCTCGCAAAAGGTCCTTCGCGCTGCGGATTGGGCGCCGGGACTGGGAGCTGAGTACAGCCCTACCGCAGCCACGGCACCGAGAGGAAAGATGCGAGTGGGCTTCAGGGACGGGATCTCCAGTGGCCACGCGGGTCCCTCCACCCACAGAGGGACCTGCAAACCTCTCGCAAAAGGTCCGTCGCGCTGCAGACGCGGAGCCCAGCCCAGACTTGCGACGGCCGCGGCTCCGAGAGGAACAGATCCGAGCAGGCTTCAGGGATGGGATCTCCAGCGGCCGCACAAGTCCCTCCACCCACAGGTGATGGGGGTCGGTGAGAGAGTCTCTTTGGTGGGTCGAGGGGGGAGTGGGGTGCCCCCATGGCTCGGGCCCCCTCGGGAGACAGAAGCTGAGGGGCAGTGGCAGACCAGGTCTCCCCAAGCAGGCAGGAGCCTGGATCCATTGTTGAAGGTCTGTGCATAAACTCCCTGAGGGAACTGAGCCTGAGAGGCGGCCCTGCCCCAACCTGAGCATCTGAACTTAATCTCACACTGAATAGCTACCCTGCCCCCGCCAAAAGCCCTGAGGCTGGAAGCAGCATTTGAATCTCAGACCCCAAACCCTGGCTGGGAGGATCAGGAGGCGAGGTGGGTGTGAGGAAAATATTCAGAGGTCAAGTCACTGGCTGGGAAAATGCCCAGAAAAGGGAAAAGAAATAAGACTATAGAAGGTTACTTTCTTGGTGAACAGGCATTTCCTCCCTTCCTTTCTGATGAGGAAGAACAATGCTTACCATCAGGCAAAGACACAGAAATCAAGGCTTCTGTGTCCCAGCCCACCCAATGGGCTCAGGCCATGGAAGAGCTCAAAAAGAATTTTGAAAATCAAGTTAGAGAGATGGAGGAAAAGCTGGGAAGAGAAATGAGAGACATGAAGTCAAAGCATGAACAGCAAATCAGCTCCCTGCTAAAGGAGACCCAAAAAAATGTTGAACAAAATAACACCTTGAAAACTAGCCTAACTCAATTGGCAAAAGAGGTTCAAAAAGCCAATGAGGAGAAGAATGCTTTCAAAAGCAGAATTAGCCAGATGGAAAAGGAGATTCAAAAGCTCACTGAAGAAAATAGTTCTTTCAAAATAGAATGGCACAGATGGAGGCTAAGGACTTTATGAGAAAGCAAGAAATCACAGAACAAAGCCAGAAGAATGGAAAAATGGAAGATAATGTGAAATATCTCATTGGAAAAACAACTGACCTGGAAAATAGATCCAGGAGAGACAATTTAAAAATTATCAGACTACCTGAAAGCCATGATCAAAGAAGAGCCTAGACATCATCTTTCATGAAATTATCAAGGAAAACTTCCCTCAGATTCTAGAACCAGAGGGCAAAATAAATATTCAAGGAACCCACAGAACACCGCCTGAAAGAGATCCAAAAAGAGAAACTCCTAGGAACATTGTGGCCAAATTCCAGAGTTTCCAGGTCAAGGAGAAAATATTGCAAGCAGCTAGAAAAAAACAATTCAAGTATTGTGGAAATACAATCAGGATAACACAAGATCTAGCAGCTTCTACATTAAGGGATCGAAGGGCATGGAATAGGATATTCCAGAAGTCAAAGGAACTAGGACTAAAACCAAGAATCACCTACCCAGCAAAACTGAGTATAATACTTCAGGGGAAAAATTGGTCTTTCAATGAAATAGAGGATTTTCAAGAATTCTTGATGAAAAGACCAGAGCTGAAAAGAAAATTTGACTTCCAAACACAAGAATGAAGAGAACCATGAAAAGGTGAACAGCAAGTAGAAGTCATAAGGGACTTCCTAAAGTTGACCTGTTTACATTCCTACATGGAAAGACAATATTTGTAACTCTTGAAACATTTCAGTGTCTGGGTACTGGGTGGGATTACACACACACACACATGCACACACGCACACATACATAGAGATAGAGTGCACAGAGTGAATTGAAGAGGATGGGATCATATCTTTAAAAAAAATGAAATCAAGCAGTGAGAGAGAAAGATATTGGGAGGAGAAAGGGAGAAATTGAATGGGGCAAATTATCTCTCATAAAAGAGGCAAGCAAAAGACTCATTAGTGGAGGGATAAAGAGGGGAGGTGAGAGAAAAACATGAAGTCTACTCTCATCACATTCCACTATAGGAAAGAATAAAATGCACACTCATTTTGGTAGGAAAACCTATCTTACAATACAGGAAAGTGGGGGATAAGGGGATAAGCAGGGTAGGGGGGATGATAGAAGGGAGGGCATGGGGAGGAGAGTGCAATTTGAGGTTGACACTCATGGGGAGGGATAGGATCAAAAGAGAATAGAAGTAATGGGGGACAGGATAGGATGGAGGGAAATATAGTTAGTCCTATACAACACAACTATTATGGAATTCATTTGCAAAACTACACAGATTTGGCCTATATTGAATTGCTTGCCTTCCAAAGGGAAGGGGTGGAGAGGGAGGGAGGTAAACAAGTTGGAACTCAAAGTGTTAGGATCAACTGTCGAGTAATGTTCTTGCCACTAGGAAATAAGAAATACAGGTAAAGGGGTATAGAAAGCTATCTGGCCCTACAGGACAAAAGAGAAGACGGAGACAAGGGCAGAGAGGGATGATAGTAGAGAGAGCAGATTGGTCATGGGGGCAATTAGAATGCTTGGTGTTTGGGGGGGGGAGGGGATAAAAGGGGAGAAAATTTGTAACCCAAAATTTTGTGAAAATGAATGTTAAAAGTTAAATTTAAAAAAAGTCAAATAAGAGAAATCAAGGAAAAATGAGAAAAAATAATAAGAGCAACCCAAAAATTCAATGAATTGAATTGAAACGAATGTCAAGCAACTTGAAACCGAGGACCAAAAACTTAAGGAAGAAAATAATTCTTGAAAACCAAAGCTGATTTTGCTAATGATATTCTAAGATACAAAGAAATAATAAAACAAAATAAATTGAATTAAAAAATAAAAGAGAATATGAAACATCACAACAGAAAAACAACTGATCTGTAGAACAGATCAAGGAGAAAAAATATAAGAATAGTCAAATTGCTTGAAAATTATGATAAAAAAATCTTCATACAATATTACATGAAATTATCAAGGAAAATTGTCCAGAAATTCTAGAATAAGAAGGTAAAACTGAAACAGAAAAAATCCACCAATCACCCCCTGAAAGGAGGAAAACTTATAGGAATGTCACAGTCAAGTTAAGGAGAAATATTGGAAACAATAAGAAAAAAACAATGCAAATATCATGGCGCCACAATAACGATTACATAAGACCTATGGTCCTTCACTGTAGGACCATAGTTCTTGGAATACTGTATTCTGTAGAGCAGAAGACCTGGGGTTATGACCAAGAATAACTTACCCAGAAAAGTTAGCTATAATCTTGAATGAAAAAAAAATGAATATTTAATAAACTGAAAGACTCTTTTGTGACAAAAAAAAAAAAAGGTAGAACTTAAAGGAAAATTCAACATGTAACATCCAGGAGAAATATAAAGTAAATATTAAGGACCAATCATAAGGGATTCAATAAAGTCAAATCATTTTATTTCTTAATATGAAAACATTATATCAGTTCTATGACTCATTTTTATTTGGGTAGTGTGAAAGAAAGGCTTGGGCTGAGCTGAGTATGATGGGGTAATGGTAAAATAAAATAAAACTGCTTAGGGAGAGGTAGAAAGGAACAATTATCTCATCCAAATGAGGCAAAAAAGGTAAAGAATTGATACAGAAGAAGATAGGAGGGAGAGATCAGGTAGTGCTGGAACCTTCCTTGGGAATGGGTTAAAGAGGGAATACCATATACCAAGAAGGGTAAAAAGTCTTCTATATTAAGAAAGAAATACAATGGCAAGGAGATGGGATAGGGGGAGAGGATCAGGGAAAGATTCTTGGAGGGATGGATAGGCTAAGGAATGGAGGGCAAGGTAGTGATAGAAGTAATGTGAAGAAATGAGGAGAGATAGAAATAGGGTCAAAAGGAAAGTGAGGAAAAATAGGAAGAAGGAAAATGTACAAGTAATTATAGTTTAACATGTGAATGGAATGAGTTTGCCCACAAAATGGAAACTGATAGCAGATTAAAAATTTGAATTCAGTAATATGTTGCTTTCAGGAAATGCTATAAAAATGAGAAATACACAAAAACATAAAATAAAGGTCAGAAGTTAAAGGTCAGGAGTAGAATTTATTATATAAAAAGCAGGAGTAGTAATTATGATTTCAGACAAAATTTAAGCTAAAATAGACTTAATCAAAAGAGAAAATTAAGGAAGCTTTACTATTTGTCAGCCATATTATTCAGTATTGTTTTAGACCATTTAAAATAGCTAGACAGTATAAAATGCCTGAGATTATCCCTGCCAAAACAGACACAGGAACTATGTGAATACAAACATAAAACACATTAAACAAATAATGTTAGATCTAAATAATTGAAGTAATATTTATTGTTCATAGGTAGGTAAAGCCAATAAAATTTTTACAATGACAATTTTATCTAACAAATCTATTTCTGTAATGCCATCCCAATTAAATCACTAAAAAAATTTCTTACTGAGTTAGAAAACATAGTAACAAAATTCATTTAGAAGAACAAAAGGTCAAGAAACTCAAAGAAACTAGTAGGGAAAGGATGTAAAGAAAGTACATTCATTATTATCAAATCTTAAACTTTATAATAATGTGAGAGCATTGTTGAAGTATACAAAGGATAATGTTGATTATTTTAAATTAAAATGTTCTTGTATAAATAAAACCTATGCAACCAAGAAAAGAAGTAATGCAGAAAAGGGAAGGGAAGGGCAGTGCAGGGAGGAACTTTCATAGACAATCTCTCAGATAGAATGGGATTGGTTTGGAATATTGCCATGGTATAGGAAATGATGAACTGATTGAATTAGAAAACTATGAAATAACTTGAACTTATGAAAGAAGATAATATCTATCCACTTTCAAAGAAACAGATAACAAGTAGAAATAAGCACAGTATCATGTTACATACATGTGCATGAGTTTGCATGTGTATATATGTATGTTTATAGATATAGATATTTCTATCTCTATATGTATATATACATATATATGCACATATACATTCATATATGTACATATATGAATGTGTCTGTGTATCCACACTTAACTGTAGCCTTCTTTGGGATGCAAAAGGAGGGGGGGAAATAAAGTAGAAAATGCACAGCAAAGAACAAAAGAAAATCTACAAGGAAACAAAGAATAACTGGACAGCTTTGAAAACAATGTGTAATATTTATTATATAGGTTGTCTTGAAATGGAAGTGTATTGTTTTATATTGAATCTTGCCTTATATTCTGCTGTGTATATGGCCAAGTTTTATTTTTCTTTTCCTATTTTGTATCCAGGTTTAAAATAAATTTTAAAATGTTTTTTTAAAAAAAGAAGGAAAGATGGGTGAAAATTGAGAATGAATTTCTCTAGGCAATATTAATCATGATAAACTCTATAATCATTAAATAATAATTAGTAGCTGGTTTTTAGTCCAAAATCTGGGACAAGCATTACTCTTGGCTATGTGTCAAGTTGTGTTATTGGTTTCCTGGAGAAAAAAAAATGGCTCTATTACAGTGAAAGAAATCAGTCTTAGACCTCAAATGACCATCAATGAGATACCTAACTATAAGGTGGTTAAAATCGTATTAATAAATTAATGGAATGCAGAAGAATAGAATTTAGTTTTATTTATTAAAGCTACTTTTATGGTCCAATCTGTCAGTCAATACTGATATTGCTTTACTGATAAGAATTCTATTATTAACTGAAAAGTCTCAAATAACACAAATTGATTACTAAATGGAAAGGATTCAGACATATCATTTTGGCATACTGTGTCCTATCAGCAGGTTTAAAGAATCATTCAGCATGTTTGGTACAATTTAACAGATTTTTCAAGATATACTAGAGTGACATGTTGGTAGTGACAGAAGCTTAGTGATTTAAGTATTTCCTGGAAAACCAAAGAATTTAATGCAATACATACTTGGAATTTCTTAAATTTGAATTCACAATAATAGAATCAACACATCATAGAACCACAGAGGTCTTCTAACCTAACCCTAACTTTAAAACTAGCCCCTTCCATATTACCCCAAAACAATCATACGACTTCAATTCTCAAGTAAGTCTAATTGATATGAATTTTCTCTTTTCATTAAGGCTAAATCTTTTTTGCAACTTTCAGTCACTGTCCTTAATTCTATCCTCTGGCAATGTGGTAAGAGCAACATCTCTACTCTTCCCTTAAGTATGTATATCAGTAAGCACCCCAACATACGGGAGAGAAAGGGGAAGAGGAGGGCTGATATCACAGGTTCTTAGGTCTGCATTTATAAAAGGAAAGGCAACTTTTGAGGGGTTAATCACTTTAATCAAGCACGTATGTCATTTACCTGGTTCAGGGAAAAAATTCAGCACTCTGAACTTCAGAAAAAATACAGAGAGAAATCAAAGATCAACAGATATGTCTGACCATATCAATGGATATGTCACAAATCAACAGACAGGTCCAACTATCTGACCATAGTTACCAGAGGGAAGCACTGACATCTGGGTTTTCAAAGCCAGGTGTCTCCTTAGTGGCTTCCCACAGTACAGTCTAGCCAAACAAAACACTTCCAGTCACTAAACTTCAAAGTAAAACCTCACCTCAGACTGTCTATACACTTTTCAGAGCCAGAGGGCATCCTAACCCTAGAGAACTGGTGAGTCATTAACAAAATGTGTGGGCCTTCCTACAAATCTCCCCTAATCAAACTCCCCTTAATGGACAGGTCCATTCATGGGTGGGGAAGATCTTTAATCACATTAAAATACTTAACAACACAAATACATATACTGCTTCTAGCTAAAGAAACAACTCTAGTTTCTGTAAGCTACTTCTAATAAAAATTCTTGGTTGACAAAGGCAAGATTCAATCAGAAGCACTTGATCATACTAAAACAAAAACAGCAAAAGATCCTACTTTGCTTGTCATCACAGTATGTGAGATTGTTTTGTTTTGTTTTGTTTTTTAACAAAAATAAAAGATTTGAGACTGCCCTATGTACTTAATTGGCTCAGGGGACTAAAGGCAGACTGTTAATATCACTTCCTTGTCTTCTGGGTACAAAACACCCAGATACTCTTCCTAAAGCTTCATTGGTAGGAAATGACAGACAGCGTGCCCAGCTCAGTCAATCCAAGGTGTTCTCAAGCTCTATTCTTATTAAATATCCTTCTTCAATGGTCAAGTAGATCTGTTCTTGTTAACTGGTAAATGACCAATATTTGTTTCAACCAAAGCTAAAGTAGGAAGGACTGGTCTAAATCAGGCCAAGTTCAGAAAAAGTGCCACACAAAACAATTCTAATTCCTCTTCCACATAGGAGGCCTTTGAATATCTGAAAACTTGTTTACCTGAATGGCTCTGAGGGGGAAAATCTCTGCATAACAAATGTTTTAAAATTAATCTGTACTATTATCATTTTCTCCATAACTTTGTCTACATAATTAACAAAATGATAAATCAAGTCCAGATTTATAGCATTTTCTGATTTCTCAGTGTTTGTAAATACAAACTTTCAGTGGAAAGTTTAACAATAGATCTCCAAACCAGTTCTACCTTGCTCCAAAACATCCTTTTTTATTACCCTCCCCAGTCTTCTCATCAACAATGTAAAAACTCCAAATTCCTTCAACTGATCCTTATAAGACAAATATCCTCCTTAAAGTCCAGTGACTTAAACTAGGAGGAAAAGGTATTCCAGATGTTGTCTGATCAAGGTATAGTATAGTTGGACTATTATCTCCATCAGTACGGGTAGAATTCATCCCTTAACAATCTAAAATTACATTAGGATTTTGTTTTATTTTTGGTCACCATATGAGCTTGAAAACCCAGAGCTTTTCCTCATCTATCCCATAATTGTGAAGTTGATTTTGTTAGCCTGTGTGCAATGTTTAACTTTACCCTAAATAAAATTTCATTTTATTAGATTTATACCATCATTCTAGCTGTTCTCATCTTTTAGGATTTTGACTATCTTCCAACATGCTAGCTATCTTTCCCAGCTTTGTGTCATTTCCACATTTTCTATGCATGTCATCTATACCTTCATCTGTATTACTCAGAATGTAGAACAGAATGGATCAGAGCTCAGGAATGAATTCCACTACAGTCCAAGGGAAGATCAGGGAGGAAAAAGCTATCTGGGAAAGAGAGCTGTATAATGTCCTGAAAATGTCACTGGACAATAAATCAGGGTTTTGTTTCCCAGAATCCTATGTTTATAGATTTAAGCCTAAAAAAGGACTTTAGAGACCATTTAGTCTACTGCCTAACCTTATAGATTTGTAAACTGAGAATCTGAGGTTTAACACCTTTCCAAGGTTACACAGTAAATTAAAAAACAGGATTTGAAACTAGGTCTTCTGGCTTCAAATCCAGAGAGCTTTCCACTGCATCACCACGTTGCCTCATCCCTAGATTTCAGGATATAGATAGAAGGAATAATGAGAGGTAGATAATGATGAGATGAGAGAAAGCAGACATACTGAGAGTGGCTCAAAATAAACCAGTTAACATTAGAGTAATCAGAGAAAAACAAACCAAAATCTGTTCTTCTAATTCTAGGGTAGTTTTTTTTTTTTTGTGGGTTTTTTAATTTAATATGTAATTTAAAAGTATAGTTGGTTTGGAAAACTCATTGTCAGGATAGGGAAAACTCTGCCTTTCCCTGGGACTGAATTTCAGAAGAAATAACTTCTATATATCTAGGTACAAGACCAAATACATACATGATTAAGGAGTTGCATCATTCTGAGAGACAAGGAGATGCACTGGGATCAGGCCCCTCCTTTCAGGAAGAAGCCTTCTTTCTCCAAGAGAAGGACAGTTTTGCCAATAGAGACAGAAATCTTCCCTCTTCTAAACAACATTTAAGACCTTGGATATATGAAACATCTTCAGAGGATGACCCTTTGTTTTGCAATGAAAGAAAATCTTCAGGGTTACTACCCTTGCTGCAAAATATCACAGAGCCTCTGAAATAAGAAAGTCAATATGTATTAGACAAAGAGAAGAGAAGAGTGTGTAGGGAGAAAGCAGGAAACCAGAGATGAGGAAAACAACAGGGGGCTGCTTGTGGATCCTTGTGACCTTTTTCATTTCTTAATACACAGAAGATTGCGTTGATCAAACACACACACAAATAATTCTTTGGCTTTCAGTGTACTGCAGATAAGGGGTGGATTATTTTTGCCTCTTCTACTTCCTATATAACTTCTATACTTTTATTGTCCCCCTCAAGGTTATCTATAGTTGTAAATTCAACTGATTAGACTCTAAATAGATGGGGTTTTGCTCAGTTGTTTCAAATACTTTGTGATGCCATTTGGGCCTTTCTTGTCAAAGATACTGGAGTGGTTTGCTCTTTCCTTTTCCAGCTTATTTCACAGATGAGGAAATTGAGGCAAATAGGCTTAGGAAACTTTCCCAGGATCACACAACCAGTAAATATGTGAGATTGGATTTGAACTCAGGAAGATGAGTCTTCCTGACCCCAGGACCTGTGCTCTGTCCATTGTACCTAGTAGCCCCAAATAGATTGTGGGAAGGGAGAACTAGTCAAAAGTTGTTTCTACTAACTTGCTAACTAGTTCTCCCTGCTAGTGTTCTTCCCCTAACAAGTTACATTATTTTCACCAGGGAAAAGGAAGCTCAGCCAAGTGTAGGTCATAGAGCTTATTAAACATTTAATATGTAATATGGATCCATCAAAGGAAGGGCTATTCTTGACATAACATAGCTGCAGGCAAGACTCACTTTCCAACTTGGCCTCAGAATTGGTATACTGTGACTGTACATGGACTGAGAAAGCAAGAGAGGGAAAAAAACATTATACTGGAACATTTAAATATAGAATAATCTAAGAAAAGCTGACTTATTGACTTTATTATTGTGGGCCTTCAGAGCTGGGAGGTATGAATGCAGACACAGTTTCACACTTATCTACTTGTTAGGTGTCTGCAAGGTGAATATTTCAAAAGACTGGGATCCAGTTTCAGTTAAAAATGTCCTCTTCAGCATCTTGATTATTAAACACTTTGATAGATGCTATTAATCAGACTTTGAAATTAAAAAAAAAAAACTGCATCTGGTAAGGTGCCAACTCAGCAGTAGCCTAGAAGGTGGGAGGCAGAATTTAATAACCAGTTTTGTCACTGGTAGTGATAATAAATGGTTAATAAATGCTTTAAAAGGTGCTAAATAAAAATTGGTGGAGTTGCTGACAAGACTGAGTAACTTGCCCAAAGGAGAACAGATTCCCATAGTACTAGAATACAGGATACACACTATTTTTCCTTCCATCCTCCACCTTAAAAGTACAAGTTTCTCTGAAAGTTATGGGGAATTATGCATTCATATTCCACTCCAGTAGAAAGAAGCATGGGTTCAAATCCCAGTTTTGCTCTTTACCACCTATGTAATCTACTCTCTGGGTTTTGTTTACTTCAGCTCTAAAGCAAAGGCATTAGAAATGTAATTTCTCATGTTCCATCCAATTCCAAATACTATAAATTAGGGCAACTCTGTCGCTCAATAAGTTTATTAAATCTCATAGTTGTTCATATCTCCTTAATCTTTAAAAAAAACTTTAGTTTTCCCTCTGTGTTCCAGTTGTCTGCCTGTCTCTGTCTCTGTCTGTCTCTCTCTCTCTCTGTCTCTCTCTCTCTGTCTCTCTCTCTGTCTCTTTCTGTGGCTGTCTCTCTGTCTGTCTCTCTGTCTGTCTCTGTCTGTCTGTCTCTCTCTCTCTGTCTCTCTCTATGTCTATCTGTCTCTCCATCTGTCTCTGTCTGTCTGTCTGTCTGTCTGTCTGTCTGTCTCTCTCTCTCTCTCCAAAAATCTTGAAAAAGTCATCTGTGTCCAAACCTCTACTGCCTTTTTAATTTGTCTTTCACCTCTGTTACTTACACAAATGCACAATGAAGGAATAAATGAAAAGAATTAGCATGTAAGCATTTTGTGCCAGGCACTGTGTTAAATGCAGAGAATATTAACACAAGAGCAGACAGTTCCTTCCATTTTATATTACCTTCTAATTGGAGGGAGAGAGGGCAGCACACAAAGCAGTTGTGAAATAGTGAGTAGATTCACAGGAAATTAGATTGGCACATTCTTTCCAGAAGTAAAGGTAGTATTTTTTTTTAATTTGACTTTATCATGTTCCCACAACCCCAACCCAGAAACAAGGAAGGGAAGGAGGGAGGGAGGAAGGAAGGAAGGAAGGAAGGAAGGAAGGAAGGAAGGAAGGAAGGAAGGAAGGAAGGAAGGAAGGAAGAGGCAGAGGCAGGGAGGGAGGGAACTAGAATGCATGGTGAGCAAGGGCACACGTAGTGGCAAAGTTTTTTTACAATAAGAAGAATGGAGTGTGGGAGGGCTTTCCCAGCTGGGCGAGAGGAGAACTGGGTTCCCACAGCACTAGGCCTAGGCAGTGGCAGAGACCAGCAGCAGATGGCGGGCAGCTGTGGTGGCCAAGGAAGCAGTCTGGGTCCATTGTACAGGCAGTTCAGCTTAAAGTCTCTGGCAGAATTGAGCAGCTGATCTGAATCTCAGCCTTTTACTAAGAAGAGGAAAAGTACTAGGACCCTCCTCTTGACAAAGGATTCAGAAGTCAAGTAACTGATTGGGCAAATGTCCAAAAAAGGGAAAAAAAAATAAGACCATAGAAGGTTACTTTCTTGGTGAACAGCTGTGTCCTTCCATCCTTTCAGATGAGGAAGAACAAAGCATACTGTCAGAAGTCAAGGCCTCTGCCTCCAGTACCCCCAAAATGAATATGAAATGGGCTCAGGCCATAGAAGAACTTGAAAGGCAGCCTGCTAAAGGAGAACCAAAAAAATGCTGAGGAAAATAACAGCTTTAAAAAGAGGCTAACTCAATTGGAAAAAGAGGTCCAAAAGACCAATTAGGAGAAGAAAGCTTTAGAAAGCAGAATTGCCCAAATGGAAAAGGAAGTTCAAAAGCTTATTGAACAAAATAGTTCTTTAAAAAAGAGAATTGAGTTCAGGAAACCTAAGGACTATGAGATAAACCAAGCAATTAGAAAACAAAACTAAATGCTTGAAAAAATAAAGATAAAGTGAAACATCTCATAGGAAAAACAACTGACCAGGAAAATAGATCCAGGAGAGACAATTTTAAAATTATGGGAATACCTGAAAGCCATGATCGAAAAAAGGAGCCTAGACATTATCTTCCATGAAATTATCAAGGAAAACTGGCCTGATATTCTAGAACCAGAGGGCAAAATAAATATTGAAAGAATCCACCAATCACCTCCTGAAAGAGATGTGAAAAGAGAAACTTCTAGGAATATTGTGGTCAAATTTCAGAGCTCCCAGGTCAAGGAGAAAATACTGCAAGCAGTCAGAAAGAAGCAATTCAAGTATTGTGGAAATACAATCAGGATAATACAGGATCTGGCAGCTTCAACATTAAAGGATCAAAGGGCTTAGAATAGGATATTCCAGAAGTCAAATGAACTGGGATTAAAGCCAAAAATCACCTACCCAGAAAAACTGAGTATAATACTTCAAAAGAATAAATAGTCATTCAATAATATAGAGGACTTTCAAGTATTCATGATGAAAAGACCAGAACTGAATAGAAAATCTGACTTTCAAACACAAGAATCAAGAGAAGCATGAAAAGGTAAATAGGAAAGAAAAATCATAAAAGACTTTCTAAAGCTGAACTGTTTACATTCCTACATGGAAAGAAAATATTTCTAACTCTTGAGATTTTTCTCAGTATTTAGGTAGGTGAAGGGATTATACACACACACACACACACACACACACACACACAGAAAGTACAGATTGAGTTGAATAAGAAGAGGTGATATCCATAAAAAAATAATAAAATAAAAATTAAGGGATGAGGGAGGAAAATACTGGGAGGAGAAAGGGAGAAATGGAATGGGGCAGGCTAGAATTCATAAAAGAGATACGAAGAATCTTGTTCAATGGAAAAGGGAGGAGGTGAGGGGAAAAGTGAAGCTTACTCTCTTCACACATGGCTTAAGGAGGGGGTAACATGCTCAATAAATTTGGTATGAAATTCTCTCTTACACTACAGGAAAGCAGGTGAGAAAGGGACAAGTGGGGTGAGAGGGATGATAGAAGGGAGGGCAAATGGAAGAAGGGAGTAACTAGAAGTAATCACTTTTGGGAAGGGACAAGGTCAAATGAGAGAATAAAAAAAGGTGGGGGAACAGGTTAGGATAGAGGGTGATATAGTTAATATCACACAACATGATGATTATGGAAGTCTTTTACAAAATGACACATTTATAGCCAGTATTGAATAGCTTGCCTTCTCAGTGGGGATGGGTAGGGAGGGAGAGAAGTTGGAATTCAAAGTATTAGAAACGATTGTTGAGAATTATTATTGCATATAACAGGGAAAAAAGAAACACTGGTAATGGGGTATAGAAATTTATCTTGCCCCACAAGAAAAGAGAGAAGATGGGGATAAGGGAAGGGTGGGGTATGATAGAAGGGAGGATACATTGAAGAAAGGGGTAATCAGAATGAAAGGTATTATGGGGAAGGAGAAGGGGAGAAAAATTGGAGCTCAGTTTTGTGGAAATGAATGTCAAAATCTAAAAATAAATTTTAGAAATGCCTAGTACAACAAAAAAACAAAAACAAGAAGATGAATAGAATAACAAAGCTGTTTTCTCACTTTCTAAAAACACCATAAATGATGGTCTTTTTCCATTCCTCATCCTCCCTGACCTGTCTGCAGCATCTGATATCATGGACTATCCAATTCTTTTAGATAGTCTTTCCTCCCTAACTTATGTAGTTAAATAATGTATAGTTGAAGATCCTCTAAACCCAAAACCTCTCATCTTACAAATGAAGAAACTGATGCTACAGTGACTTTCCCAATGTCACACAGTAGCAGAACTAGGATTTAAACTCAGATCTTCCTTTTCCAAATCAAGGGTCCTTTCCACTACGTCTCTGTTTCTCAGTTACGTTATTGAACTCTTTTTCTAGTTCTTCTCCTACCTATCTAATTCTCTTCTTTCCCTACATTCTGTACTCTAGGCAATTCCATTCTTTCTCATGAATCCAAATATCACCTCTATATATACAGGAGAGTTCCAAAATTATATTTCTATCTTTCAAGCTCAAAACATGCCATCTCCCACAGGAACTCTCCCACATTTCCTCTGTTGGCAATTTCTTTTCTCCCTAGGGCAGTTATCTGATCATTTCCCAATTCAGTGCACTCCTGGTCTTCATCATGGTGTACAAAAATTTATCAATTCAGAAATTCACACCTCATCAGTTACTCCTAGTCCTTAGGGACCTTCCTATTGATTCTAGTGTGTAGAAAGTGTACATTGGAGAGCTCCTCCCAGATTCTCTTTTTAAGGCAGACTTTTTCCCCTTCATTTTGCATTGCCTTACACCATTAAACTGTGAACTCCTTAAGGACAAACATTGTCTTTTGTCTTTGTTTGCATCTCCAGAACTTAGCAGACTTCCTAGAATATAGTAGGCGCTTAAATATTTACTGACTGACTGATTCAACCTCACACATAACTTTGATTTCTACCTTCTGGTTGTACTTTTCATTTACCATTCTGCATTGTAGTTATGTCTATGTGTCTCATGACAACATCTTTTTGGTTTTGACTCCATACTCTTGTTGTTTTCTAAATTTCTGCCTGTGTGGAATCCTTTGACTTTTACCCTATGGACAACCAACCCAATATGGTTATTGCTGTCCTAGCACCAAAATTTGATGAGTGTCTTAAACTGCACCCTCACTATTTGTCTGGAGAATGAGAGTGAGTTCAATGCAATTTGTTTTTTTCTCTTAACTCGAACTCTACAGAGTTAGTGCAAATATCATACATGACATGCTACTTAAACAGAGAACAAAATTAGCAATAGATTGTGTGCCCCATTGGATGCAAGATTAGAAACAGTCGATAGAAATCACAACATTTCAGAGTGCAAAGGGACTTTAAAACTTGTTTAGTCCAACCTATCCCTAAACAAGAATTCCACAGAATCACAGATCTGGAAATGGTCTGAGAGATTGTCTAGTCCAACACCCTCATTTTACAGACAAAAGAACTGAGAAATAAGGAAATCATAGTCTCAAAAGGAAAATGGAGAGCTGGAAGACCTCAGAGATCATCTACATGAAGTTACACAGATAGCAAATGGGAAAACCAGAACTGGTACCCAGGCCCTCCTGACTCCAAGTCCCTCATTCTTGAAATGACAAAAACTTTTTTTAAAAGATTATTTAGAATGTACTTAAAGAAACCCACTTTTTCCTAGGACAGCCCATTCCATTTGTGGATTCTTAAAATTGCAGTACTGATTTGTCAGTTCATCATCTGCCATCCCCTGGGAAAACTTCAAATATTTTGACCTGCAGCAAGAAGGTCTTTAGCCATAGATGACCAGGCTGGAGAAACAGGGAAAAATGGATTTGGTAGCAGCAAATCTCCATAGTTTTGCCAGTTCTGTTGTAATAGCTATAAAATTTTCCTTTCCCAAATGTACACTTTGTCTTTCAGGTAGATTGTAAGGTCTTAGAGAATGACATTATTATGGATACAGTGTGACATAGGAGGTTGGGGACTAGGCTTTAAATTGTGCCTCAGATTCTAGCTGAGTGACCCTGGGCAAGTCTTAGCATCTCTCAATCTCAGTTTCTTCATCTCTAAAAGGGGAGTAATAACAGCATCCACCTGGCAGGTAAAGTGTTTTGACAATCTAAAAGCATTTTATAAATACCAGCTATTATTAAGATGTCTAGGTTTTCCAGAGCACAAAATGAGTAAGCACTCAATAAGTGACTGTTGGTTAGCTAATAAATAATTATTAATAAACCCCCTCCACCTAGCAGAGATATTCCAAAGATCAATGATGAATAAATGTTTGTAAAATATTTGACTTTGAGAACAGTACAGGCAGAATACTGCATAATCTATAAAGATTCTAGGAAGAGGCAGCTAGAGAAAAGAACTGTGCACAATTACTTTTGAATTCTATACTGCAGAAAGATAGAAGGAAGATGAAAACCATAGAGAGCTTTGGGATTTCAAAGTCTTATTACCTTATTGTATGCTCCATTTTCCTTGTGCAAATTAATTTAATACCTTTCTGATAGAAACCTTTGTTTAGTATAAGATATTAAAATGGAAAAGAAAATTCAAATTGCTAATGTAAATGGCATTCATTTTTATTCTGTAGTTCTCAATTCAATTCATCAAGCATTTAAAAATAATAAAAGCCGATATTTAGATAGTGTTTTATGCTTTGCAAAGAGGTCTAAATCAGTCGATCAATACGCATTTATTAAGTGTCTATGTGCCAGGCAATGTGCTAGGTACTACGAATATAAAGACAAAAGCAAAATTGGTCCCTGAGCTCAAGAAGCTCTTATATTCTAGCAATCATCAATTGAATGTACCAGTATTTTCCTACATGTCTTTATGCACATATATAGTTATATATCTCAAACACATACAAAGCAGATAGAAAGAAGCTTTGAAGGGGAAGACCCTGGCAGCTGAATGTACCAAGAAAGATCTTTTTCATACAATATTGTGTGAACTGAGTCTTGAAGTTCACCAGGAACTAAGAGTATTCCAGTCAAGGGGAAGGTCAATAATACAGTAATGTAGGTGTAGGTTTATTCCTATTTTGTAAATAAGGAAACAAACTCAGAATGATCTAGTGACTAGGTCAGGGTCACAAACACATATGCAAAGTATTTGATGACACCAAGACAAAAAAATGGAAAAAAAAAGTTCCTGTCTTTAAGGAGTTTATAAATTACTAGAAGACACAAACAAGTAAATAGATAAGTAAAAAATATGGTTATTTGAGGAGGGTGAGAGTACCAGGAGAGGGCCGACAGAACTTTCTATAGAAAACGTTACTTGAATAAAGCCCTGTGGGGAAAAAAATGAAGAATTCTAAGAGGTATAGATGGAAAAGAAGTGCAATCATGTATGACAAACAGTTTGTTGAAGGAGGAAAGTTGCAGGGACAGCCTATGGGAGGCATAGCTAGGAAAACCTAAAACAGAATCAAACTGTGGTTTAAAAAGGAATAGTACTAAATGTAAAGGATTAAGCAATTGTTTCTGTTTTCTCAATATTCAATCCAAGTTTCAGTTGCTTGTAAGAACATTTATCATGCTTCAAAAACTTTTTCTCCAAAAAAGATAGAGTGGAGAAATGATTACCTCTTTTTGAATGTGGGATTCAATTTATGATTTCAATAAAAAGCAGTGTTCTCTTTAATCTATTAATCTTTAATATTCCCATGACTACTTTATGTTTCAAAGAATGATTATTTTTTACAAAAGTAATCAAAATCACCCTGACTTATTGAGGGGATAACTGAGTGATTTTTGTAAAAATATTTAATTTGGTGCCCACTGTGTGTGAATCTATTTTACAGCATTGTAGGAAAGGAACTAGTAAAGTTCATTTTAAATAGGTGATTCTTTTCTTGCCATTATCATTGGAATAGGTTCCCATTTAACAGTCTTTTTTAAAGTAAAGATAAAAATTCCCCATCATATTTCCAGCACTTATAAGGAATGATCTTAAAAGAACCCAATCTTTCTAAAATAATTTAGAAACTTGAAAATGGTTTGGGACTTGACAATCCACCCCCAAATTTCTACCCAGTTCTTGTCCAAATTTGCACATACCTTTCTGGTCTTGGTAATTACTTCTGATATTTCCAAAAGAATTTCAGTTCAGTCATTTGCCGAAAATAACTCAAATGGTGCTTGAGTTGGGCTTTCTGACAGATACACTTAGATATGGAACATCATGAAATGTGATTGACAGAGCTGCACATATACAGTCAGGCTAGAGCTATTGAGTGTCTTTTTTCCAGTACTGCGGAAAGGATTTAAAAATACCTCATACTCATTTATACTAGTCATGCTTCTTTGGTGGTCAAATAGAAAATCCAAAGATGTTCTAAATTAAGATTCTTCAGGATCAGTCCAGTACACAGCTCACTGTTGATGCTTTATACATTTTCAACCACAAGTGTTACTCCCTCTCCCCAGCACAGTAGATTTTCTTTTCTCCCGGATTTTTCTTCAGAATGGCTCTACATTTTCTTTTAGGTAAGAATTTGGTTTAAGCAATCTAATTGTAAAAAAAAAAAATAACATACATAGATCTAAAGTATCTAAAATGAAATTTTTGTCTGATTACTATAATTTTTATATTCTCCATGGTTACTCAATTCTGATAGGTTTGTATTGGTGCAAGAAATCCACAGCATGAAGCAAATATTGAACAAAGCATTCACTGACTTTACACAAAGACATGGTATCATACATGGTATCTTTGCATAAGTGCTCTTGCTAAGAAGTTATTCATAGTTTCTGTGATGGACTGATTCAGTCACAACAAAATCTGTTTTTTTTTCCTTTCTCATATCATCTCTCCTCGGAAATGACAAAAAAACCCATTTTTTTATCTTTGTTTTCATTTATATTGATTTGATTATAAAATTAACTAACTGTAAAGAACTATAAAGGAAAGGAAACTAAGTAAAGTGAAGTAGGGAGTATGTTTTCAGATGATGTTTGAAAATAGACAAATGACAATGAGGAAAAGGATAAAATCATCGGGTGCCTGGAGGCAAAGGGAATAACTAAATATATCCACCATCATTTAAACATCACATATTACAAAATTTTGATGTACCTATAATGTGTATTTCTAAAAAATTATGATTATAGATATAAGAATCCATGTGGATACTGAAAATACAGTACAAATACTATAAATTAAAAGAAACTTCATTGCTTGGGATAAAAATGTATGAAGTATGTGCTAAAATAAAAATAATGAGACTTTTAACCAAGCATTTTGTATGAATAAAAGGCTAAAAAGTATTTTGTTTGCAAGTATCAAGTGCCAGGATACTCCATTCTAAAGAAGGAATCACAGCCAAAGATAAAGAGTAGGTGAAACATTAGATATATATTCTAAAACTAAGTTTAGGCTCATTAAAAAAAAGAAAAGACATTTTAAATGATTCAAGGTCCTAAGGCTTCGCTGCAATAATTAGTATATTACATGTCCTAGTTCTTGTCATCTTTTCAAACCTCTTCATATTGGGTTAGGAGAGGAATGTAATTAAGTACCGACTGTACAAGTCACCTTACCCAGGGGAGCAGTCAGAGACACCTTGTCTCTGTCACAATGCTTGATAATATTCACATGTGAGTGACAAGTCCAAGACTAACAAAATATTAAACTATTACCTTTTTTCTATGTTAAGAAGCACTAGCATGGCTTTTTTTTTCTTTTCTTTTTTCTTAAAGTGATACTCAGGATTTTCTCTTCATAAATCATAACCCTGGAATCAAATAAGAAGGATATAATGAACATGAAAGCACTTTGTAACCCTAGCTCTTTACTTGCTTCAAACTGGACTTGTAATTTCATTGATGAAGGGAAGGTCCAATAAGGAAATTCCCTCTACCAAAATAGTCTCTGTAACACAGTCTGAGAGATTTGACTTCAATACGGTGACTTGTCCAGAGTCCCACAGTATATGTCAAAGAAGAAACTTGAACATTGGTTTCCCTGTCTCTTAGGTTTAGCTCTCTATCCAAAGCACCCTGATGCCTCTCAGTGTTCCACAGAAACAGTTAAAAGAATGAAAGCCTAGTATAGAAAAAGAACACCCTTAAATAACACACATAAATGAATTATTATTCTATTTTCCTTCTTGGAACTTTCCTTTTTTTTTAACTATTTATTTTCTGGACACTTCCAGCACTCCCATTTCCTGGAAATGTCTGCCCCCTTTTGGCCAAGATCCAATAATTTAGATAAAAATCAAATATTTTATTTTACTACCTATTCAGCAACTCTTATATTAACCACTGAAGACCAGCTAGAAATATTTTTTATAATCTATGTTAGTATCAAGACTCAGGAGGAAGCAGGATTCAGATAAGTCAGGAGAGATTTTCAGCTTCTTGAACTTTAGAATTTAAGACATACAGGACAACTCTCTTGTAGTCAAAGGTGGGAATTTTGATGAAGGGCCTTTGGCATGTGACCTAAGGAATTCAAGTTCAAACATGAAACATTTCTACATTTCATAGAATTGCTATCTGTCTTTAAGAATGAGAACTAGGTCCTAGTTCCAGTCTGGAACAGAACATACCCATTCTTCCCTTTTCTCTGAAAAGTTGATTATACAACCCTGTCAGATATTCGATTTCACAATTCCTTTGATAAATAACCAGTACAGACAACCTAGGTTTTACATAAATTCACATTAAGCAAATTTCATCTTAGTAAAGTATTCTGAAAAAAATTCACATTCAAATAAAGATACTACATTAACTTTACTATACATACTATGCTCTCTCCACTTCTGTCCCTCAACTCAGCACTCTTTGGTCTCCCTCTCCCCATCCAAAAAAAAAAAAAGAAACCTAAAAAAAAAAAAACAACCTCCAAGTGAAAACAGAGGCACCTTTGGCATAAGGGTTTGACTTGAGACCTCATGCACTTCAAGGGGAAACCTTTCCCCCACTATCAACCTGCTTGCTTACTGGTCCTGCATCTGTCTTCTGTCTTCTAACCCTCCCATATCTATCCCTACCCCACAGGTGTCACCAATCCTCTCTTGTCTGTATCTATGTCCAACCTTCACACATGTCTGTCTGTAACAGCAAACACTCTGGCATACCCAGGAGGGCCTGATGCACAGGTTCTTAGATCAGCTTTTCTAAAAGGAAAGCAACCTTAAAAAGCGTTAACAATCTTACTTCAATCAAGCACATATATCATTCACTTAGTTCAGGGGAAAAAGTCAGCACCCTGAACCTCAGAGAAAATACAAACAGACATTACAAACAGAAAGGCCAACAGGCAGGGCTTCCAACTGCCTGACCATAGACAATACATATACCATTACCAGAGAGAGAAGCACCCACATCTGGGTTTTCAAAGCTGGGGGACTTCTTAAAATGACTTCCCAGAGTCTTATCAGGTCTAATCACACAAACACTTCCAATGATTTGAGCAACAAAGCAAAACCTCACTTCAGAATATCTATAGACATTTCAGAGCCAGAGAGCATCACCCTTCTGACCTAGTACCTCCTTAGCAATTAACAAAAGTTGTGAGCCTTCATACAAAACAAGTCTCCCCTAATCAAGCTTCCCTTAATAGCCTCACCTAAGGTCGATTAATGGGTGGGAGAGATTTTGAACTCCCATTACACTGCCTAATGCCATTTTTCCTTGAGTTTCCAGCCAAGGGCCCTACACAGCTGGTCCCGTACAAACATGTTCTACTTCTGGATTTCACTTCTCTTTCCCAGGCCCCTACATGCCCTTGAACCAAATGCTGACCTTCTCCCTCCAAGGGCATAGCCTCCTTCCTGATTCTCTCCCTCCCTTCTCCATGTCCAGGGCAAATTCATATTAGGCAAAAATAGCTATATGTAGTGTTCTATGGAATAGTCCACTTATAAAAGTGAGAACTGTCTGTACTTGAATTAAAGTAGGACAGCATGCCACTTTAATTCAGAACTTTTGGATTCAACATTGAGTAATGTTTTAAAAAATTTTGCCTAAAAAGCTATGTCAATTGACCCTTGAAGGCTGAGGATAGCCCATCACAAATGGATTTGCCAAGTGCTTTGTAACAAAATTTCATTGAGCTTGTTAAGGCCAAAACTGTTACTATTTCAAGAATTCCATTCTTTATGTCAGGATGTATTTGATGGCAGCACAATAGAATTGAAGTTCTCTGATGCTTGACCAAAGTTTTTGTCATTAAGACCTTCTAGAACAGTGACTTGTTTGCTTTGATTTAAAACAGCTGAAAGTCCCATTAGAAATTAGATCTGCATGTAAGCAGCATGAGAGAGAGATAAGAGAGGGAGGGAGAGAGAGAGAGAGAGAGAGAGAGAGAGAGAGAGAGAGAAAAGTGGTTCATTTTGCTTATTTCACTGGAAGGATGGTACAGGAAGCTGAGTAAGCCAAGGTGAAATGGAAAGTGGCTAATTAGCATTCTTTCAAAGTATTTATGTCCAGATAAAGTTTAACTCCCAGCATCTCAAGTCTTCTGTAACTGTAACTATAAATTAAGTTATTCAACCCAATTTAAATTAATCTGTTAATGCATGCTGTGATTCTTTCTATGTTTAACATATTTCTCTTTGTAAGAATAAGCTACCTGCCCATTATCCAATTTCTATTTACATTGAGTATCTCTTTTTTCTGCCTTCCCCTTAGATTTTCAAGTTACAATTATTACTATAAGTAACAGCTTTCACTGGGAGGAAGAGGTGGGAATTAATAGATAGCAAAGAATGTTAGAAGGGCAAAGTCAGTCCCCCTAATTAAAAGTCAGACATCCCCAGGAATAAAGCCAGTCACAACCACATTACTGGGTACAGGAATAAGTAGGGTAGGTATATCAGCTTCTGTACTCCCAGAAGCAATTGTGTTGTAGGGGGCAAAATGACAGAGGTTCTACAATTTCACCATTACAGTCAGGCACAGTGTATAGCCTAAATGGTTTACATAGGGTCACAGGGTAATAATAATATTAATAACTAGGATTTATATAGCTCTTTAAGCTTTTCAAAGTATTTAACATATTTTATTTCATTTGATCCTCATAACAACCCTGAGGTGCAGATGTTATTTTTACCCTTATTTTGTAAAAGAGAAAATTGAGGCTGAGAGAAGATAGGTGCTTTGTCCTAGGTCACAAAGCTAGCAAGTGCTAGGAACAGGGTATGACTTGAGGTCTTCGGACTCCAACTCTGTGACAACTGTACCATCTAGCTGCCTCAGTATCTCTCTCTCTCTCTCTCTGTCTCTTTCTCAGATACAGATTGTCCTTCTGCCATCAGCCATGGCTACTATTCAGCTCTGACCACCTATAGAACCTTTGGATCATGTAAACTGACTTTGTGACAGGGGTCAATGGTGGAATTTGGACTCAGATCTTTTTTTGACTCTAAGACCAGTACACATTCAAGGAATCTTGTATAATCTTAAAGCTCAAGACAGACTTTGTTGAAGAAGATCTGTTAAGGTTGCGCTTTGATGCCCTAGTCAAATACTTTTGTAAAAATAATAAAATGTGGATCTTCAATTCAAAGCCCATTTCACTCACTTGTGCCATTGTAAAGATATGATCTGCTTTAGAAAATTGTTTGCGGGGGGTGGAACCAAGGTGGCAGAGTAATAGCATGCACTTTCTGGAGCACTGCCCCCAAACCCAGCCAAATACCTGTAAAAAAATGGCTCTACACAAAATCTGGAGCTGCAGAACCCACAGAAGGAAAGAGTGAAGCAAATCTCCAGTTTCAGACAGCCTGAAAGGTTGCTGGGAAGGACATCCATCATGTCACACAGGGAGTAGGGCACAGTCTAGAGTGGAAGTCCCTGGCACAGACTGGACCTGAGCAGGCCTTGGAGAGATTGAATCTTCCATACCCATGGCAGTTTCCAGGCTTCAGGACCCCAAAATGCTGAGGACAAATTGGAAGGTCAGTGGAAAAAGTCTGTGGGACTTGTCTGGATCCAGCCCAGAGCAGCAGAGGGGAAAAGGGGCAGAGGAACCCACAGAACTCATAGCATCATCAAAGACAGAGACAGCGACTGTTTCTGGAGCTCTAGGTTCAAAGATTGTGGGAGAATCAAATGGCTGATAGTACATTTACCCCCAACCCCACTGGAAGCAGAGATCTACCTTGAAAAAGAGCTCAAAAGTCAAGTAAATGGCTGGGGAAATGAGAAAAAAAACAAAAACAGAATCAGACTGTAGAATGTTACTTTGGTGACAAGGAAGACTAAAACATGCAACCAAAAGACAAGAGAGTCAAAGTTCCTCTATCCAAAAGCTCAAAGAAAAGTATGAATTTATCTCAGGCCATGAAAGATGTCAAAAAGGATTTTGAAAATCAAATAAGAGAAGTAGAGCAAAAATTGGGAAGAGAAATGAGAGTGATGCAAGAAAATTATGAAAAATGAGTCAACTCTTTGCTAAAGGAGATCCAAAAAAATGCTGAAGAAAATGACAGTGTAAAAAAACAGACTAACCTGAAAAACAAAAGAGATCCAAAAAGCCAATGAAGAGAAAAATGCCCTAAAAAGCTGAATTGCCCAGATGGAAAAGGAAGTCCAAAAGCTCACTGAAGAAAATAATTCCTTAAAGGTTAGAATGGAGCAGATGGAAGGTAATGATGTTATGAAAAACCAAGAAATGAAAGGAATGAAAAAGTAGCAGACAATATAAAACATCTCATTGGAAAAACCACTGACATAGAAAATAGATCCAGGAGAGACAATTTAGAAATTATGGAGCTACCTGAAAGCCACAATCAAAAAAAAGCCTAGACATCATCTTTCAACCAATTTTCAAGGAAAACTAACCTGATATTCTAGAATGAGAGGGTAAAATATATATTGAAAGAAACAACTGATCACCTCCTGAAAGAGGTTCCAAAAGGAAAACTCCTAGGAATACTGTAGCCAAATTCTAGAGCTCCCAGGTCAAGGGGAAAATATTGCAAGCAGCCAGTAAAAAACAATTTCAGTATTGTGGAAATACAATCAGGATAACACAACCTTCTCCATTAAAGGACCAAAGGGCTTGGAATATGATATTCCAGAAGTCAAAGGAACTAGGATTAAAATCAAGACTCACCTACTCAGAAAAACCGAGTAAAATGCTTCAGGGGGAAAATATGGTGATTCAATGAAATAGAGCATTGTTGATGAAAAGATCAGAGCAGAATAGAAAATTTAACTTTCAAACACAAGAATCAAGAGGAGCATGAAAAGGTAAACAAGAAAGAGAAATCATAAAGGACTTACTAAAGTTGAATTATTTACATTGCTACATGGAAAGATAATATTTATAACTCTTGAGACTTTTCTCAGTACTAGGGTAGTTGGAGGGATTATATACATATAGACAGAGGGTACAGTGTGAGTTGAATAGGTGATACTGAAAAAAATAAAATTAAGGGGTGAGAGAAGAACATTTTGGGAGGAGAAAGGGAAAATACAATAGAGCAAATTATCTCTCACATAAGAGGCAAGAAAAAGCTTTTTCAATGGAAGGGAAGAGAGGGGATGTGAGAGGGAAAAAGTGAATCTTCCTCTCATCACATTTGGCTTAAGAAGGGAATAACATGCATTTTCAATTTGCTAAGAAAATCTATCTTGCACTACAGGAAAGTAGGGGAGAGGGGGATAAAGGAGGTTCTGGGGGGATGATAGAAGGGAGGGCAAATGGGAGGAAGTTATAATTAGAAGTAAATACTTTTGAGGAGGGATAGGGTCTAAAGAGAGAATAGAATAAATGAGGGAGCCAGATAGGATGGAGGGAAATATAGTTAGTCTTTCACAAGATGACTTGCATGGCAATCTTTTGCATAACTACACATGTGTAACATATATTGAATTGCTTGCCATCTCAGTGGAGATGGGTGGGAAGGGAAGAAAGGAAACAAGTTGGAATTCAAAGTTTTAAAAATGAATGCTAAAAATTGTTTTTACATGCAACTGGGAAATAAGACATACAGGAAATGGGGTGTAGAAATCTATCTTCCTCTCTAAGAAAAAAGAAGGGATGGGGATAAGAGAAGGGAGAGGTGTGATAGAAGGGAAAGCAGACTGGGAGGAAGGGGTAATCAGAATGCATGCTGTCTTGTGGTGGGCAGAGGGGAGAGATGGGGAGAAATTTTGTAACTCAAAATCTTGTGGAAATGAATGTTGAAAACTAAAATAAATAAACTAGAATAAAATTATTTGCAAAAGATTTCATCAAGTATACCTTAGATTCATGTAAAGATCATTCTCATTAAGATTTTTTTTTTTATAAATGAGGAAATGTATTATTGGAAAATTAAGCAGGTAGTAGCATGAGCAAAAGAAAACAAATGGAGAGCCCTGGTAATCTATTACTATCCTAAAAACATTAAAGACAAAAAAAAGGAAAACATCTAATATGTTGTTTGAATATTCTGTGGAAGATGGAAAGAGCAACATAGACAAGAATCCAACAGGATGAGATGGCATATGTGAATTTTGTTCTCCAGCAATTGAAGAAATACCCACATTAAAGAGATCACAGATTTGTCAAAGTATCAATATAATAATCATCTCATATGGTTCAGTATTTACTGATATCTTCCAAATTGCCTTTTGGGTGGGAGCAAAAATATCCATTATTTGGGCATATTCCTGTTACTGTAATATCTTATGCAAATACTCCTTAAATGCATTACTCCACATAATCTCAGGATGGTTGTGAGGATCCAGCAAGTTAACATATGCCAAGCGCTTTGCAAATGTTAGCTATTGTTATTGTAAACATTATATCACCTTTGACATGGATTTCCTTAATATGCAATTCTTCCCAACATAATCTTCTTAGAAATTTCTTCTTCCTCATGTAAAGTGGACTTTTCCACAAGTACCCAGATTACCTAATATGGAGGTATCCTACTTCTGGGAAGACATTCTGTTTTCCCTTATCATATGGGTAGAAGTAGCTTCTTTCATATGGCAGAATAAGCTACATCTTTAAAAAACATTAGACTGAAGAAAAAAAAGTACCAGCCTGAGACTCTCTTTTTCCAATGGTGTTTGGAGAGGGTGAAAGTTACATTTATTCACACTGCAGGTACCATGAATTGAACCAGTAAGGGGGAAAGAGCTACCCACCCCTCTTCCTGCTTCTCATTTTTACCCTAGGATTTCAAGAATCAGGCTAGGGATTGTGTTTTGATTTCTTTCATTTGTGTTTTTTGGTTCTGGGTGCCAATAGTGGAATCACCACCATACAGAGGAGTTTTGAGTAATTGTAACCTTAGTATTAGGATTCTAGACTGGATGTTGTAGTAAAGCCAGAAGGGAAGCCATAAGAAGCCAGAGTGTCTGGGACTTAGGTGGGAGAGACCTTGGACTTGGGACTGTGCTATTGTAATGGCAATTTGAGGTTAATGATGGGTGGGGGAAAGATTCAAGATTTTCCCCACCCATTAATAGGCCTCAATACCTTTTGTTAATTTCTACTGAGGCACTGGGTCAGAGGGTCCTGCCCTCCAGCTCTGAAAAATGTATAAATACCCTAAGGTAAAATTTTCCTTTTGGACTTAGTTTTTGGAAGAAGGTTTATGTGACAGATGAGACTCTGGGAAGTGGGTAAGGAACAACCCCACCCCCCACCCCCATTTCCCCCATTCACCCCCAACCCCACCCCCAGCTTTGAAAACCCAAACGTCTGTACTTCTCTCTCTGGTAACTATGTATGTATGGTCAGACAGCTGGATCTGTCTGTTGATCTGTGATCAACATGTATTGCTTATAGTCAGACATTTGGAAGTCCTGTCAGTTGGTCTTAATTTCTCTGTATTTTCTGTGAAGTTCAGGGAGCTGACTTTTTCAACTCTGAACTAAGTGAATGATATATGTGCTCGATTAAATAGATTGCTGATGCCCTCAAAAGTTGCTTTCTTTTTAGAAAAGTAGATCTAATTTCATGAAAGATGATGTCTAGGCTCTTTTTTTGATCATGGCTTTCAGGTAGTCCCATAATTTTTAAATTGTCTCTCCTGGATCTGTTTTCCAGGTCAGTTGTTTTTCCAATGAGATATTTCACATTGTCTTCTATTTTTTCATTCTTTTGGTTTTGTTTTGTGATTTCTTGGTTTCTCATAAAGTCATAAAGTCATTAGCCTCCATCTGTTCCATTCTAGTTTTGAAAGAACTATTTTCTTCAGTGAGCTTTTGAACCTCCTTTTCCATTTGGCTAATTCTGCTTTTGAAAGCAGTCTTTCCCTGATGGTAAGCATTGTTCTTCCTCATCAGAAAGGAAGGGAGGAAATACCTGTTCACCAAGAAAGTAACCTTCTATAGTCTTATTTGTTTTCCCTTTTCTGGGCATTTTCCCAGCCAGTGACTTGATTTCTGAATATTCTCTTCAGACCCACTTTGCCTCCATATCAGCCCAGCCAGCACTTGGGGTCTGAGATTCAAATGCTGCTTCCCAGCCTCAGGGCTTTGGGTGGGGGCAGGGCTGCTATTCAGTGTGAGATCAAGTTCAGGTGCTCAGGTGGGGGTAGGGCCGCCTCACAGGCTCATTTCCCTCAGGGGGTTTATGCAGAGACCTTCAACAATGGATTCGGCTCCCGCCTCCGCTGTTGCCTCCCGAGGGGGCCTGAGTTATGGGGGCACCCCACTCCCCTCTCAACCCACCAAAGAGACCCTCTCACTGACCCCCGTCACCTGTGGGTGGAGGGACCCGCGTGGCCACTGGAGATCCCATCCCTGAAGCCTGCTCGGATCTGCTCCTCTCGGTGCCACGGCCAACGCAGGGCTGGCCTTGGCTCTGTGTCTGCAGCGTGAGGACCTTTTGAGAGAGGTTTGCAGGGCTCTCTGGAACAGAAATCTCCTCCACTCCACCGTTCTGTGGCCTCTGCTCCTCCAGAATACACCAGGAGTTCTTTTTTACAGATGTTCTATGGGCTGTGGGTTCGGAGCTATGTGTATGTGCGTCTTTCTACTCCGCCATCTTGGCTCCGCCCCTAGAAAAGTAGATCTAAGCAGATCTAAGAACCTGTCCAGCAGGCCTTCCTGTATATGTTGGGTCCTTGCTGTTACGGCTATATAGGAACTAAGCTAACCTATAAACCTAATCCTCTTGCCATCCTTGAAGAATAAAATAATGTAGGGGGAGACTAATGCCCCCAGGTATTGGAGGGGGTGTTAGATATTTATTCTTGCTATTTCTTTGAAATAAATAAAAATATTCCTTTCTCAAAACTAATCTGAATGTTAAGAGGTTCAATGGAACTGGGGAAGAACAACTTAGTCAAAAGCAGAGAACCTCAATACAATGAACCCCAATGAACCCCAAGTAAGGACACTAGAGAACCCTAGGGGAGGGGTGAATTGTAACACAGCTGACTATCTGACAGTGGAGGCCAGAATAATCACTGTTATACCTATTGTATCATATGGGTGACTGAAGTGTTAGTGTGGAAATGCAGTGGTTTCATCAGTATGGAATGAAATCAATTGTTGTAGAAACACTGACAAATCAGTTCTATTTGCTGTTTGTTCTACACTTTCCAGCTTCATCTCCAAAGGTACTTCAGGTGATGTGGTTTAGCCAGGTACATGGTCAAAATTTCTGGAAACATGTTTTTGCCTCCCCAGCTTTTGGCTGTCATATGAAGTAATTACTGCTTATCATCTTCATCCATCTTCCTATATAGTGTTTTACAAATGGGTTTGCATCCTAAACCAGTGCTGCCTTTGGCATTCATTTATCAAAAACTTGGCAAAGAGATGTAATGTTTGCTGACCAAGGCAATTTCTGGAATTTTGGGGACTCTCCTTTTTGGCAACTGAACTCATTATCCTTTCCCCTAAAACATCCCCTCTCTTCCTACTTTCTCTATTACTGTAGAGGACAACTACATCCTCCCAGTCACTCAGGCTTGCAAACTAAGAATCATTCCTATATCCAGAATATATTTGTTTGCATGTCTTCTCCTCCATCATATTGTGGTCAAGGCCTGTTGATTTCACCTTTGCAACATCTCACACATATGCTTCCTTCTCTCCTCTGGCACTGCCACCACTCTAGTGCAGACCCTCATAACCTCACACTTTGATTACTAAAATAGCCTGCTGGCAGGCGTGCCTGTCTCACATCTCTCCCCACTCCAATCCACATCATTAAAACATAATTTTCCTAAAACATAAGTCTGGTCATATTACCCCCACTGGATAAATTTCGATGGCTTCATTTTGCTTCTAGGAACAAATAAAAATTACCTGTTTGACTTTCAAAGCCCTTTCCTACCTTCCTGTTCTTCTTATACCTTACTCTCCAACACAAACTCTTGATCCAGGACATTGGTCTTCTGGCTGTTCCACAAACAAGAAACACTGCTCTGCGCATTCTCTCTGGCTGCCCCCCATGCCTGGAATGCTCTCCTTCCTCCACTCCAACCACTGACCTCTCTGGCTTCCCTTAAGTCCCAAGTAAGGGACTAAGAAAACCAATCCTACTTAATTCCAGTGTCTTCCCTCTGTTAATTATAACTATTTGTCATGCATATATCTTGCTTTGAATATATTTGTTTACATGCCATCTCCCCCATGATATTGCAAGCTGCTTGTGGTAGGGATCATTTTTAGCCTCTTTTTATACCCCAGCACTTAGTACAGTGACTGGCACGAAGTAGGTGTTAAATAAATATTTATTGAATTGAACTGTTTGATGGTGGCTATGACTTTTTTAGTAAATGTGATTGATAACCAAGGTTCAAATTTTGGCATTTTTCAATTTCCAATTTTTCAGCATTGAAAATGTATTTGAATAGATTAGGTGGAGAGTATTGCAGTAATATTCAGTATCTTCTTATCATTATCCTTTTTTTAAAAAAATCAAGGTCAACTAATTATAAATTATTATTGATTGATAGACTTGATATATGACTCCCACCAGCAATTAGTCACTTTCTATCAATTAAAATATAGTCTATTTGATTTTGATAAATGTTGTTTATATTTTTTCCATACAGATATGTCTTCTAAATAATCTATAGGCATTTTTTTTACTTGTTTATTTCTTATTTCCAACATATCTCTCACTACCTTCACACATGTTGACCTTCACAGTGGTCACCCAGTGTCAGAGTATACGCACCCTTAGTTTGCAAGAACTTGAGCACTTAGAAAGCTTTTTTTCACTTTTTCAACCTCAGCAACAGATGATGATGATGCATATACTGACCAAGTGTACCATGAGATGACATTTTTTCTTACCATTGCATATGTGATGGAACAACTCCTATGTTTTCCATTCCCTGGAGAATATCCTTTCATTAGGCTCCAACTTCCATTTATGTTTTGGTTTCACTTATTGTGAGAATGCCATTATTGATATGGTGCATTTCTTCTAATAGTATGGCATTGTCATTGGACAAAGATCTCACATTCAGAATTCAAACTGGATTTGGTGTTAGAGAAACTGGAATTGGATAGCCAACCTCATTGGAACTCAGGTTCCTCCTTAGTAAAATAAGGATGATGTCAAAGGTTTCTTATAGTTCTGTATTTATGATGTTACAATCCCACACACAGTTAATGCTCAAATTATCACTTTTTGCAGATGATATAATGGTGTATATAAAGAATACTAAAATGTCAATGTCAAAATTCAGTGGGGAGAAATAGAAAGAGAATCCCATTTGAAATTACTACAGGATATATAAAGTATTTGGGATTCTACATATCAAGATATGGAAAAGAACTATTCACATAAATATGTATATATTCATGTATGTATGTACACAACTATAAGCTTCTGTGTTACAGAGATACTGAGCTAAATGTAGCAATTGGAAAAATATTGATTGTTCATGGATAGGATGAGCCAATATAATAAAAAGGACAATACTATCTAAATCAATGCACTTATTCAATGCCATAGCAGTCAGACTACCAAAGCAGAAAAATAATAAAATTCAAATCTGGGTTAAAAGGCTCAAGGTTCTTAACAGAAATAATGAAAAGGAGGGATGAAGGAGTCCTAGCAGGCCATATCTCAAATTGTACTATAAAGCAGAAATTCTCAAAACAACTTGATACTTTAAAGAGGTGAGGGGGGAAGAGAGAGAGAGAGAGAGAGAGAGAGAGAGAGAGAGAGAGAGAGAGAGAGAGAGAGAGAGAGAGAGAGAGAGAGAGAGAGAGAGAGAGAATAAGTAGAACAGATTAGTTAGCTGGTTGGTTGGTTGGTTGTTGTCCTTCATTTGCCAAGGGGACCAAAATGACATCACCATGATAAAGTGAAGTTTCAATGTGTATGACTGTGATTGATCAGACCAATATGAGCTCAGAATGCTCTACCACAGATTGTGCACAGGTAGCCTATGTGAACATTTGGGGTGGTTACTTCAAATTTGTGCATCCTGCATTTACTTTGTGCTATTTCAATTCTGCTTTGCTCATGGAGCACAGCACCTTTTCTGATGTAGGCATGCCATGATAAACATCCTGTGCCAGTGTCTCCCATGTTCCACAATCAAATCCAAAGTTCTTGAGAGAGACCTTGAGAGTGTCCTTGCATCACTTCTTCCAACCACCATGTGATCGCCTGCCACACGTGAGTTCTCCATAAAATAGTCTGTTTGGAAAGCGTACATTTTGCATTCAAACAACATGGCCAGCCCATCTGAGTTGCTCTCTCTGAAGCATAGTCTGAAAGCTTGGCAGTTTAGTTCAAGCAAGAACCTCAATGTCTGGTACCTTGTCCTGCCAGGTGATCTTCAGAATCTTCCTAAGACAGTTCAAATGGAAGTGATTCAGTTTCCTGGCATGGTACTGGTAGACTGTCCACGTTTCACAGGCATACAACAATGAGGTTAAGCACAACGTCTGTGTAGTATGGTAGTCAGTCTAATACCTCTTCTCTCCCAAGTTTTTCTTTGGAGCCTCCCAAACACTGAGCTAGTTCTGGTAATGCATGTGTCAAACTCATTGTCAATGTGTACATCCCTGGAAAGTACACTACCAAGGTAAGTGAACTTATCCACAGCATTCAAAACTTCTCCATTCATTGTAACTGATGGTTCCACATATGGATGGTGTGATGGTGGTTGATGGAGCACCTGTGTTTTCTTGATGTTAATTATTAGGCCAAAATGAGCACAGGCAGCAGAAAACTGATACATGCTTTGTTGCATCTCAGCTTCAGAGGCTACATTGAGTGCACAGTCATCTACAAACAGAAAATCATTCACCAACACTCCCTCCACTTTGGTCTTGGCTTGTAACTTTTTTAAATTGAAGAACTTGCCTTGATGCAATTTGACCTTGATGCCATGTTCATCCTCATTAAAAGCATTTGACAATATGGCTGCAAACATCATGCTAAAAAGAATGGGAGCAAGCACACAGCCCTGTCTCATTTCACTGGTGACTGTGATGGCACAAGAGCATTGTCCACTATCCAAACTCGAGCAAACATGCCATCATGAAATTGAAATACAATTCTGATGAACGTCTCTGGGCAACCAAATTTTGACATAATTTTCCATAATCCCTCACAACTAACAATGTCAAAGGCCTTGGTCAGATCTGCAAATGTTGTGTACAGACCTCTGCTCTGCTCCTGGCATTTTTCCTCGAGTTGTTGGGCAGCAAACACCATATCCACTGTTCCTTGGCCCTTTTTGAAGGACGCTGGCTCTCAGGTATATGACCGTCTTCCAGGTGAAGGATCAGTCTATTAAGGAGGACTCTAACATGAAACTTGCTAGAACAGATTAGTTACACAATATACAGAAGTAAATGTATCCAGTACCTACTATTTGATAAACACAAGGAATCTTAGAAACACGGGAAAGAAACTATCTGATCTATATATAGGAGAAAAATCCAAGACCACACAAGTGTTAGAAAGAACTACAGAAGATAAAATTGATAATTTTGTTACATAAAATTTTAACAGTTTTGCAACAAAAATATCCAAAAAATCCAAGATTATAAAGAAAACAATTAACTGAAAGAAAATTTTTTTCACAAGTTTCTCTAATAAAGATTTCATTTCCAAGATAAAGAACTGATTCAAATTTATAAGAAGAAGGGCCATTACATAATTGATAAATGGTCTAAGAATATGAACAGACAATTTCAAGGGAAGAAACTCAGGCTATCTATAATCATGTGAAAAATGCTCCAAAGCACTAGTAACTAGAGAAATACAAAGTAAAGCAGTTTTGATATTTCACATCATATTCATCAGAGTCACAAAGAGGAGAAGAAAGAAAATTATAAATTTTGGAGAGGCTAAGGGAAAATAGGCACATCAATGTTATCTATTGGCACATCTATGAATGAATAAACCATTTGGAATTATACCAAACTGGAATTATACCAGAAAAGCTACTAAATATTGTATACCTTTTGACCCAGCTCTCTCTATGAATAGATGTGTAGATAGACAGATATGTACAAAAATATTTATAACATATCTTTTTGTGATAGCTAAAAGACCATAACAACAATGGCTAAAAACTAAAGGAATGCAAATCAGTTAAGGAATAGATGAATAAGTTTTGGTATATGAATGTGACAAAATATTATTGTGCTATAAGAAATGAGAAAATAGATTATTTCTAGTAAAAATGGTAAGAATTATACAAATTAAAAAGAATGAAGTAAGAAGAACCAAATGAATGGTTTGTAGTATAACATCAGTATTACAAAAATGAAAAATTTTGAGGAATTTTACAGAGTGATAAAGAATGAAATGAGCAAAACCAGGAGAACTATTTCTACAATAACAATACTGAAAAGACAAATAATTTTGAAAGCTGTAAGAACTACGATGACCATTGATGTTTCCAGAGGACAGATTGAAATATGCTCTCCATTAGGAAGAAGTGATGTATTTAGTATGCACATAAGATGTATGTTTTTGCATACAACCAATGAGGGAATTTGTTTTTCTTGATTATGCATATTTGTCACAAGGAATATTTTCTTTCTTTTCTCTTTTTTTCAGGGAGGTGGTGGGTGAGAAAGAAAATAGACTTCTCTTTGATTTTGTTGGGTTTTTTTAATAGAGAGGTTGGAGGATGCTACAGATGTGTGGAATGTTGCATTTAATTTCAAATGAGATAAGTGTATTGTTAATTTTGCCTAATTTTTTTATTGTGTTAAAAGAACCAAACCATAGAGCGCTACTAATATGTAAATGTAAGGTAAAAACAAAATGCATGAATAAAATTTTAAAAACAAATCTTACACATCATTCAAAGACTAGGAGGAAAATTCCATGTTTTTCATAAAACTTTTTATTTATTATCTTTGTCACAGTGAACTGACATCTCTTTCCCTCCTTTAAATCCTGATTGCTTTTTTGTATTCACTTATTGAACACTACATAGTGTTTAAGTTTGTTGATGTACCATCTCCGTCCCCTACTGGACTGTGTAATCCATAGAAAGTAGCAGAGTGTCTAGTAAAGATTGGAGGGAAGGAGGAGCTGAAGGGGGAAAGAAAGGGAAAGGGGAAGAAGCAATCAGAAAGATCATATAATGAGAATTGTAACTGAGGTAAGAATGCAAAATTAGATAAAAATAGATGTTAGCTCTAAAACAGTCATTCCTTCTCCATCATACAGCATATTGTTATTAGATACCCCTGCGGGCAAAAACAGTCCTAATTTACATTTTCCTAAGGGGACTAAAAGGTTGCAGAAAAAGGCAAGCATTTCAACATGTGCAGAACAATTTAATTTTTAAAGTCTAAAATTGGCTTAAAAGGTAGAATAACTGACTTATTTCTAAAAACTCAGAAAGATGCTAAAATAATGCCTCATTAATCTCTTCGGAGAGTTTTCTCTCAAGTTCAAAGCCAGTTTGGATTTAAAATCGTAGTGATTTTAGGCTGAATGTCTACGCGCAGCAATATGAACCACACCTGCCTTTACACATCTCTGTTCATGGAAGTGTGAATGCAAATTATGAGAATGGGAAAATTATAAGCAATTTGCATTCGTTGTAATCTTGTTTCTATGGTACTAAGAGAGGATGACCACACTCTGTAGCCCTGGTAACTGGAAATGAACATGAAACCATAAGGGTTGCCCCTACAGAATGCTTCTTTTTAGCTCTTGTTGAGAGAATAGGAAAGAAAATGATATCAACTTTTTAAAAGCTTCAATCACTTGGGAAGATTTGATCACTTTAAAGACGAAATCATCATCATTAACCCTTATTTGTCCAAAAGACCTTCATGGCTCTCTTTACTGCTGAAATAATAATCAAGGTCTTTCTCTTCCCCTTCTTTATATGAAACCTTGAGACATGTTCAGTATAAGAAAATTAAAAAGAAAATAACTACTCTTGATAGTATTTTTAAATGAGAGCAAGGGAAATAAAAGAAGATAGTTTGTACTCTAACAATATTTTAAACACGTATCTTAGTCATTTGACTAAAAATGATCCAAATGTGAAAGGACATTGTTGTTCTAAATATTTTTTCTACACAACGCCTACCTTAAAAAGGAGATAATTTTCATAAGACAGTGCAGTCCCAAGCTGTGGTGTCTGTTTCCATCATATAAATGTCTTAGAGGGTTTATTTTAATGACTTAATATATTTCCAGCCTTGCTCCCTGGGGATGAATGTCCATTTTATAAAGCTGTCTTACAATGGACATACTTACTGGCAGCATGAGAAGAGACATAAAGGATTAAATGGTCATAAAAAATTAACCAGTCTCACATCCCTTCAGGTGTTCCTCCAGAAAAGGGTTAAGGAATGTCTTTAAAGGATTTCGTGAAAACCTGCTTTACTTACTATTGCCTGGGTTCTGACTAAAGGACCTTTGTTCCTATGTTTTGAATTCCACAGTTTACAAAAAGGGTATGAATAGGCACATCCTGTGAACAGAAGCGAGTGTCAGGTAAAAATGGTTCAAGAATAGGGCTTCCTACATAAGATTCTGAAAGGAAATTTTTAATCATTGTAAACCAGGGCTTGCCAAACTTTGAAAGACAACACCCTTTTTTTAGAAGACAAGAAAATCACAATTGTTATCTCCCTTTTCTTTAAATAAGTTTATGCAAATAATTATCTGAGTTTGTAATTTATCCAAATGAACTTTTAAGTATATGATAATTTTTGTAGCACATAAAGTAATGTTAAATAATGGCTATGCTACGTTCACTGACATAAAACCATAGATTTAGAGCAAGAATGGACTTTCAAAACATGTAGTGTAACATCCTATTTTACTGTAGAAGAAACTAAGGTCCAGACAGATTAAGAAACTTGCACAAGGTTACATAGGGAGGAAGGAAGACACAGAGACAGGATTTGAAAAATAAATCCTATGACTACAAATCCAGCTCTAATTCTCCACTACTGTACTACTTCCCAAAGTAAAAAGGGAAATACAACAATTAGGGTAGTTAATAGTGATGCAATAGATAAGAGTGCTGGGCCTGAAGTCAGAAACACTCACCTGACAAGACCCATGAAGAAATGGTACCCCACTGGTCAACTTTACTGGGCTCTGTGTACCTTGATAACAGAATGGCTCTAGTCTATCTATCATAGAGTAGAATGGGTAGGGGTCAATTCATTGACATAAGTGGGGTATATGGAAGTCATTCCCTCTGGGACAGAGAGGAGTGAGATGTCATTGGCCCCACATATTAAGAAAGGGATAACTATCCTTGCCATCTGTGTCCTGCTCAGTCTACCATTTCAGTCACACAGAAGTCTCTTTTTGTCATCCCCTACCAGTTAGAGCAAATTCTTCATCTTTCTTTCACTTTAGTTGACTCATTTGTACTTTATTTTCATTGGGGGAAAAAAGTGCATGTATTTCTGTGAGAATTGTACTAGAAAATATCCAGTGATGTTGGCTGTTCCTTTGAACCTTTTCTGAGGGGGATTTGTAACCAGGTTTAGAAAACTTTGGTGTATAATGATGCGGTGAGGGGGAAGGTAGTGTCCAAATTTAGTCTAACTGAGTAAAGTTTGAAACTCTGCAGAGATTTCCTAAGTGATAAACAGATTGTGGGAATGAATAATTTTCCATTGCATAGTTATACCCACTTAGATTGAGACCCTATTCTGGAGATGGTACAAGGGAAAGAAAACTAGATATGGAGCGATGGAAACTGGGTTTAAAAGCCACCTCTATCACTTACTGTACGTGTGACCTTGTACAAGTAATTTAATCTAGATTTTAGTTGTTGACTATAAAATACAGGGTTTGGACTACATTATTTCTAAAATTGATCTAACCCTAAATCTATGAGACTATGTTGTGTCATTCACAGGAATGAATGTGAATTAGATGAATATGTATGTCTGTATATGTATATGGTATGGGGAAGTTAAGGATATATTTCCCTTTATATTATCTAGAAATCAGCATAGCTCACAGATATTATAGGTTTGGTTCCAGTTCACTGCAATAAAGTGAATATCACAATAAAGTGATTGTTTTGGTTTCCCAGTGCATATAAAAATTATATTTATACTATACTGTTATACTAGTCTGTTATGTGTACAACAGTATCATGTCTGAAAAGACAATGTACGTGCTTCAATTAAAATATACTTCATTGCTAAAAAAAAAAAAGTGCTAACCATCATCTGAGCCTTCGGTGAGTTGTAATCTTTCTGCTGGTAAAGGGTCTCGCTGCAATTTTAATGGCTGCTGACTAATAAGGGTGGTGGTTGCTGAAGACTGGGGTAGGTATGGCAATTTCTTAAAATAAGACACCAACGAAGTTTGCCACAGAGATTGACTTTTCCCTTTGCTTGAACACTTAAAGACCATTATAAAGATATTAATTGACCTAATTTCAATATTGTTGTGCCTCAGGGAATACAAAGTCCTGAAGAGAGGGAAAGGGGGGCACAGCCTGTGGGTGGATCAATCAGAACACACACAACATTTATATATTAAGTTCACAGTCTTATATGGGCACAATTCATGGCACCCTAAAACATAACAGTAACATCAAAGATCACTGATCAGATAACTTACATAATAATAAAGAAAGGCTTGAAATGTTGTAAGAATTACCAAAACGTGATACAGAGGCATGTTGTTAGTACAGGCTGCTGGAAAAAATAGTGCCAATAGACTTGCTCAGTGCAGGGTTGCCACGAACCTTCAATATGTTAAAAAAAAAAAAAAGCAATATTTGTGAAGTGAAATAAAGCAAAGCACAGTAAAATGAGGTATAGCTGTACTTGAATACAAAAGATCAACTTCATGAGTAAAATACAATATAAGTATACAATATCAACTAGAAGTATAAATACAATATGAAATATAATATAAATAAAAATACAGCATAAAATAAGGTAAGCATTGTTCCACAAAATATCTGGGGGTTTTAATGTACTGAGAATTCAATGAGTCAACAGTGTGCTGTAGCAGCCATAAGAGCCAGTTTGATATGAGACTGCTTTGAGAGAATCATGGCTTCTAGGAGTAGGGAAGTCCCACAGAACTGTGCTTACAGCAAGCCTTATCTGGTGGTTTTATGGTGTTCATTTCTGGGCATCCCAATTTAAGAAAATCCCTAATAAACTTGAGTGAAGGGCACTGAAACTATGTCATATAGAGACTAGATAAAGGAACTGGCATGATTAGCCTGAAGAAAAGAAGAACTGGGGAGGATATGGTAGTTCTTGGCAATTATTTGCATAGCTGTCCTATGGAAGAGAGCTTGGTTTGTTCTATCTGGCCCCAGAGGGCAAAATGAGAAATAGAAGAGGAAAGGTGCAAAGACAAGTTTAGGCTTAATGTCAAGAAAACCTTCCTAACAACTGGAGCTTTCCAAAAGCTCAGTTAAGCTACCCTAGGCCCTATCTCCCACCCCCTTCCTCCCCTCAGTCATATGCACACCTTGGAAGTCCTCAAACAGAGCCAGCTGGGTATATTACAGTTAAGTTTCTTTTGTGTATAGATTGGATCAGATGGTTACTGAGGGCCCTTCCAGGGCTCAAAACCTATGATTCTGCAGTAAACCAGTCTAGCCTTGCAGGGCAGTCATCTTTTAAGAACTGGGCTGGAAAGGTAAGATATATTTGGAAATAAAGGGAATGTAAAAACAAAAGATATCAATAATTATTTAATTATTAAGGACAGCCCTTGTGGATATGACTAAAAATCAGAAAAAAAAATTGGTGGGAGAAGTGGCAAAAAAAGGAATGCTCTCAGAAACAGGAAATCATGACTGTGGACTGGATTATAAGAGCTGTCAGGCTCCAAATGGTGGAGTAACTCCCATCGAACCAGGAGAACACTTGAGGGTTATTTTTTCCCACCTATCTTATAGGCTGTGATTTTCCCCATAAACAGAGAACAGTCAAAAGCTTTTTCTTCTCTTTTCCAGAGATTGTGTTAAAAAGACAGTTACACTGTGGAGCCAGAGAACAAAGGATAAAGCAGCAGGAAGTTACAGAGAGAGACAACCCGCCTCCTCCAAATGTGCCCCCTTTCCAGTAACAGGGAGTTAACAGCAGGTGGAAACATCACATACTTGTGAGAGAAGAACTCTCCTATCTGGTACTGACTCACATTTAGGTTGTGGTATCCTTGAGACTAACAGCTGCTCTTTGAGAGGTGTTTTGTTTTTCTTTTTTTTCCATTCTTTCAATAAAATTTTCTTCTCGAGCATGGCTACAACCACCACAGCTACTTGTTCAACTGCCTTACAGTGGTGAAGCAAGCCTCTGGGTTCTCCAAGGCTAGGACTGTACAGAAGATGCTGCAAAGCCAGAAAGACTGTGATGACAAGCTCAGGAATAGACTGGGATGGATGGAATCTGAAGACCAGCCTAAGTTTAAAGAGGCTCATTACTTGATGGGCTACAAGGTGATGAATTTGTCAGCAATGGCATCTCAGAGATTATTTACAAAATTGCCAAAGGGTCATGAGCTGCATTTCTGGAGGGACACGTCTTGAGGCAGCTGGGTAGCACAGTGGCAGAGGGGCAGAAGGAAAAAGATGTCTCAGACATTTATTAGCTCCGGGACCCCTGGTCAAGTCACTTAACCTCTTTCAGCCTCAGTTTCCTCATCTATAAAATGAGGGAATTGGACTAGATAGCTTTTAACATTCCATCCATCTCTGAATTTATTATCCTATCATACCCAATCTGAGAAAGAGGGATAGCTCACCTAAGTCACCTAAGTACAGTGTTCTTGTGAGCATCAAGTGAAATGATACATGCAAGGTACTTTGCAGCCTTAGAGTACTAGATACATTGTAGCGATTATTTTTAGTAGTAGTACTATTGTTGTTTCAGTTATTCACAAAGGATTGAAGCTTCACATGCTTAAAAGGGGAGAATTTATATTAGATGTTGAAGGTGATGCAATGATTTTCTAGGTAGGATATCAAAAAGAGAAAGAAAGAGAGAGGCAAGAAGGAAGGAAGGAAGGAAGGAAGGAAGGAAGGAAGGAAGGAAGGAAGGAAGGAAGGAAGGAAGGAAGGAAGGAAGGGAGGGAGGGAGGGAGGTAGGGAGGGAGGGAAGGAAGGAAGGAAGGGAGGGAGGGAGGGAGGGAGGGAAGAAAAAGGAAGTTCCCTAAATGATTTCTTGACCTTTCATGCCATAAGAATTACTAACACAATAATAACAAAAACTATGTACATATACAAACTTTTTCAAAAGTTATTGCTTCATCATATTACACAGAAACCTAATAATTAGTCAGCAATAATTTATTATTATAAATATAATTATTTATAATATTTACATACCCTGCTATGTGCCAGGTACTATGCTAACCCCTGGGAATATGAGGAAAGACAAAAACAGTCCCCGCTTTCAAGGAACCCACATGTTGAGGAGGAAGCAATATGTCAATGACTACATGTTTACAGGATACATAATAGAGATAATATTCATGCAGATTTGATATAAATAAATAAAGCAAACAAGCAACTTGAATGGGATTACCTTACAAAAACACGTGGCTTACCACCTTCTCTGTTGTCATTTATCACTTACCTTCTCTGACATTCAGTCTTTCCTCTATTGCCTACAAATATTCAGAGTTTTTCTCTGTCCGAAGAGGAATCTTCTCTGCTCCCTTAAGCAGCATCCTTTTTCAAAAACACTATACTTTCACTAACTTCTCTACCTCACCACTCCTTAAACCTTTACAATCTGGTTTCCATCCCCACAGTCCTACTGATATGGCTCTTTAGAGCTGGTGAAATATAGATACAGTCATATATCTATATTAGAGATAAATGTATCTATCTATAGATATATCTAGGCATACCTAGATATATGTATATATAGGTTGATATACATATAAGGCAGCTAGCACAGTGGATAAAGCAAAAGTCCTGGCTGTGTGACACTGGGCAAGTCACTTAACCTTGCTATACGTATATAAACATATGGTTATATGTGTGTGTAGCATGTGTGTTTATCCATACACATGGATTCACTGAATAAAGTAGTTAATGCAGTTGAAATAATATCTGTTATTAATCTACTTTGTTTTTCATCATAGATGGTTAGACCAATCACTTTCCCATTAGTAGAGATTTCACCGAAGAGGCATGTAATATTCCCACAAAGTAATATTATAAATTGGAGGTTTTGGAAAACTTAACCATGAAGAGAAAATTCTAAGACTTTATAAAGGGTATTTTCCACGCTATTAACAAACACCTCATATGAATATATGTCAGTGTATTCATACCGCAAATGTCAATGTCATCACACAGGCAATTCTCAGTGGAATATTGAACCAGATTATCTTCATAGTCAAATCTGTAAGGAGACAAAATAACTGAATATATATGCAAGTGACCTTCTAGCCTCTCTTTTTCTGGTTATCCACATAGAAATGCAAGACATTCTGAAATAGGAAGCACTAAAATAGCCATTGTATAATTTCTTCAGCATAGCTTTAAATTCCTATTCCTCCAGAAGGTTGCGACCTGAATTCAGGGTCATAAAACGAGACCCTGATTTAGAGAATAAAGAAAAACCTCCCTAGCTCATCAGCTTTTCTTCCAGCTCTGCATTATTTGATTTTCTTTCAAAATATAACCCTTTCTCCTCACATTGCAGACCCAGAGCTTTATCTGTTTCAATCAACCTTTCTTAAAAAGCAACAGTGAAGGACACATGTTGTGTGTGCGCATTTGTGTTTTATGTGTATGTATATACGTGTATTTTCTTTTTTAAGGCAGCTATGTGTTGCAGGGTAAAGATCTGGACTGTTAGTCAGGAGGACTTGAATTTAAATCCTCCCTGAGACACTTATTATCTAACCTCTCTCAATCTCAGCTTCTTCATCTGTGAAAAGGGTCTAATAATAGTCCCTAAGTGACAGAGTTGTTGAGAGGAGATAATGAAATAATAATTGTAAGGAACTTCCCAAAGTTTGAAGTACCATATAAATGGTGGGAACTGTAGTTGTCTCTTTTTATTAATTTTTTTCAGATACTTAAACTGATGAAGTGACTTAAAAAATTGTTCTCTAATAAAATCATCTGGGGGAATAGTTATTACCCTTTTTACCTCAAGACAATCACTTGAGGGTGAGGTGTCTTTTAAAAGTTTAAGGGGCATGATAGAGCACTGACCCTGGACTCAGAAGGACCTGAGTTCTAATCCAGCCTCAGACACTTGCTAGCTGTGTGACCCTTGGCAAGTCACTTAACCCTGTTGCCTCCAAAACTAAAAAGTTTATAAGGATCATTGCTCAGCAAGAAAACAGATACTGACATTTGTTAAAATATATAGCAACTTTTAAAATCAATAATAGTTCTGCTTATATATTTTTACTTTGGTCAATAAGTATTCTTTTTTTTCTACTTTTCTCAATATTTTCTTAGTAATGCTGGAGTACACCATGCTCTTGCCAATGTCTGTCCCAATTAAAATTTTTAAAATCTTTAAATTTATATGTCTTTGGGTTAGAAAGATCTTTGTTTATTCTGTTAAATTAATGCAAAGCATGAAGAAAACAAGTCTACAGTCTCCTTTTGCTTAGAGAGATTTTACTAGCAAATAGATTCCCTGTATTTGTGAGTTTTCTTTGGGTCCTAGATAGCTACTGCCAGTTAATATGAAACCAGTACATCACACAGACACAGAAAAACTGCATATTATTCATTCAAGAGTATGAGGTGCACAATCAGTAGGTGATGGATATGTGTTTTTGATAGTCTGCAAATTATATTTGCATATTTTTCCCCCAAATCTCCCATGATCGAGAAAGAGCATACAAAAGAGAAGATGCAGTTTGGTCACAGTACATGCAACCACTCTCATATCTAGGGAAGGGCACATGGACCGGCATTTGAACGTGGGATAGGGGAGGGGCTAAGTTTTCAAAAAGGGGGTCAGGATCTCTTTTCCCATTCTCTCTGGCTTTATAATTCCTCTCAGTGTGAATCCCAGGTGAAAATTAATTAAAGCTTAGATTTTGGTTCATGTCTGAGATCTTCCCAAAGAGAGTAGTATAAGAGAACAGTATTGTATTCAAGGTACAATGTAAATTAAGTATAGGATACGTAATGATTGCCTATATAAAAAAAGAAAGTTGCAACACACACCCAAAGCACAAACTGAAGATTTAAAAAAAATCTTTAAGCAGCTGCAGTGTCTTGACTCATACTTTCCTGGGGCGGGGGGGGGGGGGGGGGGGGGGCAGAGTTCAGATTTAACTTATTAAAACATGATACAGTTTGAGGGACTGCTGAATATTACAATTCACTTTGGCTTTCTAACATCCAATTATGATTCCCTCCAGGTCCTAGTGTTAGAGAAAGGTCAGCCAGTGCTTAAGCTCATGCTACTGTCAGTCTTTCTCTTTGCTAGAAACTACAGTGCATGTTGAGAAGGCCACTGCAGCCTCCATCATCTGGATATCATTTGGGCCCTCCATGGCTCCGAGAGAATGTTAATAGTAATTGTTTTTCTTTCTGCCAGAAACTGTGAGGGTCTTCCCTTCCCTGTTTGATTTTTTTTCATTAAAAGGGCCATCCTTAGGCTTACTTCTTAAATAGCCCTAATCCCTGAATGGGTGTTGCTCCAGTCAAAGTGAGAACTCAGAAAGATTTTAGTTTAAAATGGCCAGTGTCTCCCACTGTGTCCTGGGCCATCTCCAGTTGTCTTGATCTATATCTGGCCACTGGACCCATATGACTCTGGAAAAGAAAGAGAGACTGGTGACTTTGCACAGTCCTCCTTCACTCAAATCCAGTTGCAAGTCATGGCATCATCTTCCTGATATCATGGTCCTCTTCAAAAACAAAGGGTCAACCACAGGACTTTTCAACCTCTCTAACTCTCCAGTATGCCTCCAAAGCTGAAAATGTCATGGGATCGCTGTTGTAACTTGGGTTTGGGAAGGAAATGCAAAGCAAAAGAGCTAATCAGAGGCCTTAAGGAGGGCCAGATTCAGCTTTCTTTGCAAACCTCTGTTTTATCTGGCATGGATTGAGAGATACATGTACCTCCCCCATCGGGAAAAGTTACTTGTTACCCTGAGGTATCAAAACAAGAGGAAACTGAGGGTGGAATTACTCCCTTTTTTAGGTCCAATGAATAAGCTACTACTCCTGCCTTACTGATCTTTATGATCTAACACAGATACACCTCTCCTACCCTGTCCCTCTACCTTCCCCTCTTGTATAGGTTGGGAGATCAAGGGACCATCTAGGATTTGTTCTATCATCCCAAAAAGACAAGTTCTTCAAAATTGAGCCCATATTTCCTGAGGAGTGACCAAGGCAACTCAACTCATGCTTCATGGAATACAATCTGCCATCATGTTTTATTATTTGTACTATTTTCATCAGAAATACATGGAAGAACAGGGAAACATACATACATATACAATCATACACAGAAACTCACTTTTTACAATATACTTGCTTTTGTTAAACAACCAAAAAAAAAAAACCTTGTGATTTATTAACTATCATTGACTTTAAATTACTGAAATGATCCTGTTCTCAGTTTATCTCCATGTTGACAAAAGTTATGTGTTTATAAGGTGAAGGGCCTTTTTGAAAAATCTTTTCTCCTATCATGGATCTACAAGCAGATAAAATTGTCTCTTTACACACTTAGATTATTTTAAAGTTAAAATATGTTTCATCTCTGATTTCATAAGCCCCATGTAACATACATTTTGTAGTAAGGAAAACTAATAAGAACCGAAAAAACAAAATGAGGAAGTGGGACCTTTTTGCAATGTCCTTACTATGGCCTCTATGGTCTTCAAAATTTCCATCTTAGCTATTAGTGCTAATTTCTATGAAATCAAAGCTGAAATACTACACGAATCTTAATCTAGTTATAGTGAATGAGGTAGATAAAGGGAGAAGACTACAGGAAGGCATACCAGTTAGATTCTACTGCCAGAGATTTAGGCATGGAGATGGACGGGAATAATCTCAAGTAATAGAAATAGGAATGTAAAGAAAAAGAATTTGAGCAACATAGTAAAGAAATAATGGAAGAGACTTAGCAACTGATTGGGTAATGGAAAGGTCATGAGCAGAAGTACTCACCGCTGGTTGTGTCCCTATCAGAAATGTTGAAAGTAGGAGGACAAACAGGTTTCAATGTTGAGTCTGCTTGTAGACGTATGGGCAAGTTAACTAGAGTAATCAATTAGAACTGTTGGGAGCCTGTCAAAGAAGGAGAGAGCTAAGGAGGATAGTTAACAATTCAAATGCTAACTAGAAGCTAAAGAAGTGAGAGCTGATTTTTTTTTTCAACCCATTACATTTGGTGATTGGCAATCAAGCAGGAGGAAAGTAAATACAGAGATGACTTCAAAGCAAGGAAGATCTGAGTTCGAGTGTTGTGACTGACACATACTGGCTGTGTTACCCTGGCAAAATTATTTAGCCTCTCAATGTTCTCAATAACTCTCTAAAAACATAAGTTGCAAAGAAGATGCTGACTTGCAGTGGTATAGGAATTCACTAGAGCAAAAATAAATAAATAAATAAATGACACAAGTGTAATCTATATCTGTGTCCTCTATATCTTTTAGAGGTACATGGGTGTGTATATTATGTGTTCGTGATTTTAAACTGAGTACTTCAGATGATCAGATAGGCCAAGATTTCTTAAAACTGCTCAGTTCTTTCAGTGTTCCCAACATACTTGTTGCTGCCAAAGTCCGTTCCTTTCACAATTACATTCTCCTATTAATGGTGTATAGCTTCAAATCATGAAAGATCACAATGTTAAGAAAACCGACATTATGAATAATCAACTGGCAAAAGAAATAGGAAAACAGGTTTAATAGGTTAAAGCATATTATGGGAAATACTACCAATTTGAGAGATGTCATTTAAAGACATTATTGAGAACATGTATGCCTGGGGAAATGGTGGTCCAGTTACATTATCTAGAATGAAAGAGAAAAGTTAGACAACCTGATATCTTGTTATCACTGAAATACTAAAAATTAGGAAAGGTCTTGGGCATGTTTGTGTGTGTATGTATGTGATACATCCTTTAAGGAGCTCTATGTAAAAAATAGGGATAATAATTGTAGGGGATGAGATTTCACTGAAAGACAATTATCTGCATTTGGCAAGGGAATACCTCTACCAATAAAACCATGGATCCTCCAAAGTGTCAAAATAATCAGAGTAAAAATTCTACCATAAGGTTGTTCTTAGATTGGGTTTTACTTTGGGTTTAGTTGAGAGTATATTTATCTCCCTATCGTATGGAAAGCCAAAAAATTCATTCATTCTTAAACTTGAGCTCCTTGTGAATATGGACTACTTTCTTGTCTTCACATTCTCAGCACTTAGCACAAAGCCAGCACATAGTAGGCCATTAATAAATTGCAGATGGATTGATTTGACTGCAGCATCTTTTGTTTTTAGCAAAACAACATTTTCCATTTTATTTCAATTTTAATTAAATATAGTCAATTGATGTTCATGATTTATCAAAAAAGAATTGTGTTCCTATTCATACTAAAATATGACCTATTAAAATCCATAAACATAAACAGCTGAAGGTACAGAACATAATTACTTACTAATTAATCACTTCACACACAACTGGTTTGTTATACTTTATTTCCTATCTCTATCAGGAGAAACTCAGAAAGGAATTTCCATGTTTAAACAGGATAAATGTGCAAACAACTTGGAAAAGAATGATGTGCATGGCAGAAATGGCAACTTGCATGCTGAGTAGGTGGAACTTTTTGTACATTTAAATATTTCTACTGCCATTAAGACCAATACAATTATATAAGAAATTGCTACTTAATTGAAATGGCTTTTTTAAAAAATACCCAAAAACTTGACAATTTTTTGCATGTTATAGCAAGAATACAAGAATGAATACGCAGAGAAACGAGAATGCATTTTAAAAGTAAACTATAAATATGAGCTAAACTAATTAACAAAGGGATAGGAAAACAACCTCAGAACACACGTTAGGGCGAGGGTTCTTAATCAGGGGTCTGTGAGCATTTAAAAAATTTTGATAATTGTGTTTCCATATATATGTTTTCCCTTGTAATCCAATGAGTTTTATTTTGCACATTTCAAAACATTATTCTGAGAAGGAGTCTATGGGCCTTACCAGACTGAGAGTGTGAAAGATTGTGAATGCAATGTAAAGAGAACACAACATGGTCAGATTCACACATACATTCCATACTTCAAGCAGGTAGTACAGTGCTCCAGGCGGTAATACAGTTATCAAAATATACGGGCTGGTTCAGGGACCACAGGTGAAGAAACCCAGTCTTAAATTGAAAGCTGAGATTTGCCTGAGTCTCTGTTCCCAGCACTACAGTTACCATGATCACTCTCTCAAGTCCAATGGGCTGGTCTGTTCTCCCTCAAGTACTAGGTAGCACTGTGATAACCATCCCTGCATGGTTCCTCTTTACCCTCCAGATCAGAAGTCTCTATCACACTCTTGGCAAAATTACCCACAGTCAAAGAAGTAGTGCTAGTCTGCATTTTCTTCTCAGGTTCTTCCTCAGGTAAAACAAAAATATGACAACAGGCTTACTCATTAAGCAGAGAAGCTTCCGGATGCTATTTTTTTGTAGTCCTACCCACTTCTTGGAGCTGGTGGCCTACCTGGTTTTATATTAAGGTGGACCCAGCTGGTCCCATGAAAGACACTATAATCCCATGCTATTTACAGGATTGCTTTGGGTCCTGTATCTTTAGGATTACTATTAAGAATTATATTTTAAATTTCAATTTTGATGGATTTGCATGTTTGTGTAGAATTGGAAGGAAGGTCAGTTGTGCCCTAACAATTCCTATCTAGATGGATATTTTTTAAATCAGAAAATTTAGCAGAAAATAAATATGTAAATTGTTTTTTATTTGTGTTTTAGGTAAAAAAGCCATAAAACCTTTTTGTCTACATATTACCACTAATATAGAATAATATGGTTTGTTAATTGTAACAAATAATTTTCACTATAATAAATAACTTTTCACTAACATAATAACTTTCATTAAATTATAGATATTTCACACATATCTAACTATACAAGGGTAAATTTTAGTTGATCTGCTATATAGATACTATATACTATGCTAAGCTAGCATGAGAGCAAGACACATTAAAATAAATTATAAACTCCATACTGGAAACATTGGTAGTACTTTGTTCAAGATATTTGACAAATATTTCCCCTTGCTTTCCTCTTTCTCTATTCTCCTTTACAAAATGATGCGATTGCCTATTTTTTGAAAATGTTTCTATGGCTAATAGTGGTACCGATCTTACAGTTACAGGTACTGATTCTTACAGTTAAAATTTTGATTAAGTATTTTAGTGGCATGTTACTTTTCCACTTGAAACATACCAAAATATGGACATTGTCCAAGAGATTCAAGTGAACTAAAAATAAATTTAATACTCCAAAGTTGTAAGACAATCAAATTTCTATCACTGTTGTTCCTATTTATTTAATGACATTAAGTAAAACTTAAACTATCAGTCTCACAAGACTATTATAAAGGAGCAAACTCTGTAAACATAGGGGAACATTTGCCCAGAGAATTACCAAGTTTTGTAGGATTGCAGCAGATATTTTGTTCTAGTGGTGTCTTTAGATCAGAATCTTCAGGAAGATCATTGAAAGCCAAACATAGAGGGCAAAATAGCAAATAATAAATAAAATAATAATGAGTCAAAATTATTTCTTCTGGTTTAAAACACTATATTATACAAAGAGAGGAAGATTATCAATAATCTAGGCCAATACCAAAACCTGACTAATGCATGTATATTGTCTAAAGCTTAGCAAATATTTTTATCTGAATTATCCAAATAAGTATCTCACCTTTCCACTTTACTTTGAATATGTAAATCCCTTAAGCAGATTAATTCATCATTGATTTAACAGCTACTTCATGATCATTAAGCTGTTTTGATGATATATGGGTATAATGAAACAAAACCATTTAATTCATCTCCTGATATTACCATTTCCCCTTATTTTTCAATGAGAACACTGTTGATTTACTTCGTGGCTGCTATATTTTTAATAGCTACATGAGTTTCCCCAATTTTACATTTCATTAGGGAAAAAATTCCTCATAAAAACCTCCAAGTGAAATCATATTTATCAGGTCAAGGAAAGCCTTTACAATTGTCATGTGTTTCTCTTTTTAAGTTATGTCTTTCCTGTCACAATAACACATTTTTATTTACGAAACATTACATGCCTGAAGGTTTCTAGTCTTCTACCAAACGTAACAATTAAATTAAACAGAACCAAAGACAATATGATAATGTACCACAATTATTATATTTTCCCATTATGGGTTGGGGTAATTTGTGTGATATTCTACTACAAAAAAATAGCAAAACAATTCAACTCTGACTATTAAAAATTGATGAAAGGAGATCAAAAAGATCTTTCTGAACATTGTTCTGGGACTTTTTTTCTTTTTCTTTTGTTTTTGCAACAATTTAAATTACTGTAAGTAGGTTAGAGAACAAAATAATCACAAAACATGCATAAATTTTATAAAGTTCTAAACTATAACTGGTTTCTACTAGTTGTTAGATTTATTTATTTTACCAAAAGTCTGTAGCCTGAACTCAAATGAAATTTAGAATCCAAGGATATAGGTTTAAATCCTAATTTGCCACTTACTTAGCACACTCACCTTAGACAAATCACTTTAAATTTCTGGGCCTCAGATGAATAAAGGAATTGGTCTAAGCGACCACTAAATTTCCAGCTCTAAATCTTTAATCCTATAATTTTAAATTCCTCTGGATGAATTCTGGATGATTAGTGTGTGATCATGAAATCTTTTAGAGATGAAAAGTACCTTAGAAGTAATACTTCATATTCCAGTTTCTCATATTATCCAAAAATTCCTTCTATATAAAATCCAAGATAAAGTGAACTTATTTCTATTTTAGCCCTTCTTCTAATGGAGAACTCATAATTTCACTAGCCAGTACATTCCACTTTTGGATAGTTTTTATTATTAGACAACTTTTCCAATAACTGTATTAATTCTTCTAAGGTTAGAAGTTTATCTTCCCATTACTTGCATCCATTGATCATAGTTCTTCCCTCTAAAATTATCTAAATAGACCTATATTCTTTCAAAAATTTGAAGATGATTTTTAATTTTCCATGTATGCTTTGAGTAAAAAATCTTTGGTTCATTAAATCTGTCAGTTTTTGCACATATTCAATGCTCTTCACTGCTCACATTCATTCTTCCATGTTTATACCCTCAGCTTCATAAACTTCCTTGTAGATGTACATCTTTTTTCTGTGTATATGAATTTGTTTTTATGTATTTTTTTGTTTTTTTTATTTCTTCTCATTTTTTTTAATCCATTGATGAGTCCAAAGTCACCAAGTCTTGGTAATAATTACCTTCTTTATTTGGCTCCTAAAAAAATAGGTTCATTTTATTATGCATGTTCTATCAACATACAGATATTCTAAGTATAAATATTGTTCCTGTTTCTCTTACTAGTTACTTTATCACATAAGTTGCTGAAGATCTCCACTGTTCTCTTTCTCATGTAATATTTGTTGACCCCCATAATATCCATATTTACAGGACTATCTGCATATTTCCTCTCTCCCACCAAAGATTCATATCAGATAAGTCTTTTGCCAAATATATTTTTCCAACACTCATGAAACATATTCCACCCTCAGAAGTACCTCATCCTAGCATCGTAATCTATGATAGAGAACAGCAAATCTTTTTATTTGAAACAATCAGTGTAATCAGATATTCACTTCTCTTACCTTTTCAACCTAAAGCTTTCTCAGTTTCTTTATTAGAAAAATGTGGCTTCTGAGGGAAAGATGAAATACCATCAGGAATAACTAAAAATTGTAATTTGCTTGAAAAAAATAGTTTAAAATGCAATGCCTAAATCCAGGATTTCTTCCTCCTAGCTAGACCAGTTAGCTGTGTTCTATTTCATTGCTTCTGAAATTCTAGCCAGTCATTTTATGTGTGTATCATTGGTCACAAGAGGATGGACTGAAAAAGATGATCAAAAAATCTATTAACACTGCTGCAAAAGAACTCAAGGGGCATGCACTTTAGTGGTAGGTCAATAGCACCATCTTTGTATATCAAGGACTGTGCATTTATTATTTATATAAATGGTGTAAAGATAAAGTATCCGCACACCCTTAATGGTCCAAGGAAGCAAATTTAACCTTCATGGGTAATACACATAGCAGATTCATTGCTAATATTCACAGATAATCTACAAATTTTATAACCAATTGGTCAACTTTTCATAATACTTGTGTATTTAGGGAATAGTCTAAGTATAGTCTGATGTGTATCAGAGGCTTTAGAAAAGAACTTTTCAAAGAATTCAGATAAAGAATAAATAAAATTCTACATGGAAAACTGACTTGAAACTTCCTTTCTCCTAGCTTCCTTAATTATGTTAATCAAAGATCATAGAATCTGAGTTAGAATGATCCTTAGAGACCATTTAGATCCACCTGTATCTGAACAGAAATCCATTCCATAATGTTCTTGGCAAAAAGTCATAGAGGCTTTTCCTGGAAAACCTCTAACAAAAAGATGCCTCCCACCTTCCAAGGCAGCTTCTTCTACTGTTCAATAGCTGTAATTGCTATGACATCACCACCTTCCATGTCACCTAGGTTTGAAACCTCCGTCAACTTTGGCTTTTCCTTCTCCTTACCCTTACCCTCGTGCAATCAGTTGCTGAACTCTGTCAAGTCTACCTTGGGGATACCATCTTGCATCTATTTCTTCCTGTCTACACATGTCTCTAATAAGGATCTCCCCATCTCTCATCTAAAATAAAGTAACATATTCCTAACCAGTGTCCCTACTGCCAATGAATCCCTCCTACAATCTACCCTCCACACAATCCACAAAATAATTTTTTTCTTATGAATATTAGAAATTATTATTCCCTGGCTTTTAAGAAAAATATCAGTGGTTCTCTATTACCTATAGGATGAAATATATGCTATTTAACCTCGCATTTAAAGTTCTCTACAGTATCACTTCAACTGACTTTCTCCAGCCTTATTTCATAGTATGCTCCTTTATATATTCTCCATTCCAAGGAAAATGAACAACTAGCTATGTGCTAACCATACTATGTAATCATATGTGTATTCATATATTCAAATTCATCCTTCATGCCTTAAATGCTTCCTTTTGTCATCTTTGCCTATTTTAACCTTTCTCTTCTTTCAAAACCTAGATCACCCTTTACACAATTCCTTCTCTTTTTCCCTAATTTTTCCTAGATTACTTTGAAGCTCTATTTTCCCCTATTAAATTATACCTTCTATTATACTTATTTGTAACTATATCATCCCCAACCCCAGCAGATCATAAATTCCTTGGGGCCAAGGACTTTTCCATTTTCATTTTTTGTTCCCCAAGTAGCAACCATAGTAGTTGCTATACTTAGTAGTTATTACACACACACACACACACACACACACACACACATATCCAAATGCTCTCTAAACTAGTATGTTCAATGATCTGATAACTATTATCATAAAGCAAGTCATCAGATAGGAAAACATGTTCATGACTTGCAAGTATATTGGATTTAAGTGAGGAAAGACTACGAAAAGTCACCAGTCTCACTTTCTCCTCCAGAACCATATGGGTTTAGTGGCCAGACATATAGATCAGGATAACTGGAGATGGCTCAAGATGCAATGGGAGACCTTGGCCTTTTTAAGCTAAGGTTTTTCTAAGTTCTCACTTTGAAGGAGGCAACATCCATTCAGTGATTAAGTCTGTTTGAGAATTGAGCCAAGATTACTGCCACTTCATGAGGAGTCTCTTGTTACAAAGTAAAGGACAAGTAGAACTAATACTACAGTGACTTCATTAGGAAGTGTTAAGTAACTTTAGCATCTCCCCATAACTCTCTTTTTTAAATGAATGATTCTATTTTCTCTCCTGCTCACCTGCAATCCCACTGAGGAAAAAAAAGAAAAGATAAATTGCTTACAACAAATATGTATATGCAAGCAAAACAAATTCTCTCGGTGGCATTAGATAAAAATGGAAATATAGTACAAGAGCTAACCCTCACAAGTAGGGTGAGAGTGTCATTGTGCAGGTCAAAGAGAAACATGAATATGTCTAGCCTCTTCTCCTCCTACCGTTCTCCAAGGGAGATTTTAACTCCAGCCAGGAGAGGAAGCAAGAGGCTGGAGCCAGACATTTAGCTACTCATTCTGTTCTCCTCAGAGAGACATGGTACCGGGCTCAAATTAAATACATCTAATCCCTTAAATAGTGTTAATCTAGGGGACATGATCTTGAGGTTCAGTATAAATTTTGATCTCTGTTGCATTCATAGGGAAAACAGGACCCCAAACTTTATATCACAAGCTTAACCCCTTTCCCACCAGTGGGACCTGTGTGGACCAGTTCCACAATGCATACACATGGATAATAACAAATAAACCCATTTATACAAGTCAATAGCAAAAAATAAATAAATAAATAAGAGAAAGTGTACATAGGAGAATATATGCTAGAAACCATAGAGTGAAAGAGTTCTCCTATTGGGAGCAAAGTAACAGATCAGTCAAGAGAGAGAAAGCACTAGGCCTCAGCCAAAAGGAAGTTTCCCAAAATCCCTAATGCAGCAAGATGAAAGGAAGAACATGATGGAAAATGACAGTTCCTTTCATGTCACCTTCTTCCAAGAGTCTTTCCCTCCTGAAGAAGTATTGTTATCATCTATCTTCTTTCTCAAAACCAGAGACAGAAGCTCTCAAAGCATCTGAAGAGTTCTGAAGTGGCTTGCCAATTCTGCCCAAAACCTCATGCGGCCTTGGGGCATTGATCTCCACTAATAAGGAGAGTGCCATACTAATGGTCTTTGCACCCATAGTGACATGCATACACATATAAATGCACATACATATATGTAAATATAGATGTACACACACACACACACACATACATACATACCATTATTGTGATAAATGGTCATTGTACTGTTCATAATTCCTCCAAATTTGAAAGTTGTTTGTTTTTACAGTGTTGTTACTATATAAATTGTTCTGGTTTTTCTCATTTCATTCTTCATAGAAGTGGGAGGATTTCAGGATTATTCAAGTCTTCAAATTTTTTTCTTTAGAATATTGATATTATTTTATGATCACTCTTCTCTTTCCAGTTACTTCACTCTGCATCAGTTCATGTGTCTTTCCTTGTCTTTGAAATAATCCATTTCCTTCATTTCTTTCAGCACTCTAGTATTCCCTCACATTCATAAACCACAACTTATTTAGTCTCCCTCAATGGTAAGATATTGTCTGAGTTTCCAGGATTTTTTACCATCACAAAAAGAGCTTTGTAGATATTTCTTACACGTTACGCCACTTTATGTATCCTTCATGTAAACAACATATTGTAGGATTATGGTTTTTAACCCATTCTGCTCTCTGTTTCTGTTTTATGGGAGAGTTCATCCCATTCACATTAAAACTTATGTTTATTATCTGTGTCTTTATCTCCATCCTATTCTACCCGCCCCCATTTATGCTTTTATTTCTCCCTTCTCCCTTTCCCTACTCAAAAGAATTTGGCTTTTGACCACAGCCTCCCTCAGTCTTCCCTCCTTTCTCTTTTCCTTTGCCCTTACTATTTCTTCCCATGAAGCAGGAGAAGAAAGTGAGGCTGAAGAACCTTACACAGCCCTCCCTCATTCAAATCAAAGTCAACTGCAAGTCATGTCGTCATTTCTCTGATGTCATGGTCCTCTTGGAGAATGAAAGATAAACACAGTCTGTGAGTGAATAGCAGATCCTTTCCCCTCCCTTCCTCTCCCTTCTCCTCTCCTCCCCTCTGGTGTTCTACCAAGGGAAGGCACACTCCATGACCAAAAGCTGCCTTTTGTCCTTTGAGTTTACTGGCTACATTTATTGCTCAAAGATCAAGTCTTAAACCCAATTCACTATAGAGCTCATAGACTGGATAAGTCCCTACCCCCCTAACATAGAGTGAATGCAGTTACTAAATAGTAATTGTTTCTCTTTTATCCAGGAACCCTTGAGGGTCTTCCCCTCCCTGTTTGTTTGTTTGTTTGTTTGTTTTTATTAAAGGGGCCATCCCTTGAGTAACTACTTTTAAGAAGCCTATTCATTGAATGGGTGTATCTCATTCAAAGTAAGAATGTGATAAGATCTTAGCCTGAAAAGGCCAGGGTCTCCCATTGCATCCTGGGCCATCTCCAGCCATCCTGATGAACATCAGGACACTGGACCCAGATGACTCAGGAGAAGAAAGTGGGGTTGGTGACCTTGCACAGGCTTCTCTCACTCAAATTAAAGTCAAATGCAAGTCATGTCATCATCTTAATGTCATGGTCCTCTTCAAAGCAAAAGGACAAACACAACAACTATTTCTTCCCTGCCTTCTAACCACCCCTCCCTTTCTTTCTCCTTTCCCCTGTAGAGCAAGTTAAATTTCTATACTTAACTGAGTATGTTATTCCCTCCTTGAACCAAAGCCAATGAGATTAAAGTTCAAACAATGTTCATGCTCTTCCCTTCTTTCCCTCTACTCTGCCTCTTCATGTGATATAATTTACCCTTTTCTGTCTCTTCCTGTCCTCTTCTCCCATTACAATCCCTTTGCACTCCTTAATTAGGCTTTATATCATCACATCAGTTAATTTATACCCATACTCTCTATGTATATCCTTTTTAAATGTCATAATGAATATACAATTCTCAAGATTTACAGGTATCATCTTTCTATATAGGGATGTAACAGCTTGCCCTTATTGAATAACATGTTTTTTTCTGGGGGGTTTTTTTCCCATTCATGTTTTTATGCCTCTCTTGAGTTCTGTATTAGAAGATCAAATTGTTCATTGAGCTCTGGCCTTTTCATCAGGAAAGTATGGAAGTCCCTTATTTCATTGAATGTTCATCTCCTCCCCTGAAAGATCATGCTCTATTTCACTGAGTAGTTGATCTTTGGTTGTAATCCAAGCTTATTTGCCTTCTAGAATATCATATTCCAAGCTCTCTGATCTTTTAATGTTGAAGCTGCAAAGTGCTTCATAATCCTGACTGTGGTGCCATGAAAACTGAATTGTTTCTTTCTGGCAGCTTGCAGCATTTTCTCCTTAATCTGATAATTTTGGAGTTTGGCTACAATATTCCTTGGCATTTTCAATTTGGGATCTCTTTCAGGAGGTGATCAGTGGATTCTTTCAATGACTATTTTACCCTCTGCTTCTAGAACCTCAGGGTACTTTTCCTTGATGATTTCTTGAAAGATGTGTTCAGGCTCTTTTTTCAATCATGTTTCTCAGATTGTTCAATAATTCTTAAATCTCTCTTCTGGATCTATTTTCCAGGTCAATTGTTTTTCCAATGAGATATTTTACATTTCTTCTATTTTTTCATTCTTTTTATTTTGTCTGACTGATTCTTGATATCTCATATAGTCATTTGCTTCCAGATGCCTAATTCTAACTTTTAAAGAATTGTTTTCTTCAGTTAGCTTTTGTACCTCCTTTTCCATTTGCACAATTGCATTTTTTAAGAAATTATTTTCTTTAGTGTACTTTTTTCCATTTTGTCAATTGTATTTTTAAATTTTCCTTCTACATCTCTCATTTGACTTTTAAAATCCTTCTTGAGCTCTTTTAAGAAGGTTTTTTTTGGGGTTGAAATCAATTCATATTCCCCTTTGAGGTTTCACATATGGGTGAACTGGCCATATTTTCCTCCCATGAATTTGTGTTTTGATCTTCCCTGTCATCAAGATATTTCTCTATAGCCATTGATTTTTTTTTTTCTGATTCTTCTTGCTCATATTGTTTGTCTTTTTTGGGGGCAGATGACTTTTAGATTTGATGTCTGCTTCTGGGGCCCAGTGGCCATTGTCCCAGACTTCTTATGCTAATGGCTAGTGTGTGGAATGTCGAGACCCCTACTCAAATTGACTACTCTGAGGCATCTCAAAGTACAAAGAGAGAGTCCTTTATTCTATTCTTGTGAGAAGTGTGAGAGTCCTGGAGTAGGGAGGACTTTTACAGAACCAAATGCCAGATTATAAAGCTAAAAACCACAAAGGAAAATCCCCCAACTTAACCTTTCACTCTATTGGTTAATATTGAAAATAAAACTGAACACATGTTCCCTTGTTTGGAAGGAGGTCTTGATTGTACAACATGATAAAGTGGGTTAGGTAAACAAAGGGAGAGGGGTGACAGGTGGTTTCACACCTTGGAATTTCCCCATATCATATGATTTTTAAGAAATGGAAACTCAGGCCTAGGGTCTGAGCTACTTTAGACCTAAGTCCCTGAGAAGTGTTCACTTGATCCCACTCACTAGGTGCCTGATTACCATTTTTCTGTTCTGGGGTCTCAGATGCTTGCAGTCACATGTTGTGGTCTGACATTTGACTTGGTGCTGAGCTGGAGGCAGTGTGTACCTGGTGTTGGCGCTTGCCTCCTCCACCCTGGGGCTCAAGATCTCCCCTTGGTCCACTGAGGTGGGGTCTGTTGCTGGCCTGCTAGGATGCCTCCTGTCCTTCACTTGTCCCCTTCAGCCACAGTAAAAGAAAGCTTCCTATTAATCCCCAAAACCTCCTGACCTAGAGCTAAAAGACTGCCATACTCTGTCTTTCTGCTTGCTCCACTATTCCAGGATCTTTCTTGGGGAAATATTCTCTGGATTTTTCAAGGTCAAGGGAGGGTGAAAACAATCTACTCTTTACTTTGCCACCTTGACTCCCAGAAGTCTAAATAAGTGATTTTCAAACATTCAGTCTATGGGATGATCACACTGGGAGTAGCTACTGCTGCTATTTCTGCTGCTACTGCCCACAGGTCCAGGTCAGGACCCAGCCTCTCTTTCACCCAGCTCCAACAGATCCCTTCCTGCACCATGAGATCTGGGAATCGTCACTACTACCAGCGATTCAGTCCGCTGTGGTCCAAGGAGTCATGCTATGGTCAGGTCTGCACTGGTGCAGCCCCGAGCACTCTGCGCTCCTTCAGCCCTGTGCAACAGATCCCTTCTGTTGACCCTCAAGGTTGTCCTGGAATGGAAATCCATCAAATTATGTCTCTTTGTGGATTCTGCCACTCTAAAATTGGTTCAGATTCACTCTTTAGAGGTATCTGAAGAAGTCTGTTGGAAAACTCAGGTGAATTCCTGTTTTCACTCCATCATCTTGGCTCTGACTCTATATTGATCTTTTTTCATGCACCCTTCAATCCAGTGACACTGGCCACCTTGCTATTCCTAGAAAAAGATGCTGCACCTCTTGGCTTCAGGAACTTTTACTGGCTGTCCCACATATCTGAAATGCTTTCTCTCTTCATCTCTGCCTCCTGGCTTCCATTTCAAGACCCAGTTAAAAATCTGCCTTTTACAGAAAGCTTCTCCCAATCTTTCTGAATTTCAGTGTCCTTCTGTTGATTATTTCCTACTTATCCAGTAAATATCTTGATTATACATGGAAGCTTCCATGTTGTCTCTCCAATCAGACTCTAAGCTCCTTGAGGGCAAGGCCTATCTTTTGCCTTTCTTTGTATTTCTCAGCACTTAGCACAATGTCTGGCACATAGTAAGCACTTTATATGTGTTTTTTGGCTGACCTTTTATTATTAACAAACAATAGCCTAATCATTTTCTATGAAGAAATTAGGCAAAAATTCACAGAGAAATTCTATTTCCTAGGAAAACATAATTAGGGTAGTGAATAGAAAAATTCAAAAGACTGTTGATTACTCTGCTTATAAGCAGTATTGTCTTTCCCCAGACCTGGACCAGATTAAGGTAATGACCAGAGTCAAGAAAATACAAAGTCTTTAATAGAAGTAGCTAAGTTCTTATGTGACCAAGTTAAAAGGAGACTCCTTAGAAGGAATGGTTTAAGGATTCAGCTGTTAGCAGTTTAAATGAGTATTACTTTTGGAGCTTTTTTGTTTTTTGTTGTTGTTTTGTTATTTTTTTTAATGAATCAGGTTGTTAAGCTGAAATTTGCCACTGGACTTTACTATATTGTGGAACTGCATCTATTTTTTTGGAATACTATGAATTATAACTAAAATATCTTGTTCAGAGAGAAATTTCTAAAGAAAAGATGGATTTCTATCCCTTTGGATTCCTTTCTTCCTTCTTCCCTTCCTTTCTTCTTCATTTTCTTCCTTCCTCCCTTCTTTCTTTCCTCCCTTCCTTCTTACATGCTTTCCTTCCTTTCTTCCTCTCAGCAAAAGTGTACAGAATCAGAATCATTTAGTTAGTAAATTGGTTCTGGAAGGCTTGTGTTCAAAGCACAATTTCAGGGTTTATTTGTACTTTCTTCAAAAATTATGATGCCTTTGAATTTATATCCCACTAACTGATGCCATTCTGGTCTAGGACATATGCTGTCCCTAAGGCTTCTATGAACAATTTAAAAGAGGTAAGACATGTTCTGAACATTTTAGAAAGTTTTTTGGCTTATTTTCCTACTGAGTTGAACTACATCATCTTGCTGGCTCTTCCTGTAGTTTCATGGAATCTGACTAACAGGAAGGTAAAATTGACCAGACCATGAGTTACCGGTCCATGTCTCTGCTTTTGTCTCTGTTTTGGTAAAATTTTGTATTTTGCATATGGTAAGTCTTAAGCTAGATCAGTATAAGCTCTTCCTCTAACACCTGTGACAACACTAATGGAACTAAGCCACTTTCAGTCACATCAGACCTCTTGCTGTCCCAAATGGAGAAAAACTAGACATGTTCCAAAAGCAAGGGAAATTGTCCCAACCCCATGACCTAATGACAGAGATACTTTCCTCAGAAATGAACAGCATCTCAGTCCTGATACTATTGCCCCAAACAGTGAGGAGGAACTTAATTGTTCCTATCTCCTCTGGGAAATCTATAGATACAGTGGCTCTCTGTCTTTCAAATAACATTAATTTTTTTTTTAATTTCTTGACAGTTTGTTTAATATGTATGAAGGAAAAAGAAAAGTGTCTGATGACATGGTTAGAAGTACTTTCTTCTTACTACAAAGAGCATCTGACCTCAAGGACAAAAGAAACTCTCCAGCAGTATTTCATGTGTCTAACTGGAATCTAAATGGGCTCTCCCCAGGATGGCAAATGAGGCATCTAAAGACAAAAGTGCCCCTGTCAGCCAAAATAGGAGGACCATAAAAAATTTTGTTATTGCTGTTGTTGACTTGTTTCCAGTAATATCTGACTCTTTGTGATCCTATTTGGGGTTTTCTTGGCAAAGATACTGGAGAAGTTTGTCATTTCCCTCTCCAGCTCATTTTACAAATGAGAGAACTGAGGCAAACAGGGTTAAAAGACTTGTCTAGGATTAAAAGGCTATAGAAATGACCCCAGTATTCCTGTTATATGGATAAGGCAGATTCCTGTTAGTGACATTGAGTACCAGTTTCCTTTGATAATTAAGTTCTAAAGCCAGAGTAGATGGGTGAAAATGGATTTAGGCCCCTGTGACTCAGTGGGCTTTGAAGACAGATTCTACACTTTCACTGGTGAAGTTAGAACTGAGTTTCTAACTTTAGAAAAAGTTGAGGAACCTGAGAACAGGAAAAAAGTGTATAAAGATAATTTTGACCCAGGAAAGGCCAGCATTTATATCTCACCTACAAGAGGATAAACCTGCAAACTCCTAGATAAAATTAATTGGCCAATATTTGCGAATAAAGGATAAACTAATCTTAATTAGAAATGTACGCTATACAATTTTTGGTTGTACGAATGAATAGTTTCTACTAGTAATAAAAAATAAGTCTTTCTTGATGAGATATGTCATCTTATCAAGGGTTAACATCTGTTAAATTAAAAGATGCTCAATCCCTAACAAAATTTAAAGGCAATTTTCCCCCTTTCCAGTGAATCTGGAAGCTGGAAAGGAAAGAAGGGAAAAAAAAAAACATGATTAAGTTCCTACTTTTTGGCAGGCATCATGCTAAGTGCTTTCTCAAATATTCCCTCTTTTGATCTTAACAATAAACCTGGAAGTTGGGGCTATTATTATCCCCATTTTACATCTGAGGAAAATGAGTCAGTCAGAAATTAAGTGACTTGTACAATATTGCACAGCTAGTGTCTGAGGCAGAATTTAAACTCAGATTTTCCTGACTCTAGGAGCAATGAGCACTCTATCCACTGTGGCACCACCAGCCTAAAAAATGCTCTATAAGATGGTTTGGGTTTTTTGTTTTGTTTTTTTTTATAGCAGTTTTTGTCTTACAGATTCTTGTGTTGTTTAAAACCCCACCATGCAGATGGTGGCCATTTAACCAACTGACTAGTTTGTTTCCTCTCCAACTACGAGGAGACTTTTTTATAGCCCTTATAAAAGTTTTGCCTCAAGGGAAACGTAAGCAAGATGGTTCTGAGGAAAAGGCAATATATCATTTTTATTGTTAGAGTTTGATTTGTCTGATCACAGTGGACTTCTCTAAATTATTTGGCAGAATTTAATTGTGTAGTAAATTAGAAGCAAAGTCTCTTAAATGAATTCAAATACACATTGCAGTTTCAGGTTCTTAAGAAACCAAAGGGAAAATGCTTTATGTGGTTAAAAAGAAAGACTATGACTATATATAAATCTGAAAGTTTCACTTCTGACCATCAAGTCACTAAGTTTTGTAGTTGACTCAAGATGAATAAGAATATTGTGCTAATTTGCAAAGGAGACATGGAAACTAGGTCTAACAACATAATTGGAACACGTGAGATATGACTCAAAAGTAGAGAATTTGACTGTTAAGAAATTAACCTTCTTAAAAAGAAAGTGAAGTCCTGAATCAGTACAAAGAGAAATGAAGTTCTGTGATTTGTAAGAACCAGTCTGGACTAGTCAAAGTCGGTAACAAAAAATAATTTAAAAAATTATAGGCAGTTTAAATTAATACAATCCAGTCTTGGAGCTTAATTAAAATACATTAAGACACATATAGGGAGAATAGGGCCAAGATAGCAAAAAAGAAGCCAAGAGGTTGCCTGAGCTGTCCCATTTCCCTCAAAAAAAATGTTAAATCATGCATCTAAATTGATTCTGGAGAGACAGAACCCACAAAAAGACAGAGCAAAACAATTTTTGAGCTTAAGATAACTTAGAAAGATTTCAGGAAAGGTCTGTCAATCTTGTGGGAAAAGGGGTGAGAAAACCAATGCAGATGGTGTCCAGACAGCTTTAGCACAGATCAGTAACTGAGACCCTCCTCCTGGCTCAGTAAGACAGTGGCAGAGCAGGTCAGCTGGGAGGCATCGAGCCCCATTACAAAAGGGAACTTACAAGTCATGGAACCCTGGCACAACAAGCATCACTAGGCCAGGTCACTTCAGAACAGTGGGCAAACCACAAGTACCTGAGACCCCGGCATGGAAAGCCATCAGCCAAGGCCCTGTCCCCCAATATAAGAATCTTAGAAGAGCGAGTTCTATGTCCCAGAAGCAGAGATCAACTTTAAAAGTCTTCAAATAGACTGAAAAATGAGAAAGAAACAGAAAAGAGCCCTGCCCATAGAAAGCTACTATGGCAAAATGGAAAATCAAAATGAAAACTCAGAAGAGGACAACTATGTCAAAATATCCTATCTGTGAAGACTCAAAGAGATAGGTAGATTGGTCTCTAGCCCAATAAGTCCTCTTGGAAGAGTGAAGAATGGACATTAAAAATCAACTGAAAGAAGCAGAATAAAAATTGGGAAAAGAAATGAGAGCTATACAGGAGAATTATGAAAAAGAGTTAATAGTTTGCAAAGGAAGCACAAAAATTGACTAAAGAAAACAACTCCTTAATAGTAAAATTAGCCAAATGGGGGAAAAAATTCACTGAAGAAAACAACTACTTAAAAAGTAGAATTGACCACATGGAAAAAGGAAGTACAAAAGCTAACTGGAGAAAATAACTTCTTAAAAGCTGGGCATGTGGAAACTAATGACTCTATGAATCTAGAATCAGTCTAACAAAGTCAAAAGAATGGGGAAAAAAGGGAGAAAATGTAAAATATCTCACTGGAAAAACAACTAATCCGGAAAATAGATCCAGGAGACACCATTTAAAAATTATTGGTGTGACTGAACACATAATCAAAAAAAAGAAGAGCCTGAACAGCATCTTTCAAGAAATTATCAAAGAAAGTTGCCCTGAGATCCTAGAATCAGAAGGTAAAATAGTTGTTGAAAGAATCCATTTATTACCTCCTGAAAGAGATCCCCAAATGAAAACTCCAAGGAATATTGTAACCAAATTCCAAAATTATCAGGTCAAGGAGAAAATACTAAAAGCAGTCAGAAAGAAATAATTCAAATATCAAGGAGCCACAGTCAGGATTACACAGGATTTAGCAGCTTCTACATTAAAGGATCAGAATATGATATTCTGGAAGGCAAAGGAACTTGGATTACATCCATGAATCAGCTACTGAGGAAAACTGAGCATAATTTTTCTCGGGGAAAATGTACATTCAGTGAAATAGGGGACTATCAAACTTTTCTTATGAAAAGACCAGAGGTAAGCGTAAAATTTAATCTTTGAATACAAAGACCTAAGAGAAGCATAGAAAGGTGAACAAAAAAGAAAACAAAACCATGTTATTCAATAACAACTCTTTACAATAATAGCTCTTTACATTGGGAAGATAATACTTGTAACTCTTGAGAAATGTGTCTACATTAAGGCAAATAGAAGGAGTATATACAGACAAAGGATATGGGTAAAAGCTGACTTTGATGTGATGATATAAAAAGTGGATTGTACTGAGAAAAGAAGAAAGGGGAGGAAGAATAGGGTAAATTATATCACATGGAGAGGTGCAAAAGACTTATTACAGCAGATGGAAAGAAGGGAGGAAATAAGCTTTGTTTGAACTCTGGTCTCATCAGATTTAACTCAAAGAGGGAATAACATATACACTCAGTTGGGTATAGAAATTTATCTTACCCTACAGGAAAGTAGGAGGGGAAAGTAGAAAGAAAACTAGATGGGGGAGGCTGATAGAAGGGAGGGAAGATTGAGGGAATTGGTGGTCAGAAGCAAAACACTGATGAGAAGGGACAAGGCAAAAGGAGAGAGAAAAACATATACAGGGAGAAAAACAGAATGGAGGGAAATACACAGTACTCATAAATACAAATGTGAATGGGATGAACTCTCCCCTGAAAAAGAAGCAGATAGCAGAGTCAGAGTGGAATAAAAACCTAACTCCATAATATGTTCTTCACAAAAAACACATATGATGAAGAGAGATACACATAAATGAAAGGTAAAAGGCTGGAGCAGAATATATTATGCTTCAGTTGAAGTTTAAAAAAAGGCATGGGTAGCAACATGATCTCAGACAAAGCAAAAGCAAAAATAGATTTAATGAAAAGAGATAAGAAATGAAACTACATCTTGCTAAAGAGTACCACAATGAAGTAATATCAATACTAAACATATATTCACCAAGTGGTATATCATTCAAGTTCTTAGAGAAGAGATTAGTTGAGTTATGGGAAAAAACAGACAGCAAAACTATAATAGTGGGGAGCCTCAACTTCCCTCTTCCAGAACTACATAAATCTAACCACAAAATAAACAAGAAAGAAATTAAGGAGGTGGATAGTATTCTAGAAAATTTAAATATGATAGAATTCTGGAAAAAAATTAATGGGGATAGAAAGGAATACACATTTTTCTCAGTGATACATGGTACCCACACATAAATTGACCATGTGTTAAGGCATAAAAACCTCATGGTCAAATGCAGAAATATTAAATGCATCTTTTTCAGATCATGATGCAATAAAAATTATGTGTAATAAAAGGCCATGGAATGGCAGAATAAAAACTAATTGGAAACTAAATAATCTAATGGAAAAGAATGAATGGGTGCAAAAGCAAGTACCCTGACATACACAGGATGGGCTGCTATCACAGGTTCTTAAATCTGCATTTCTAAAAGGAAAGCAACTTTCAAGGAGTCAACAATCACTTTAATCAAGCACATGTATCATTCACTTAAGTCAGGGGAAAAACGTCAGCACCCTGATCTTCAGAGAAAATACAGAGAAATCAAAGGTCAACAGACATGCTTCCAACTGTCTGACCATTACATATATACATAGTTTCCAGAGAGGGAAACACCAATATCTGGGTTTTGAAAGTCAGGGGGTTGCTTAATGACTGCCCAGAGTCTCATCTGGCACACAAACCTTTTTCCCAAACTAAGCTCCAAAGTAATCTGAGAGGATTTATACATTTCTTTATAGCCAGAAGCATCACAACCTTTGACAATCAGTGCCTCATTAGAAAATTAACAAAAGATGTGGGCCTCCCTAAAAATCTTCCCTAATCAAACTTCCCTTAAGGGGTAGGTACATTAATGGGTGAGGAAGATCTTCTCATTAAGAAGCAACATATATTAACAATAAACAAAAATGCATTATCAATACAATGGGTCAAACAACAAATCATAGAAACAATCAATAACTTCTTGAAGAAGAATGACAATAATGAGACAACTAAGTAAAACTTATGGGATGAAGCCAAAGCAGTTTTTAGGTGAAATTTTATATCTCTAAATGCTTACATGAATAAAAAAAAGAAAGAGAAGATCAATGAATTGAGCATGCAACTAAAAAAGGTAGACAAAGAACATATTAAAAATCCCCAATTAAATACCAAATTAAATATTCTGAAAAACAAAGGAAAAATTATTAAAATTGAATGGAAGAAAACTATTAAACTAATAAATGAAAATAAGTGAAAATTTTATGAAAAAAACAATAACACAGGTTAACTTTTGGTTAATATGTTTTTTAAAAAGAAAGGAGAAAATCAAATTACCAGAATCAAAAATAAAAATGGTAAATTCCTCATTAATGAAGAGGAAATTAAAACAATAATTAGGAACTTTTTTTGCCAACTGAATGGCAGTAAATCTGACAATTGAAGTGAAATGGATGAATATTTACAAAAATATATAAATTGCCCAGATTAACAGATGAGTAAGTAAAATAATTAAATCACTCCATTTTAGAAAAAGAAACTGAACAAGTTATAAATGAACTCCCTAAGAAAAAGTCTCCAGAACCAGATGTATTTAAAATTGAATTCTACCAAACATTTAAAGAACAATTCATTCCAAAACTATATAAACTACGTGGAAAAATAGGTAAGGAATCAGTCCTACCAAATACTTTCATGACACAAATACAGTGCTTATAGTTAACCCAAGTGGAGCCAAAACAGAGAAAGAAAATTATAGACCAATTTCCCTATTGAATGTTGAAGCAAAATTTTAAATAAAAGATTAGCAAAGGGAATACAACAATTAATTACCAGGATAACATACTATGACAAGGGAGGATTTATACCAGGAATGGAGGGCTCGTTCAATATTGGAAAAACTATCAGAATAATTGACCATATATATCAATTACAAAACTAACAGAAAAAATATGATTAGCTCACTAGAAGCAGAAAATGCTTTTAACAAAATATAGCACCCACTCCTATTTTAAAAACTAGAGAGCAAAGGAATCCTAGAGAGTCAACTAAAGACTACTTGAAACAATAATTTTTGCAGATTTGGAGGACATAAAATAAATCTGCAGAAATCATCAGTATTTTTTATATATTACCAATAAAGTCTAGCATCAAGAGATAAAAAGAGAAATTCCACTTAAAATAACTGTAGGCAATATAAAACATTTGGGGGTCTCCTTGACAATACAAATCCAGGAACCAAATGAACACAATTGCAAAATTCTTTTCACACTAATAAAGTTAGATGTCAAAATTTGAAAAAAATATCTGTTGCTGGTGCTTTTATTATATTTATTGTATTTATTGCTTGTTGCTTTTATTATATTTATTATATCTGTTGCTTGTGTTTTTGTTATATTTATTATGTTGGCCAAGGTAATATAATAAAAATGACAATTCTACCTAATTTAATTTACTTAATCAGTGCTATATCAATAAAACTACCAAAAATTATTTTATAGAGCTAGAAAAATAATAACAAAATTCATATGGAAAAACAAAAGGTCGAGAATATCAAGGGAATTAATGGGGAAAAAATGCAAAGGAAGGTGAACTAGCCTTACCAGATCTAAACCTAAATTATAAAGCAGGAATCATCAAAACTCTTTTGGAATTGGCTAAGAAATAAAGTGGTGGATCAGTGGAATAGATTAGGTACACAAGGCACAGTAGTCAATGAGTAATCTGCTGTTTGATAAACCCCAAAACTCCAGCTTCTGGGATAAGAACTCACTATTTGACAAAAACTGCTGGGAAAACTGAAAAATATCCATTGTTCATGGGTAGGCTGAGCTAATATTGAAAAAAAAGACCAATCTACCTAAATTAATTTACTTATTGTCATACCAAGTCAAATTACCAAATACACACACACACATGCGTGCATACACACATATGATTCATAGAGCTAGAAAAGAATAACAAAATTCATTTGAAGAACAAGAGGTCAAGAATATCAAGGGAACTAATTTAATAATGCAATGGAATGTATTCTTGCTGTACCAAATCTAAAATTATATTATAAAGCAGCAATAATCAAAATTATTTGGTACTGTCTAAGAAATAGAGAGGTCGATCACTCAAATAGATTAGATACACAAGACACACTGGAATAATTAACTGTTGGATTAACCCAAAGTCTACAGAACTCATGATTTGACAAAAACTGACAGGAAAATTGGAAAATAGCATGGCAGAAACTAAGCATAAACCAACACCTCGCATTATATATCAAAATAAGGTTGAAATGGGTACATGATTTAGACATAAGAGATGATACCATAAGCAAATTAGAAGAGCAAAGACTAGTTTGCCTATCAGATCTATGGACAAGGGGAGAATATAAGAAATAGAGAACACTATGAAATGCTGTGAAATAATTTAGACTTCTAGCTTTTCTGACAAAGGCCTCATTTCTCAAATATATAGAAAACTGAGTGAAATTTATGGAATACAAACCATTCCCCAATTGATAAATGGTCAAAGGATATGAACAGGCAGTTTTTAGAGGAAAAAATTAAAGCTAAGTACAATCATATGAAAAAATCCTCAAAATAATTTTTAATTAGGTGGAGAAATGCAAATTAAAACGACTCCAATGCACCACCCCACACCAATCAGATTAGCTAACATGGGAAAATGATAAACATTGGAGAAGAAAAAGGGAAATTGGAACACTAATACATTGTTGGTGGAGCTGTGAACTAATCCAACCATTCTGGAGAGTAATTTGGAGTTATGCCCAAAGGGCTATAAAATTGTGTATACCTTTTCATTCAGCAGTGCTACTGCTAGGTCTGTATTCCAAAGAGATCATAAAAGAGGGGAAAGGGCCCACATGTATAAAAATATTTACAGCAGCTCTTTGTGGTGGCAAATAATTGGAAATTGAGGAGATACTCATCAACTGGGGAATGGATGAACAAGTTGTGACATATAAAAGTAATGGGATACTACTGTGCTATAAGAACTGACAAGCAGGCAGATTTCAGAAAAACCTAGAAAGACTTACATGAACTGATGCTGAGTGAAGTGAGCAGAACCAGAAGATTATATGCAGTAACAGTAACATGATGGACTTAGCTCTTCTCAGCAATACAATGATACAAGACAATTTCAAAAGACTCATGATGGAAAATTCTAACCACATCCAGAGAAAGAACTAAGGAATCTGAGTGCAGACCAAAGTATGCTATTTTCACTTTTGTTTTGGTTTGTTTATCCTTGTGATTTTTTTCCCTTTTGCTTTCTTTTTTTCTTTCACAATATGACTAATGTGGAAGTAAGTTTCACATGACTGTATAATGTATAATCTATATCAGATTTTTGCGATCTTGGGGAAGGTGGTGGGAAGGGAAGGAAGGGGAAAAATTTGAAGCTCAAAATCTTATGAGAATGAATGTTGAAAACTATCTTTTACATGTACTTGAGGGAAAATACTATTAGAAAAAAAAAGAAACGTATAGGGATGTTCTTAACATTAGAAGTTTTGGCAGTTGTATACAAACAAGGAATAGAAAGAAAAGCTCAGGTTGGAAGAAATTACCACACCAGTTTTTTTTTTTTTTTTAAAGTTTTAGATCACATTAAGGTGAAAGGAGAAAAGTGAGACAGTAAGGGAAGAATAACAAGATAGATAGAGATTGTTTTACCAGTGCAGCTGGGAACTATACTTAGAGAAATGCTTATTTTCTCTGGAGTCAGTTAGAATTAGTATGGAGATTTCTAATGATTTCCAAATTTAATTTTATAGCTACTACTCTCCTTGTGAATTTAGAAAATAGCTGGAAATCACACAGCAACCATTAGAATTAAGGAGTTTAAAATGTGGGCTTTTATTGAATTTGAGAAATTGATTGGGGACAATTATTATTCATGGCATAGTTGATTTGTAGTCTGGATAATAATTGCTACTGCTACACCTTCATAGCAATGGGGTTAACAGTGATAACTACTCTGTATTGGTGTATGAATTCAACCAGCATAGAATGTCAAAATTGGAAGACTGATGCATGAAATCTTTTTCCATCTAGATAATTTGAAGATGCATTCAATTGGATTAATGTGAATATACTGACAATGAGTGTTCTTTTATTTTTTTTTAATATTTTGGTTTACAACAAGATTTTATATTAACTAGATGTTTATAAGTTTCTAATTTGGGAAAAAAATGCCTGAAGTATGACACATATGTAATATTAAGAGTCTAGACCCTCTTTGATCTGAATGTTCTAACTGATATATGAATTAGAGCTAACACAGAGTAGAGATAATTGTCTGGATGACACAGTGTTCTAGCTAATGCTTCCCTTACATACTTCTATATGTATAGAGTTAATCTGAGTGTACTAAATAGTAAAACAGATATTGAGAAGTGAAAAATTATTGCAAAGGATACAATTTTGTAGATTTAACAAAGACTATGAATACCTGGAATGTAATCAAATATGAAACAGGTTGTCAATACTGTATTTCAATGATAAGTTTTGCGAATCCTTAAAATTCTAAAACTACAGCACTATAGCCTATATAACTGACTTTCATCTTATATTTAATATTGTTGAACTTATACTAGTTGATTTGTGTTATGAGACTCAGTCTAATGTCAGATAATTGCCTACAGGTCCCTTCTATGGAATGTGAAACATCCCAGAATGTAAGAAATTGAAAAAGAGTTGAGTGAATATACTCACAGGTATCTACTACAGGAGAGTAAAACATTAAATCAGAAGTTCAACATAAACTTACTAGCAATTTTGATTTTGTGGAATAAATACAGAGTGTGAAGATGGATTTTTCAAAAGTAAAAATCCAAGGGCATCCCTCTAGCAGCAATCACACTGACACATCCAGCATGGCCTACTAGCACAGGTTCTTCGATCTGCTTTTCTAAAAGTAAAGCAACTTTTAAGGGATTAGAAATCTACTTTAATTACATAGAGAAAATAAAAACAGAGATATAAAGACCAACAGACAGGGCTTCTAACTGTCTAACCATAAGCAATTCCTTTCAAGTTGGAATTGGGCAAGTGGAAGCTAATGACATTACAAGACATCAAGAAACAATCAAACAAAATCAAAACAATGAAAAAAAGAAGAAAATGTGAAATATGTCATTGGAAAAACAACTGACCTGGAAAATAGATCCAAGAGTGATAATTTGAGAATTATTGGATTGCCTGAAAGTCATGATCCAAAAAACAAAACAAAAAAAAGAGCCTAGACATCATCTGTCAAGAAATTATCAAAGAAAACTGCCCTGATATTCCAGAACCAAGAAGGTAAAACAGAAATTGAAAGAATCCACCAATCACCTCCTGAAAGAATCCCAAAATGAAAACTCCCAGTAAAATTATAGCCAAATTCCAGATCTTGCAGATCAAAGAGAAAATACTACAAGGAGTCAAAAAGAAACAATTTAAATATCTTGGAGCCACAGTCAGGGTAACAGGATTTCACAGCTTTTGGAATATGATATTCTGAAGGGGAAAAGAGGTAGGATTACAACCAAGAATCACTTACCCAGAAAAGCTGAGTTAAAAAAAAAAAACACTGAAGGATTACTTCAGAGGGAAAATGGATATATAGTAAAATAAAGAACTTTCAAATATTCCTGATGAAAAGACCAGAGCTAATGGAAAATTTGACTTTCAAATACAAATTGCAAAAGCATAAAAAGGTAAACAGGAAAAGATAAATTACAAGGTTAAATTGTTTATATTTATACATGGGAAAAATATATTTATAACTCCTAAAACCTTTCTCATTAGCAGGGCAGTTGGAGTATACATAGATAGAAAGCAGAGGTGTGAATTAAATATGAAATTTTCCTTTGAGGGCTTGGAAGAAGGTTCATGTGCCAGATGAACCTCTGGGTAGCGATTAAGGACCCCCCCTCCCAGGACTGGAATACCCAAATATTGCTGCTTCTTTCTCTGGTAACTATGTATATATGTAATTGTCAAACAGTTCTGTCTGTTGATCTGTGATGGATGTATTGCTTATGGTCAGACAATTAGACGCCTTGACTGTTGGTCTTTAATTTTCTGCTTGTATTTTCTGTGTTGGTATATGCGATTAAAGAAGATTGTTGACCCCTCAAAATTTGCTTTCCTTTTAGAAAAGCAGATCTAAGAACCTGTGCTAGCAGAGCTTCCTATGTATGCCAGTGTGTTTGCTGCTACAACAAACAAATGAATGGATGGATGGATGGATAGAGGAAGGAAGGAAGGAAGGAAAGAAGGAAGGAAGAAAGAAAGGAAGGAAGGACAGGCAGGGCATATGAGTAGTTTTTAAAAGGACTGAGTGTGTTTACTCTTAGGGAAAAAAATGACTCAAGTGATCTACAATACCTATCTTCAATATTTTACAGTCATTCAAGTGAAAGAAGGATTTTGGTTATTTTACTTGGTCCCAGAGGGTAGAAAAAGATTAATAGGCAGCAAGACAAAGATGTCAATTTTGACTCAGTAAAAGAGAAACCATCCTAACAATTTGAACTTTTCGAAAATAGAATGGAAAACCTTTATAGGCAGTGAGGTCACTGTCACTGGAGGAATAAAAACAAGCAGAGGCTGACTAGAGTGAGAATGTATGCTTCAGGCAGGGTTTAACCTAGATGGTTCTTATGCTCCTTTTCTAACTATGAATTTATCTTTGATTAGTTTCTCCTCATATAGGTTAAGAATTTGATCATGATATTGACAACTTCTGACTTTCTTGGATTAACATTTGTGGCATTACCTGCTAGGCTACTGGTTCAGCCAAATTAAATGAAACCATTTTGCATCTCAAAATTACAGGTACCAGATTTTCTAAGAGACATGCAATATATTTGTGGATGGTCTCTAAATAACCTAGCCACTCAGAAAGGGAAGCATTGAAGATGCATGACTTGTGTTTTTCCTCTCTATGAGAAAAGTGTTAAATATTTTAAAATATACTTCCAAATTCTAAATTGAAGCAGTAGACATCAAAACCTTACACAATGTTCTGCCATATGGTATTAGACATGCACCCAATGTACATTCAATAAATGCTAATTGTCACTGCTGTTTCTGCACTTTCTGGAAGGCTGGGAACATTGTGTAATCGATGGAATGAATAACAGTGCAGCTTATCTTGTTTGGAGTTTTATTATCTTTGTTCAGGGACAGCCCTATAAATAGAATAGGTCACAATCTACCTAGTGTGATTTGAAAGGGGAGTTGCCTGAATGTCACAGCATTAAGTGTCATTGCTGAAGAAAGAATAGCATGATGGATTGAGTGCTGGATTTGGAATCTGAAAGACTAGGGTTCTAATTCTACCTTCAATACTGACTAGCTGTGGAATTCTAGACAGGTCACATAATGTTTATGAACCTGAAGCAGCTTTCTAAGGCTGTAAGTTATAGACACGGGTCCTTGATGTAGTATGAAGAAAACTTAGTGATTGAAATGTAAGCATTTATAAATTTCAGTCCTAAGTAACAACAAAAAACAATGGTTTGTATCTCAAGAAGGCTCTTTATGGTCTCACTGGATTATAGATTTCGACCTAGAAAGTACTGTAGAGGTGAGCTGATTTGTAATTTCTCCTTACTTTTTTTAAATGAGGAAACTGGGCTCCAGGAATGCCATGACTTATCCATGATCATACCGCCAATACATGGAAGAGAAAGGATTTGTATTTAGTTCCTGTGACCACAAATCCATCAATCTTTCCATTTGATCGAGCTACCTTGTTAATATATGAAAGCATTACCTGATAAGAGTTAATAGCTAAATCATTACTACCATTAATATGATGGATTAATTATGGAAGAGCATGGATTAATGATCAGATTAACTAGCCCCAGATAGCAGAGCCCTATGGGAATTAAATGGATATTTTGACTTCTTTTTCTTTCTTTCTTTCTTTTTTTTTTTTATTTTGGAGTGGTGGGGGAATGGGAACAGGGGCAGAAGGGCCAAGAGGTTAGGAGGAGATAGAAAGTTTTAAAGACTGGACAACTCAGAAGACAGAACAGGGCTACATGAGAAACTGTACTTTTTGGGTAGCCAGAAGGCAGCCTGAAAATACTGAGCATCTGATGGGGAGGTGGAGAAAGACAATCTACTTATTGTTTGGCCTGCCCTCTCTCTGGGTTTAAGTTCAATCTGATGAGTATTTTTAAGCAACTCCTGTGTGTTCAATGTCTTTCAGAGGTTAAATGTTACCAAAAAAAAAGTAATAGAATATGGATTATTTATAGTCAGGAGTAAATGGGTGGGAAGGCAACAAGGAACATAAAAAAATATATTTAGAATTTCTTTTAAAAATAACCTAGACCAATGTCACAAATAAAATTGTTATCAGAGGTAAACAATTATGAACTATATAATTAAGAATATATGAAGCCTTTTTGGTTTATGTACAATCTATAAATATCATGACCAGAGAGTAATTTGGGGAAATAATTGATCAAGGCAGTTTTATAATGGGAGTGTCGATAGAGTGTGAATGTAACAACAGGGGAGCCATCACTCAGAAGACTATTTTTTAAATGTGATAAAGGTACTTTCCTGTTTTCTTCTGCTTGAATGAAGCAAAAGGAAAAAGGAAATACAAAGAAGGGGGGTCAGGACAATTTCTGTCTATTTATGGAATTATAACTAGGATGAGGCCATCATGACTTAGGCCCAGAACACTGAAAGCACTTGCACCCCTTCAGCAAGCTGAACAAACATAACTTTGCATCTCATTAACAAGAACAATTCACGAAAAGAGGGAACTACAAGTTGGACTGATTCCTCTCCTTCCATCTCCAGTCAAAATTCAGAGGAATTTCTCCAGGCCCCCAATGATGTTCTATAGTCTCCCCACATGGGCCCAATATCCCAAAGTCTGATGTCTTTCCCTGAGATTTCCCCCACACTGAATTTGTCTTAGAAAACTGAGTCTACCTTTTTCTCTGCTTGACCCAAGGCACTAGAACTTCTAGTTATAGACTGTTTACTTGTATAGAAAGGAGAGAGAAAAGCGTACACACACACACACACACACACACACACACATACACACACACACACACGGAAGATGATTAATTACTTCATTCCCAAAGATAACCCAATATGTAAAAATTATTGATTATTGATACTCACTATTTTAGATTGCCTTAATTCTGCATCTTCTGTTTGAGAATTAGATTCCATGTTCTAAGTTTAAAGGTCACTTTTTTTTTGCAAACCAGCACATATGCTAATTATATTTTACTAAGCTAAGCTCTGGATAATCATAATTCTCTTCTGAATTTATACCTTTTAGGAAGAATGTGCTACAACAAAACACAATTCCTCACAGATTCCCGTGCAGAAATCAAAGTGAGGGTAATTCAATGATCAGGTCTTTTTTATTTCCCCTTATGATTGATTTGTTATCTCTCTTTAAAAATTATTTGGAACTCATTTGCTGCATATTTTAGAATTCTAGAATTAGTACTGTAGGATTAATTGAGGACTTCAAGTTACAAATGTAAGCACTTGTTCAGTATTTTCTCTATTAATGTATGCTATATGTAACCATTTTGTGTGATTAAATTGGTTTAAATTTCCAGCTACAAACACATTCTATTTAAACATTTGCACACATATTATAAGAAAAAAATACAAACCTCTATAAAGAAAAGTAGTTGAGAAAATAAATGACCTACAAGAACCAAATACAGAGCTGGTAATCAAATCCGTAGCATCAGGTCTTGAAAAGGAGTCATGGGATTGCATACTAAATACCTGACATTATTTTTCTAGCTCCCAAAGAGAATATGACTTTCCCGTGCAAAACATTCAAATTGTAGTTTGTGTCCTGCGCTCTCAGTCTTTCAAATTGTTTAAGACTTTAAAATTTAATCAAGGGATTTCTTAATGGAGGCTAGGACGAGCAACATCAGAAATACATTTGACAAAAGGGTAACAAATTTCTACTTAATTATTTACAAGGGCCCTATACTGCTACTTAGAGACAGTAAAGTAGTCCAGCTCCTGAGCATCAAATCCAACCATCTGAAAGGACAAGGGCATCAATTCGTCCTCACACCACACAAACAGTCTTCAAGATTGCATCTTGTTGATCCTGATGAAATTACAAGCCTGGGATCTGATGCATTGTGCCAGTAATTTATGGCCATAGGTCACTCTGAGTTGAATCTTTTCAGGGCACATCTAGTCTCCTTGTCATTTGCATGCAACTCATTTTATCACCTAAAAGATGTTTTTCATTATGCCTTTGGGAAGTCATTTGTAATCCTGAAAGCCCTTGCATTTTATATAGCTGACCCTCTTTTCATACAACATAACATTAAAACAAACACGAGTGCAAAATGCTAGATTCAAGCAATTAACCTATTAGCTTCAGGTCAGGATTGTGCTTCTCTATTTTTTTTTTTTTTTGGTCATTTACAGAGTGGCAATCTCTCATTCAGCTCACAAGCCCTGCTTTTATATAGGACTATGAGTAGAGCCTTTCTGAAATCGTTTTTTATTGATTCATAAAAAAAGGAAATGCCTTTCATTTTACTGCTTTGGGTTATATGTTGGTCAGCTTTTATCCACATTTCCCAATTTGTCCTTTAAAAAAAAAACAGTAGTAAGTTTTCAAAACTTTTATCGTAAAGAAATAACGAGTTTTGGGATTAAAATTCAGTCGTATTTATATCAGATTGAGTTATATTTATTTGGAACAGGAAGATTCAATCTCATTCCACAGATGAAGAAACTGTGGGTCACTGAGATCAGAAAAAGTTAAGTAGAACTGTCTTACCCTCAGGTTTCCTGATTCATATTCCTGTGCTCATTCCATTATGCCACCTGTGTCCCCAAAAGTTTAAAATAATAATTGAATTGCCCTCCCCCCTCAAATTCAAGCAACAACGTGCATGGTACTAGGCTAAGTATTGCAGATGAAAGACAAAATGTGAGACAGGCCCTTCTTCAAGGAACATACATTCTAATGGGGAAATAAAGTACACATTAGTCTTGTAGAAGAAAAAATGGGATAAATGCAGAGGAAAGTTGCAAACAAAACGATGGCAGAAATTTGAGCAGGAAAAGTTAAATTTCAGCACAGGACCCCTGAGAATAATTCACAAATAAGAAGGACTTTGAAGGAAGGAAAATTGTCAGTAAACTGGGATAAAAGAGAGATTTCATTCTCAGTAGAAAGTAAAAGGTATGCATGGGGACAAAAGAACAGACATCAGAGAAAGCTTGATGCAAATGACAGCCTGCTTTTTACCCATTTTACTACATAACACATCTATCATGTATTTATGTAAATTTAGGATGATAATAAAATTTAATTAATATTTATTTTAATACCTAATATGTACATGCCAATATAGTAGGAGTGAAGGGAAAAAGATGAAATAAGACATCAATCTTAACTTTCTGTATTACAGTTTCTCTTCCAGTATAGTTGGAACATAGAATGAACTGAAGAATGAAGTTGTGAGAGGTGGTGTGCCATAGTAATGAATTACGAGTAAAATCACCTCCATTCAAATTGGAACTAGGCATCTTGACACCTATGTGATGTTGTACGTATCAATCAAGCTCCCTGAGCCTCAGTTTTTTCATCTATTAAATGAGGGCATTTGGGAAGATGATTTCTAGTGTATCATGCTTCTCTAAATTCCAAAAAATGGGCTTGGAACTCAAGATAGGAGATGAGATTCTAAAGTTAGTGGCATACCAAAATGAGTTTATTTAGTAGACAATGTTGAGTAACTGAAATCTTTTGAATACAGGGGTGACATGATCAGAGCAGTTTATCAAGATGATAACGTATGTGCAGCATCATGAAGGATGGGTTGGAGAGGGATTCAACAGGAGACTGGAAGCCCAATTAAGCAGCTGAGAAGTGATGAAGTCCTAAACAAGAGTGAGTAACTCAATATTCTTTTCAGAATAGCTTCACATAATAAGGCCTTAATTTACTAGAAATCTTCCTGTTGTCCTTCTGGTGAAAAAAAAATGTCACTTTATTTTTGCTGGTTGAATGATAGCAAGTAATGCAATAAATGTAACACACATATCTGTGACAGCATGATAATAACCTCCTATAACCCTTTTCTACTCACATAGGCAGCCTGAGTCCCAAGAAGGTGGCTGAACTACTCTTCAAGATTTTAGAGGTAATGCTGAAGAAATGAGGTTTCTACCATTGTTATCAGCTCCCACCAGTGGGATTCCAATTAATAACCAAGTGACCAGATTTCAATCATCTTTTAGAAAAACACAGTGATTAAAGTTGGTACAGAAACAATCCTTCTCCAACCAGGAACAATCTCTCCTTTCACTCAAGTGGACTCAAATATATAATAACATGTAGGGACTCTGTGGCAGTGGAGTAACTCCCAGCTCCAGGTTACTGGATGGCCTTTTTTTTTCTCTTTGGAAGGTCTAATGAAGTTTCCCTTTGCTGCTTTGATGAGCTGTGAGGTTTAGTGCTCTTGAACCCTACTTTCTTCAGTGTGTCTAGTTCGTCCTTAACCTGCCTCTCAGAGCCTGATGTAAAGAATAGTCAAATCAATCTGGGTCCAGGGATCACTGCTATAAATACTGATGAGACTTCCACATCTTTCCACCTTTCAATATTTACAGTGTCACAATCTGGTCAATTTTGTCTCTGAGCACTCACCTGGATTTTCTCTAGAACCTTTCCTTGTATCTTTGGAAAGGAAAGGGAATAAGTATTTATAAAGTGCTTACTATATACAAGGCACTCTGCTAAATGTTTTACACTATTGCATTTGATCCTCACAACAAACCTGCTGTTATCACCATTTTACATTTGGGGAAAATGAGGTCAAGAGAGGTTAGGTGGCTTGCCCAAGGTCACATAGCAAGTGTCTGAGGCTAGATTTGGACTCAAATCTTCCTGATTCCAAGCTCAATGTCCTATCTACTGTACCACCAAGCTAGAGTTGGTAAGAAGCCTGCTATACTTGTTGTCTCCAACCAGTTGGTCTCTCCAGGAACATTGTCTATGGATACCACCCTCTCTCCTCCCCATAAGGGTTGTTCTCTCTCATGGCAATCTTCAGCTCTCCAATTTGGAGTCCTCCCCTTCTCAACTGACTACATCCTGAATGTTCTTTAGTTGTTTCAGTCATATTTGAATCTTCATGACCCTACCTGGGATTTTCTTAGACAAAGATAATGAAGTGGTTTGCCATTTCCTTTTCCAGCTCATTTTACAGATGAGGAAACTGAGGCAAACAGGGTTATATGACTTGCCCAAAGTCACACAGCTAGTAAGAGTCTGAGACCCCAGATTTGAACTCAGCAAAAGGAGTCTTCCTGCGTCCAGGACTGGCACTCCATCCACTATACCCCACATCCAAAAAAGGTTAGTGTTTTCACATATATAACCCAAGAGGTGTGTAATAGGTGGTCCTGATTTAGACTGATTGTTGGAATGAAATAAGATACTTGTAGGTCATTCAAAAGTTTATAAAAGATGGGTAATTTAGCAATAATATAAGAAAGGACATTCAACATGGATACCACTGCATTTAGAACAAACCTCTTCCAGGATTTCTTCTCTTTCTGCAGCATAGCTTATTCTAGTTTTCCCTTGAAAGTTGACAAAACCCTCAAGCTGGACCTTGATAAATAAATACTTGATTAAACATTCCCTGCTTTTACTACCATACTGAAACCCATCTGGTAGTCAGGGAAAGGTGTTGTGACTACAGTGGCTTTGGTACATCCACCAAATATGGTCACCAACTTCATAGGGATGAGTCTTTTATGCCCTTGGGTGACCAAAAAGCAAAATCTGCACAGCCAGAGGTCACCAGTAAGATTTATGATAAAGTATTTGAATATATTAACTCATTTTCTTTAGCCTTTAAATGAATGGGTAATCCCTCAGAAGTGAGAAGTCCCTCCATGTACAGTTTACAGTTTATCTACACTTTTTCATTTGGCATGCCTCTTGTCCACATCCCTCCTATGCATTCTGCATAGACATTCTACCTAATACACTAAAAGCCTTCTTCTAGATCTTTGAACATGTTTATCAGTACCAACGCAGCCCTCTGATCATTCATACATTGCCCTTCATTCTCAGTATTGCTTAGTCTAACTCCTGTTGCATTCCCCTAATAATTTGCATTAGCATTGTGAAGAACAAATAAATACAGTATCTGAACCTCCTAATAGCATTCCCAGTCAGCTATTCCCTGGTTCATCCTCTCTTTTAATTCATAGCTGAGAACCTCCCAATTCCGCTGAATCTTGCTCAATCAAGCCAGAATGGAACGGACATCATCGCAAAGCACATTTACTTAAAACAGAATGCACAATAAAAATGATAGGGTTAAATCCTGCAGCAACTGCTCATAGCACTTGTTTTCCAGTACTAATACCTCTCAAGCCTCCGGGAAGAAAAGGCTACAAGCCCACTCAGCTCCACTTCTTGTACTGCATGCTATGGAATGGTAAAAGGATAGTAGACCCTTTCCCTGTGAGATAAACACTCAAAGAGATAAGAATGGAAGTCTAGGGGGCATCATTATGCACTGCATAAACACAGAAATCTTTCTGCTTCCTTTGGTCACTTCTCCCAGGAAGAATTGTCAAGCTGACACCAAGTACTAACAAGAGTTAGACACTCCTGAAGGGAAATACTCTACTGCAAACACTGGAACTGGCTACACACAGGTGAGAAACTCCTCATTTCCCTAGCATCCACATGGGCCAAACGTACTCTCTCGTAATTCTCCTCTCTAGGCCACCTCCAGTCCACTAGCCTTCTCATGAGTTTCTCTCTGCTATATTTAAACTCCTTTTGCTCAAAAGCAAGCTTCTGACAACTTCTTTACACTGTGGGGTCGTGCATAAGCTTCTGGGGAATATAACTCCCAAGGAAACATGCCACATTTCCCCCTCCCTTCTTCATACACACATGGCAAGAAAGTTAAAGAATCATATGTTAAAAAAACACAATTACATAAAAAGACATCTATACCTCCTAGACAATTTAAGATCCACCTGTATGTTTGTTAGTAATGTATATGCATATGATTAGTGTGAGTGATATGGCTTGCATAGTGCCAAGAGAGTGGGGGTAAGTCTATCAGTGATTAAATATCTATTAAATGGTTACAACGTGTCAAGCACTGTGCTAAGTGCTAAGGATACAAAAAAAGGTAAAATACAATCCCTTGAGGAGCTCACAGCCTAATAGGGGGAATAGCATGCAAGCTACTGTGGACAAACAAGCTCTATACAGTATAAATTAGAAGTAATCAACAGAGGGAAAGCACTAAGATTAATGGGGATCAGGATGGCTTCCTCTAATAAGTAGGATTTTAGCTGGACCTTGAAGGAAGTTAAGAAGCAGAGAGGAGGAGATAGATCATTCTAAAGTTGAAGAACATGTGAAATTTCCTGAATTCAGGCAATGGAGTGTCTTGTTCAAGTAACAGGACAGAGGTCAATGTCACTGCATCAAAGAATACTTGGAGAGGAAGTGATCTAACATATAAGAAGACTTAGTAAGAAACAGTAAGTGGGGGCCAGGTTCTGAAGACTTTTAATCACCAAAGAAAAGCTTTTATACTGAAGTTTATTGAATAGGAAGATGTCATGGGCAGAGCAGTGCTTTAAGAAGATTGTTTTGACAGTTGAATGTAGGGTGGACTGGAGTGAGGAGAAGCAAGGATAACTAGCAGGATATTTCCAAAGTCCAAGTATAAGGTGATAAAGAATTGCACAGAGGTGGTAGCAATGTCAGAGGAGCAAAGGGTATGTATGTGAGAGATTTTACAAACATGAAATCAGCAGGCATTGGGAACAAACTGGATATGAGAGTAAGGATTGACACTTAGGTCTCAAGACTAGGTGAATGGAAACATGGTGGTGCCTAAGGGAAGTTGGAGGCAAGATAGGAGTTCAGCATGGATAGTAATGATTGCCTATTATGTCCATTACATGCTGGGTAAAATGGGACTGGTACTCAGGAGAGCTATGACGGCTAGATATGTAGATTTGAGAGTGATCTACATAGAAATGACATTTGTACCCATGGAAACTTGTGAGATCAACAGAGAGAATATAGAAGAAAAAGAAAAGAGGACCTCGGACAGAGCCCTTGGATACACCAATGCTCATGGAGCAAAGCATAGATAAGAATCTGCAAAGGTCAGTCAGACAGGTAGGAGGCCATCCTAGGACACAGCAAGGTCATAGAAACCATAGCTTAAATTTGTATAGATTTTTACAGTTTATGGCCTTGTGAAGTAGATTGTATCATTGTTGTTGTTATTTTACAGATGATAAAAGCAAGGCTCAAGCAGTTTAAGTTATTTATTTGGAGACCTATACTAGAAGGTGACAGAACTAGTCTTGAACCCAGGTCTTCTAACTATTACATTGAGAACCCTTTTTATCACACTCTCCAGTAATGAAATGCAGAATGAATTTCTTTGTTCTGCCATCCTCCAATATCCTTAGACATTACTTCTAAAATCATGAGGTTTAAAGCTAAAATGGATCTTATAAATCTAGTCTGGAGGCAGTTAGGTGGTGAGGTTGTTCTAGGGATGGACTTGAGATCAGGAAGAACTGAGTTTGAAACCTACCACAGTCATTGGGCAAGTTATTTATCCTCTTTCAGACTCAATTTTCTCATCTATAAAGGTGGGATAGTAATAGTACCTACATCCCAGAGGTTTTGTAAAGATTGAATAAAATAACATGTAAAGTTTTTGCAGGCTTTATCAGGTTCTTTTTAATTCCATTCTAGATCCCTCTGTTCCTGAAAGAGAAAAAAAAGCTTCATCAGGATGGGCTAGCAAAGTTGAGCTAACCTTGTCCTAGATTAAATGACAAGGGCTATTGTCAAACTAACAATTGTTAACATCTTTCTGACTGTTGACACCTCAGAAATCCAAAAGCATTCTGCAATTGGGCAGGTTTTGATAGCAGATTTAAAGACTTAGTATCTACACTGGCATAGATCGTCTCTTTGCTTCCAATTCTACTTCCTTGGTTTCCAGGGTAAACAATCAAGTCCATCTCACTTCATCCCTTCATTTGTTCTCCCTCATGGATCTGAATTGGCACATTTGTGCAGCAGGCTTCTCTTTGGGGCTGCTGATTCTCTCCGGAAATTTTTTTGAATATCTCCTAAAGCATGTGGAATACTTTCAAAAAAAAGTTTTTGCAAACTTTAAAACAAAATATTAATACTAACTATTATTCTAATCCTCCAGTCCAAGGGATCTTAATTTTTTTGTGTGTGTCAAGGACCCCTTTGGAAGTCTGTTGAAGCTGATGGATCCCTTCTCAGAATAATGTTTTTAAATGCATAAAATAAAATACATTCAACTAAAAAGAAAACAGATACCAAATGTTTTTTTTTTTAAATAAAAGTTCATGGACTCTAACTTAGCAGTATCTGATCTAGCCCAATCTCTTCATTTTACAGATGAACAAACTGAGACGCAGTTTATTCAAAGTCATATAAATAATAAGTAGCACAGGAGCGATAACATAGGCAAAGGGAAATCAATATCAGTATTAAAGAAAATGTCCAAAAAAATTGAATAACCTGTTGTGAATTATTCTTTTGAAGTTTTCAACCAGTTCTATGAGTATTCTAAATAGCCATAAACTGAAAAACTGAGACGAACTACAGAAATAATAGTCATGAAAGTACCATAGTCACAAGCAGAGTCGCAGAAACACTGATGAATTCTCACGAGCAGGGATTCTATCCCACCATGTTCCAACACTGGACCTGATTCTGAGACAGCCCAAAACTTCATGTATCACTGTCATCAAGAGATTATGCTCATTGGACATTCAAAGCATCTTGAAAATAAACAAATTGATTTAATTCTTCCAAGTGTTTTTTTTTTTGTGTGTGTATGTGTGTAGCAGAGGACTCTTCTGTCTTAAACAAACTAAATATTTTGGGAGTTTCTCTCTCTTTTGGGGAGCTTGGGTATCTCACAGATTGTTGGGTTTTTTTAAAGCCATTGCCAGTAAAAGAACTTTAAAAACATCACTTAAGTCAAATGAATGCAATTCACACACCTGAAACCCTTAGAGGAGGCCATTTGATATTTTTATATGACTTAGATTTAACGTCAAATGAGCAAAGCCTCTTGCTATATAAAAAAAGGAGAAATAGGCTTTTCAAGACCATCTCCCAAAGTCAGAAAAATTATTATTCTCTCATAACATCTCTTTTTCTCTGAAATATTTCCATGCTGTACTACTAGATACTCCCATGGCTTATTAGATTTCCATTAGGAAATAAGAGAACAAGAAGTGAATTTGATTTTTGGAAGGCTAAGGTTAAAAGTGGGGGGAGAGTATATTAATTAGTGTATTCCCCTTTGTGAAAAAGCTACTTCCTATCAAATTGAAATTTTCAAGTAAATTCTTAGGCCCTTGATGTAGTTAGACAATACATCTGTTTTATAGACTACTAAATTATTTATCACTGAATTTTAAAATGAGACTATGTTGCAAAACTATGTTAATATTTTATAAAGCTTTGCTGAATTTCATGGTATCAAAATACAACGCATTCCAGCTTCCGTGGGTTCCATTGATGATAAACAAACCAACTTCCTTTTCTATGACTGTGTGTGTTTCAGTTCTGGCCGTCACTGAAGCACAAAGCATAGCTTAGATCTTTTAAGACTTTCACTCTCTGTTTTCCATGTTCACCGCTCTGTCTCTTCAAGATTTAATCCTAGTGTGCCATACACTATCATGATAGAATTTCTTAAAACTACACACTTGATCTAAATATCTGAGTGTTTATATAAATGACAACTCTCTCCATCAAAAAATCTAAAATATACAAAACCAGCCTTGAGTTATTCTTTTATCTCCATATCTCTAGGGAATGAAAAGAGAGCAGATTCTACATTCTTATAATGCAACCTGCTAGTTATGCTCAGGTACACTGTCATTTTAAATTGTCAAAACTAAACTTTTGGAAACTATGATACATGATGGAATTTAGTATACTGCTTACCAACAAAGCACTCAAGAGACTCAGAAAAATAAAATGATTCTATCCCTGGTAGTGGCCATAATATCACTAGAGCCAAAGTCTACAAACAAGTATTTATATCTCAGTGTCCAAAGCTATTAGTTATAATTAGTAAAAAAAAAATTTTAATATTTGACTGGTGATCTTCTTATGAATTTAAAAAAACTATTGAGAAGAAAGGCATTTTATTTAAAGGAAAAGGTTGTTTTGTAAAAATTTATTGCATATTTACTTTGGACCCTGCCCTCTACTAAGGCAATGAGGGAGAATTTTTTAAAAAGTATAAATATGCAGCCCAGACATCAAGAAACTAACAGCATTATTATCTATTCCATAGAGGCATCTGATCTAAAGTGCTGTTCCCTGAATTTCTTTACTGAAGAAAAAGCATAGCAACTTATATATTGTTACCCTTATAGGCAGCCAATATATTGTTACTGTTACAAGGATCCTAATAGTTCATATCACCACTAGAGTAGAATCAAACATCATATAATCAAAAAAGTTAGTCATTTTTAATAATCATTATTAAAGATGACAAAAATCAAAATGTATTGTCACTAAAATGGTATCCTTGACAACCATGACGTCTACATGCCTATGTCTTCCCAAACACTTTGTGCCAAAGACAATTTTCTCAATGTCTCAACCACAGAATTTATTTAAGGACTTAAAATGGTTGCCTATCAACCACTATATTGGGACTGAAACCTTCAATTTTCAATATTTTATACCAAGTAATCTTAACTACTCTTTCTCTATATTCCTACTTATGTAATTTATTTTATCTACGTGTACTACTCTTTCTATTTAATCTTCCAAATTCGAATCCAATTCCATCTCTTCTGTCAATTGCTAGGGCAGGAATCATCACCCTTCCAGTTCTAACAAACTCTATATCATTTCTTTCTTTTCCATGTACCTGAATTTCAGGGGAAATAAGATACCAATTTATACCCCAAATTCAAAAATCTGCTTCAGTACTCAAAATCTTCAAATTCTATAAACATTTGAAGCCATGTATACTGCAAAGAAGTCATTCATTATTTGATTATAATTTTGTCACTGGGTCTTCCTTTGTGAATGTAAAATTACTTTGTTTCTGTCTGCAGAATTGTTATGGTAAACATCTGGAAAATCAGATGTGAATAGACACATTAAATGGAATGTTTACTGTATACATTTGGGAATAAAGTAAGTTAACCAGAAACTTTATTTCACAACAGAAAATGAGACAGATGAAAGAAATTGATGATTTGTCTATAACATAAGGCAGTTAAAACAAAAGGGGAAGTAAGCAAAGACATGACATAGGACATAGAGAACTGGATGTGGAGACAGAAACAACTGGTTCAAATTGTACCTGAGATATGTACTAGATATGACCCTGAGCAAGTCATAAGCTCTTTGAGCCTTATATTCTTTGTCTTCAAAGTTAACAAAAGGAGAGGAAGAGAAGAGGAGGTCAAGGAGTTTGGTCACCACATCTACTCCTTCTCCTGTAATCATGCATATGGACCAAATAATTTCAGCCCTGGATAGAACAGCCTCTAAAGTTGTATTATGGTTTCCTTTCTTGTACTCTTGAGCTCATTTAAATTTCCTCCTTGGCACCCTGGAGAAAAAGAATCTAAGTTTAGGCTCATGCCTAAGGTTTCCCCCAAAGGGGAGACTAGAAAGGGGACTCAATGCCATCTGAATAAGATATGAGGTCCTGATAACTACTTTATGTTCTTATGAGATAATAATATTCATCTCCCAGAAAAATGTAATAATATGTTTAAGCTGAATTATTAAATCATATATTAAGTAATTCTGCCAATATATCCTCTGTACCTTTTTTTTATCTTTTAGTATTTAGTTATCAGGATACCTTAATAGATATTGTTATGTTTTGCATTATTTAAACAATTCCCAGTAATTGTCTTGCTACACAAGGGGCTATCTGTGTACCCACCCTTTTAATTCATAAGGAGAACATCAGTCAAATATTAAAAACATTTTTAGTAATTATAACTAATAGCTACAGACACTGAGATATAAATATTTGTTTGCAGACTTTGGTTGCTAGTGCTATTATTTCTGCTACCAGGGATAGAATCATTTTATTTTTCTGAGTTTCTTGAGTGCTTTGTTGGTAAGCAGTGTACTAACTTCCATCCTGTATCACAGTTTCCAAAAGTTTAGTTTTGACAATTTAAAATGACAGTGTACCTGGGTGTAACTAGGATGTTAAATTATAATATTACATCAACGTGGTCTTATTTTCCTTGAGCACTATAGTACTTCACAGGGACTGTGTTTTAGTTTGCCTATTAGTTCTGACCAAAAGAGTTCAAGTCCATTAGGATTCACAAGGTTACCTCCAAACCTAGAAAGCTCATCTTTAAATAAATGCTTATTCATAAGATAAGTAAAGAACAAAGACAAAACAGACATCTCCAAAAGTAAGCTCAGACTTTCCTAAGCATGGCATGCACCTTATCTACCATATGACCATGGATAGACTGAAAGATCAAAAATGCTACCCCTCTCCTGTCCACCAGCAACAATCCTGCTCATATCAGTCCTGATATGATCCACAACCAAAAGGAGAAAAGGGACTAAAGTTGGGGACAATTTCTTAGAAATACAAACTAATTCATTAGCTCCTACTACTCAGGAGTCAATGAAGAAACTGACTACTTACTTAAAGGGTCAAGGCCTCGTCACATTGAGCAACCAAATGACCAGAAGCAACCAGCAAGCTCATTGTAACCAAATAGTCCAAATACTGAGTTACAATCTGTGCGGAATTCCCAAAAGTGTCTAAAGGAGCTCTGGGTACTTGATCTCTGGGATAGTCCCTCTAATCCAGTGTAACTGCAACTACAAAAGTATTTTCAATCTCATTTATGTACAGCTTTCTCATTTGTAAAATTAAGGTCCTGGACTTGATGCCTTCTACTGTTCCTTCTAGTTCTAAATCTATAATATGAACAGCAAAATACAAAGATTGGGAAAGGCTCTGAAAAAGCACCATGCACGGGAAACTTAGAATATGGTTTCCTTGTTGGATTTTTCTCCAACGATACCTACCTAAAGCTAAGGCAAAGCCACTTGGTCAAGCTATTTATAGTATTATGATGCAAAAGTACATTTATCTGAAGTTTAATGACTTTTATCAAAACTTACTAGTCTGCATGTATAGCTGACAAGTCAGGTACCCTACGGACTAGTAAGTTAAACTTGATATAAGAGAAGACCAGAGCAGTAACTAAGGTGACACATTTTCTAAGGAGAGGGATTGCAATAAAATACCTTGCATCAGAAACACATGAACAAAATCGCAAGCAAAACAAACAGGATGAACTAGGGAGCCTAATGAGGAATAAAACTTTATCTCACAGATATCATGGAGACTTACGGAAATACTCCAAGGGAGAAGTTGGATAATGATCAGGGGAAGGAGTACCTTAGTAACGAATACCATTTGGGATGCATACTATAGACATCCTAGACAGAAGGAAGAATTAGTTGATGAATTTGAGAAATAGATCACAAAATTGCCATGGAAACACACTGTTGTAATGATGGAGGGGAGACCAATCATCCAGCTATCTGTTGGAGCTTTCTCACTGCCAAACTAGTTCAGCTAAATTTTGTCACTTGCATTAATAATAATTCCATCCATCAAGAGTTGGATGTGACAAGCACTTAGAGATGAAAATAATAATTACAAAAAAAAAAAAACTAGCATGGCTTCTCCAAGAGCAGGTCATACTGAACTAACCTCATTTCTTTCTTTAACTGAGTAATGAGACTTGAGAGAGACAATATGGCATATCAAATAAAGGTAGTTCTATCTCTAAATTTAGGAAGATCTGGGATCTCATCTTACCTCTAATACATGCTGGATGTGTTATATTGTCAAGTTACTTAACCTCTTCATGCTCCCCAGGAAACTCTTTAAGACTATATGTTGCCTATAAGATGTCCAAGAGAGCACTCTACTAGAGAGAACATCCTTATCAGCAGTTTCCAATATCAATGAATCCATAGGTTTGGTCAATTTTTTTTAATAGATCTAAATCAGTAGATTGAGAGAATGCTATAAGTACATTTTACCATTACCAACAAGGTATTTGAAGAAAACTTCTCATGCTACATTTGTGAACAAGATAGAAGATGTGAGCTTTAAAATAGTATAGTTAGGTGGATTTGAAATTTGTTCAAGATCATACTCAAAGAGTAGTCATTAACACATCAAAGTCAATATGGAATGTGATCATTAGTAAAGCACTCCAGGCACATGTCCTTTGACCCATTTCATTCAAAATTTTACTTGAAAGCATATGTGGTATGGCTATAAAATCTGCTTATGGCCCAAAGCCAACAGGGATATCTAATACATTACGTGACAGAATCAGGATCCAAAAAGACCTTAACAGACCACATTAGTTAAGGAACTAACATAAAGTATTACCCTTAAGTTCAAAATCCCAACTTTGGAAGAATAGGTTGGGGATATGTCTAGACAGTAGTACTCGTGAAAAACATCTGGGGTTTTTAGTGGACCACAAAACCAATATAAATCAATATATTGACAAAGTAGCCAGAAAATGTAGTGTTATGTTAGGGTGCATTCAGAGATGTATCATGGTCAGTATAAAGGAAGCCACTGGCCTACTCTGCTACAGCCTTGTCAGGGGCATCTTGCATACTGTGTTCCATTCTGAGCACCATATTTTAGCAAAGATATAAACAAGTTGGAGCACATTCATTATTCAGTCATTTTGCAGTCATGTCAGACTCTGTGACCCCATTTGGGGCTTTCTGGGCATACATACTAGAGTGGTTTGGCATTTCCTTCTCCAGCTCATTTTACAGATGAGGAAACTGAGGCAAAGAGGGTGAAAGTGACTTGCCCAGAGTTACATAGATAGTAGGTGTCTAAAGTCATATTTGAACTAATGAAAATGAGAATTCCTGACTCCAGGCCCAGTCCTCTGTCTACTGTGCCACTTAGCTGCCCTGGAGCATACTTAGGAAAGGCTGAGTAGAATGGTAAGATTTTCTGAAACCTATGCCCTACAAGGATTACTGTAAAATTGGTGAAAAAAGGTGTGCAACCTGGAGGAAAAAGACTTCAGTGGAACAAGGAAAAATCCATGCACAGATATTTATTAAGCAACTAATATCTCTAGGCACTGGATATAAAATTATAAAGAATTAAACAAATCCTACTCTCCAGGATCTTATATTCTATTCAGGAAGACAAGTACTTATATAAAAGAATAAATACAACATGGCCCAAATGTGAAATTTTAAGTGGAATTTTAGTGCACTTTTAAGCTTTAATAACTTTAGAAGTATAAATACCACAAATTCTAAAAATTAAATTATTTTGCTTATTTTAATAATTTTTATCAGAGCATTTTTAATTTTAATTTTTATTAAGACAGCATGCCTTATTATTTTTCATTTCATATGTGACAGTTTCTAAGATGATTTTCTCAGATCAGTGGATCGGTGGCAGAGGCTCTCTTGCTTGACCACTTGCGTCATTTTATCTTTCTATTAGCCTTTTTCTTGTAGGGTTTCGTCAAATCTTTCTCCCTCTCTTTCTCTCTCTCTCTCTCTCTCTCTCTCTCTGAATGTATATATATATATATATATATATATATTCAAAATACTGAGGCTTTGAGATATCTCAAAGCCTCATGATTTTGAGTTATCTTAAAAGTTAAGACTTCAAGTGAAGCCCTTTTCTTCACTTAGTATCTAATCAAAGCTTATGCAACACTAGAGAATCATCTACAGAAATGTATAGTAAAAGGTGTTTATGATTAATTTGAATGAGAAACATCAATATTTTAAAAACTAAATAATTAATCTTTCAAAAATTATTTAATGTTTACTGCAAAGTAGTAATAAATGTAGTGTAGTTTAAATACCAGGTTATTTGTCCTTCTGTTTTAAAGAGGATAAATAGCATCCGATGTCTTGACTTGCCAGTGAATTGAATTTAAGTGAGGCAGAGTTGCACAAAGTTGTCATCCTTACTCTATGCCAAAATGATTGATGTTCAGTGGCAAGACAAAAGTTAAGACCACTGCCTATGATGCAGGATGCAGAGGATGACCTTGGCATCTTTGATATCTGACCAAGCTCTAAGCACTCCACAGCACCTTCTTCAGCTTTCATCATTGACTTTGGAACAAATTGTTCTCATCAGCCCATTGTGCAGAGGAAGTCTTCATACGCTTGGGATAGATATCCCTCTAACTGACATGTTGGAGACTTGTTAATTACTTTCAACAAGATAGTGGGGGGTGGGGTGAGGCACTAGCATTTGGGGGATCAAGAAAGGCTACATGTAGAAGGTGGCATTTGAATTTCACCTTGAAGAAAGAGAGGAATTTAATAAATTGAGGATGAGAAGAAAAAACTTCCCTGTAATGGCAATTTAAAGAATGTAATGTAATTTAAATGGGAAGATCCTTCCCATTCATGAATAGGCCCATGTGACCTACCTGGCTCACATGGAAGTCTGAGTCACATGGAGCCTGTGGTGGGAGGCGTTTACTGAATGGGTGGAACAAGAATGGGTGGAGCAGGAAGGATGGAGCAGAGCTAAAAGAAAATTGGACACAGGAATTAGGACTGAGGGAGAGAGAGAAAGCAGGCAGCTGGCTAGCATGAGTGAAAGGGCTTGTCTGTGATTTTGTTCAAGGGAGCCTGTTTGTGATTTGTTAATGGAGCTGGTTTGTGGGAAGCCTAGCAGGGGGAAGGCTTGGGGATGGTGTTGCCCTCTGCATTGTTATTGTGCATAGATTTTTGTTGCTGTGATGGATTTGGCTTTCTGATGCTTGAATAAATGTTTTTTCTTCTGCATTCTATATGGAGAGTCTGTTATACTTTGCAGTTCAGAACCGTACCAGCATATTCATAGTCACCATCGGTGCTGTGAATATTGCCTAGGCAACGAGATATGTCCAAAATATGTGAGTTGCACCAAGGAAGATCTAACTTCAATGTAAGGAAAATTTGCCTACCAATTAGAACTTTCAGCAAGTAGAACAGGCAACCTGGGAAGTACTAAGTATCAGATGTCCTCGCTAGAGACTTTCAAACAGAGGCTGTATGATCACTTTATAAGGCTGTTGTCCAGGAGATTCCTAATTAAGTAAGATTTACACTATGTTATTTCAACTTATTTCCTTAAGTCAGGTCATCTATGTATCTAGGAATGCAGGAATCTTTTATAACCCAGAGTATATTAAACTTGATATAGATCCGAGGCAGTGTGGTAAAGTGAAAAGAACTTTAGCATAGCATCAAGACACCTCGTTTCCAATTCTACAATTATGACCTTGTGACTTGGGCAAATCACTTAAACTTTCTGATATTCAGTTTACTCAATGGTAAAATGGGTATAAGACTATTTTCACTGCTTACTATTGAGTTATTGTGAGTAAAGTCCTTCACAAAAAACTGCAAAGCAGTGTGGAGTATGAAATTTCAAGAAATGAAGTTCTGGATATGATTTATCAATTTGTTAATTATGCTAGTAAATAATAAATTGAGGTTGATAATTTCTCCTGGTAGTCAAAGATACTAAGGGAGCATCTGGACCACCTTAAATCGAGGTTGCTTCCTTCTGACAGGGACCTTCCCTGACAAGGGAAAGGCAACCCTCAGGGTTGGTAGACATTAATGAGGAGATGGACTAAGAATTCTCAACTCCTCTTGTTGGGGGGAGGAGTGAAAGCTGAGAATGTGGCCTAGTCATGAGATTCAAGTCATCTCTAGCAATCTGAGCAAGGAAAACTACTTCATTGGGAATCTGCCTGGTTATGTGTCTCCTTTGTGAGTCAGGTCATGCTAAACTTCAATGCAGGACACATGAGTCAGTCTTGGTAACTGAGACTAGTCTGTTTAGTGGGTAAATGGACAGGTCCAGCCCAAGTCTTAGGAGAGGATGGAATGAGGTCACTTCCCTTTGTTAGAATGACAGGTCCCTGGAGACTGAAAGGTGAGGGGGCAGGGATGTCAGAAAGGAGAGTATGACATTTTAACATTAATAAGCAAATGATACAGCATCAAAATTAATTTCCTCAGTAGTAAGCATACTTAATTCATTACTAAATTAATAATTAATAGAATCACACTGTTGGGAGGGCATTCAGGGGTAACATGGCCCCTATTGTACCTGAAGTGTTTTCCCTTCTACAATGCCCTTGATTAACAGTTCAGTACTTATTCCAAAGCCAGTAAATGCTTAAACTGCTTGCTGATCACTAACTAATTGATTGACCTAATCTCTACTTGAAGACACCCAGTGAAAGGGGAAGTCACTTCCTCCCAAGGTGGCCCATTCCACTTTTAGATAGCTCTGATTGTTAGGAAGATTTTTTTTTCTTTCTTAAACCAGACCAAAGCCTGCATTTCTACAACTTTATTCTATTAGTCTTCATTCTGCCCTCTAGAGCCCAGCAGAACAATTTTAATTCCTTTTCCACATGATAGCCCTTAAATTACTTTAAGGCAGTTCAAGCATTTCTCTTCTTTAGGCTAAAGAAAAAAAATTTCATTATAAATCCCTGCATAATTTACAATTCTCTCACTAGTCCTGACTTCACTGCTCTAGATCCATTCCGATTTGTGAATGAGATTTCCTACCCATTAGTGAACATGAGACTCTAGATATGATCAAATCCTGCATTATGAAAGAATATGATTATAATACATTTTATTTCATTTGTTGTTTCACTGGTATAGATTCTCCTTTAGTGATATACAATATAAGATCCCCCTGCGTTCTTACTGCTGTTCATGTCTTTTCATAAATCCTGAAAGAATCTATCCAAAGTGATGAAGGCCTTTTCTTTCCCCCAGGTTGTTTTAATATCTTGACAGGTTCCAGCTTTGCACCTAAGACATTCATTTGTTGTCTTTCCTTCTCACTGCATGTCCATTTGTGGTGATAGGTATCTTTGGTGAGGTCAGTATCTTCAAGAGCACAAAGTACCATTTCTCTACTATAAGTCACCATTGGTAATTTGCTTCTCTCTATATGGAACTATCATGTGTCTTTCTAATGTCCTTTGGGTTATTCATAATTTTGATTCTCCTGAAATTGAGGTGCTTTCTAATTCACACTCATATAACACTAGCTATATAGCACTAAAATTATGATATCAGTGAACATTGCTTTCCTGTTTTGGAGAGAGGAAGCCAGGGGAGGGATGGATGGATGGATGGATGGATAAAGAAAAGAGGTCAAATGAGGAGAAAGAAGAGGAGATGAGACAAAGGGAAGGGAAAGAGAAAAGGGAGGAGATGGAGGAGTAAAGAAGAAGTGAAAAAAATGGAGAGAAGGGGAAGGAAAGGGGGAAGAGAAATGTGAAGGAAGGAGAAAAAGAAAGAGAGAAAGATGAAGATAGAAGTTGGAGAAAAGGAAGATAGGAAAGGAAGTGAGGAGTGAAGAGGACAGGGAGAGAAGAAACAGAAGAGCAGAGAGCAGAGAAAGGAGGAAAAGACAGAGGGAAGAGAAAGGGAAAAAAGATACCAAAACAGACAGAGAATGAGAGATTCAACAAGCGGGCAACAGTTTGGTCATGGAGTTCATAGGCTGATAGGCTTATTGGCAGAAATACCTACACTCAAATCTTTCCCTGACATTTACAAGCCATATGAGTTTGGGCAATTGCCTAGAATTTCTCTCCTCTAAGTCACAGATGGACCATGATCAACTTTGGTAGGAGTTCTCCCTATATTGGAAATCTTTGCATATGTGTGTATGCATACACACACACATAAACATATTATATACATTTATGTATACACATGCATATATATATTCACGTGTGTGTATACTCACTTGATTGTTTGATCATCTTGATAAGCATGTTGAAATCTGAGCAATATGTATTATTAATCTATTCTCTTTCTCTGTGCACTTGGTTAGACTGTTGGATGTTCTTGTATTACTGTAAATTTTACCTAGGAGTCTGTGTAACACTTTGAGATTCCATGGATTTAGTATAACTCTATCTATGAATAGGAGAATTTGGAAAACCTCAAAATGGATAGGAAATCCTTTTGTTTGGATTCCAGACCAGAGCACTTCCACGTCTCTGACAAACACCTTAGGTGAGCATCTCTCTGCCTACTTTATGCCTTACTTGATGTCAGTACCTAGTGGATTATTAAAAAGTTGTTTCTTCAACCACATTCGTCACAGGATCTCATAAACTTGCAATGAATGCATGGGGAACACATCATTTCAGGAGATCCTCTAAGGCTAGAATTAAAGTTAAAATAGGAGATTTGGTTTTGTGACAGATGACATTTAATCTGAAACATTAAAAAAATAGTTAAAATCAAAGCTTTTCCTTTTTTGTAGGCATATAAATAGTTATAAGATTAAAATAATGCACCTTTACTGGTTACAGTAAAGAAAAAATTGTATAATAATCATAAGAACAACTTAGAAGCAATTGAAAAATGTGAATTTATAAAAGTCATTTTATATTTAAATGAAGAATAATGACAACAATAATATTAATATGTAATATTTATATAGCACTTTATGGCTTACAAAGTGCTTTAAATATCAAAATTATCATCATGTTAGCCCTAGAGAATAGGTGCTTCTACCATTTCTCATTTTGCAGATAAGGAAACTGAAGCTTAAAGGCAAATGACTTGTCCAAGGTCACACAAATAGTGTCTATGGCAGGATACGAAGTCAGGTTTTCTTAACTACTAACCAAGCACACTGGCCAGTGAACCACTGAGCTAACCACATGAAATAGTTCACCAGCATTTGGCAGCTAAATTATTGTGGTAGTTCCATACTTTTTATAAGAAACTATTCCTTTTTTTCTATTGCCTTAATAGTAATTTTTTTTCCCAACCACATGTAAAGATAGTTTTCAGTATTCATTTTTGTAAAATTTTGAGTTCCAAATTTTTCTCTTCCCTCCTCCTGCCCATCCCTCTCCCCAAGACAACAAGCAGTCTAATAAAGGTTATATATATGTACAATCATGCCAAACATATTTCCACATTAACCATGTTACGAGAGAAACAGAACAAAAGGGGAAAACCACATGAAATAAAAATACAAAAAAAGTGAAAATAGTATGCTTTGATCTGCGTTCAAACTCCAGAGTTCTTTCTTTGAATGCAGTTAGCATTTTCTGTCATGAGTCTTTTGGAATTCTCTTGGCTCATTGTTTTGTTGAGACAAGTTAAGTCTATCATAGTTAATCATCTCATAATGCAGCTGTTCTCCTGATGAATAGGCAGTTTTCAGAGGAAGAAATTAAAGATATCTATCACTATATGAAAAAATGCTCTAAATCACTATTGATTAGAGAGATGCAAGTCAAAACAACTCTGAGGTACCACATCACACCTATCAGATTGGCTAACATGACAAAACAGGAAGATGATAAATGTTGGAGATGTGGGAAAGTTGCAACACTAATTCATTGTTGGTGGAGCTGTGAGCTGATCCAACCATTCTGGAGAGCAATTTGGAACTATGCCTAAAAAGCTGTAAAAATATGCATATCCTTTGACACAGCAATATCACTTCTAGGGCTAAATCCCAAAGAGATCATAAAAATGGGAAAAGGAACCACATGTACAAAAAATATTTATAGTAGCTCTATACTATATACTATAGTAGATATAGATACCTATATCTACCATAGATATAAACTGCTTATAGTAGTCAAAAGCTGGAAATTGAGGGAATGTCCATCAATTAGGGAATAACTGAATAAGTTGTTGTATATGAATGTAATGTAATAATATTGTACTATAAGAAATGACGAATAGATGGACTTCAATAAAACCTGGAAAGGCCTATATGAACTGATGCTGAGTGAAATGAGCAGAACCAGGAGAACATTAAACACAGTAACAACCACAATGTGTGAGGACTGTTTCTGACAGACTTAGCCCTTCACAGCAATGCAAGATCCTAAAACGTTTCCAAAGGACTCTTGATGCAAGATGCCATCCACATCCAGAGAAAGAACTATGGAATCAAAACACAGAATGAAGCAGACTATTTTGTCTTATGTTATGTTTTGGTTTGGTTTTTCTTGTGGTTTCTCCCATTCATTTTAATTCTTCTATGCAACATAACTAATGTGAAAATGTGTTTAATAAGAACATATGTGTAGAACCCATATAAGATTGCATGCTGCCTTGAGGAGAGGGGGAAGGGAGGGGGAGAAAATTTAAAACTTTTGGAAGTGATTGTTGAAAACTGAAAACAAACAAATTAATTTAAAAAACTGTTCTCCTGGTTCTGCTCACTTCACTTAGTATCAGTTCATGTAAATCTTTCTAGGATTTTTTTAAATCCACCAGTTCATTTTTTATAGAACAATAGTGTTCCATTGTATTCACATACCACAACTTGTTCAGCCATCCTTCAATCAATAGGCATCCCCTCAATATCCAATTTTTGCCACCACATAAAGAGCTGCTATAGATATTTATGTACATGTGGCTCCTTTTCCCTTTTTATGAATTCTTTTGGATGCAGACCTAATAGTGATATTTCTGGATGAAAGGGTATTCACAGCTTGACAGCTTTTTAGGTATAGTTCCATATTGCCTTCCAGAATAGCTCAATCAATCTAGAACTCCCAGCAGCAATGCATTAATGTTCCAATTTTACCCCATCTTTTCCAACATTTATCATTTTCCTTTTCTGTCATATTAGCCAATCTGATAGGTGTGATGTGGTACCTCAGAGTTGTTTTAAATTGCATTTCTGTAATTGATAATGATTTAGAGCATTTTTCATATGACCATAAATAGCTTTAATTTCTTCCCCTGAAAACTGCATGTTCATATGCTGTCACCATTTATCAACTGGGGAATGACTTGTACTCTTATAAATTTGACTCAGTTATATGTATATACATATATATATATATTTAAGAAATGAGGCCTTCATCAGAAACATTGGCTGTAAAAATTTTTTTCCCAGCTTTATACTTTCCTTCTAATTTTAACTGCATTTCTTTTGTGCAAAAGTTTTTTTAATTTAATGTAATAAAAATTAGGCATTTCATAATGTTCTCTGTCTCCTGTTTGGTCATAAATCTTTCCCTTATCCAACTATTCCTTGCACTTCTAATTTCCTTATGGTATCATCCCTTATGTGTGAATCATGTACTCATTTTGACTTTATCTTGGTATAGGGTATGAGAGGTTGGTTTCTGCCTAATTTCTTCTATACTGTATTTGTTTTCCCAGCAGATTTTGTCAAATAGTGAGTTTTATCTCAAAATCTTGGGTCTTTGGATTCATCAAACATTAGAATACTGTGGTCATTTATGACTCTTTATTATGTACCTAATCTATTCCACTGATCAGCCACTCAGTTTCTTAGCCAGTACCAAATAATTTTGATGACTGATGCTTTATAAATATAGTTTAAATCTGGTGTGGCTAGGCCGCGTTCCTTTGCACTTTTCATTAATTCCCTTGATTGATCTTTTGTTCTTCCAGATTAAATTATTATTATTTTTTCTAGTTCTATAAAATAATTTTTGGTAGTTTGATTGTTATAGCACTGAATAAGCAAATTAATTTAGGTAGAACTGGCATTTTTATTACCTTAGCTCTACCTACTCATAAGCAACAGATATTTTCCCAATTGTTAGATCTGACTTTATTTGTGTAAATAATGTTTTATAATTGTGTTCATATAGTTAGTAGATTTGTCTTGACAGGTAAACTTCAAAATATTTTATATTGTCTACAGTCATTTTAAATGGAATTTATCTTTCTATCTCTTGTTGCTGGTATTTGTTGGTAGTACATAGAAATTCTGATGATTTGTATGGGTTTGTTTTATATGCTGCAATTTTGCAAAAGTTGTTCATTATTTCAAGTAGGTATTTTAGTGCATTCTCTAAGTATACCATGACATCATTTTCAAAGAATGAAAATTTTGTTTCCATGTTGCCTATCCTATTTCTATCAGTTTATTTTTTTCCTCTTATCACTAATGTTAGCATTTCTAGCAGAATACTGAATAATAGTGGTGATAACAAGTATACTTGTTTCAATCCTGGTCTTATTGAAAAGTCTTCTAGATTATTGCTGCTTATCATTTTAATGAACACTCTCCTATTCTTACGCTCCCTAGAGTTTTTAATAGGAAAGGGTGCTATATTTTGTCAAAAGCAATTTTTGCGTCTATTGAGATGAAAATGGGATTTCTGTTAGTTTTCTTACTGATAAATTATGCCAATAGTTTTCCTAACATTGAATAAACCCTACATTCCTAGTATAAATCCCGCCTGGTGATAAATTGCTGTAATCTCTTTGTTAATATTTTGTTTATAATATTTTACATTGATATTCATTAAAGAAATTGGTCTATAATTTTTTTTCTGCTTTGGCTCTTCCTGGTTTAACTATCAGCCCATTTTTGTGTCATAAAAGGAATTTACTAGAACTGCTTCCTTGCCTTTTTTCCCAAATAGTTTATATAGTATTGGAATTTTTCTTTAAATGTCTGGTAGAATTCACTTGTAAATTCACCTGGCCCTGGAGATTTTTTCCTAAGGGAGTTCATTGATGACTTGTTCATTTTCTTTATCTAAAATGGAATTGTCTGAACATTTTATTTTCTCTTCTGTTAATCTGGGCAATTTATGTTTTTGTAAATATTCATTCATTTCACTTAGACTTGTCAGATTTATTGGCATAGAACTGGGTAAAATAACTTCTAATTATTACTTTGATTTTCTCTTCATCAGTGGCTAATTCACTTTTTCATTTTTGATACAGGTAATTTGTTTTTCTCCTTTCTTTAATCAAATTAACACTTAGATTTATCTATTTTATTGGGGTTTTTTTTCCCCATAAAACCAGCTCTTATATTTATTTATTAGTTCAATAGATTTTTTTTTTACTTTCAGTTTTATTCATCTCTCCTTTGATTTTCTGAATTTCTAATTTGATATTTAATGGGGGATTTTTAATTTGTTCTTTTTTAGCTTTTTTAGTTGCATGCCCAATTCATTGATCTCCTCTTCTTCTATTTTATCCATTTAAGCATTTAAAGATGCAAAATTTCTCCTAAGAATTACTTTGGCTTCATTCCATAAGTTTTGGTATGTCATCTCATTATTGGCATTCTCTTTAATAATTTAAAAAAAAATTTTCAACATTCACTTTATAACATTTTTAGTTCTAAATTTTACTAATCCCTTCTCTCCTCCCTTCCCAAGATAGCATGCAATCTGATATAGGCTGTACTTGTACAATTATATTAAACATATTTTCACATTACTCATCTTGTGAAAGAAGAGTCAGAACAAAAGGGAAAAACCACAAAAAAGAAAAAAGAGAGAAAATAGTGTACTTCATTCTGCATTCAAACTCCATTATTTCTTTCTCCAGATGTGGATAGCATTTTCCATCATGACTCTTGGAGGTGTCTTAGATCACTGTATTACTGAGAAGAGCTAAGCATATCAATGTTAGTCATTGCACAATGTTGTTGTTACTGTGTACAATGTTCTCCTGGTTCTGCTCACTTCACTCAGCATCCACTCATGTTTTCTTGAAATCTGCCTGCTCATCATTTCTTGTAGAATAATAGCTTACATATAAATACCACAACTTGTTCAGTCATGTGATGGGCAACCCCTCCATTTTCATTTCTTTGCCACCATAAAAAGAGCTGCTATAAATATTTTTATACATGTGGGTTCTTTTCCCTTTCTTATGATCTCTTTGGCGTACAGACCTGGTAGTGGACAGATCAAAGGGCATGCACAGTTTTATTGTCTTTTGGGCAAAGCTCTAAATTGCTCTCCAGAATGACTGGATTAGTCCACAGCACTAAAAGGAATGTACTAAGTGTTCCAGTGTTCCTACATTTTTCTTCAACAATACCTCAGAATTGTTTTAATTTGCATCTCTCTAATCAATAATGATTTGAATGGATAGAAGATGCCCAGTTAACGTGGGGCTTACTGGCTGGATTTCCCCTTTCCTTTCCTTTCCTTTCCTTTCCTTTCCTTTCCTTTCCTTTCTTTTCCTTTCCTTTCTTTTCCTTTCCTTTCCTTTCCTTTCCTTCCCTTTCCTTTCCTTTCCTTTCCTTTCCTTTCCTTTTCCTTCCCTTCCCTTCCCTTCCTTTCCTTTCCTTTCCTTTTCCAAAACTTTAAGCCTACTGCACTCTGAAGCCCAGAGATTGTACAATATTAGGTCCCTGTCCAAGCTCCACTTAAGGTCTGTTTTCTGGACCCTCTTGGCTTAAGAGTGATTATCAATAGTAACTGTTACAGTTTCCCTCCCACCTTGATTTAGTTTTTTTTTTTTCTTTTGCTTCATTAAAGGTGCCATCCCCAGACTACTTCTTAAACAGGCCTATTCACTGAATGGGCATTACATCTCCCAAGTGAGTACATGAATTGGCCTTGGTCTAAAGGGGCCAAGGTCTTCCATTGCATCCTGGGCCATCTCCAGTCATTGTGATGAATATCTGGTCACTGGATTTAGATGACTCTGGAGGAGAAGTGAGGCTGGTGACCTGCACAGCCCTCCCTCACTCAAAACAAAGTCAAGTGCAAGTCATGTCATCATTTCTCTGATGGCATGGTCTTTGACAATGAAGAACAAACACAACCACAACAACAGTAATAGAGAAGATCAGGAAAACAGCTTTGAGTAAATGGTAGCATCAGAGTTGAGCTTTGAAGGAAACTAGCAATTCAAACATGAAGGATGAAGAGGGAGTTCATTTTAAGTGTACAATAATGTGTTGATGGAGTGGGTATATGAGGGACAATAATAAGACCAGTTTTACTGGATTGTAAAGTACATGAAGGCAGTTATAATAATCGCTAAAAAACAAAATAGCGAGCAATTTATCTGTTGTACCCTCCACTTGCTTTTTTAAAAGTTGAATAGATTCTTATCCCTCCTGCCACAAGGTGTAGATAATGAGGATATGTGGTACAATTGTATCACACAGTTAGTAAGTGTCTAAGGTCAAATTTGAACATAGAACCTTCTGACTCCAGGTCCAGCACTGCATCCATTGGGTTACTATAGCCCAGCGTAGATTGGAGGCAAGTTGTAAAGTTCTGCAAATGACAATGAAAGGATATTGTATTTGGCACAAAAGGCTATAGGAAGTCATTGGAATGTATTGAGTAGGTAGACTGATATTGTTAGACATGTTGTTTCAGGAATATCTCTTTGGCAGATACATGGACAATGTATTGGAGAAAGAAGAATCTTGAGAAAAACTCTCCTTAACACAGCAGACCAGGCAAAAGGAGATGCAAGTTTAACCAGTGTGGTGGCTAGAATGGGACAAATATAAGAGATGTTGCAGAGATATAGTCAATTAGCAAATGACTTGGCAAATGAATGAGTAATCTGACTGAGGCAGATAAAGATGACTCTGAGTTTGCAAACCTAGGTGACAGAAGAGTATATACAATCTCTCCTTCATATCAATCTAACCCTCTCCTTCCTTAGAAATTATTTTTAAAGCTACTCACTAAAACCAAGAATCACCTACCCAGCAAAACTGAGTATGGTACTTCAAGGGAAAAAAAGGTCATTCAATGAAATAGATGACTTTCAAGCATTCTTGAGGAAAAGATCAGAGCTGAATAGAAAATTTGACTTTCAAACACAAGAATCAAGAGAAGCATTAAAAGGTACACAGGAAAGAGAAATCATAAGGGACTTACTAAAGCTGAACTGTTTAATATTCCTATATGGAAAGATAATGTTTGTAACTCTTGAAACTTTTCTGAGTATTTGGGTAGTTGGAGGGATTATACATATTTTTATATACAGAGGGCACAGGATGAGTTGAATAGGAAGGGATGATATCCAAATAAATAAAATTAAGGGGTGAGAGAGGAATATATTGGGAGGAGAAAGGGAGAAATGGAATGGGGAAAATTATCTCTCATAAAAAAGGTAAGAAAAAGTTTTTCCAATGGAGGATAAAAGGGGGAGGAGGGAGGGAAAAAGTGAAACTTACTCTCATCACATTTGGCTTAAGGAGGGAATAACATGCACACTCAATTTGGTATGAAAATCTATCTTACACTACAGGAAAGTAGGGGAGAAAGGGATAAGTGGGGTGGAAGGATGATAGAAGGGGAGGAAAATGAGAGGAGGGGGGTAATTAGAAGTAAATACTTTTGGGGAGGGATAAGATCAAAAGAGAGAATAGAATTAATGGGGGACAGGATAGGACGAAGGGAAATATAGCTAGTCTTTCACAATATGACTACTATGGAAGTTTAGCAAAACTACATATATATACCCTGTATTGAATTGTTTGCCTTCTCTGTGGGAATGGGTGAGGAGGGGGGAAGGGAGGAAAGTTAAAACTCAAAGTTTTAGCAACAAATGTTGAGAATTGTTTTTGCATACAACTGGGAAATAAGAAATACAGGTAATGAGATATAGAAATCTATCTGGCCCTACAAGAAAAGACAGAAGATGGAGATAAAGTAAGAGAAGGGCATGATAGAAGGGAGGTCAGACTGGGGTAAATGGAGATTAGAATGCATGGTATCTTGGGGTGGAGGAGGGGAGAGATGGGAAGAAAATTGGAACTTAAAATTTTGTGGAAATGAATGCTGAAAACTAAAAATAAATAAATAAACTTTAAAAAAGAAAAAATAAAATAGGAAGCAGATATTTGATCTATGAAAAAACTATGCATATAGTTCATCTTTTGCCTTATGAAAAATGAGTAACAGTAAAACATTGCAAATTTTTTTTTAAAAGCTACTCACTGCTATAAAAGGGATTTCATATAGAAGATGAAAAGGTTGTTTTTAACCAAAATAATGAAACTCAACCCTTAGTTTTTTGCTTCTTGGTAAGATTACAGATTTGGGGCTGGAAGACACTTTTTATTCAGTCTTGTCCAACTCTTTGTGACCCTATCTGGGGTTTTCTTTTCAAAGATATTAGAGTGGTTTGCCATTTCCTTCTCCAGCTCATTTTACAGTTGAAGAACCTGAAGCAAACAGGGTTAAGTGACCTTGCCCAGGATCACCTAGTACATGTCTGAGGGCAGATTTGAATTCATGAAAATGATCCTTCTTGACTCCAGACCTTGCACTCTGTGCACTATGGCATCACCTAGCTATCAGAGGCACTTTAAAGACTATTTAGTTCAACAAATTAAGGCTCAGAGAGGGCAAAGGATTCACCAATGGTTACACAGAGCTGAGAAATGTGTGACATGAGATTTAAACTCAGGTCTTTTTAATTCCTAACACTTTACCCTTGAACCACTCTGCCTTTCTTTAAGGAGTTTAAGCTTTATTCTTAAGCATGTGAATACAATAAATTATTTTAAAAAACAAATACACAGGGTTTTCTTCACAAATACATACAATGTAATATAAACTGCCAGATCATTATAAAGAAGTAGTTATCACAAATATGTGGTTTAAAGTTCATCCTCTTTATTTCCAACATGCCGTGATTTCAAATCTCCTCAAATCATGTGTACTTCTCATTAAGCAAGCGTACTTGTTGTAAAAACAATTTGAGTGTCTTACAGAGTCTTTTCTCAAAATTTCCTGACTTGCAATGCTAACCATTTTGCTACAATACTTCCTCCTGAAAAATGTGGGAGTGCAGAAGAATACCAACTGGCTTAAATCTGAGGGAATCAGTAATGAAACATTGGAGGACTGCTCATCCAACAGAAACCTAAAGAAAGTGCTGCATCTCCACCAGCTGCCCAGTACTTACAGGGCAATCCGTTTTCCTAAATGGAAATGCTGTATTTTAAGTGACACATTGCTTACTCAAGAGAGAAGTTCCCTCACAGTTCTTTCCTTCTCCCTAAATTAACTCCACATAAGCCATGGACTTTGTGTCATTGACTTTCAGGGGGACATGTACCACCTTAGATGTGAAAAAAAAGGCTATCTATATGGAACAAATCTAGTTCCTTGTGGCATTAATGCAAAAATAGCTTTTACAAGGTAAGTATTTTAGAAAATAAAGATTAAATGTATAATTTCTCTCAAGCTACAGTCCATTTGTTCTCTAAAAGTCTAACAGAGACATGAAAGAAATGTCTTTTGTAATTAAACTGAAGTTGTGCAACAGTGAAGACATGTTCAGTCACTATTCTTATATTCTTTAATGATGACAAAGGAAATTTGGGAGCAAATGTTTCAGGGTCATTGGGTGTACATTCTAAAGTTACCCTGTGGGGGGGGGAGGTTGGAGCCAATATGGCAGAATAGAAAGATGCTTATACTCTAGTGCTTCCCCCACATTTCACAAAATACCTGTAAAAAATGACTTTCAACAAATTCTAGAGCAACAGAAGCGACAGAATGACAGAGTGAAAGAGATTTCTGGCCAAAGGTAACCTGGAAGGCCAACAGGAAAGGTATATCCCATGGGATGCTGAGCGGAGCAGAGTCCAGCCCTGGCTGTGTGGCATAGGGAGGAAGAGGACCAAAACAGGCCTCTGGGGCAGAATCCCCAGTAGGGAGGGTCCCAGACTCCCTCAACTCAGAAACACCAAAGAAAGCTTCAAAGATCAGAGTGGGAGGGCTTTCCCAGCTGGGAAAGAGGGGAGCAGGATCCCCCCAGCACCAGTCACAGGTGGTGGAAGAGGTGAGCAACTACAGTGGCCTGGGTTCATTGAACATCTCAGTTTAAAGCCTGTAGGGGAATTGAGCAGCTGATCTGAATCTCAGCCTTGAGCACAGTTCTGGGGGGAGGAAAAGCACTAGGACACTTCTCTTGACAAAGGATTCAGAAGTCAAGTAACTGACTGGGAAAATGACCAAAAGAAAAAGAAAAAGAAAAAAAATAAGACCATAGAAGGTTACTTTCTTGGTGAACAAGTATCTCTTTCCATCATTTCAGATGAGGAAGAACAATGCATATTGTCAGAGGAAGTCAAGGCTTCTACCTCCAGTACCTCCAAAATGAATATGAAATGTATTCAAGCAATAGAAGAGCTTTAAAATTGAGTCAGCAGCTTGCTAAAGGAGAACCAAAAAAATGCTGAGGAAAATAACACCTTTAAAAATAGGCTAACTCAATAGACAAAAGAGGTCCAGAAAACCAATGAGGGAAAGGAATCTTTGAAAAACAGAATTAGCCAAATGAAAAAGGAGGTTCAAAAGCTCACTGAACAAAATAGTTCTTTAAAAATAAGAGTGGAGTTCAGGGAAGCTAATGAGTATACAATAAACCAAGAAGTTACAAAACAAAACCAAAAGATTGAAAAAATAGAAGATAATGTAAAACATCTCATTGGAAATACAACTGACCTGGACAATAGATCCAGGAGAAACAATTTAAAAATTATGGGACTACCTGAAAGCCATGATCAAAAAAAGAACCTAGACATTATCTTTCATGAAATTATTAAGGAAAACTACTCTGCTATTCTAGAACCAGAGGGCAAAACAAATATTGAAAGAATCCACTGATCACCTCCTGAAAGAGACCTGAAAAGAGAAACTCCTAGGAATATTGTGGCCAAATTTCAGAGTTCCCAGGTCAAGGAGAAAATATTGCAAACGGCTAGAAAGAAATAATTCGAGTATTGTGGAAATACATTCAGGATAACACAGGATCTGGCAACTTCTACACTAAGGGATCAAAGGGTTTGGAATAGGATATTCTAGAAGTTAAAGAAACTGGGATTAAAACCAAGAATCACCTACCCAGCAAAACTGAGTTGAGTATAATACTTCAAGGGAAAATAAATGGTCATTCAGTGATATAGAGGACTTTCAAGCATTCATGATGAAAAGACCAGAACTGAATAGAAAATTTAACTTTTAAACACAAGAATCAAGAGAAGCATGAAAAGGTAAACAGGAAAGAGAAATCATAAAGGACTTTCTAAAGCTGAACTGTTTACATTCCTACATGGAAAGACAACGTATGTACCTCTTGAGACATTTCTCAGTATTTGGACAGGTGGAGGGATTGTATACACACACACACACACACACACACACACACACACACACAGATATAGGCAGAGAGTACAGGTTGAGTTGAATGAGAAGAGATGATATCCATAAAAAAATCAAATTAAATTAAGGGGTGAGAGAGGAAAATATTTGGAGGAGAAAGGGAGAAATGGAATGGGGCAGACTATCACTCATAAAAGAGATAAGAAAAATCTTTTTCAATGGAGGAGAAAAGGGAGGAGGTGAGAGGAGAAAAGTGAAGCTTACTCTCTTCACTTATGGCTTAAGGAAGAAATAACATGGTCACACAATTTGGTATATAAATCTATCTTACACTACAGGAAAGTAGTGGAGAAGGGGGCAAGTGGGGTGAGGGGGATAATAGAAGGGAGGGCAAATGGGATAACAGAGTAACTAGAAGTAAATACTTTGGGGAAGGGACAAGGTCAAATGAGAGAATAGAAAAAAAGGGGAAACAGGGTAGGATGGAGGGAAATATAGTTAATCTTACACTACATGACTATTAAGTAAGTCTTTTGCAAAATGACACATATATAGCTTGTATTGAATTGCTTACCTTCTCAGTGGGGATGGGTGGGGAGGGAGGGAGGGAGAGAAGTTGGAATTCAAAGTATTAGAAACGAATTTTGAAAACTGTTATTGCACGTAACAGGGAAATAAGAAATACAGATAATGGGGTATAGAAATTTATCTTGCCCTACAAGAAAAGAGAGAAGAGGGGGATAAGGGAAGGGTGGAGTGTGATAGAAGTGAGGGCACATTGAGGGAATGGGTAATCAGAATGAAAGGTATTATGGGGTGGGGGGAGGAGAGAGATGGGGAGAAAAATTGGAACTCAAAATTTTGTGTAAATGAATGCTGAAATCTAAAAACAAACTATTAAAAAATAAAGTTACAGTTAAATTATTTCTATTGTTAAGCAAAATTCCTTGTTTTATTAATAAAGAAATGATTTGAAATTACACTGATTTGTTCCTAAATATATTTGAAACTAACAAGTAAACAAATCTTTTATGCTATTTATAACATTGTGTCAATCTGAGCACTGCCTTAGTGGTATGGCAGACAGCAAAAAATATGTATGTGCATATATATTCAAAAGCTCAAAAAATCAGCCATAATTCTTAGATTAAATGGTTTTCTGGAAGTCATTTTCTGGGTTCACACAGGTATTTTAATACTATACTGAGGTCACCAGAATATTTTATTGTTGGAATATTGTCTCACTAATCATTGCTATAGTGGCCTAAATGATTCCCTATTCTCAAGGCTGGAAAGTCAGTGAAACTGGTTTTCAATATCCTTCCACACTACTTCCAGCATTACCATCTTCCATTCTACTGATCTGAGACCTAAAATATTCAGTGCCTTAATTTTTATAATTTGTTACCAACAGTGTCCCAGCACCCTTCTAGAAAGTGTCCTGTTTCTGTCATTGCTTAACATTCTCCCTCCCCACATCAAGTTTAAACCCTGTATCCCATTTATTTAGGACCTTGCCAGGTAAACATTTCAGTAAGAAATCATACGCAGCCACCTGATACACATAAACAAATGGCCAGGACAGATTATGACCCATAAAAGTGGCATCCAAAGATACATTTAATAAGAGGATGAGATTGACATATAATAAAATACACATAAAGAGATATAAGAAAAGAAAGAAGAAACAAAGAGAAAGAAAGAATGAACAATGGAAGAAAGGGACAAAGGAAAGAAAGAAGAAAAAGGAAGGAAAGAAGGGAGAAAGGGATGGGGGAAGAATTTTACAGAAGGAAGGAAGAGAGGAAGGAAAAAGAAGGAAGGAAGGAAAGAAGGAAGGAAGGAAGGAAGGAAGGAAGGAAGGAAGGAAGGAAGGAAGGAAGGAAGGAAGGAAGGAAGGAAGGAAGGAAGGAAAGAAGGAAGGAAGGAAGGAAGGAAGGAAGGAAGGAAGGAAGGAAGGAAGGAAGGAAGGAAGGAAGGAAGGAAGGAAGGAAAATATCTCCTCTTCTTCTTACCTGGAACTAACCTAGGAGAATGATAATAAATGGAGGGCATCCACTGGAAACAGCTAGAAGTATTCTGCTCCAAAGTTGTTAACTAGAAGAAAGTCTGGGATGATTTGAATAATACCACCCAGAAGAAATGAATACTGGGGGCAGGGGTAGTACTGGGCTTTGGGAGGAGATACTTATACTGAGTTTCAGAAAGGAAAAAACTTGATAGAGAAATATCAGGGAATTTGTGGTCACAATTTAACTTAAATGTGGAATTTGTTGTGGCAGATTCTCATGAAACTGAGGCACATCGTGTTTCTGCTTCAGACTCTATGCAGCCGCTGGTGTGAGGGGGGAAGCAGTAGCCAAAGAAATGGTATCAGTAAAAAAGTTTCTCTTTGATTAGGTGCTGCATCACTAGTTCTGTGATACACTGCAGAGGGATCTGTAACAAATCTTAAAAGTTTTTGTTCCTTGACTTGTTGGCAGGAGCTATACGTAATGACAGAGTTCTTAAATCCCCTCCCCTTGCCATTCCAGAGACAGTCATGCTGCCAACTGAAAGAGTGAAGTCAGGAGCTGAGGATGTGTGATAAGCAGAGAGCAAATGAGGACCACACCTGGAGCAGCTGCCTGGAAGCAGAAAGCAACTGCAGAGAGAACCTGACCTCAAGAGGGAACAATGTGAGGGGGTGACAGCAGACGACAATGCTTACATCCACCTGTTAGGAGCAAGTAGGAAATACAGAGAAAAAACCCAATACTTAAAAGCAGGCCTTACTAATCCAGATGAATCTTCATATCTGAGACTGAAAGCTGTTCTCTAGATTTTTGGAAGGGCCTCTTGTAGACTGATGACTTCTCATTCAAGAGTTTCTCTTGTTTTTTATTCTTTAAAACAAAAACAAACAAGCAAATAACCTTTCTTCTATAAAACTATGAGTAGTGTATGCTTACAAATGAAGCATAGATCTCAGTTGAGTGGGTAGTGCCATGAAGAAATACCTCCAGATCTCTTGGATTGAGGTGCATAAGCCAAGAGATGGAAGAAAATTCCCTGGAAAGGTACCCAAGATTTCTATGCCAGGAAGCATAGAAAAGCATAATGTGTGTTTCTGGCCTTGCATTTTTAACTCATGACATTTCAGAGAATCCTAGTCACAACATCTCAAAATGAAATGGACTTCATAGCAACCTAGTCCAACCTATACTTGAAAAAGGATATCTTCTGTAATATTCTACCAAATAGTCTAAGCATTGTAAAGGGCTCCCACCACTTTCCAAAATGGTCTCTTCCACATCTGGAACAGGAAGATTTTCCTCATGACAAGCCTAAATTAGATTCTTTTCAAATTCATCCCATTGCTCCTAGTTGTGCCCTCTGGGAAAGAAAGCAGAACTAGAAAAAACCAGATTCAATGTAAAAATCTTTTCAATACTTCAGGATAACAATTATGCCTCTCCACACTCCCCAACCACCACCACCACAAATCTCTGCCTTCAACTAATCCGTTCCCACTTCCTTCAACATCACTTCGTATGGCATGATCTTAAAGCCCATAAACATTCTGATCACCTCCCTTTGGACATTCTCCAGAATAATAATAGTCTCTTCTATAATGTGGTACCCAGAGCTGAGCACAACATGCCAGATATAGGGTAAATACATAGCATGATTATTTCAGTCCTGGATATTAATTTTTAGATGCTGCAAAGGGAATCAGTTATTTCCTGCCCATATCTCATCATTTAGTAGCAAATGTTGTCTAAATAGGTGTTTCTATAGCAAGACAATCAGCATCCTAGAGGATTGAGGGGGAAAAAACTATTGCACAATACTTCTGTAGCCTGGAAAAATTGACTAAAGGCTATAAAGATAGAACTGACCAAGATTCAGGCAAAGGGTAAGCCTCTGAAAAACACACCTGCCGTCAGATGATTTCAGATGAGATATGTCCTTATCAACATCTGTAGGTGGTAGCAACATAGGAGATCACTCTGTTTTCCCTTTATATAGCAAAAGACGGGTAGCACAGTAAATAGAGCTTTCAACTCTGTAGAAAAAGTTGAGTTCAAACTCTATCAGAAAATATTATTTATGTGACCCTGGGCAAGTTATATACCCTGTAGGTACCCCAGTTTCTATATGTGTAAAATGAGGATCATAATAGCCCCTATCTCACAGAATTGTTGTGAGGGTGCTAAGTGAGATAACAGTAAGCAAAGTGCTTTGCAAATCTCAAAGTATTATATAATTGCTAGCTACTGTTATTTGGAAAAGTAAAAGCCCATATGTTGATGATGACTCAACAACTTCTTAATTTCTTTGGAGTCTTAAGGCTGCAACTAACCGAAACAAGAACGGCTAGACATAAGGCGCAAGGGTGGGGTTTTTTAACCCTCATCGTTACTCAGAACTTTAGGATAGTGTCTCTAAAAACTTTTTTGTTCTTATTTTTCCATTCCCAAGACTGAGGAGCAGAAAACTATTACCATTCTTGCCAATATATTCACTATTTGTAGAGCTATGACTCTTGGAGACAAAAAGAATGACAATAATAGTTAACACGTAAGTAGCACCTTAAGTTTTGAAAAACATGATATTATCTCATTTTTAGACTCATAACAAGCCTGAGAGGTAAGTAATATCATTTTCCCAGTTTTGCAAATGAGGGAGCAGAGGCAGACAGCAGTAAAGTGACTTTCCCAGGGTTACGTAACTAATAAGTTTTGTGAGTCCAGATCTGAACTCAGGATTTCTTTACTCCAAGTCCAACATTCTATCCACTGAACCATTTAGAATATGACAAATCTTTGACAAATACCTTGCTAAAATTTAGGAAAACTTTATTTGTAGTATTCCTCCTATTTGTCAGTCTAGTAATTAACTCAAAAAAAAGAAAATGTATTAGTCTATCATGACTTTTATTAAAAAAAAAAAAACATTTACGAACTATACCTTTAAAAATATATTCTAAAATTTAGCTGGAATTGATGTAAATGGCCTGTAATTCAGGATCCATTCTCTTTCCTTTGTTGAAAATCTCTTCTACATTTGCACTTCTATAGTTTTGTGGGTACCATCTATAGTTTATTTAATAGCATGTTTCTGAAATCTGATTTGTTTGACACATGTTTAAAATCTGATTTTTCCTACATTAAATAAAATATATCTTTATTATATGCATATATAAAAATGCATAATAAATTGTTTAGGATTAAAAGTTGAATGAAATGTTATAAGAACTCAAAGATGACACCATATACATAGCAAAAAGAATTCAACAAACTATAATTCAAGTCAGTGCACTGACATATGCTGAGTGTTAAAAGTTCTGGACAAAATTCTAAGGGCATGATTTCTCAGTCATAGCAATGAGTTTGGATGAACATCCTGCTGCGATGTGAACCGTTGCCATGCCTAGAGGGAACTGAATAAATGCTGGCACTTATTGGTAGATGAAATAAAAACCTAAGATTACTCGCCTATCATGAACCCTACCAAGCCATATGCTACTAGTTAAACATTACAACAGCACCATGAGGAAGGTAACACTACCCACTGACTGTTCACATGGCAAAAAAAACAAAAAAAAACAAAGACAAAACTAAACAAACCAAAGTAATGCCATCATATGAATTGTCTGGATTTCATTTGAATATCTTATCCTTGTGTTTCTTCAAAAACCTAGAAAGAAATGCAATTAAGTAGAAAACATCTCCATCAGAATGACTGCAATCAGGAAGCAAACTTATTTCCAACTTTTAGATATTATGCTTGAGGTTTGATATAATTCCAGGTTGAAAAGGAGGAAACAGCTGGAAAATATGCAGGCATGATATTTTGGTGTTTTTAAGTGAATTTGCTGTGGAATTTTTCTAAAGCTAAAATTTTCACATCTAAATTAGACAAGCTAGTCTCCCGATGACATGAAACACACAAATATCAGAAATGTGGACATGGAATTGAATACATAATATACATTAATTATCAATAAATGAAATCCAATTAAATTCAGCAAGCATTTACTAAGTGCCTGCTACAAGCAAGGCACTGTGCTAGGGACTAACTATACAAATACAATGAAAAAGGCCTTGCCCTCAAGAAGCTTATATTCATATTCAATATGTACATAAATAGAGAAATACAAAATATGTGCAAAGTAAAATGATGTTCTGTGCTGGGCAGATAGAAAATGCATGCTAACTTGACTGGGCCAGAAAAATCACATACTGATGACATAAGGGTGGAAAGGATCAGAAATGACATCTACAGTATTTGAAATGATACTGGGAAATCTGTGGTTCCAGTTATCTTTCAGCCCATAAAAGTATAAAGAGGAGAAGGAGAGATGGTTCCTCTCAGGTAGAAGCAAAATATTTATTTTTGTATTAATGTTACTAATGGCACTAAATACTTGGAAAGTATTTTACATTTATTTAGTACAACATTTTCCAGTTTCCTTAAAATTTTATTTTTTAGAGACCATAAGAAATGGTATGAGACCAAGAGGAAAAAACCTGCAAACCACTGTTCACATGTTGTTTGGGTTTGTTTTTTGTTTTTTTTTTAAGGTAAAATGAAGAAGTTTGGGAAATACAGAAACTTAAGACTTGTTAAAATGTTCTCAAGATTCCCTATTTTCTTGAAAATGTGGTAATAGCATAACTCTACTCAACAATGAAAATTTGTTCTTAAATGATTCAGCAGTAGCTGAGTACAATGAATAAATTATGTACGAAGATTAAGTAAGTCAGTATCACAGCATCAATTGCAACTGATTTTTATGACATTAAGTCCAGCATATTTCAATGAGTTATCAGCTGTCTCCCAATACTGACATCGCTGTGAGGTTAAAGAATAGATCTAATGGAAGAATGCATATTTACAACTGACACTTCTATCACACTTAAAATGGGAAAGGGGGGTTGCAGTTTTCTTCAGATGTTGTTTTCAGAAATATAGCTCATCCATGAAATCCTGCTTCTGTCCACATTAACTTTCATACATGAACACCATGGGCATTATTCTGTCCGCTGAGATTCAGTCAGTGGTATGAGAGAGATGGATGTAAGTTTTATATACATATGTATATATTGACATATATATGTATTCATGTACATGTGTATGTTTGTATATATGTATATATAATGTTAAAAATTAATTTATGTTTATACATATATTCAGACAAACATGTATATACACAAATATGCATGAGCACACATGTTTATAAGTTGAAATTGCAATAAGATTTTGGGGCACCTTGCATTATGTATCACATGTAGTCATATATACACAAATATGAGTATTTATTCATATATAGTATATATATGCATATATATAAATAATTTTTTCTCTGTGTTTCTATTTCTATCTCGCTTTCTGTTTCTTTTTGTCTGTCTCTCTTTTTCTCTCTCTCTTTGTGTGTCTCTCTCTCTCTCTCTCTTTGTCTCTCTCTCTCTCTCTCTCTCTCTCTCTCTCTCTCTCTCTCTCCATTACATCAGACCAAATTCTGTGGAATTTTGTATTCTGCTTTGTGCACTGATTTTTAAAATAGACCTCCTAAATTCATACCAAGCAAAAGACTTCAATTCTTATGCTTTCCTCTGAAAACTAACAAAAGCTATATCAGCCTAAAACTACCGTGAGCTACTGCCCAGTGAGGCAAGGATAGCTAAGTATGCTACATTATTTTATAGATTCGTAGCATTTAAGGACAGGAAGGACCATAAAGATGATGTAGCTCAGATCTCTGCAGATTTTTCAAATGAGAAACCTGAGGCTCAGAGAGGAATTGCCTCAAAACTACTTTCTTTCTCTCTTTTTTTATTAATCAGTTAGTTAGCTTATAACTAAAAAGGATTAGCTCGCTGGCTGTTGTGTTAGATTTGTCTACCTAAACAGGTTTGTTTGATGCAGGAATACCACACAAGAAACTGCAGGTTAGGAGGTGAGCAGTCCTTTTCAATGGGAACAGCTTTCTTTTAGCATTCTGCAGGAGAGGCCACTAACTCATGAGCCAGAGAGATGAGACAATTCCAACCTAGCAAGGAGGCTCTTTTTTAATAGGAAAGAATTACAATGCTCTTTTTTTTCTCCTGTCTGCATACAGAAATGTTCAAGTTAGTTGGTGTTTGCCAGGTGTAGAATAACCAAAATATAAGGGTTATTTAAAATAATATTTGACAGGTAATAAGAAAGAAAAAGGGAAGGGAAAAGATGGAAGCAACTAGCTGAAAGGCCATTTAACAACTGCTCTATGGGAACAACTCTACATGTATTTCCATGCTAGTGGTATTATTATGTCTAATAGTTTGTTAACAAGGAAAGCCCTTGAGTTCTATGATGATTAACACCATCTGAAGACTGGGGATTGTGAAGTCTGAAAGCCCACAGGCCAGGAAGGATTCAGAATAAAACACGCTCTTCCGTCTAGTCACCTTGATTTGATATTCATTAGTATAATCATTGTTGGGCTCCACAAAATGCTCCAGGGCATAGGTGCCCCCATCATTAGTGGTATAGTGCAGTGGTGACAAATTCAAATAGACTTGCATTCCTACCCATGGAGTTTTGCCTCAGCAGGCCAAGAGTTTGACATTTCTGGGATAGTGAACAAGAAATTAGGGAGCCAAGTATACTATAAATCAGGTATCACATTCCAGGGACAGGAACCGGTGACAGACCTTTCTCTGTATTTCAGGAGGCATATGTATGTGTATATCTGTATGTATACGTATATAAAAATAGTAGATATACGTATACACACATATAGATGTAGATAACAGGTTGTGACATTCTCTGGACAGGCTCCTCATCTAACATGTTTATGTAATACCAAGTGCCCAGAAGACTCAATACATGTATGACATCCACCCAATGTTAAGATCTGGCACTGGAAACCAACCTCCTATGCAGTATGCAGATTATCAGCTGGATAAATGCCCCAGCATGGGTTTTTTCTTTTATTCTAATGTTGCTATCTGATGATCTGGAGACTCCAGAAAAGGAGATAGTAGAACAGAGTTGCCCTTTACATACCAGTGATGACAATCACAATCATTGAGGTGAATTAGTGAATGGTAGCATCGCTATCTCACATGTCACAGCAGATTTCATTAGGCATGAAAACAAACCAAGGCACAAAGTATATGAAGAAAGTTTTCCATCCACCAGGGCAATTCATAAACTTAGAGCCCTGAATCTTATTCCAACACAATTTACCAATCTTCAGACTTCATAAAACTTTTGAAGCAAGAGCATTAGGTTCTACCATTTACTGTACTTTATATCTCACCACTGCATCTAACAGAACATTCTATAGAGGAACAGAAGAGGAAAGATATGGCAGCTTCTGTGCTTAATATCCTGATGTCTCAGGGCATCCATTAAGTTTAAAAAAAAACTGGCCATGATGCCCTTTGTGCTATAAATTTATATGTGCCATAAATTCTGATCTCTGGTCAATATTTTTTAACTACCTAGCTAATAAACAAATATGGAGGGAAAGGAACAGTGATTAGCAGAACTGATCAGATGCAGTAAAATGATATAGGAATAACAACTAATCAAAAAATCAGGTCAGGAATAAAAATTGAAAAGTTGAAGATCGTAAGGGTAAGGCCAATTAATGTTAATGCTCATTCCTCTACTTCCCCTACAAATGTTTTGTCTTTGCTTTCATGTTCAGGTTCTGATACACATTTTCTTCCTTCCTTCAAATCATTTGTGGACACAGAGAAGAAAATAGCAAGTTCATTCTAGTAACTGAAGAGCTGTTGTATCCTCATAAATCTTTCCCCAATCCTCTATAAATGCAATCAAGTAGATGAGCTAGAAACCTCAGTTTAAGAGAGAGACATGGTTAAAATAGGATATTTCCCTAGAGAGGCAAGCTTTCTTAATATGTAAAGACTACATTATTAACATTTTCTTCTTTAGACTGCATCATTATAATGGTCTAGTGATATAATAAGTGGGGGATAAAATTAAAACTATAATATATACTGCCTAATAACATTAACATTCCTTTTTACACACCCTGACCCAGAATATTTCTTAATTCCTTTTGCAACAACATCTATCCCACCTCCAGTTAAGTGATGCAATGGATAGAACATTGTACCTAGAGTCAGGAAGATCTAAGTTCAAATCCAGCCTCAGATATTTACTAGCTAGATGACCCTATATAAGTCATTTAACCTGTCTTCCTCAGTTTTCTCAACTGTAAAATAGGAATAACAATAACACCTACCTCACAAGATCAAATGAATAATATTTGTAATGTGTTTAGCGCAGTGCCTGGCAAATATTAAGTGTTATATAAATGCTAAGTACCTACTTCTCATTTTCCACCTCATAACAAAGCATGAGAGCCAATATGATATTAGCAAATCACAGAGCCCCTGAACTTATTTTCTCCATTCTAAAATGAGGACAATAAGATTTTGTACTACTTACCTCAAATTAGATGATATTCATGGTTTGTTTAAACCTTTCATTTAACAAATATTTTCTAAGCACTCTCTAAGTGCTTGGGATTCAGATATAAATTTGGGAGGCATCTGCATGGAGATGATCACTGAACAAATAGAAATAGTTGAGAAAAAGGAGATGCTATAGAGCAATTCAAAGAGAGGTAGATAGAGGTATATATACAATGATTTTACCTATACATACATATGTACATACATACACATATTTGTGTCTAATGGTAGTTATCTCTAGGGTGGGGGGAGGGAAGAAAAAGAAAAATTTACATCATAACTTTATTATACGTGTAAAAGAAATGACATTGTATATAACAGAGTTGCAGTTTCATGGGCAATCTTTTTTTTTTATTATACTGTGTTGTGGAAATGCTTTTTTATTCCATAAATTCAAAAGAAAATAAATGAAAAGAAAAAAGAAAAGAGATACAAATACAGAATATTAGAGTATACCTGTGTTCAGTGTGGGAGGAAGATAAAGAAGTACGCATGAAGGACAGAAAAGAAGTGGTCAGAGATATAAGAAGAAAATCATGAGACCACTCAAGTCTGGAAGGAAAAAAGGACAAGGTCAAGAATGAGGAGGTGGTGAACAATATCTAATACAACTGAAAGGCCAAGGAAGATGAGAGCAGGAAAAGAAATCTTTTACTGACAAAGGCATGATTCGTGATCATCAACAATTTAATTCATCAATTTATTAAGTGCCTATTGTCTAGACATTATGGGAGTTACTCATTTTAAGTGAACTATGATCCCTAGCCTCAGAAATCTTAGAGTCTGGTATGTGCATAATAAACATGCAGGTAACTCTAAGATATAATACAAAAGATAAGTGTATCAGAAAGAGATAAAATAAAATATCAAACCTACATGAAAGATAAAAAGGCTCTTATCCAAAATTGGAGCTCAGAGAAGCCTCTCGGATGGAGTAGTGTTTGAGTTAGACTAGAACATACCCTTCTAAAGTTTACATATAGATATGTATATACACGTGTGTGAATATGTATATATGCACATATAATAGTCAGCTTACATATATTATTTACATCCACATATATTATATGATATATACATATATAATATTCATAATATATTGTGTATTTAGCAGCATATGGACCTCTTAGAATGAGAAATACCTCTTTCAATGCAACTCACAATCCATCTATGACTTAATAGATAAACCCAGTTTTACACGATTGGTAGTTGACAGAATCAGGAATCTCAGTTGTTTCTGGCTATTTTGTTACACCCCACTATGCCCCCTAGTCGCACCCCCAAGAGATTTCGAGGTTTATATTCTGGTAAGGGATGACACTGATGCAGACTTTCAGAAAAAGCTTAAGTATATTGCTGTGTTCATCCTTCATTTTCGAAGAAGACCATGACATCAGAGAAATGATGACATGACTTGCACTTGACTTTGTTTTGAGTGAGAGAGGGCGATGCAAGGTCACCAGCCTCAGTTTCTCCTCCTGAGTCAACTGGAACCAGAGACCAGGTATTCATCAGGATGGCTGGAGATGACCCAGCTTATGTTTGTTGCATTTCACTGCTTTAACATCATCATCCTAAGTACATGTTTAGAGAGCCTTGATATCGCATAATTTATATATATATTTTTATAAATAGCTATATAAATGCAAATTATTATTATTTACTAAAACAGAGTAAAGGAAAGAGATTTAAAACAGTATTTCTCTGTTCATCCTTTTATGCAGATCTTCTTATTGGACCAGATGCCAGTCTTATTTGGCCATGTTTCTATTAAAATATTATTGGTCTTAAAACATAAACTCTTTTAAGTTCCAGATTGTCACCTTGATCTAACCCTAATGCCAATTCCCAATCACCTAGTTAGGTGTCATGCACACATTGTACACTAATTGGATTCCTGGCTCATCTTTTTAAAAATAATTTCAAAACATTAAGTCATCAGAGGGGTTGTCTTTCATAGAAGACATTACATCAACAAGAAGAATTTATCACACAGAGCAATTTAGCCTCAGCCCCTGCCCTGAGGAATTTACTGTCTTTGAGAGACAACAGTATAGCAACCCAAAGAAAGTCAGATGCTTGCACCTTTAAACCTTCTATTCATTTTTCTTGTGTACATAAATAGAGAAATATTCTTACAGTTTGTTTCTGTGAACATATGAGGGTAGGAGCATATATTTACTGAATGAGAATACAGGTAACAAGTACAACGAATGCCTGGACTTTGACAAATGTTGCTGTCTACTTTGACCTTCCTCCTCACACCAAATAAACAGATGTAAAGATACATCAAAGACAGAACATTCAAGTTCATTTTATAAGAGAGAGTACAGTTGTGAGAGGAAAGTTAAACTTTATATCCCTCTCAGAATGTACCTCAGGTGCATATTCCTAGTAATTCAATTCAATAAACACTTTTTTAATTACCTATTATACAGGTAGGTTCTAGGGATTCAGACAAAAACAAAAGAACTATCCCTGATCTGAAAGAGCAAATGAGAGACTTCCCTCATTACATTGTTCATCAAGTCTCTGATTCACTTCCTCTTAGAAGGTATATCCCTTCTTTTAAAGAAAATCTTATAGTGTCCATCTGGTTTCAGATGTTTTTGTCCATTATGAAAGAAAACCAATGGGAAACCTATTTTGGGTCCCAAGAATCAAGGCCTATATTTGAACTTCTTAGAAAAAAGACAATTACTTGCATCAAATACTCTGATATGTTCAGTTCAGCTTTGGACATTTTGTCTTGAGTAACATTATGTTGAATTTTTCCCTATCAAATCAAGGTCATCAATTGAACCAAGGTCATAGACACCTATGTCATCTATTTCCCTTTCTTCCTTCATCTTTATTCTTCTCACCACATTCCACAGTGCTCCTTTGTAAATGCAGCTAGCCTCTTCTGTATAGATATAATATATAGCTAGATGCATAGTTCAATCATCATCTATTCCATTATACATTAAGGATGACAGGACAAAACAGGAGAAGGAGGAATCAGGAGGCCCATGTTCTAATTGTAGCTCTGCAAGTGACTAGTCAGATGAGTTACTTTCTTCTATAATCAACTTTCTCATCTGAAAAATTAGTACCTTGAGGCAGAGAATATCCAATATCTAGCTATACCACACTATGATTCTGTGGTATTCACAATTCAATGAGAAACACTATGGGGCTTACAAAAAGAGTAGAAGACATGACCCTTGTACTCAAGTCACTTACCATTTGGCTGAGGAAATAAGAAAAGTACATATGAAGCAACCATATAGATAGGAAGGAATCATTTATTAAGTGCCTACTATGTTATCAGCCGTGTTGTCAAATGCTTTCAATAAGGATGAACACAGCATCAAAGTCAGCTATCACACTGATGGTAAATTCTTCAGCTTGAAATGGCTACAAGGCAAGCTCAAAGTGGAGGGAGTGTTGGTGCATGATTTTCTGTTTACAGATGACTGTGCACTCGATGCAACCTGAGAAGCTGAGATGCAACCAAGTACGGATCAATTCTCTGATGCTTGTGCTAATTTTGGCCTAACAATTAACACTAAGAAAACTCAGGTGCTCCATCAGCCACCACCATACTATCCATATGTGGAACTACCAGTTACAGCAAATGGAGAAGTTTTGAATGCTGAGGATAGTGTACTTTCCAGGGATGTACACATTGATAATGAGGTTGGCACATGCATTGATGGAGCTAGCTCAGTGTTTGATAGGCTCCGAAGGAAAGTATGGGAGTGAAGAGGGATTACACTGACTACCCCCTTGTACTGACCTGATTGCTGTATGCCTGTGAAGTCTAGATAGTCTACGAGTACCATGCCAGGAAACTGAATTGCCTCCATTTGAATTGTCTTAGGAAGATTCTGAAGACCACTTGTCAGGATAAGGTACCAGGCATTGAAGTCCTTACTCTAATTAAATTGCCAAGCATTCACACTCTGATTTAGAGGGCACAACTCCGATGCACATACACTTGCCAAAAAAACTTTTATGGAGAACTCACACAGGGCAAGCATTCACATGGTGGTCAGAAGAAGCACTTCAAGGACACTCTCAAGGTCTCTCTTAAGAACTTTGGAATTGATTGTGTGAGATGGGAGACACTGGCACAGGACTTCTCAACATGATGTGCCCATATCAGAAAAGGTGCTTTGCTCTATGAGCAAAGCAGAATGGAAACAGCTCAAAGGAAATGCAGGATGCACATATTTAGAGTATTCACCCCAAGTGTGCACACAGTCTATTTGTAGCCAACCTGTGGTAGAGCATTCCAAACTCATATTGGTCTGATCAGCCACAGTCAGACACATGGAAACTTGACTCTAGCATAGTAAAGTCATTTTGGTCCTCTTTAAGAGCAAAGGACAACAATCAACCAACTATGTGCCAGACACTAAATACTTTACAGATACCTCATTTGATCGTCACAACCAGGGAGGTGAGTGCTATTATCATTCCCATTTTACATCCTCATTTACACAGAGAGTGACTTGTCCAGGGTCACGGAGCAAGCCTGTGAGGTCTCCCAGCATTCTATCTACTAGACCACCCAGCTGTTTTTAACTGTTGGGAACTCAGTAAAAAATGGTATTGTGTTCAGACATTTTTCCAGTTACATCCAACTCTTTGTGATCCCACTTGGGGCTTCTTGGCAAAGATACTGGAATGGTTTGCCATTTCTTTCTCAAACTCATTTTACAGATGAGGAAAATGAGGTAAATGGGGTAAAGTGACTTGCCCAGAGTCACACATATAGTTAGGTTTCTGAGGCCAGATTTTAATTTATAAAGATGAGTCTTCCTAATTCCAGGCCAAGTGCTCTATGCACTGTGCCACCTAGTCACCCCATAGTAAAAAAAGAAAAATAAAAAATACATCATGTAAGTAATGAGGAATGCACAAGCAGAAAAGTAATCTGGGATACCTGCAGCATGGAGCTTTAAAGTGGAAAAGATTTTATAGATAGATAGATAGATAGATAGATAGATAGATAGATAGATAGATATAGATATATCTATATATACAGATTATATATATTATACATATAAATATATATTATATATATGATTAAAATTATAAGGATGTGAAATAGAGTAGGACGAGTAAGAGGAGAGAGCAATAATATGTGGGAAGAGGGTTCTGTAAGAGATAGCATGAATTTCTTCCTTGTACCCAAAGTAGTTAGCCTGAATGAACAGGATTTGGAACTGTGGTGCGACATTCTCTATTGATAAGGTATAATGATTTGAGGACTTGCAGAGTAACTCTATTCCCAAGTTGGAAAAAGACTTTGTAATAGTTGTGATTTGGGTGTGCTCCCATGAGTTTCCTTTTCCAGCTGCAGCGAACAGGGCTTTAGGGCTCTGGGTAGCAAAGGGATAAAGGCAAGCCTTTATGAACAATTATATGCTATGAGGTTTGGTACCTTATCTGATCCTAAGTTGCTACTTCTTGTTATTACAATGTTAGTAGAATCAAATTTTAGTCCTCTAAGTGGACTTAGAGAGCATCTAATTTAGTCCAGTCCACTCAAATTATAGATGAGAAAATGGATGCCCCCCAAATGTTCTGCAACTTGCCCAAGGTAACAGCTAGGTAATGGTAGAATTACGATGAGAAGAAAGAAAGGAAACAAGTACGTGTAAAATGCCTATTATATGCCAGGCACTATACAAAGCATTATTACAGATAGTATCTCATTTGACACTTACAACAATCCTGGGATTTAGATACTATTATTTCCCTCATTTTAGAGTTAAGAAAACGGAGTCAGACAGTGGATAGGTGACTTGCCTGGGGTTACACAGCTAGTGACTGAGGTAGGTTTTGAACTTGGGTCTCTTTGACTCCAGGTCCAGTGCTCTGGCCACTGTGCCACATAAATGCCCAAATTACAAAAATAAGTAAAATGGATATTTAAGAATAAAATTTAATTATTATGCACCCACTAGCCTGTTCTTCCATAATATTTTAAATGACCAAGGAATATTTTTTTCCATAATTGTTTCTGTTGCATCAAATACTCTATGTTTAATCCAGCTTTGGACACAATATCTGCAACACTGAGAATAAAACTGTCATTTTTGTATTCAAATATTTTGATTGAAGAATTATTGTAAATAAAAACCTCAATTATGGATACAAATGAAGTAATATCCTTACCAAAAATCATGACTACACAATATCGCATCTGTCTTACAAACATCCTCTGCCCCAGATTTTTGTTCTTTAATGTTCTCTTTTTGAGAAGGTAATGGATCTTAATGGAATGACTCTCAAATATTTGACGGATTTTTTTCCCCTTACCACCTCATTTCCTTTTTTTCTTACATAGTTTTAAAACAAGACTCATTCTTGAGAACTATTACTATTTCATTTAAAAAATAAATAAAATTTCTCCTTGAATCTATATTCTTCTGATGGTAAAATCTACATAGCAACTTCAATGCCTCCCTTTGGGGTCCTTTCCTTGTTTAAAATGATCCATCTTATATTTGATGGTAGAACATTAAATTATGCTATCTGCTTTAGTTTCTCAGCATTCAAAGCCATCAACCCATTCCCCAACAATCCATCCATCCATCCATCCATCCATATATTCAACCACTTAGTAGGTGACCACTATGTGAAATGTTATATGCTTACCACTGGGAGACATACAGGAATATTTAAGAAATAATTTCTACCCTCATGGAGCTTATAATTCAACAAAAGATACAAGAGGCATCCATCAATAAGCAGTATTATTAAATTTTCATAATACAACTATAAATCTTAAAATAATAAGATTGAAACAGTGTGCAATATGAGGTCAGAGAGAAAAGATAATTTCTGATTAACCTATAATAAATATTTGTTTTTCTGTTTTAATGTATGGCGTAACCTATCATTGGTCTATTATTGGCCTTTTGGATTTTCTTTTTATCAATCAAAATTTTCACAGTCAAAACTGGAGGCTATTCCCTCTGGAGATCAGTGTCAGTGGCAAAAGAGGAAGTAAATTCAATTACATCGTTCAGTACTGCTTTTCAAATTAAATGTCTTCCTTTACATTCAGAAAATATAGGCTATTACATGATCAGACTTCTTTACCTTTATTAGTGCACGGCATTATTTCTATACTCTGCTGTCCTCTCTTTCTAGCTTTAATAACAAGGTTTTTCTCAGTATACTATATGTTTCAGCTGAACTAGCCTATTAACTTACTTATTGTTCTATGTTCCATTTCCCATCACCATACCTTTGAATAGGCTTTCTCCTATACTTGAAATGGAGTGTTTCCTTGTTTCTGTCTTTTAGAATCCCTTTCTCTAAAGATCTCATCTCTCAGATCAGGTGCCATGTCTTACAGGAAGATTCTCCTAATCCTCACCCTAGCTGTTAATGTTCTCTCTCCCCTTCTCAGATTATTTTGCATTTATATAATTTCATACATCTTATATTCCACTCCCCAACTAGATTTAATGTCAGACTTATTTGGGGGTCAAAACAGTCACCTGAGAAAAAATATTTTACAAACACTTCAGTTCAACTAGAGGTTGATTCAGGTTAACAAGCTTTAAAACCTTGCCACTCTAAATGTCAGAAAATTTCCACATTTCATTACTAATCTTCTTCATCTATGGTCTACATCAGATGCTCCAGTGTTCTGTTTTTATACACCCTACAGATCCTGCATTGTAGTGAGTGACATGTCCATTGTGAACTGTGGCCTAGAACTTTGTTGAGGTTCCAGTTTTGACATTTAATTTTGAACTGAGAAAGGCAGAGGACATAAAGCAATTATGTATGGCATCTGCGGCAAATTTAACATTCACATCTGTATTGAAAGCTGAATGTTATTTATCACTTAGTAGACTCTTAGTCAGGCATGAAGTTTAGTGCCATGTTAGAGCTACTCACTGTTTGAAAATCTCCTGAAGTGTTTGCTTCTTTATTTAATTTCCTATTTTCCCCATCAACAGACACTCTGCTTCCCAGGTAGCAAAATTCAATAACAGCCTTCAATTCTCCATTACAGATGAAAAGCCTTCAGCTGAATATACAGGTTGCAAGTTAGGACATGACCTGTCTTCTTCAGGCTTATCAGTATACAGCATTATGGCTACTCTGTAAAGCAAATCCAGATTTCTTGTATGTATTCTGTTATGTGTGCTTCCAAAAACCAATAAATGATCCATTTCCTTCTGTTTTCTCAACTTTTTTTTTCCAAAATAAAGGAAAAGAATTTGTTTGACATTTACTGGACGGATTGTTTATATAGTTGTTGCAAAATTGATTCAGTGAGGTTCAGTGTGGACAAAAAAATCACAAGAAAAAGAAGTAAAAACCTCATAAAATGAGAAAAGCCTTGGAAAAGTGAGATAGAAAATTGTACAAAGCAACATGAATAAATACCTCTGGGATCACTTATTCCCAATTTCTTAAGATAGTAATGGCATGGTTTTCACTATGATCTTTTTCCTAACATGCACTAAAAAGAAGTTTGTACTCAATTGGCAACAACAGCGATTTACTAATATGAATAACCCAAGCAGAATTCTTCTCTTAAAAGTATTCATAAGTCTAATTTCCTTCAAGAAAAAGGAAATTTTTATTTCTAATCGTTGCTGTTTTCTGCTTGGCCAATGTGTATGGCAGGGTAAGGGGAAAGAGATTGAGAGGAATTTTAAAGGAATTAATTGTTTGATTTATGTTAGGAGGTGAGAAGACAAAAAAAAAAGAAGTTGATCAATAAGTGGATAGGATGGTGATAATGGACAATAAGAAAAATGAATTCAACTATTTGCTTATATCTTCTCTGCTAAGGAGAATGATTGCTGGAGCAGGTGAGGCAATAGAACTGGTAACGGGAAATAGAAATCCAAGATGAAAAAGAAGATGCTAAGTCATCAAGCCTGGAGAAACTGTACAATGTATAATAGTTTATTACAAGAATGAACATATTAGATCTCATAGAATGAGGAGGTATAACAGGATTCCATGAGACAAATGTCCTTATATACAGAAAAGGAAAGAAAGTGAGTTTGGTTTTGATTTTTGTCAAACTCTAGAAGTTATTAACCTTTTTTAACTATTAATAACTCTAGAAGTGATTAAAAGGGTACTTTGTTAACCTACAGAAAGGGAAACAATGACCAAAAGCGTTAATGCCAGATTATTCTAATTTTCTTTTTTATAGGAAATGATATGAATATGGATGCCTTGGATTTCAGCAAGACTTCTAATAAAGTATTAAGTTATCCTTCTGGTAAAGATGGAATCACAAAATGCCTACCTGGCAATATGATAATATAGTTAGTAAGACTCAAAACTTGTTGAGTGACCCAAATTGCCTAGAGTCAGGGTAATGGATACAGGTTAATTAAATCATGTTTAGTTGGAATAGCTAAAGAAATGTGTGCATAGAAAAGCTTGCTTAAGACTATTAGCCTTTAAGCTCAATTAAAGTATACGCTTGTGGACTGATATCAGTATTTGGCAATACCTGTCTATGTGCAAAGACATTCTCAGAGATGAAATATGTAAAATCTATTAGAGATCAGCATTAACAAATGAACATTTGCAAATAGTTTTGATGATTTAGAACTTTAACTTTGAACCTCAATTAAGGGAAATATTATACCTATTCTCATTAGTAAATTGATATTATAAAAAATTATACTCAATTATTATCATTGTTTTTATATTTTAATATCATTCATAAATGTGTGAATATTTATTTTCTCTATTTTTATATAAGTTCCTGTACATAATTGATTTTGCCTCTTGACCTGTTGTGATTTAGTAATTTTTTTAATCACGTCTGACTCTTTGTGACACCCATTTTGGGGTTTTCTTGGTAAAGATGCTGGAGTGGTTTGTCATTTTCCTTCTCTGACTCATTTTGCAGGTGAAGAAACTGAGGCAAACAGTTAAGTAACTTGTCCAGGGTCACTCAGTTATTAAGTGTCTGAGGCCAGATTTCAACTCAGGAAGATGAATCTCCTGACTCCAGGCCTAGCACTCTATTTACTGCACCACCTAGCTGCCCCTGCCTTTTGGTTTATAAAATGCAAAATATTTAATGGCTGGCCCTTTATTAAAAAAAAAAATTCTGACTCCTGATTTAGAAGATGATGCCTACAGCAGTGCTCCAAGGACCTTCCCCTGATCATTTACTGCTGAGAATATCTTATCATTTGAATGCATCCATAGAAGGCATCTTTGTCAGATTTGCAGATTCCTTGAAGCTAGAAGGGATAGTTAATATATTGAATGATTTTCTAGATCTAATACTTTAATGGAATAGAGTAATGGTTCAAATAGAATAAATTAGAAATTAATAGGTATATAGGTATATGTATACATACATACATATATATATATATAATTACACTGAATTCAAAAATTCAACTTTGCAAGTACAAGATGGGAGATTTATGGCTAGAAAATGTCTTTCTGTGCATTCCAGAGAGACAGAGATAGAGACAAACCAAAAAAAGCTAAGACTACTAGGAGAAATACGCTATCAGGAATGAGAGAAATGGTTCTACTGTACCCTGCCCCAAATGTCACATTTTAATAAAATCACAGTCACTTGAGATCACATCCAAAAAAGGTTTCCCAGAAAGATGTGAGGGTTGGAAAAAATGACAAACAACAATTGACCGAAACGAATGTTTTGCTGAAAAAGAAAAGACTTTGGCAGGACACGATGGAAGTCCCAGAATATAAAGAGCTGGAATATGTTACAATAATTAGCCTTGACCTATTTGGTTCCAAATGGGTAGTATTAGGAGCATGGATAGGAGTGGTAGACTTGGACCTTCCATGAAAAAAAACTTCCAACCATGAGAGTTGTATAAAAATGGAGTGAGTTGCTTTGAAAAGTTTTGGGTTCCTTCTCACTGGAGATCTTGAAGTAGACATTGGACAGCCACCTCTCAGAAACTTTGTGGATTAAATTATAGTCATAGGTGGGTTGGATTTATATATATACATATATATATATATATATATATATATATACACATATCACAAAGTAATAACCATTACTGATACAATATGAGACACTGAATCTAGATTCAGAAGATGGATATAAATCCCAGGAATAATATTTATTTTGCGATCTTGTGCAGATAATTTTCCCTGAGCCTTAGTTTCTTCATTTGCTTGTTTGTTTTTTGTTTGTTTGCTTCTTTTAAAGAGTACTGGCTGCAGAATCAGAGAACCTAGGTTTAAATTCCATGACTGACACATGACCTATGTGACTTTGGGCAAATCAGTTCACTTTTTATTGACCTTCCTTTTAAAAGGGTGGGGTGGGGATGCGTTTGAATAAACTAACTGACCTCTGAGATGCCTTCCAGCTTAAATCCTATGAATTCATGAATTGTGCTCATATCTCTAATGCTCTTTGCAGTTTTAAATTTTGCTGTTAGGTATGGCACCATGTCCTACAAACCTATCAGTCTGACTTAAGATCCCTGTCTCTTGGGTCTAAGATTTAGTGAGGAAAACAAATTTTGGCCAATATTATGTCATTTTCTTCATCTTACCTGGCATAGAGGATCTGAATTCAAGACACCAGGATTCAAATTTAAGCTCTGCTACTATTTGTAATGACCTTAGACAGTAATCTTTCTAGGCCTCAGTTTTCACATCCACAAAATGAGTGTGTCAATCTAGATAGTCTCTAAGGTCCTCTAATACCCTATGATTTTGCATTCTATGAATTTTATGGCTCATGTTGAAAATTGTCTGGTTGCAACAAAGTCTACCATTGTGTTAAGTTATCCTTAAATACAGAAATAAATTTAAAATTACCCAAATCAACTGAAATTGATTCACACATTAAATGAAGTTTATTATCAATGCAAATATGCATTTATCTGCATTTGGGATAAGCTGATAATAAATGAATAAATAAAACCATTAGACTCCAAACACCAAATCCAACAGCCCTTTTGTTTGGTGTACTTATCACTTTGCATTTTTCTGTGTTTTGTATTGTTCATCTTTCTGTTCTTCCATGAAACTCAGCTACTTATTTGTCTTCTGTGAAATTGTTCTCTACCTTTTTCTTTCACCCTGTGATTACTTCACAGTTACATCCTTGTTCACTTGCCCCCTAAATATAACAAGCAACCCAAGGCTCTGTCTTTCTCTATACTTCTTCCTTTGGAGATTTCATGCAATCCCATGGCTTCAATAATCACCTCAATGGGGATAACTCTCAAATAGATATGTCCAACCTCTACTTCTACCTCCTCAGTTCCAGTCTAGTTAACTTCTTATGGGGATATAGCATCAATACTCCAAACTGAACATGTCAAAATATTTAATCAATAACTTTTCCTCCTTCACTGTACCCAGGGATGCCACCACCATCCTAGTCACCCAAACTTGTAGGAAGTCCTTTGCACTTTAACATATTCTGACTTGTATCATACTTATTTGTGGATTTGTTTTATTTTTTCTTCTCGTATTAGAACATAAGCTCTTTGGATAGCAAAGGACCATTTTCATCAGCATCTAACACAGGGTCTTACATGTAATAGGTGCTAAATAAATGACAAATGTAATTGAATTAGAAGATATGGGGGGGACATTTGACCTTAAAAATTCTCATCTTTGATGAATTATAAAGACAGTAAAAGACAACAGAATTAGGCCATTTGAGCAGAGACTCTTAATCTGTTTATTTGAAATCAGAGCCAAGAGTTCTAAAGATAATGAAGAGCCCCAAATGCTCTCCCACATTTGGCCAAAGCAGATTGGCCCATCTGCAAAGAGAAGAGTTTATCTGCAAATGGAATAGTTACTTCTAATGGGTTATAACATATACATTATTATGAATTATGCAAATTTAAATTAAGAAACAATCTTTTGAAGTTTGCAAGTCACTGCCTGCTGTTTGTAAAATTCCCTAAAATGAATAACCACAATTATATTGAAACTCAACACTGCAAAGAAAATGGGGAAAAAAGACCCTCTTGGATGGGTGTTTAATGGTAACAATATTTCATCATAATTATATAGTCTATTAACAATAATCTCAATATGCTCACAACTATTAGCTTGTTAATTTTTAATAAGTTCCTCTAATGTAGAGGAAAACATTTTTATCTCTCTCAAGGCAGAAAAGAGATAGCAGATAGGAAGATTATGACTTACCTTAGCTAACACAGAAAGTCAGTGAGCTAGTAGTTGAACAAAATCTCTTTGTCTCTACTGCAAAGACCCTTAGCACTCCTAAGTTTAGGTTTTCAACTGCAAAAGGAACCAAGTATAAATAACTGAACCTACATTCACAATGGTATTTGTTCGCTCAAAATATTCTCTATCCCTTAAAATGTCATAAATAATGTGATTTATATGCAAGATTGCCAAATCCAAAGCTGGCAATAATTGCATTTGCAACTAATACAATTGGCTATATGAAATTACTGTAAGATTCATTTCAGAGAAATGCTTCAAAAACTATCAGTTGTGTTTAAAAATAAGCTATCCTCCTAAATCAATACAACAAGCCACATTCCAGATTAACACTCCCCTTTCTTCAAGCAATCCTAATTACCACCTCATATCTAAACATTGGAAAAAGTAGCCCATTTCGGATCAATTTTTCATGATAGATACCTTTAATGATTGCTATCCATACAGCAAAGCTTTTATTTGTTAAGCTGACATAGAAAATTAGCTCTGCTTTCCCCTTACAATCCTCCCATGCACATACTGAGCCAGATGGCAATGAAAATCAGATAAAAGAATAATAAAGTTAGCAAAAGAAATTGGGATTGTTTGAAACAACATATCATCTTGAAGATTTAAAAAAGATTGTTAAATCTCTTTTCTTTTGCTACTTGCATGAGCTGTCTAATGTATTTATTCAAACCTACTTTTACTGGGGAGGGGGAGTTGTTCTGTCCATTAAATTAGACCAAGGAAATGCAGGGCAGATGACTCTTCATTCAAGAAACTAATAAGCGCACTAAGTTATGAGCACTACATCAGATGAGCTGCAGTTTTTCACTTTTCTTACACACCTGGGAGGCATTAAACAATTTTTTCTCTGAAGGGGACTCCTTTCCCTATCCAGAGGAAATACTTTTCTTACACAGTCTCTAAATAATGAGCCACTTTAAGGTACGTCTAAGTAGAGGGACTCAAGTACCAGAAGTGCATCACAGGATGTGTGCAGTTTGAAGCACAGGCTTATTACTCTGATGTACCAAACGATGCCACCACTCACAACCTACTAAGGCTCCATCTATCCTGGAAGGAATGTAAGAGCCAAATAAGTATCTGAAGAATAAGGACTTTTTGATTTACTGTTGCTGTCCCTGAATCAAGGCCCTTTGGAAATAGACACCTGTATCTCATAAAAATCTTGAAGGGATATCAACATCAGTGAGGAATCTGGTGGAGATAATAAACTTGTTCTTATTGCATGAAGGGTTCCCTTTAATAGGGCGTTATATATAGTTAATGAGAAACCTATTCTTATAATAGAAAAATGTGAGGTTGAGCAAAATGAGAAAAAGGAGCAATGATGAAATTTTTAAAACATACTGGATATTTCTAAAGATAGAGAAGAGGAATAAAATCACATATGTTCGAATATGTGCTTTTAGGATTACCTTAAAGAATAGACAAATGTTAATTAAAGAGTAAAAATGGAATGAAAAATATTTTAATTTCATTATCATAAATGGAATAATGCTTGAGATTATTTTAGACATAAAACTTTGCGTATGTCAATAAGTCATCTACTTATAGGAATTTCAATATTGTACACCAAAGAAATTACAAAAGTGAGAAAAGAGAGAATAGAAAAGAAAACCTTTGGAAAAGAAATTCTGTATAATCACAGTCGATTTCTTTACTAATTCAAGGACCCCTGATTTCAGGGGTGTAACATCTCTTAAACAAAGTTCATCTTTTTAACACCAGTATTCTGATGATACTATATGGCTGCAAGTCATGGAACAAAGGTCTTAAAAGAACTGAGGGGAGGGAGTGATGAAAAGATGTGCAGTGAGTATGATCAGGCATATGAGGAATTATACAAGAGAAGACATACAAAAAACACTATCAGAAAAACACCTGACCTCCCACTCCCCACCTCCACCATCAAAAAAGAAAATGATGAGACAGGTATAAGGAGAGGGAAGGAATAACTGAATAGATAGCACAAATGCCCCATTTGCTATCTACATAATGTAAGACAATAAGAGGCAGTCCCTTGGCATGTTGAGTGGACTGTTTCTGGAAGATTTGTAAGAACATATAGAAAAGAGTTATGCATGAAGAGCAAGATTATGCTTGGCATCACTGGAGGATTTACTCACATCGACTACCTTCTAACATAACTTTCTGCCTATCCTGTGTGTATTTTATAGGAACAGGTTTTTAAAAACTCTTTCTCCCTTTAGAATGTAAGCTCCTAAAGAGTAAGGAGAGTATTTTCACTTTTTCTTGTAATAAATGTTCTCTGACTCTGAGCTTACGTAGCCATTAGAGCATTGCATTGGAGGTTTGGATACTGGTATTTCAGACACCTGTGGAACTTCCCATTCTTCCATTACTTGAGAGTCTTTGGGCTCAAATAGCACAGGTATTCTTAACCTGAGGTCTTCAATAACTATATTACAATATAATGAGTTTCTATTGTAAACCTATGTCTTTTTTAAACCTAATGATATTCAAAGAGTCTATAGTCTTTACCAGACTATTAGTGGGGTACATGACACAAGAAAGGTTAAGAACTCCTTATACCAGCACATCTAATTTTTCTTTAAAAAGTAACATCAGAGAACAAATCAGCATACGACATCAACAGGGAAGAAACCATCAGTACTGTGAGTGATAGAGAGGGGTTGTGGCAGTAACAAAGCCCCCAAAATAGGGGTTTGCTTAGTAGCAAAGCCACGGATCCCATAGGAGCAGGTGGGATGGTCAAAGCCCTGCCTGAGGCATTCTTCTTACCTAAGGAGACTGCAGTACTATTCACTTAGCTCAGGTCTCAGTGATGGTAATTCATCCTACACTCTCTTTTCCTGCCTACCCAGTTACAACCCTACCCCACTCCAGCACAAAATCCTTCCCAGCAAAGACTGAACCCAGCTACCATTCCATCCACCCATCCCTGAAAAAGGTAGGGGAAAAGAAGACATCAATGCCTTCCTCAGAACCCTCTTGCAGACAGAAGAGGCCATAATGGCACTGTAATAAGAAAAACTCTTGCTCAGGCTTGAACTTCCAACCAATATCTGCTGGAAATGAGTATATCACATACACCACTAAAGGCAAAAAGAGATATCAGCCATAGCTCTAGTTTTAAGTTACTAGTCTCCCTCTTTTTTCTGATATGGAAATCTTTTTCTCCTCCTGCTTTCTGTAAAATTCCATTGTACCCATGCTGCTTAGGTAGCCAAATCCTATATAAGGTAGATTAAACTTATGCTTACTGCTCATTGATTTATTGTTAAGTGTTCAGTGTAGTCTGACTCCAAGGGTACTAAACTGCAGTTTTCCCTTCTCTATCTCATTGATCGGGCATTGGTAGTACCAAGTCAACCAAGTCTGGACAATTTTATCATACCATCTATTCAGCCAAGAGAAGCAGGCATGGGTGACCCATGGCCCTTGCATGGCATTCTTATCTTTCTGAACCTAATACAATATTCACTGTCTGCCCCACCCCTACTCATCTAGCTCAGAACAAAGAGAATAAAAGCCTGTTCCCTCTTCCTTGAAGAACCAGCCACAATACTGTAGGCCTGGTTCCCTACTGACCTCGAATTCTCTTGCCTTGCTTGGAGAATGGTTGCCTCCTCCCAAAACCTCCATTTTAAGAGGATTCCCAGAAGAACCATCTCTTCATTTCCCACCAGGTTACTGTCCTCTGGGTTTCTCTGCTATGCCTCAGAAAGTTATTTCTTCCACCTACAAGATTACTTCAACCCTGGTAATCATAGCTCAGAAGCACGCTCTGCCCTTGGCACTCCTCCTCCTGATTTTAGCATGGCAGGCTTTTCCCTGAACATCCATTTAAGAAGGGTGCCCTGTACAGCCATCTCTTCATTATCCACTGGACTGCACTCCCCTGGGCTTCTCCAACATGCCCACCCCAATTCCACACGCTCCCACCAAGTTCTGTATCTTTTCTTCCTTTTAAGTTTCCTTTTATGTGCTCTTGTCTTTTCCATTAGAACATAAGTTCCTTGAGAGCAGGGAGTATCTTTTTTGTTTCTAATTGTATTCCTAGCATGGTGCCTGGTACATAATCATCACTTAATAAATGTTTATTGGTTGACCAGCACAAAGATTGAGGAGCAAGAGTCCCAACTAAGGCTTGGACTACAGTCTTCTTAGAGGCTGAAGTAAACAGGCCCCATACCTACCTACCCACAGAGAGGAGTAGGCAAGGCCACTAAAGCCAGGTCCAAAGAGAAAGATTTACTAGTAACATTCACTTCCCCTCCTAGTTTGATTTTTTTTTTTTTTAATCAAAGTCCCTTGACTTCCTTCTTAAAGAGTACTATTCACTGAATGGGCATTACCTCGCTCAAAGTAAGAACTTGAAAAGACCTTAACTTAAAAGGGCCAAAGTGCATCCTGGGCCATCCCCAGTCCTTTTGATCAATATCTAGTCACTGGACTCAGATGGCTCTGGAGGAGAAAGTGAGGCTCGTGACCTTGCACAGCCTGCCCTCACTCAAATCAAAGACAACCGCAAGTCATGTCAACATTTCCCTCATGTCATGGTCCTCTTCTAAACCAAAGGACAAATATAACCAGGAGTATGCTGGGCTGCCTGATGGGGTCCCAGACAGTTGGGTATCTCAGCTTGCCCTCTTCCTCTCCTCTTCAAAGGAAGGCAAATGTTGATGGCCAGAAACTGCCTAGTTAACTTGGGGTTTACTGGAGAGATTCCTTCCTTCCATCTCTCTTTTCTCAAAGACCAAATCTTAAACCCATTTCACCCTGGAGCTCATATATTAAGACCACAGTATTTAATCCCTGCCCAAGCACCACTAAATGGCTGTATTTTGGGCCCCTCTGGTTCAGAGTGAATGTCAATAACAACTGTCTCTGTTTTGACCAGCAACCCTGAGGGTCTTCCCCTCTCAGTTTGACTTTTTTTTTTTTTTAATTAAAGGGGCATCCCTTGACTTACTTCTTAAAGAGACCTGTTCACTGAATGGACTTTACCTCACTCAAAGTGAGAACTTGAAAAGGTCAACCTAAAAAAGCCAGGGTCTTCAGAGTTTCCCATTGAATCCTGGGCCATCTCCAGTCTTCCTGATGAATATCTGGTCACTGGACCCAGATGGTTCTGAGGAGAAAGTGAGGCTAGTGACCTTGCACAGCCCTCCCTCACTTAAATCAAAGTCAACTGCAAATCATGTCATCATTTCCTTGATGTCATGGTTCTCTTCGAAAACAAAGGACAAACACAACAACAAAGCCAAGTGCCCTGAGCCCTTGTCCCACAATACCACTTTATCTGGACTGTGAGCATTGTAATTCATTTGCTATCCACCACTCCTATATTAGTTACTTGAAAGGTGGCATTATTTCTTTGATAGTATTTTATCATACTGGCAGATATGGTGCAGTGGATAGAGGGCTAGAATCAGGAAGACCTGAATTCAAATTCAATTTCAGATACTTACTAGCTAGAAAAACCTGGGTAAGTCATTTAACCTCTGTTTGCCTCAGTTTCCTTCTCTGTAAAATGAAGAAAATAATAGCACCTACCTTCCAGGTCTGTTGTGACAATTAAATAAAATAATAATTACAAATGTACTTAGCACAATGCCTGGCATGTAATAAGGACTCTACAAATATTAGCTTTTATTATTATTTAACATGTTCTCAGTTTCCTCAATTGTAAAATGGAGATGACAACATACCTACCTTGGCAGTGAGGATTAAATGAGATGATATTGATAAATCTATGAACATAAAGCTTGGCATATTGATGCTCTATATATGGCAGTTATCATCATCATCATCGCATCATTATTAGTGGCCCCAGTACCTGGCACACAGTAGCTATTTAATAAGTGCTTGTTGATCACTGGGTCTTATAAGCTATTGTTTTAAACAAATACTGGTCCAAAATGTGCCTCAAATCTTTGGCACCATTAAGGGAACTCATGTTTGAGAGGAGTCTGGGCTGTATGTTAAAACACTGAAACTATCTGTAGTGAAAATATTTCTCTGAATTATCCCATTATTATGTTGGTAGTTAAATGAAGGTGGGGTGCAGGGGATGACCCCCTACAATTAAGGGAACACCACTGAAGGAGCCTGGAGCCAATAGCAGAGAGCATATACATTCCCTCATCCCCTTTAAGGGTATCGGAGAACCATGGGGAACAGATGAAATGTAGTATACCTGGCCTTTAGTCAGTGGGAAGCAGGGTAATCAGTGTTGTATGCGGAGCTTTGTCTAGAGGAAAATCGGACCCTTTGCTTTTAAGGGGAACTCTAGAGAGATTCTCTGTCTAAGACTTTGGATTGTGAAAATACCCTAGACTGCTAGATCAAGGGAAATTGGGCATTTTTTTTTTAGGTTGTAAACATATATCAATTTTTTTTCTAGTATGTGTTCTCTTCTAAGTCAGCTTTATGGGTATAATTTTGCAAATTTTTCACTTGTTGATTGTTTGACTGCTTAAATATGGATTTTTTTTTATATTTTTGAATTCTGCATTCACATAGATATACTAATACTTGATCCTGTATCTGATATCTGATACTGCTCTGTATTACTGAGTCCTGTATAAGTACTGATATTTAGTTTAGTGTGACATCTGGAACCACTAATTTGCTCCCAAGTAGAGAAGTACATATTGTTCTTTTGCATTTAAACATGTAGGCTGCTTACCTTTTGTGAAAGCAAAATGCCTTATAGCTTCTAAGGATGAGATGCCTGTATCTAAAAATCCACACGTTGCTGACATTCTTTGCTACTTCTAAGTCCTTACTGGTGAGTTTGCAATTCCATTTATTTTGCCCTGACAGTGGTAAAGATCCATGGGGGAAATTTGGGTGTCCTTTGAAATACAGACCAAGGGGAAATGATCTGAACCTCTGTGGAGATCACCTATGGTACAGAGGGACTCCTAGAGAATTCTAGCATGTTCTATATAGAAAGGGACATTTTTGATCCAGAACCCAGTTGAATCGCTTTCTACACTAAGGGAATTATTGGAAGAATAATCAAGAACTACTTTCATATGTGAGAAAGAGATGACACTGATTTTATTCCACATCCCAAATCCCTGTGTGAAGAGCTCCATGTAGTTTGGTCTATAGTGTAGACCAGGTTTCCATCTAAAATGGAAACCAGTTGACTTTGTCTTTGCTCTTTCTTTTGTTTGTAGGTTGAAAAAAAGGTATACAAGGTAAGCAAGCGGAGATATTTGGTCAGTTTTATAAAAATACTTCCTATTTGGTTGAATCTATAAAACTTTATATTTGGGAATAATTGCTATTTGCATTTGCATACATAGTATCGTATATGATCATTCAACATTGTTTTGAAACTTAACCATATAACACTGAGGAAGCAAGAGAATGGACATTTCTTGTGCCTCCCCTGAGATCTTCTGAATTTGGGACAAGGATTATGTTCAAAAATACATCTCTGACAATTTGCCAGGGATGGCAGATTTCAAACAAAGGACATGTGTAAGTGTCTTGCCTTTGGAGCATGCCCAAATTGCCTAAAAGAAGGGCATCCTGAGTCCCTGCCCATTTAGGTATGAGTTATCGCCTTTGATTGGCTGCTGGACCAGAACAGTCTGAGTCTTTTAAACAGGCTAGACTCAGACAGTTACTGCCTTTCTTACTCCCTCTAGGGGTGAAGATCACGGTTCACCCATATCATAGGCACCACTAACTGAACTGGTTATTCCCTAAACCTTTTACCCCTTTGTCTCTGTGATTTCTGTTCTCTGAGGAATGTTTGCTTTGTTCTCCTTCATTTGTCCCTCACAGTTTTAGATTCTGGGATTGATTTCCCCTGGAGCAGAGAGTTCAAGCCACGGTGACCTTGGAGCCAGGATTCCTGGTGGGATGCTGCAGCAAGCCAGCTCAGCAGAGAAACACTCAGAAACACAGTGCCTGGGACTCTACAAAATGGGGCTTTACTCTTGGAACTGGGACTATGTGTTCTAGAAGAACTGATCCAAGCTGTGAACCTTCTTCCCCAAAGACTGAGGTTGTACAAAGGGGAAGGAAGATTAAGCCCTTCCCATAGAGGTCCAACTCCTGTTGGGAATGAGTTTTGTATATTTGTTATCATACATTTTGAGGTTTGTAAAAATTTGTAAATTCCTTGTAAAAGCAAATTTGAATGTTAAGTGGTTAAATGGAACTGGGTTGCAGAAGACCGCCCCTCCAATCAAAGAGAACATTATAAATGAGTCATAATGAGGGCTGAAGCCATTGGTGCATGGCCTACATGTTACAGGGTACTGAAGAACCCTGAGGGAGGGATGAAAGGTAGCCTAGCACACCTTCAGGCAGTGGGGGCCCAGGAAGACAGTGTTATACTGTTGATCTTGGCATAGGAAATGCATTACCCCTCCTTCTCTCAACTGCATTGCCACATGAGAAGTAACCCAATAGAATAAAGAGGTGTTTTTCTCTTTTCTACTTCCTTCCATTGACATTCAAGTGGGACTTGCTCTGAGATGGCAGTGCTGAATGGCTGAGCAAAAACTACACCATCACGAGCCACAGCTGTGACTGGGGAGCCCAGCACAAGTGGAAGTCATTTCAAGATGAAAAATAGCGGCACGTCATGGAACAGCAATATTCGGAACAAATGGGGACTGAAGCTATTAGAATCCCATTTGAGTACTGAGCATTAGGGAGGAACTTTCCCTTTATAGACCAGGATCCTGAGACAGAGAGTGCACAATCCTTCCACAAATCACTTTCTACAAGCTGCAGATATATTTAGTCAAGATTCCCATCCTCACCTCTATCTGCATGTAAAGAAGGGAGGAGGGTGATGTAGAAAGGGATGGTTGGCAGCAACTATCTATCTCCTTATTAGGAATAGTTTAGTTTAGTTTTTAGTTTTTTCTATATAAAATAAACAAAAATGATCACAACACATTGCACCTGAATCTAAATTACACTAAGAATTTACCTGAGTGAAATAATTTACATGGTATGGGTTACAAACCAAAGACTATAGAGAACAGATTTCGTATTTTAACATGTTGAGCAATATTCCATTTCATCCTCTGGTTTAAATTTTGAGTTAGGCCAGAAAGTGGTTTAGGCCTTAGGAAGTACTGTGGTATACAGTATGTGTTTTTGTGTGTGCATGTATGCATATATACACATATGCTTGTGTGTGTATATATACATACATGTACACATTATATACCCTGCTGTATATGGTGCATACAGTGGTACATGTTGGAAATAAAAAGGACATGATAGGAGGTCCTCGTACAGACCATGCCTGGAATTAGTAGCAGCTGGGAACCATGCCTGTAAGACTCTGCACCTTAAAGCACACACGTACATACAAATACACATGCACACGGACACACACACACACACACTCTGGGGAAGCAGCTTGAGTTATACAAGTAACAAGATAAACTCACAATAACATAGTTCCTTAAGGTTTTCAAAGGGCTTTCCTTACAATCTCCTCCTGAAGTTAATGCAACATCTGTGATCTGCCAAGTGTGATTATTTTACTCCCTAATGCGGCAGATGGCCTCAGTGCTGAATTCTGTGATCCACAACAGGTTCAACCATTTGCTTCAGTTCCATATAGCTTTGCATGCCTCAGACACTCTAGAAATTAGCTCAGACTAGGTTTTTAGACTACACAATTGCCTTCCCAGTACAGGTTTCATGTTGTTGTTCAGCCGTTTCTCAGCAGTGTTCAAATTTTCGTGACCCCATATAGGGTTTTCTTGGCAAAGATACTGGAGTGGTTTTCCATATTCTTCTCAAGCTCATTTTACAGAAGAGAAAACTGAGGCAAACAGGGTTAAGTAATTTGCCCAGGGTTACACAGCTCCTAAGTGTCTGAGGCCAGATTTGAACTCAGGAAGATGAGTCTTTCTGATTCCAGGCCCAGCACTACATCCTTTACTCTGTGCCTCCTAGTTGCCCCAGATCTCACATCCCTTGCCTCAACTCAGATTCCATAGTCCATAGTCCAACTCAGGATTCATATATCCCTGTCCCAATTCATATCTCATATTCCTTGCTCTACTCAGATCCCCTATCCCTTTGTCCCAGCTCATATCTCATATTCCTTTCCAAAGAGAATTACACTTCTCTTGACTAGGAGTTTTTCTAACTCCTATATATCAGTGGGTATATGACACTTGTAGTGCCAACATATGCCACATTGCTCAAGCTGTATCTGGAGTATTGTGTTCAAACCTGGCTTCCACATTTTGGGGGAAAATTTGACTACAGAAATTTAGATGATGGTGATAAGACTGGAGACTATTCCATATGAGAATCAAGAGAAGGGATTATAAATATTTAGCCTAGATAAAGTTTGGAAGGACATAATAGGTATCTTTAAATACCTAAAGAGTTGTCGTGTTGAAGAATAATTATAGCTGTGTTGATTATCCCCAGAAGGCAAAACCAGGACCAATGGGAAAGGAAGAGAAGGAGGGAAGGGGAGAATATAATCATTTCTATAGATAATATTTACACATTATATATTATATAGATTACGTAGATATATATGTAGATATAGATATGTAGGTATGTCTATATCTGTATGTGTTTGTGTATCAAGCACTTTGCTTTTTGCAAATATCTCATTTGATTTTCACAACAACTCTGAGAAGTAGATTCTGTATTATTGCCATTCTACAGTTGAGAAAACTGCGGCAAAGAGAGATTAAGCAACTTTCCCAAAGTCACATAGCTAATAAGTGTTTGAGGGTAGGCTTGAACTCAGGTCTTCTTGACTCCAAGTCTAGCACTGTACCTACTCAGTTACTTAGCCAAATAGAAATAACAGAGAAGAAAAATTTGGTACAATAGAAAAAACTGAGCAATCAGAGGTGTTCAACGGTGACTGACTCAGATACTACATATTTCTGCATCATGCAAGGTCTTCAAGAAGTTAGAATAGCTAAGTGGACCAGGAAAACTTACTTTTAACTCAAAGATTCAGTGATTTAAGGAAAATAGCACCCATTCAGTCAGATGACATAAATTCAAATTCTTACCATATAACCATGGGCAAAGTCACTTCTCTGGGCCTGTTTCCTAACCTTTAAAATGAGGAAGTAGAAATGAATGAACATTTAGACCTCTTCCAACTCTAAATATCTTCCTATCCATTCCCATCAGTATTTTCAAATGGGTACCCACATTTCCCACTACTGCAAATCTTCCTTCCTTGGTTCCGCACCTATACCTCAACCTCTGGACATTCATTAATGTTTGCCACGTCCTCCCACTCTGGCTCTACATGTGGGGGACTGTTCACCACATCATCCTTCATTGTGCAAACTTTTCTCCTCAAGTCTCTACCTCAGCTAAGAGTGTTGGCTCTGCAGGCAGCAGACTGGGTGAGCTCTCAATTGACCTTGGTAAAACTCACAAGATTCTGGAAGCTCTGCTCCAAATCCACTTAAATTTTAGACTCTTTGTAAGTTTTCACAACCAATATTTTCTAATTTAATTAAATCATGTTAACTGTTTTGCAATAATAAGTGCTGAAAGAGTCAAAAAGCACTCTTCAGGGAAGAAAGTTTTCTACGATAGTAGGATTATTGGCCAACAGTTGCTGATGAATCAGTTATTATTTTCCTAATAAAAAACAAATTTTATTATCTTAAAATCAGCATATATTCTTATACTCTAAAAAATAAAATAATAAAAACATAGGTATAAGAAAATTAAGCTAACATAATAAGGCAGAAAAAATTTAAATATACTTATATTTATTTCATTAAATATTTCCCAATTACATTTTTTAAATGCTAGTATTCATTTTTTTTAAATTTTGAATTCCAAATTCTCTCTCTTCCACCCTCTCTCTTGGGAAATCAAGCCATATGATATTGATTATACAGAAGAAGTCATGCAAAACATTTACAAATTAGCCATGATGCAAAATAAAACACACACACACAACAAGAAAAATAACGTTAAAAAAAAGCATACTCGCAGAGTTCATCAGTTCTCTTTCTTTGGAGGTGAATTGCATTTTTCATCAGGTACCTTTGTAATTATCGACACAGAAGATTTTTAAAAAGATATATTTGGTAGGTTTTGAAAACACATACTTCCTGGAATAATTATTAGACATTCCATGAAGTCATTACCACTAAACTTTTGATGGGAATTTTACTGTAAAATGCAAAAGAAATTGGAGTCAGCAGAATCTCTTGGTGTTTACAGTTTCCTTCCTGCTGTTGCCTTTTGGTAGGGACATCTTGCTTTTCAGTCTCTTCAGTTCTTTCACAATAAACCAAAGTTTTCCAATCAGTCATCTTTTTTTCTTCTAAGAGAATTAAGACTGGTCTATGGTTATCTTTAAGAACTCCTCATTAAAACATAAAAGAAAGAAATTGGTAGAAATCTATAGTCTGTTCATTCCAGAAGTTTATTGTAAGATGCTTAGAAAAAAAGAGGTGCTTTAAAAATGTGAGCAACTGGCCCCTTGTATCAAGTCATGCCCCTTTTTTGGATTGAACAGAAATTTGCCATCCTCCCAAGAGAGAAAGATGTTTTATACTTCCCAGCATGAACAGGCATTTACTCTGAACACCTTTATGTGAATCTGTCCTCTCCATGGGAGAAGAAAATCAGACTGAAAGCATTTAGGAACATTTTGGAAAGCAATTTCAGTTCTTGAAATATAATTGCTTCATCCCACACACATTGACTAATATTTTTATGGTGTCTTAGTAACCATGATGGGAAAAAAATATTAGGCAAAACATATAAATTTTTCTTCTTGATAAATTTTAGAACATTTGTTAAGTAGTCAAAAAGGCACTTTAAGAACAAATTTCAGAATCTCTCCGTGTGAGCCACTGTTGGAATATCAGTAGGTCAATAGCTTTATTTTCTGCCTAAAATGATTCTGGTAACAAGAAAATGCCATTTTCACGATTTGCATTCTCTTTATTCTCTTTAAATTGTCAGACGTGAGAACACAACCAAATTTATTCTAAAATTGAGCTCTTATTTGGTTTATGAATGACAGAAAATGAGTGAGTACTTGACTAAAAAAGTCTTCTCTCTGAAAATGGGTGAGAATGAATATATGAGTTCTTCTATTGACATCTTATTATGGAACTTAGGATAGCCAGCGCAGACCTTTTAACTACTATACGAAGAGAAAGATGGAAAACCAACCCTTATAACAAAGAATAGAAAAAATAAAATCAACAAAACCAATCAAGGAATCAAAATAATTGACCTTATATGCAGTAATGCGCATCACTCACCCTCAGTTTGGCAAGAAGCTGGGGGGAAATATCTTCTCATATTAATTCCATAGGCACAAGCTTACTTTCATACTTTTGAAACATTCAGTTTCAGTTGTTTTGTGGTGTTCTTTCCAATAGATCATTCCAACTGCATTATTCTAGACATTCAACACATTGGTTTTCTGCTTTTGATTATTTCACTTTTCATTAATTTATATAAAATACTGCACATGTAGATAGGGCACTGGCCCTGGGTCAGGAGGGATCTGAGTTCACATCCAACCTTTAACACTTACTATCTGTGTAACCTTGGGCAAGTCATACAACCAAATACTTCAAAAAATGAAAACTTTGCATGCTGTATTCTAGCCATCATGTTCATTTTTTCTTACGGCAAAATAACATTTTATTACTTACATATGACACAATTTGTTCAACCATTCCCCAAATAATGTACATGTTGTTCTTGGCTACTGCAAAAAGTGCCATTTTCAATATTTTTGTACATGTGGTCTCTTAAAAAAAAATCAGTGATCTATTTTGTCTATATTCCTAACCCTACAATTTCTAGGAGAAAAGGTATTAATATTTTAGTAGATTGATTTACATAATTCCAAATTGTTTTACAGAGTGATTATACTAATCCACAGCTTCAAGAATAATGCATTAGTTTGCCTGTCTTTCCACAACTCTTTCCACATTGCCTATTGATTAATGAAATCTTAGTTATTTTTCTCTTATGACGAATGATTTGAATCATTGTTATATAGTTGCTAATAGTCTATAATTCTTGTATACATACACACATACATACATACATATATGTATCAGTGAACTCTTATCAGAGGCATTCAATTCAGTTTTCCTCAGTCAAATGACTATTATATTCCAAGAGCATGGCTTTTGTTAGTGCAGAAATTTTTCCATTTTCTGTAAACAAAATTATATATTTTATCTTTTAAATGTATCGCTATATATTGCTAAGATATCATCCCTTCCCCATGACTGTGAAAAATACATGGTCTGCTTTTCTTTTAACTTTTTTAACAGTATGATCATTAATATTAGGGTCATGTATATATTTTTAATTTATTGTAGGATATGATGTGAGATGTCTGCTGAAGCCTAAATTATGTAAGATTACTTTCCTGTTTTCTCAGCAATTTTTATTACATAGGGAATTCTTTCCTTAGGTAATTTATGTTTTCAAGTTTATCAAATAATGAGTTATTGAGTTCAATTATTTGTAGTTCATCCTTCTCTGGTCAGCAGTCTGATCTAGTTTTCTACTTTTTTAACCAATACCAAATGATTTGGATGATTGCTGATTTATATGTTTCAGGCATAGAAGTGCTATTGCCATTTTATTTCTTTCTTTCTTCATTATTCTCCTTGGTATTATGACCTTTGGCTCCTCCAAATAGATTTTGTCATTTTATCTAGCTCTCTAAAATATCACTCCAGTTGTTTGATTAGCATATTCTATAAATTAGCTTTCATAATATTGTCATTTTTATTACAATGACACAGTCCAGCCATAAGCCAACAGGCACTTAAGTTGCTCTTTATTTGAGAAATGTTTTGTATTTTAATCTATACAAGTACTGAGTATGCTTTGGTGAGTTATTTGGATATGACTTCTATTTCTGTTAATATCTTCAAAATTTTGTTACTATAAAAAATATTGTTGTTTGGGGGTTATATTTCATAGCCTCCAATATTGTTGAAGCTATTAATGATCTCAGTTTCTTTGGTAATAGGATTTTTTAAAGTAAACTCCCATGTTAGCTGTAAGTATTTCTAGAAGGAATCAAATAGCCGCAAGAAAAGGTAGCATTTTTGCCTTATTTCTCTATTTATTGTGAAAGCTTCTAGAGAGTTCCCATTAAAAATAACATTTGCTTATTAGTTTAGATGCTCTGTCTGTCTCTCTCTCTCTCCATATTGTGTATATTACATATGTAATATGTAGATATACACACACACACATATATATACATACATACACAGTTTGTAGGGTTTTTTAGCATAAATAAGTATTGTACTTTGTCAAAGGATTTTTCTGTATCTACTAAGATGCTGTGTAGTATTTCTGATTTAAAAAAATTTTTTTATGTTGAACCATTGGTATAAATCCAATTTTTAATAAAAACAGGTACCCAAACACATATTTGTGGATATTTGCTTCTTCATATTTTTGTGTTTATATGTTATTATTTGTCCCTCATTTTTGAAAAGTACTAATGAAATCACAAGGTGATGTCTTGACTCCTGCATATATTGGATTTAAGTGAGGCAGAGTTGCACAGTGGTCAGACTCATTCTCTCTTCCAGAGTCATTGAAGTCCAGTGACAGGACAAAAGTCAAGACCACTGGCAATGGTCCAGAATACAGTGGATGACCTTGGTGTCTTTGTTGTCTGGCCAATTCTAAGTGCTCCACAGAACCTGCTTCAGCTGCCTTAATGACTGTTGGAATGAATTGTTCTCATCTTCCCATTCTGCCAGGTAAAGTCTTCCCATGCTTTGAGGTAGACATCCCCCTAACACACTGAGGAATGTGAAGCTTATCATTTAATTTCAAACTAATTTAGCCCATTGTAGCACCAAAACCATATTCACGGCCCCTACAGTGGCCATGAATATGCCAGCACATTTTTGAATCACAAAATTGTATTGATAATGCATTTTTGCTTATTGTTAACATAATTTTGCTTCTTAATGAGAAGATCTTCCCACCCATTAGTGGGTCTGCCCATTAAGGGGAGTTTGATTAGGGAAGATCTGTAGGTAGGCCCATACCTCTTCTTAATTTTCTAATCAGGTACTGGTTCTCAAGGGTTGTGATGCCCTCTGGCTTTGAAAAATGGCTAAGTACTCTGAGGTGAGGTTTTACTTTGGGGCTTACTGATTGGAAATGTTCTGTTTGGCCAGATGAGACTCTGGGCAGCCACTAAGGAGCCCCCCCCAACTTTGAAAAACCAGATATCGGTGTTTCTCTCTCTGGTAATTATATGTGTAACGGTCAGACAGTTGGGTCTGTTTGTTGATATATGACGTAGGTATTGCTTATGTCAGGCAGCTAGAAGCACTGTCTGTTGATTTTGATTTCCCTGTATTCTCTCTGAAGTTCAGGGTCCTGACTTTTCCCCCTGAACTAAGTAATATATACAATATACTCTCCACATGGAAGACAGAACCAAAACGTTTATTCAGACAGCAGAAAGCCAAATCCATCATAGTAACCAAGAAGTGCATGCACATTATCAGGTCTTCCCACAAACAGTATCCCCTACACAAAATCACAAACAAGCTCTCTCCCTCAAGCTTGCCAGCTTCCTGCTTGCCTGCATCCTTTTCCAGCTCGGATTGTCTTCTTCCTCTCAGCTCTGCTCTAGCTCTGCCTCTTCCTGCTCCACCCCATTCCTGTTCTATCTGACTTAGACTCATGTGGCTTCCATGTGACTTAAGGAGGTCACATGGGCCTATTAATGGATGGAAAAGATCTTCCCATTAAGAAACAAAATTACATTAACAATAAGCAAAAATGTGTTATCAATACACCCATCTGTGGAAACTGTTTACCAGGGTGTGCCACTGCACATGCTACAGCTTCTTGGAGTCATAGATGTGAGTTGGGCGAAATGTGAACACCAGAGGTGAACAAGAAGCCTGTAAAGCACCTATACCAGAGGTGCTAGTGCTCCTGGAACACTCCACATGCCCCTTATATTTATATATGTATTAGGGCAATGAGGCCCAACAGGGCACTACTCCCTTGGTTTTCTCCTTAACCTTATGGTGAGTCCCCCTCCTTAATGCTAGCTCACACTCACTGATACGTGTCCCTTTAATAATCAGCCAGGAGTCTCAATTCTTTAGTGAAGACATTTTCTCAAATGTCAGAATAAGAAGAATAATTTTAAAAAATTCCTCCAACAACTGGGCATACTCTCTCATAACTATATTATCTTTCTGACAGAATTTTCAGAAATTTTGAAGCTACATTCATTAAAGGTATTGCTACATAATTCTTTTTCTTTGGCTTATCCTTCTGAAAAGGATGAAGACCAATCCTGTATCATTTTCTTATTGATCCTGTTCTTAAGTAATTGGTTTTGTCCTGTCACTTCTTAAATCATGTTTTTGAGGTTTTTTTGTTTTGTTTTGTCTCTGAATTTAGTTCAGAGTTCAGCTACCCTTTCATGGGTTAACTTTAAAAAATCCAGTTCTTCTTGCCTCAAAGAATTATGCTAACCTTGGCAAATTTGTGTGAAAGAAAGGGGATTGGGTCTAACATCTTTACTCTATCAAGCTATCCTTCAAGGAGGTCTCATTTGCTATCCATAAGTCTGGGTTGCTGCCTCACACTCAAACAATGAGCACTTCTTATTCTCATGAGAGAAGTAGGGGAAGGGGGGAGGGAGGATGCTAGCCTCCATTACCAAACTTCCAATCACGTTGTTCCCTGCACCTCAGCTTTGTAATCATCATACCATCTATCTCATGATGTCATCTATCCTGCTCTTTATTCTATATTCCCCAAGTCCTATAAAAAACAGTTGTTCTTTTGCTCAAGGTCTTTGTCATAAATGAAGATAGTCCACTGACCAATCTATTGGCAGGCAGCATGCCCTGTTAATAAATGTTACCTTGCACAGAGATTTACCTCAATTTACCTTTTTTATCAAATTTTCCTCAAAACACTTTCCTGGTTTAGGTAGTATGTTGTTCTTTGTTTAGGGAAATGCTGGTATTTACCTGTTTGTTAGGTGCATGCTAATGAAAGGGGTTTTTATGTTTGTTTTTAAATGAAAGCTCCTTGAGGACAGGGACCATTTCTCTTTTGTATTTACATTCCCATTATTTCCAACAATACCTAGAATACAGTAGGCATTTAGTAAAAAGTTTTCTGCATTCATTCATTTATTCACTGTCAAAGAAGATTCTTTTATAAAAATTCTTTTTTAATTACTCAAATGGACAATCAAGACCCATAATTTTGTACTCCCTTTAAAAGCATGCATAATTTAAGATACTCATTTTATTCTTATTTAATGAAATGTTTTGATTTACTGTAAATTCTTGGGTTTAAGAAACAAATGCTTATACCATTGGTCCAAACATTCAGCAATGCTCCCTGGCTTGAAATGTCACATTGAGATAACTTTTCATATTGGATATTGTAGAAACTACTACTATCAAATGTTCAGAGTAGATTATAGTTCTCTTTCTTGTCAATTTTCTTGTCAGCTCAATTAGTATTAGTTATTTAATTACATTGCATAAGTATACATTTGTCTACAGCTATTAAGAAAAAAGTATGATTTCAAATTTGTTTTTTCCACTTTTGGCCAGGTTTGTCAAGACTAATAAGGAATAAGAGGAGGAAACATGCAAAGCCAGAGGACCCAGAAATGAAAATAGAAAGAAGTGAGAAACACTGAGAAATTTAAAAACTTCTTTTCCATTTATTCAACATGTTAAATGTAGTATAATGTATATAGAATGAAATTAAGATGTAATTCTGGCTGCTGAAAGGATATTTGATACATGACCTGGGTGGAGTGTTTTGACTTCCCCAATTCACCTGAGATTCGCTCCCACTTTCTGCTTCTCCAGCTTCATAAATTTTCCAAGATACTCTACTGATGACTCAAAGGACAATATGATTAAAACCATCAGTAACAGTTAAAAACCCCTTAACAGTTTACCTCATGGTTAGGGGCTTCAGAGGGTTGGTCAAAATCATTTTTTCAGTCTTTCACCTATCTGGCTTTTAGTAAGTGGATATCAAGATGACACCTCCTAGACTCAGAGAGTCTGCCCTCTGCTGATCTCTGGTTTTGCATCCACTGAAGAAGAGACACTTGTTCTTATGTGGCTGAAAAGGAGTAGCCTACAATGGGAACAAGAAGACAGGAGGGAGGCTGGACACAAGGTACTATGGGCTTTTAAAGAATCTTTTCTGGAGGGGTGGAGCCAAGATGGCAGAGTAGAAAGACACGCATACACTAGCTCCAAACTCACAACCCATAAAATATCTGTAAAGAAGAACTCCCAACAAATTCTGGAGCAGCAGAAGCCACAGAACAATGGAGCAGACAAGATTTCTGTTCCAGAGAGCCCTGAAAACCTCTTGCAAAAGGTCCGTCTCACCCTGGACCCAGAGCTGAGCCTAGCCCTGCCTTGGCTGTGTGGCGCAGCAACGAGAGGAATGGACCCGAGCAGGCTTCAGGGATGGAATCTCCAGCAGCCGCGCAGGTCCCTCCACCCATGGGCCCCAAAGGTTGGTGAGAGGGTCTTCTCAGCTTGCCGAGAGGGGAGTGAGGTCCCCGCATAACTCAGGCCCCCTCGGGAGGCAGCAGCAGAGGTGGGAGCAGACTGGGGCTCCCCAAGCAGGCAGGAGCTCAGATCCATTGTTGAAAGTCTCTGCATAAACCCCCTGAGGGAACTGAGCCAGAGAGGTGGCCCTGCCCCAACCTGAGCACCTGAACTTAATCTCACACTGAATAGCAGCCCTGCCCCCACCCAAAGCCCTGAGGCTGGGAAGCAGCATTTGAATCTCAGACCCCAAGTGCTGGCTGGGCTGATATGGAGGCAGAGTGGGTGTGAAAAGAATACTCAGAAGTCAAGTCACTGGCTGGGAAAATGCCCAGAAAAGGGAAAAAAAATAAGACTATAGAAGGTTACTTTCTTGGTGAACAGGTATTTCCTCCCTTCCTTTCTGATGAGGAAGAACAATGCTTACCATCAGGGAAAGACACAGCAGTCCAGGCTTCTGTATCCCAGCCCACCCAATGGGCACAGAGCTCAAAAAGGATTTTGAAAATCAAGTTAGAGAGGTGGAGGAAAAACTGGGAAGAGAAATGAGAGAGATGCAAGAAAAGCATGAAAAGCAGGTCCACACCCTGCTAAAGCAGACCCAAAAAAATGATGAAGAAAATAACACCTTGAAAAAATAGGCTAACTCAACTGGCAAAAGAGGTTCAAAAAGCCAATGAGGAGAAGAATGCTTTAAAAAGCAGAATTAGCCAAATGGAAAAGGAGGTTCAAAAGCTCACTGAAGAAAATAGTTCTTTCAAAATTAGAATGGAACAGATGGAGGCCAATGACTGTATGAGAAACCAAGAAATCACAAAACAAAACCAAAAGAATGAAAAAAAATGGAAGATAATATGAAATATCTCATTGGAAAAACTGACCTGGAAAATAGATCCAGGAGAGACAATTTAAAAATTATGGGCCTACCTGAAAGCCATGATCAAAAAAAGAGTCTAGACATCATCTTTCATGAAATTATCAAGGAAAACTGCCCTGAGACTTTAGAACCAGAAGGCAATATAAGTATCAGATCACCACCTGAAAGAGATCCAAAAAGAGAAACTCCCAGGAACATTGTGGCCAAATTCCAGAGTTCCCAGGTCAAGAAGAAAATATTGCAAGCAGCTAGAAAGAAACAATTCAAGTATTGTGGAAATACAATCAGGATAACACAAGATCTAGCAGCTTCTACATTAAGGGACCAAAGGGCATGGAATAGGATATTCCAGAAGTCAAAAGAACTAGGACTAAAACCAAGAATCACCTACCCAGAAAAACTGAGTATAATACTTCAGGGGAAAAATTGATCTTTCAATGAAATTGAGGACTTTCAAGCATTCTTGATGAAAAGACCAGAGCTGAAAAGAAAATTTGACTTTCAAACGCAAGAATGAAGAGAAGCATGAAAAGGTAAACAGCAAAGAGAAGTCATAAGAGACTTACTAAAGTTGAACTGTTTACATTCCTACATGGAAAGACAATATTGGTAACTCTTGAAACTTTTCAGTATCTGGGTAGTTGGTGGGATTACACACATGCACACACACACGCACACACACATAGAGACAGAGTGAATTGAAGAGGATGGGATCATATCTTAAAAAAATGAAATCAAGCAGTGAGAGAGAAATATATTGGGAGGAGAAAGGGAGAAACGGAATGGGGCAAATTATCTCTCATAAAAGAGGCAAGCAAAAGACTTTTTAGTGGAGGGAAAAAGAGGGGAGGTGAGAGAAAAACATGAAGTTTACTCTCATCACATTCCACTAAAGGAAGGAATAAAATGCACACTCATTTTGGTATGAAAACCTGTCTTACAATATAGGAAAGTGGGGGATAAGGGGATAAGCAGGGTGGGGGAGGATGAGAAGGGAGGGCATGGGGAGGAGGGAGCAATTTGAGGTCAACACTCATGAGGAGGGATAGGATCAAAAGAGAGAATAGAAGTAATGGGGGGCAGGATAGGATGGAGGGAAATATAGTTAGTCTTAGACAACACGACTATTATGGAAGTCATTTGCAAAACTACACAGATATGGCCTATATTGAATTGCTTGCCTTCCAAAGGGAATGGGTGGGGAGGGAGGGAGGAAGAGAAGTTGGAACTCAAAGTTTTAGGAACAACTGTTGAGTACTGTTCTTGCTACTAGGAAACAAGAAATACAGGTAAAGGGATATAGAGTTATTTGGCCCTACAGGACAAAAGAGAAGATGGAGACAAGAGCAGAGAGGGATGATAGAAGAGAGGGCAGATTGGTGATGGGGCAATTAGAATGTTCGGTGTTTTGGGGGGGGGACAAAAGGGGAGAAAATTTGGAACCCAAAATTTTGTGGAAATGAATGTTAAAAGTTAAATAAATAAATAAGAATCTTTTCTCATTTTCTAGTGTTGGGGTGTATCACTTCACTTAGGCTGACCTGATGGATCAGGCTTGGGATTCAATCAAAATGAGATACTTATAAATAATTCTGCAGTTAAAAACAATAAGTCACTTAATGATAAGATGGAAAATATACTAAGTAAGGATATAGCACTTGCTCAAGTAGATGTAGTCCCCATTAGTCTCCACATATCAATGCAACTGGTCAGCAGATTGTTTGGAATTATTTAGGGCTGGTGATCCTCAGAGTGGTAGGGTATCCACCAAATCTGAGGAGCAGTGATTCCTTATGAGCAAGGCTTATGTGTGACCAGGGAGTCATGTCAATGACTTAATGAACTAGACCAATCAAGTCTTGTGAACCATTTACTTTTATTTTAAGGAAAAACTAGCCCAGACTATTTGGAAGGTCCACAGGCAACTCTGCCAAAGGCTCCAGCCTTAGCCCCCTGAACCAATTAAGTCTAATACTGCCTCTTCTAGCTGTTACAACTTATTTGTACAGATACCAAACCAAGGGACATCTCATGCCTGAACAGAGACTTTGCGTACATAGTAAAGATCAGTTATAAAGATCAGTTTGACCTCAGCTTTATAATGGTGTGACCTCACAATCCTGGGATGGGAACTCTGATGATTGAAGTCAGCTTGACCTGTCTGCCTTCCTCAAGATCAATGCCTTGAATGGAGTAGAAGATGTCGTAACAGTCTTAGAGAGCTACACCCTAGACTAAGAACTGTTGTAGGCCTTTGAACACCAGCAGACTTCAACAGATGGAGCAGTAGCTAACCTTGCCCCAAAAAGCTAACTCAACCCAAAATCTGCCAGCCAGCAATCCTTCTTCTTCTTCTTCAGTTCTCTTACCAAGTACTTCTGGTCCCAAATCCAAAAAGGCCTGACCACCTTCTTCTTCGCTTGTCTGGCCCTGAGTTCCACCCTCCCCCAGGCCTCTGACATCATGGTCAACCTAACAATAAAGTTTATATTTGAGAGGGAAAGGTGGTGTGTCCCGCCTTTTAAGGAAAAACAAAATGATAAATCAATTAAAAAGAGACCCAAGTAAGATATTGCTTCTCCTGCCCTTGACATTCAGATATTGCTTCTAACACACCTGAAAAACATACCTTTTTACCTCTGATTGTACAGCATATTCAGAGGAATATTTTTTACCTCATGTCACTTAATTGTATGAAGGTATTAATAACAAGAAAGAAAGAAATTCTTTGACCAGGGCAACAAAATGGCTAATACCAAGGATGAGGGAAAGGTGGAGAGCTAAACTAATGTTTATTACTATTAACAATAAAAATAATAATAGTAGCAATTTATATGGTACTTTAAGGTTTGCAGAACACTTCATAAATATTATCTCAAAAGCAAAGGTCCCGAAAGAGAAAAGACACAGAATAACAAATGTCCAAATCTAAGAACATGAACTCCACTCCTGTCCACTATTCGTTTGATTGGTTTTTTTAACCTCCTCAAGGATCATTACCTTATATTACTGTCAGCCTTTCCTGAGGAAAAATCCTCTACTGGTTCTTTGTTTATCATCAATGATTATTGCAGAACATTCTATTCCAATTCCTCATCCCAAGAAGAAACAATCAAGATCATGGAAATCAAAGCAATTTCCCTTTAATTATTTTCTAACACTTCCTGCTAAGTACATAAAACAACAGGCCCAAATTGTATCACAGTATTTCCTCCAATACAAAAGATTCTTAAGAAGCTCAGCCTCCCAATAAGAATTCAGACACTAGCTGTGGGACCTTGAACAAATCATTTGTCCCTTCAGTTTCCTTATTTGTAAAATGGGTATAAAAATATTACCTACCTCCCAAGGCTGTTATTAGGATCAAATGAGATAATACAAACAAAGGTCTTGCAAACCTGCTTTATGAATGCTAGCTAGTACTATGACTACAATTTCTAAAGTATTTAATCAATCAGTCTCTTTTCTGACAAGCCAGAACCCAGAAACATAAAGGTTTCATGCTATAGACACTATATGGCAGAGGGATAGGATGGCATAGTAAAATTCTCTCACTTTAAATCTCAGTGTATTAAAATTAGTCCTCAACATTATAATGTAGTATTTATAGAGTCTTCAGTGTTTTTGTTCCACTTGAGTTCAATGAAGGTCTTATTTTTAAACCTATAACTACGAAGACATTTCCAGCTATTCTAATCATAATTCTCAGTATTATGACTTTAAGAACTACTACACAGCTGTTTGTCCTTTTTCATTGACCTAAATTATACCTTGGCCATCATAATGCTGGTATGTTCCCTCATTTATTTTATAAGTTATGTTCACTTCATAACTCAGCACGGCCCTCGCACCATATTCTATGGTGCTGAAAAATTGGTTCCATGGCACACTTATTTAACCCATGCATATAGTTGAATTAGGCTGAGTTCTTGTACATACCAGTTGAAAAAATATTTTAATAATACTTTTGTTGTGTGTTATTTATATATACTTTATTCATAAAAATTAATATAATTTGCCCAAACATAATGAAGTTAATGTTCAAGTGAATATAATATTGGATTTTTTGGAGGATGAAATAATTATTCAAAATTACATGCATAAAATCCTAGTCTATTTATTTTTATTATGACATATAGGTGATACTTGATTTTTGAAGGATCTGTTAACAAAGTATAAGTCCTGGGAAGTACTGCCAATTGTCTTTTGAGGGGGAGCAAGGGGCAGAGGGGCAGGCTTTTTATTTATAGGTCCACAAAAGAATAGATATGTATCCTGTATCTAATAAAGTTTGGATAGGCTAATACATAGAGAGGATTGGCCAACATGCTTGCTTCCTGCTGCCTGATGATATGATGATGATGATAAAAATAATGAGGAGATGATGATGACAAAGATGATTTTGGCAGCTGAGTGATATAGTGGATATAGAGCACTCTCAGAGCTAACATGAAGAAGACCCGAGTTCACATCTGACTCTGACACTTAGTAGCTCACCCTAGGCAAGTCACTTAGCCACAGTCTGCCACAAGCTCCTCAACTATAAAACGAGGTTCACGATGACATCTATGTTCCTGGGTTGCTACTAGAATCAAATGAGATAATATTTGTAAAATGTTTAGCACAGTACCTGCCACATATTGGGCACTATGTAAATGGGGCAGCTAGGTGGTGCAGTGGATAGAGCACCAGTGCAGGAGTCAAGAGGCCTGAGTTCAAATCTCCCCTCAGACACTTGACACTCACTAGCTGTGTGACCTTGGGCAAGTCACTTAACCCCAATTGCCTCATCCTGGGTCATCTCCAGTCATCCTGATGAATATTTGGTCACTGGATTCATATGGCTCTGGAGGAGAAGTGAGGCTGGTGACCTACATGGCCCTCCCTCACTCAAAACAAAATCAAGTGCAAGTCATGTCACCATTTCTCTGATGGCATGGTCTTCTTCGGGCAATGAAGGACGAACACACACACTATGTAAATAAGTTAGTTATGGTGATGGTAATGATTTTGCCCATCGATGAAGTATATTGTCCAAGGACATGGATGCTATGTTCTACATCAGAAGAATGTAAAATGTACAAATAGATAAAAGTCATGGCTCTTTGAGTCACTGAAAGGAAAAAAACTGAACAATCACAACACAGAGAGTAAAAGTCATTAACAATTCTTTACTAAAGTGACTCCTACTTGCATGTGAATTACAGTGCTTTCTTTCACTTTTTGAACCTATCAAGAAAACTGGTAAATTTCACAGGGCAGTGGAACTCAGAAGACCTGGGTTCAAATCTTAGCTTTGTTGCTTGTAACCTGGAGAAAATCATTTGTCCTTTTCTAGATTTTTGTTTTCTCATCTATAAAATGAGTAGATGACCTTTTAGTTTCTATCCAACCCTAAATCTAAAATTGTATGGATCAAAAATATCAGATTTGGAAACAACCTGAGGTAATCTATTCTAACCCAAGTGTGAAGCAGGAATCCCTTATATGATATAGCACAACATACACATATGACATCAACCTTTTTCATTCTGGAATTCGTGCTTCTTTTAATAAAGATTAAAACTGGTCTTTCTGTCATTTCCTTGCATTGATACTTTTTCACACTAACTATGAAACTACTAAAATATCACCCAATAATACTTGGACAGTTGATTTTTCTTAACCCCCATGAAGGATTTTATATTTACTTAAATAATTCTCTGGATCTATGTGATCTTATTGGTTCAGGTCACTGGTTCCAATTTTGATCCACTTTACACTTTCTCATTATGTATGATTCATGTCCATTTCATTTTATCAATTTTCCATGAAGGAACTACCTAATGCATTTAAGGTCTTGCATTGGTTCTTGTAGCTTACAATGCAGCACATGAGCTTTCTATCTGTTATCTTTTAGTCTTATTAAATGAGAAGGCCTTTTTCAGATCATGTGTGTCATAATTGTTGTAATTGATTAATAAAACATAATATATCTTCATTAATCATCACTTGCACATAGACTTACATGGGCCATGTGTCTGTACAGCCACAATGCTTTGCTACCTTGAACAAATGCAGCTACAACTTTAAAAGAAATATTAAATAGAGAAAAAAAATCATTGCAGTGAATATCTGAAAAAGGCTTTAAGTTTTTAGTGAATATATGGATATATATAATAATTTTCATACAACTATGTAAGAATAAGAACTATTCCCCAAAGCATAAGAGCAGATCCCCTTCATAAGAAAAAAATGCATATAATCAACAAGTATATGAAAGCAGGGTCAGAATCCTTAATAGTTAAAAGAAATACATTTTAAAAATGACAAAAGATGAAAATGGAAAATGTTTAAAGGGCTGTGGCAAGACAGCTTTGCTAATACACTACTGATAAAGCTGGGAATTGATCTTATAGCACTGGAAAATCATTTGAAATTATACCAAAAAAGTAACTAAACTGTAAAAACCATTTGCCATAGCAATATCACTACTAGGCATATACACCAAGAGGTCAAAGAAATGGAAAAGATCCATCCATACAAAAATATTTATAATAATTTTTGTTGTAGTAAAGAATTGGAAAGAGTGTCTATGAACTAAAATTGTAGAGAAAAATCTAAATAAGCAATTAATAACATATTATTGTATTATAAAAAATGACAAATGGGGGGCGGAGCCAATATGGTGGAGTAGAAGGACAGATCTGCTCTAGCTCTCCCACCATAGCCCATAAAATACTTGTAAAAAATTACTCTAAACAAATTCTAGAGCAGCAGAAACCACAAATTGACAGAGTGAAATGGATTTCCAGCCCAAGACAGCCTGGAAGGCCAACAGAAAAGGTCTATCACACTGGGCTCCAAACATAGCACAGTCCAGCTTGGGCCCTACATCAAGGACAGGACTGGAGCAGGCTTCAGGGTGTGCAGAATCACGGGTAGCATCTGCAGTTCCCAGATTTCTCAACCCACAAACACCAAAGACAGCTTCAAAGGTCAGTAAGAAAGCTCTTTCATCTGAGTGAGAGGGGAGCACTCTCTGGCCGTAGGCCCAGCCCCAGGGCAGCAGCAACCACTGTGGCAGCAGCATCTACTTTTGAAGTGCTAAGTCTAAAAACCCTGGGGGAATCAAGCAGCTGATCTGGGTCTCAGTCTTGAGTGGCAGTCCTGGAGTGAAAAAGAGCACCGTAATGGCGGAGCTGGTGGTGGCAGTGGAGAAGGAACCACTAGCAGTTCCAGGTCAGAAAAGTGTGTTTGCAGTTGCTCACAGATCAGAATGCAGGCCAGGAGATGAACAAACTCCTCTCCCTTGATTGTTCCACCTTGGAGGAACTGAGAACTTATAGGTCCCTTGAGTATACGCTCCACTTGACAAAGGACACAAAAGTCAAGTAGCTAGCTGGGAAAATGCCCCAAAAAGGGACGGTGAGGGCAAGACTATAGAAGGTTACTTTTTTGGTGAAAAGGTATTTTCTTCCATCCTTTCAGATGAGGAAGGACAAAGCATACCATCAAAGGAAGACATCAAAGTCAAGGCTTCTGCATCCAAAATCTCCAAGAAAATATGCCATGGTCTCAGGCCATGGAAGAGCTCAAAAAGGACTTTGAAAATCAAGTAAGAGAGGTGGAGGAAAAATTGGGAAGAAAAATGAAAGTGATGCAAGAAAATCATGAAAAGTGAGTCAATAGACTGCTAAAGTAGACCCAAAAAAATGCTGAAGAAAATACTACCTTTAACAATAGACTAACCCAAATGGCAAAAGAAGTCCAAAATGCCAATGAGGAGAAGAATGCTTCAGAAAAAAGAATTGGCCAAATGAAAAAAGAGTTTCAAAAGCTCACTGAGGAAAACAGTTCTTTAAAAATTAGAATGGAGCAGATAGAAGCTAATGACTTTATGAGAAACCAAAAAATTATAAAACAAAACCAAAAGAATGAAAAAATAGAAGACTGTGAAATATCTCATTGGAAAAACAACTAACCCGGGAAATAGATCCAGGAGAGATAATTTAAAAATTATTGGTCTACCTGAAAGCCATGATCAAAAAGAGAGCCTAGACACCTTCTTCCAAGAAATTATCAAGGAAAACTCCCCAGATATTCTAGATCCAGAGGGTAAAATAGAAATGGAAAGAATTCATTGAATACCTCCTGATAGAGATCCCAAAAGGAAAACTCCTAGGAGTAGTTTAGCCAAATTCCAGAGTTCCCAGGTCAAGGAGAAAATATAACAAGCAACCAGAAAGAAACAATTCAAGTATTGTGGAAATACACACAGGATTTAGCAGCTTCTACACTAAGGACTTGATGGGCTTGGAATATGATATTCCAGAGGTCAAAGGAGATAGGATTAAAACCAAGAATCATCTAGCCAGCAAAATGGAGTATAATACTTCAGGGGAAAAAATGGAATTTCAATGAAATAGAGAACATCCAAGAATTCTTGTTGAAAAGACCAGAGCTGAATAGAAAATCTGACTTTCAAATACAAGAATCAAGAGAAACATGAAAGGTAAACAGGAAAGAAAAGCCTTAAGGAACTTATGAAAATTGAACTGTTTACATTTTTACATGGAAAGATGTTATTTGTAACTTCTAAGACTTTTTTCAGTATTACGGTAGTTAGAGGGAATATACATATATAGAGTATGGGTATATATGTATGTGCATATTATATATGTGTAGGTATGTATATGTACATGGGTGTATGCATATATATGTATACAGAGGGCACAGGGTGAGCTGAATATGAAGAATACCTAAAAAATAAAAATTACTGTTGAATGGAATGTACTAGGAGTAAGAAAAAGGAAAAAGTGGAATGTAGCAAATCATCTCACATAAAAGGCGAAAGAAAGAGCTTTCACAATGGAGGGAAAGAGTGGGGAGATGAAAGGATATAATTGGGCCTTACTCTCATGGATTTGGCTTAAGGAGGGAATAACACACGCTCCATTGGATATAGAAATCTATTTTACCCTGCAGGAAGGGAAGGGGGAAGGGAGAGAATGGAATAAATGAAGGGCAGTATAGGACAGAGGGAAATGTGGCTAGTCTTTTACAACATAAATATTATGGAAGTACTTTGCATTGTTACACATGTATGAGAGGGGAGGGAGGGAGAGAAAATGGAACTCAAAGTTTTAAGAATGAATGCTAGAAATTGTTTTAGCATGCAACTGGAAATTAAGATACACAAGCAATAGAGTATAGAAATCTGTTTTTTGCCTTACAGGAAAATAGAGGGGAAGGGGGATGGAAGAAGGGTGGGTAAAAGAAGGGAGGACAGACTGGAGAAAGAGGTGGATGGGGTGCATGCTATCCTGGGGTGGGGGTGGGGAGAGATGGGGAGAAAATTTTGAATTCAAATTCTTGTGCACATGAATGTTGAGAACTGAAAAATAAAAAAAAAATTATATTTAAAAAAAGAAAAAAATAAATAAAAAGTTCACTGAGAAAAAAAAATGACAGATATGAAGAATGCCAGGAAACTTATTTGATGATTAGAATTGTTGCTGCATTGAGGCATCTGGAACCCAGTATCATCTCCCTCTCCACTAAATTGATCCATTTGATCTAGACTCAGTGACCACACCAGGTTCAGTACTAGGGGAAGCTGACCACCTTAAATAGTAGGTAGGCTCCTTTTTTCATAGTTCTTGAGTTGTTACTCCCCCGCCTCTGCACTTAAAAAATAAAAAAAAAAAACACTTCCATTTAGATTTGTCTCATGTTTAGGGTCTCCCCAAAGGGGACAGTAAAAAAAAAATACTCATTATATAGTGGAAATTGGGTATGGCATAGGTATTTATTTGTTCTATATAAAAGAAATGCTGCACACAAAAGGCTCTCAAACATGTGCATTTTGATTTATAGATAAACAAGGAACAATTAGTACCAAGCAAGCAATCAATAAATATTTATTAAGTTACCATCCTGGGAAGCTAAGACTCAAACATTGTGTTTGTTGGACAACTGAATAGGCATTATTGAATTTCACTTCAGACCTTCTTTGTCCACCTCACAATGCATGTCTTCTGGCCAATCCAGTTAGTAATTGGTCTTCCTCTCTGGTCATCTTCTCCACAAAGTGCTAAAGTAGTTTCTGGGTATTCTTTGTAACTTTTAGCCAACACCAACCTAAGGATCTTTGGACCTGTAAATTCAAAAAGTCACCACCAAGGCTGGAAACATCCATCTTAAGATCAGTGTTCCATCACTTTTTATTAGGTAAAGAAAGATAAAGCTGACCAAGCTGAGCCCCTTTGTTCTACCTGTTTTATAGGAGTAATGTTGCCAGGTGAGAGAAAAGCACCAGCAAAACCCCCACCACTCCAGTGAGAATCTTGAAGATACCCAGATGCTTTCTAATGAGAGATTGAATGCAAGCCACTCCCTTTTAAAAAATCAACAGCACTCTGCTCCCCCACCTATCAGGGCATTGCTCCATCATTCCACATGTACCTGAATGGTTTGGCATTCAAAGCCCTTTGTAACCTAACCCCCTCCTACCTTTTCTGTCTTCTTACATCTTACAGGGCAGACTCTTCCATCCAATGACACTGGCCTTATGTCTGTTCTGGAACAAGACACTCCTCTATGTGTCAGCTCTGGGTTTTTTTTTCTGGTTATCCTCCATGCCTGGGGTACTTTCCCTTCTCTAATCTGACTATTAACCTCCCTGACTTCCTTTAAGTCTCAACTAACATCTCATCTTCTACAAGAAGCCTTCCCCAATCCCTGAAATTCTAGTACCTTCCCTCTGTTATCTCTTACATAAAGTTTGCTTTGTAAATATTTGTTCACATGTTGTCTCCCTCCTTGTAATTTCTTTCAGGGCAGGGACTGTCTTTTGCCTCTCTCTATATGCCCAGAACTTACTGCACTTTTCGGCACATAATAGGTATTTAATAAATTTTTATTGATTGATTGACTATGCTTATTTCTTACAAGCGTATGGAAGCAAGTTACTGGGAAGTAAAGATAAAAAAGGAAAATGGCATTGATAAAAGATTTTTTAATGCACAAAAGGAAAAATTGTTTTGAAGGGGACATAAAGCAAATAGGACAATTTTGTTCTCACTCTATTAAATTTAATGTGTACTTTAAAAATACTAACAGAAATTCACAGCTTTGTATACAATCTACTTTTTTGTTCTTTGGTTTTTATTTTTTAAACGTACACACTGTTGATCAGGTTATGGAAGGAAGGAAGGAAGGAAGGAAGGAAGGAAGGAAGGAAGGAAGGAAGGAAGGAAGGAAGGAAGGAAGGGTAAAAAGAAAGCCTTGCCATGATTAAAGGGCAGGACATCAAGGGAACATATTGGGTCAGGTAAATAATCCATTCTCCAATGCAGCCTTCATTTTGTGTCTCAATATAATACTTCCCCTGAACATCTTCCCTATTGTGTCTTAATCCCCTAGATTTTAGTTATCTCAAGCGGTCCATGTTTGGATTCAATATGGCCTTTCTTTGATTTATACTCATCTACACACAAATTAAGAAACCATCCCCTCTTCCACTGCAAAGTATTGACCCCCCCAGGTCCCATGGTTTGGCAGGGTTCCTGGTCAAACTGTAAGTCTCCAACAGGGAGCTCTAGAGCCTACAGAGCCCATGGCAACAGGCCAGTCGGACTTTTGATGACCTGACAACATTTCCAAACTGCAGAAAGCAATCTCTCAGAAGTGTCAAACATGAGGCCAGCAACATTCTTGAGTGCAGACATGATTGAAATGGAATTGGCAAGTATTTAACAAAATAAATACAATACTATAATAAATATAATTGTAATAATAAATAAATAAAATCCTATAAAACATAGGTAGTTACATTTTAAATGTAACTGCCTTGCTGCCTACCGGGACATTTACAGTTTAGTGCCCCCTATTTGAGTCTGATACCACTCTCTTAGGCTATCTCCACGAGAAGTGAAAATAATCTCCCCTGCCTCCCCCCCCACCTCAAGTTTATCAGAGTTTCTCACTTGATGGATGGAGAAAATCCTAGGTCTTTCCTCTTGATTTCCCCCTATACCACCCTCTCCCCACAGGTGACCTGGGCCAAGATGGTCTTCCTTTTATGAAGCAGGTAGTCTCTTAATTGGTACACATCACTCCTCCATTTCTTCTTATACAAGGTCGCCTCATAAATCCTCCACATAGGTCCATCAATCATGTTTGGTAGTCTACCCCCAAGTTTCTCACCATGAACACAAGTGCACTACTTAGCATATCTCTAATGGGGGTCAATAACAGAAAGGAAGGTTAATTGATTAATTAGTAAACATATTAGGTACTTAATATGTGCCAGGCACTATGCTAAGCACTGGGGATACAAAAAAAGGCAAAAGGCCATCCAGGTCCTTAAGGGATTTGTAATCTAATGGGAGGAAAAAAATATACAAACAAATATATACAAAACAAGGAAAAAAGGGGAAAGAAGGCACTAGAACTAAGCAAGGTTGGGGAAAGCTTCCAGTAAAAGATAGGATTTTAGTTGAGAGATATATTCTCAGACATGGCAGAAGTAGTGTCAGAACAGTCCAATAGGAAGCAGAAAACAAAAAGATAAGCAATAATTAGATCACTTCTAAACATTAACTATTGAAACTCCTAATGTGAGATTTTTTTTTTAAATAATAGTACTGTAGAAAGTGAACCAGATACAGAGGAATTAGAATTAGGAGGGCTGGTAGCTCTGGCAACGTACTTTCATCCAGAATGGGTTTAAGAGGGAACAATACATATATATTTAGAAGAGCATAAAAATCTTCTAAATTCAGAAGAAATAAAATGGTTAGGGCATAGGGAAGGGGACAAGGGAGGGATTTTCAGAGAGAAAAACGAGGTAATAGATAAAAAGGGGGTATAGAAGGGCATTTAGATTTATGGGAATGAGAAGATAGGGGAGGGATTCTAGGAGGGGGGTAGGCAAGTACCGGGAGGGCAAGGTAGTAGGTAGGAGTAAAGTAGAGGAGGCAAGAGGGATAGGAAACAAGATATGCACAAACATGAAAACAAAGATCAGGAGTAGAATAGATGTGGGAAAGTATATATCTATATATGCATATATATGTGTGTGTGTGTGTATGTATAGAACTGTAGCTATAGAGAAACATATCTAAAACTTATTGCAGCCTTCTGAAGGAGTGAGGAGAAGAAAAAAAGGTAAAAAAAAATGCACAGCAGAGAACAAAAGA